>NW_027136299.1:616425-1232851 GCF_039906515.1 Pseudorca crassidens
AGCCATCCTGCAGTGTTGCGGCCAGGTCACAAGAAAGCGAGTTGAAGAAAGGAGCTCAGGGGCACTGTAATTCACAAACCTGCAGAGTTATAAATGACAGCTATCGTCCAAAAATATACTGAAGTAAGGCTGCCAAGAGGACTTGAAAGCGGGGCAGAATTGCAGGAAACCGATTTCAGGAGGTAGACTGGAATTGCATTGAAAGCATAGGAAAAGAGGCAGAACGTCCACAATGATGCACTTGGCCAAAAAGGGCGTATGCGTTTTATCCTGAATATATTCAGGAAAAAACGCATACGCACTTTTTGGCCAACCAAGCAAGCTTGCAAAGGAAATCTGCACTACAATGAAGTCTCACTTCCCCCCGGTCAAAAGGGCCATCTGAAAAAAGTGTAAAATCCAGAAAGGCAGGGCAGGCCATGGAGAACTGTGAGCCTTGTTATGCTGATGGGCGGGATGTAAATTGCCAACAGCCACTCGGGAGAAGTGTATGGTGTTTCCTGAAACATCTAAAAAACAAAGCAACAGAGCCTAGGACACTTCCACTTATGGTCCTATAGCTTAGGGAAATTAAAATCAAAAAGACACAGCCACCCCAAAGTTTGGGACGCCTCTGTTTACAAGAACCTCATTTTCCGTACAAGTTCAATATCACAGAAAGTGAAAAATGGATAAAGAAGTTGTGGTACTTACGTACAATGCAGTATCACTCAACAATGAAATCTATGTCATCAGGCCCGTAGCAGCATAATGAGTGGATTCAGGTACGATGATTCTAACTGAAATAAGTCACACAGAAAAAGAAACATCATAAGATATCACTAATACACAGAATGTAAACTTGGCTACACAGGAACTGAATTCCAAAACAGAACAGGGTCTCAAATTTAGAAAACCAACTTATGCTTGCTTAAGGGGAAAGGTGAGTTGGGGTGCTGCATAAAACCAGAGATTGAAATGAGCACAGATAAAGTTCCTTAAGCCAAATATGGAATAGACAAGAGCTACTCCTTGCTCAACGAAATGGACTCAACACCGCATATTAAACGCCTAAGAATGTACCTGACTAGTAAGTATCTTAAAACCTATGGATTGCTATGTCTCCGAAAGAGAATCAAGCATGTGTACAGGGGCATAAACGCAGCAGTGATAGGATTGGAGAGGTTCGGTGAGCAAATGAAGACCCTTTGAAGTCATATTGCATGGTACTCATTACACGGGTCTCAACTCTCCAGGTTTAAGGTATTCTTCCTTCAGCTAAAACATGCATGTGGAACCCAGAGTATGATCAAACGTTTGAACGGGAGACGTGTTCAAATATGTCTCAGTTTTCCTCCCCTGGTACTCGGGTGCAACATTCCAGATGCTTTACTAACACCCTCCCGACTTGGAGAGTCAGTCCCTTTAACCTCCTGTTTGGCCCAGTTTGCAATTTCTGCAGAAGATGAACAGGAATAGCGAGAACCAATGAGAGACTAGCTGGAGGTGTCTGGACGGGCAAATTTAACTCTCATTTCCCACCAGGAAGAGGAATTAACCAAAGGCTCAGCGTGCCGTGCCGGAACCAGATTAGGGCCTGAAGCCATCCTGCGGTGTTGCGGCCAGCTCAAAAGAAAGCGAGTTGAAGAAAGGAGCTCAGGGGCACTGTAATTCACAAACCTGCAGAGTTATAAATGACAGCTATCGTCCAAAAATATACTGAAGTAAGGCTGCCAAGAGGACTTGAAAGCGGTGCAGAATTGCAGGAAACCGATTTCAGGAGGTAGACTGGAATTGCATTGAAAGCATAGGAAAAGAGGCAGAACGTCCACAATGATGCACTTGGCCAAAAAGGGCGTATGCGTTTTTTCCTGAATATATTCAGGAAAAAACGCATACGCCCTTTTTGGCCAACCAAGCAAGCTTGCAAAGGAAATCTGCACTACAATGAAGTCTCACTTCCCCCCGGTCAAAAGGGCCATCTGAAAAAAGTGTAAAATCCAGAAACGCAGGACAGGCCATGGAGAACTGGGAGCCTTTTTATGCTGATGGGAGGGATGTAAATTGCCAACAGACACTCGGGAGAAGTGTATGGTGTTTCCTGAAACATCTAAAAAACAAAGCAACAGAGCCTAGGACACTTCCACTTATGGTCCTATAGATTAGGGAAATTAAAATCAAAAAGACACAGCCACCCCAAAGTTTGGGACGCCTCTGTTTACAAGAACCTCGTTTACAGTACAAGTTCAACATCGCAGAAAGTGAAAAATGGATAAAGAAGTTGTGGTATTTACTTACAAAGCAATATCACTCAGCAATGAAATCTATGTCATCAGGCCCTTAGCAGCACAATGAGTGGATTCAGGTATGATGATTCTAACTGAAATAAGTCACACAGAAAAAGAAACATCATAAGATATCAGTAATACACGGAATGTAAACTTGGCTACACAGGAACTGAATTACAGAACAGAACAGGGTCTCAAATTTAGAAAACCAACTTATGCTTGCTTAAGGGTAAAGGTGAGTTGGGGTGCTGCATAAAACCAGAGATTGAAATGAGCACAGATAAAGTTCCTTAAGCCAAATATGGAATAGACAAGAGCTACTCCTTGCTCAACGAAATGGACTCAACACCGCATATTAAACGCCTAAGAATGTACCTGACTAGTAAGTATCTTAAAACCTATGGATTGCTATGTCTCCGAAAGAGAATCAAGCATGTGTACAGGGGCATAAACGCAGCAGTGATAGGATTGGAGAGGTTCGGTGAGCAAATGAAGACCCTTTGAAGTCATATTGCATGGTACCCATTCCACGGGTTTCAACTACCCAGGTTTAAGGTATTCTTCCTTCAGCTAAAACATGCATGTGGAACCTAGAGTACGATCAACCATGTGATCGGGAAACGTGTTCAAATATGTCTCAGTTTTCGTACCCTGGTACTCGGGTGCAACATTCCAGACGCTTTACTAACACCCTCCCGACATGGAGAGTCAGTCCCTTTAACCTCCTGTTTGGCCCAGTTTGCAATTTCTGCGGAAGATGAACAGGAATAGCGAGAACCAATGAGAGACTAGCTGGAGGTGTCTGGACGGGCAAATTTAACTCTCATTTCCCACCAGGAAGAGGAATTAACCAAAGGCTCAGCGTGCCGTGCCGGAACCAGATTAGGGCCTGAAGCCATCCTGCGGTGTTGCGGCCAGGTCACAAGAAAGCGAGTTGAAGAAAGGAGCTCAGGGGCACTGTAATTCACAAACCTGCAGAGTTATAAATGACAGCTATCGTCCAAAAATATACTGAAGTAAGGCTGCCAAGAGGACTTGAAAGCGGGGCAGAATTGCAGGAAACCGATTTCAGGAGGTAGACTGGAATTGCATTGAAAGCATAGGAAAAGAGGCAGAACGTCCACAATGATGCACTTGGCCAAAAAGGGCGTATGCGTTTTTTCCTGAATATATTCAGGAAAAAACGCATACGCCCTTTTTGGCCAACCAAGCAAGCTTGCAAAGGAAATCTGCACTACAATGAAGTCTCACTTCCCCCCGGTCAAAAGGGCCATCTGAAAAAAGTGTAAAATCCAGAAAGGCAGGGCAGGCCATGGAGAACTGTGAGCCTTGTTATGCTGATGGGCGGGATGTAAATTGCCAACAGCCACTCGGGAGAAGTGTATGGTGTTTCCTGAAACATCTAAAAAACAAAGCAACAGAGCCTAGGACACTTCCACTTATGGTCCTATAGCTTAGGGAAATTAAAATCAAAAAGACACAGCCACCCCAAAGTTTGGGACGCCTCTGTTTACAAGAACCTCATTTTCCGTACAAGTTCAATATCACAGTAAGTGAAAAATGGATAAAGAAGTTGTGGTACTTACGTACAATGCAGTATCACTCAACAATGAAATCTATGTCATCAGGCCCGTAGCAGCATAATGAGTGGATTCAGGTACGATGATTCTAACTGAAATAAGTCACACAGAAAAAGAAACATCATAAGATATCACTAATACACAGAATGTAAACTTGGCTACACAGGAACTGAATTCCAAAACAGAACAGGGTCTCAAATTTAGAAAACCAACTTATGCTTGCTTAAGGGGAAAGGTGAGTTGGGGTGCTGCATAAAACCAGAGATTGAAATGAGCACAGATAAAGTTCCTTAAGCCAAATATGGAATAGACAAGAGCTACTCCTTGCTCAACGAAATGGACTCAACACCGCATATTAAACGCCTAAGAATGTACCTGACTAGTAAGTATCTTAAAACCTATGGATTGCTATGTCTCCGAAAGAGAATCAAGCATGTGTACAGGGGCATAAACGCAGCAGTGATAGGATTGGAGAGGTTCGGTGAGCAAATGAAGACCCTTTGAAGTCATATTGCATGGTACTCATTACACGGGTCTCAACTCTCCAGGTTTAAGGTATTCTTCCTTCAGCTAAAACATGCATGTGGAACCCAGAGTATGATCAAACGTTTGAACGGGAGACGTGTTCAAATATGTCTCAGTTTTCCTCCCCTGGTACTCGGGTGCAACATTCCAGATGCTTTACTAACACCCTCCCGACTTGGAGAGTCAGTCCCTTTAACCTCCTGTTTGGCCCAGTTTGCAATTTCTGCAGAAGATGAACAGGAATAGCGAGAACCAATGAGAGACTAGCTGGAGGTGTCTGGACGGGCAAATTTAACTCTCATTTCCCACCAGGAAGAGGAATTAACCAAAGGCTCAGCGTGCCGTGCCGGAACCAGATTAGGGCCTGAAGCCATCCTGCGGTGTTGCGGCCAGCTCAAAAGAAAGCGAGTTGAAGAAAGGAGCTCAGGGGCACTGTAATTCACAAACCTGCAGAGTTATAAATGACAGCTATCGTCCAAAAATATACTGAAGTAAGGCTGCCAAGAGGACTTGAAAGCGGTGCAGAATTGCAGGAAACCGATTTCAGGAGGTAGACTGGAATTGCATTGAAAGCATAGGAAAAGAGGCAGAACGTCCACAATGATGCACTTGGCCAAAAAGAGCGTATGCGTTTTTTCCTGAATATATTCAGGAAAAAACGCATACGCCCTTTTTGGCCAACCAAGCAAGCTTGCAAAGGAAATCTGCACTACAATGAAGTCTCACTTCCCCCCGGTCAAAAGGGCCATCTGAAAAAAGTGTAAAATCCAGAAAGGCAGGACAAGCCATGGAGAACTGGGAGCCTTGTTATGCTGATGAGCGGGATGTAAATTGCCAACAGACACTCGGGAGAAGTGTATGGTGTTTCCTGAAACATCTAAAAAACAAAGCAACAGAGCCTAGGGCACTTCCACTTATGGTCCTATAGCTTAGGGAAATTAAAATCAAAAAGACACAGCCACCCCAAAGTTTGGGACGCCTCTGTTTACAAGAACCTCATTTACAGTACAAGTTCAACATCGCAGAAAGTGAAAAATGGATAAAGAAGTTGTGGTATTTACTTACAAAGCAATATCACTCAGCAATGAAATCTATGTCATCAGGCCCCTAGCAGCACGATGAGTGGATTCAGGTATGATGATTCTAACTGAAATAAGTCACACAGAAAAAGAAACATCATAAGATATCAGTAATACACGGAATGTAAACTTGGCTACACAGGAACTGAATTACAGAACAGAACAGGGTCTCAAATTTAGCAAACCAACTTATGCTTGCTTAAGGGGAAAGGTGAGTTGGGGTGCTGCATAAAACCAGAGATTGAAATGAGCACAGATAAAGTTCCTTAAGCCAAATATGGAATAGACAAGAGCTACTCCTTGCTCAACGAAATGGACTCAACACCGCATATTAAACGCCTAAGAATGTACCTGACTAGTAAGTATCTTAAAACCTATGGATTGCTATGTCTCCGAAAGAGAATCAAGCATGTGTACAGGGGCATAAACGCAGCAGTGATAGGATTGGAGAGGTTCGGTGAGCAAATGAAGACCCTTTGAAGTCATATTGCATGGTACCCATTCCACGGGTTTCAACTACCCAGGTTTAAGGTATTCTTCCTTCAGCTAAAACATGCATGTGGAACCTAGAGTACGATCAACCATGTGATCGGGAAACGTGTTCAAATATGTCTCAGTTTTCGTACCCTGGTACTCGGGTGCAACATTCCAGACGCTTTACTAACACCCTCCCGACTTGGAGAGTCAGTCCCTTTTAAACCTCCTGTTTGGCCCAGTTTGCAATTTCTGCGGAAGATGAACAGGAATAGCGAGAACCAATGAGAGACTAGCTGGAGGTGTCTGGACGGGCAAATTTAACTCTCATTTCCCACCAGGAAGAGGAATTAACCAAAGGCTCAGCGTGCCGTGCCGGAACCAGATTAGGGCCTGAAGCCATCCTGCGGTGTTGCGGCCAGGTCACAAGAAAGCGAGTTGAAGAAAGGAGCTCAGGGGCACTGTAATTCACAAACCTGCAGAGTTATAAATGACAGCTATCGTCCAAAAATATACTGAAGTAAGGCTGCCAAGAGGACTTGAAAGCGGGGCAGAATTGCAGGAAACCGATTTCAGGAGGTAGACTGGAATTGCTTTGAAAGCATAGGAAAAGAGGCAGAACGTCCACAATGATGCACTTGGCCAAAAAGGGCGTATGCGTTTTTTCCTGAATATATTCAGGAAAAAACGCATACGCCCTTTTTGGCCAACCAAGCAAGCTTGCAAAGGAAATCTGCACTACAATGAAGTCTCACTTCCCCCCGGTCAAAAGGGCCATCTGAAAAAAGTGTAAAATCCAGAAAGGCAGGACAGGCCATGGAGAACTGGGAGCCTTGTTATGCTGATGGGCGGGATGTAAATTGCCAACAGCCACTTGGGAGAAGTGTATGGTGTTTCCTGAAACATCTAAAAAACAAAGCAACAGAGCCTAGGGCACTTCCACTTATGGTCCTATAGCTTAGGGAAATTAAAATCAAAAAGACACAGCCACCCCAAACTTTGGGACGCCTCTGTTTACAAGAACCTCATTTACCGTACAAGTTCAATATCACAGAAAGTGAAAAATGGATAAAGAAGTTGTGGTACTTACGTACAATGCAGTATCATTCAACAATGAAATCTATGTCATCAGGCCCGTAGCAGCATAATGAGTGGATTCAGGTACGATGATTCTAACTGAAATAAGTCACACAGAAAAAGAAACATCATAAGATATAACTAATACACAGAATGTAAACTTGGCTACACAGGAACTGAATTCCAAAACAGAACAGGGTCTCAAATTTAGAAAACCAACTTATGCTTGCTTAAGCGGAAAGGTGAGTTGGGGTGCTGCATAACAGCAGAGATTGAAATGAGCACAGATAAAGTTCCTCAAGCCAAATATGGAATAGATAAGAGCTACTCCTTGCTCAACGAAATGGACTCAACACCCCATATTAAATGCCTAAGAATGTACCTGACTAGTAAGTATCTTAAAACCTATGGATTGCTATGTCTCCGAAAGAGAATCAAGCGTCTGTACAGGGGGATAAACGCAGCAGTGATAGGATTGGAGAAGTTCGGTGAGCAAATGAAGACCCTTTGAAGTCATATTGCATGGTACCCATTACACGGGTCTCAACTCTCCAGGTTTAAGGTATTCTTCCTTCAGCTAAAACATGCATGTGGAACCCAGAGTATGATCAACCGTGTGAAAGGGAGACGTGTTCAAATATGTCTCAGTTTTCCTCCCCTGGTACTCGGGTGCAACATTCCAGACGCTTTACTAACACCCTCCCGACTTGGAGAGTCAGTCCCTTTAACCTCCTGTTTGGCCCAGTTTGCAATTTCTGCGGAAGATGAACAGGAATAGCGAGAACCAATGAGAGACTAGCTGGAGGTGTCTGGACGGGCAAATTTAACTCTCATTTCCCACCAGGAAGAGGAATTAACCAAAGGCTCAGCGTGCCGTGCCGGAACCAGATTAGGGCCTGAAGCCATCCTGCGGTGTTGCGGCCAGCTCAAAAGAAAGCGAGTTGAAGAAAGGAGCTCAGGGGCACTTTAATTCACAAACCTGCAGAGTTATAAATGACAGCTATCGTCCAAAAATATACTGAAGTAAGGCTGCCAAGAGGACTTGAAAGCGGGGCAGAATTGCAGGAAACCGATTTCAGGAGGTAGACTGGAATTGCATTGAAAGCATAGGAAAAGAGGCAGAACGTCCACAATGATGCACTTGGCCAAAAAGGGCGTATGCGTTTTTTCCTGAATATATTCAGGAAAAAACGCATACGCCCTTTTTGGCCAACCAAGCAAGCTTGCAAAGGAAATCTGCACTACAATGAAGTCTCACTTCCCCCCGGTCAAAAGGGCCATCTGAAAAAAGTGTAAAATCCAGAAAGGCAGGACAGGCCATGGAGAACTGGGAGCCTTGTTATGCTGATGGGCGGGATGTAAATTGCCAACAGCCACTCGGGAGAAGTGTATGGTGTTTCCTGAAACATCTAAAAAACAAAGCAACAGAGCCTAGGGCACTTCCACTTATGGTCCTATAGCTTAGGGAAATTAAAATCAAAAAGACACAGCCACCCCAAAGTTTGGGACGCCTCTGTTTACAAGAACCTCGTTTATAGTACAAGTTCAACATCGCAGAAAGTGAAAAATGGATAAAGAAGTTGTGGTATTTACTTACAAAGCAATATCACTCAGCAATGAAATCTATGTCATCAGGCCCTTAGCAGCACAATGAGTGGATTCAGGTATGATGATTCTAACTGATATAAGTCACACAGAAAAAGAAACATCATAAGATATCAGTAATACACGGAATGTAAACTTGGCTACACAGGAACTGAATTACAGAACAGAACAGGGTCTCAAATTTAGAAAACCAACTTATGCTTGCTTAAGGGTAAAGGTGAGTTGGGGTGCTGCATAAAACCAGAGATTGAAATGAGCACAGATAAAGTTCCTTAAGCCAAATATGGAATAGACAAGAGCTACTGCTTGTTCAATGAAATGGACTCAACACCGCATATTAAACGCCTAAGAATGTACCTGACTAGTAAGTATCTTAAAACCTATGGATTGCTATGTCTCCGAAAGAGAATCAAGCATGTGTACAGGGGCATAAACACAGCAGTGATAGGATTGGAGAGGTTCGGTGAGCAAATGAAGACCCTTTGAAGTCATATTGCATGGTACCCATTCCACGGGTTTCAACTACCCAGGTTTAAGGTATTCTACCTTCAGCTAAAACATGCATGTGGAAACTAGAGTATGATCAACCATGTGATCGGGAAACGTGTTCAAATATGTCTCAGTTTTCGTACCCTGGTACTCGGGTGCAACATTCCAGACGCTTTACTAACACCCTCCCGACTTGGAGAGTCAGTCCCTTTAACCTCCTGTTTGGCCCAGTTTGCAATTTCTGCGGAAGATGAACAGGAATAGCGAGAACCAATGAGAGACTAGCTGGAGGTGTCTGGACGGGCAAATTTAACTCTCATTTCCCACCAGGAAGAGGAATTAACCAAAGGCTCAGCGTGCCATGCCGGAACCAGATTAGGGCCTGAAGCCATCCTGCGGTGTTGCGGCCAGGTCACAAGAAAGCGAGTTGAAGAAAGGAGCTCAGGGGCACTGTAATTCACAAACCTGCAGAGTTATAAATGACAGCTATCGTCCAAAAATATACTGAAGTAAGGCTGCCAAGAGGACTTGAAAGCGGGGCAGAATTGCAGGAAACCGATTTCAGGAGGTAGACTGGAATTGCATTGAAAGCATAGGAAAAGAGGCAGAACGTCCACAATGATGCACTTGGCCAAAAAGGGCGTATGCGTATTTTCCTGAATATATTCAGGAAAAAACGCATACGCCCTTTTTGGCCAACCAAGCAAGCTTGCAAAGGAAATCTGCACTACAATGAAGTCTCACTTCCCCCCGGTCAAAAGGGCCATCTGAAAAAAGTGTAAAATCCAGAAAGGCAGGGCAGGCCATGGAGAACTGGGAGCCTTGTTATGCTGATGGGCGGGATGTAAATTGCCAACAGCCACTCGGGAGAAGTGTATGGTGTTTCCTGAAACATCTAAAAAACAAAGCAACAGAGCCTAGGGCACTTCCACTTATGGTCCTATAGCTTAGGGAAATTAAAATCAAAAAGACACAGCCACCCCAAAGTTTGGGACGCCTCTGTTTACAAGAACCTCATTTACCGTACAAGTTCAATATCACAGAAAGTGAAAAACGGATAAAGAAGTTGTGGTACTTACGTACAATGCAGTATCACTCAACAATGAAATCTATGTCATCAGGCCCGTAGCAGCATAATGAGTGGATTCAGGTACGATGATTCTAACTGAAATAAGTCACACAGAAAAAGAAACATCATAAGATATCACTAATACACAGAATGTAAACTTGGCTACACAGGAACTGAATTCCAAAACAGAACAGGGTCTCAAATTTAGAAAACCAACTTATGCTTGCTTAAGGGGAAAGGTGAGTTGGGGTGCTGCATAAAACCAGAGATTGAAATGAGCACAGATAAAGTTCCTTAAGCCAAATATGGAATAGACAAGAGCTACTCCTTGTTCAACGAAATGGACTCAACACCGCATATTTAACGCCTAAGAATGTACCTGACTAGTAAGTATCTTAAAACCTATGGATTGCTATGTCTCCGAAAGAGAATCAAGCATGTGTACAGGGGCATAAACGCAGCAGTGATAGGATTGGAGAGGTTCGGTGAGCAAATGAAGACCCTTTGAAGTCATATTGCATGGTACCCATTCCACGGGTTTCAACTACCCAGGTTTAAGGTATTCTACCTTCAGCTAAAACATGCATGTAGAAACTAGAGTATGATCAACCATGTGATCGGGAAACGTGTTCAAATATGTCTCAGTTTTCGTACCCTGGTACTCGGGTGCAACATTCCAGACGCTTTACTAACACCCTCCCGACTTGGAGAGTCAGTCCCTTTAACCTCCTGTTTGGCCCAGTTTGCAATTTCTGCGGAAGATGAACAGGAATAGCGAGAACCAATGAGAGACTAGCTGGAGGTGTCTGGACGGGCAAATTTAACTCTCATTTCCCACCAGGAAGAGGAATTAACCAAAGGCTCAGCGTGCCGTGCCGGAACCAGATTAGGGCCTGAAGCCATCCTGCGGTGTTGCGGCCAGCTCAAAAGAAAGCGAGTTGAAGAAAGGAGCTCAGGGGCACTGTAATTCACAAACCTGCAGAGTTATAAATGACAGCTATCGTCCAAAAATATACTGAAGTAAGGCTGCCAAGAGGACTTGAAAGCGGGGCAGAATTGCAGGAAACCGATTTCAGGAGGTAGACTGGAATTGCATTGAAAGCATAGGAAAAGAGGCAGAACGTCCACAATGATGCACTTGGCCAAAAAGGGCGTATGCGTTTTTTCCTGAATATATTCAGGAAAAAACGCATACGCCCTTTTTGGCCAACCAAGCAAGCTTGCAAATGAAATCTGCACTACAATGAAGTCTCACTTCCCCCCGGTCAAAAGGGCCATCTGAAAAAAGTGTAAAATCCAGAAAGGCAGGACAGGCCATGGAGAACTGGGAGCCTTGTTATGCTGATGGGCGGGATGTAAATTGCCAACAGCCACTCGGGAGAAGTGTATGGTGTTTCCTGAAACATCTAAAAAACAAAGCAACAGAGCCTAGGGCACTTCCACTTATGGTCCTATAGCTTAGGGAAATTAAAATCAAAAAGACACAGCCACCCCAAAGTTTGGGACGCCTCTGTTTACAAGAACCTCGTTTACAGTACAAGTTCAACATCGCAGAAAGTGAAAAATGGATAAAGAAGTTGTGGTATTTACTTACAAAGCAATATCACTCAGCAATGAAATCTATGTCATCAGGCCCCTAGCAGCACGATGAGTGGATTCAGGTATGATGATTCTAACTGATATAAGTCACACAGAAAAAGAAACATCATAAGATATCAGTAATACACGGAATGTAAACTTGGCTACACAGGAACTGAATTACAGAACAGAACAGGGTCTCAAATTTAGAAAACCAACTTATGCTTGCTTAAGGGTAAAGGTGAGTTGGGGTGCTGCATAAAACCAGAGATTGAAATGAGCACAGATAAAGTTCCTTAAGCCAAATATGGAATAGACAACAGCTACTCCTTGTTCAATGAAATGGACTCAACACCGCATATTAAACGCCTAAGAATGTACCTGACTAGTAAGTATCTTAAAACCTATGGATTGCTATGTCTCCGAAAGAGAATCAAGCATGTGTACAGGGGCATAAACGCAGCAGTGATAGGATTGGAGAGGTTCGGTGAGCAAATGAAGACCCTTTGAAGTCATATTGCATGGTACCCATTCCACGGGTTTCAACTACCCAGGTTTAAGGTATTCTACCTTCAGCTAAAACATGCATGTGGAAACTAGAGTATGATCAACCATGTGATCGGGAAACGTGTTCAAATATGTCTCAGTTTTCGTACCCTGGTACTCGGGTGCAACATTCCAGACGCTTTACTAACACCCTCCCGACTTGGAGAGTCAGTCCCTTTAACCTCCTGTTTGGCCCAGTTTGCAATTTCTGCGGAAGATGAACAGGAATAGCGAGAACCAATGAGAGACTAGCTGGAGGTGTCTGGACGGGCAAATTTAACTCTCATTTCCCACCAGGAAGAGGAATTAACCAAAGGCTCAGCGTGCCATGCCGGAACCAGATTAGGGCCTGAAGCCATCCTGCGGTGTTGCGGCCAGGTCACAAGAAAGCGAGTTGAAGAAAGGAGCTCAGGGGCACTGTAATTCACAAACCTGCAGAGTTATAAATGACAGCTATCGTCCAAAAATATACTGAAGTAAGGCTGCCAAGAGGACTTGAAAGCGGGGCAGAATTGCAGGAAACCGATTTCAGGAGGTAGACTGGAATTGCATTGAAAGCATAGGAAAAGAGGCAGAACGTCCACAATGATGCACTTGGCCAAAAAGGGCGTATGCGTTTTTTCCTGAATATATTCAGGAAAAAACGCATACGCCCTTTTTGGCCAACCAAGCAAGCTTGCAAAGGAAATCTGCACTACAATGAAGTCTCACTTCCCCCCGGTCAAAAGGGCCATCTGAAAAAAGTGTAAAATCCAGAAAGGCAGGGCAGGCCATGGAGAACTGGGAGCCTTGTTATGCTGATGGGCGGGATGTAAATTGCCAACAGCCACTCGGGAGAAGTGTATGGTGTTTCCTGAAACATCTAAAAAACAAAGCAACAGAGCCTAGGGCACTTCCACTTATGGTCCTATAGCTTAGGGAAATTAAAATCAAAAAGACACAGCCACCCCAAAGTTTGGGACGCCTCTGTTTACAAGAACCTCATTTACCGTACAAGTTCAATATCACAGAAAGTGAAAAATGGATAAAGAAGTTGTGGTACTTACGTACAATGCAGTATCACTCAACAATGAAATCTATGTCATCAGGCCCGTAGCAGCATAATGAGTGGATTCAGGTACGATGATTCTAACTGAAATAAGTCACACAGAAAAAGAAACATCATAAGATATCACTAATACACAGAATGTAAACTTGGCTACACAGGAACTGAATTCCAAAACAGAACAGGGTCTCAAATTTAGAAAACCAACTTATGCTTGCTTAAGGGGAAAGGTGAGTTGGGGTGCTGCATAAAACCAGAGATTGAAATGAGCACAGATAAAGTTCCTTAAGCCAAATATGGAATAGACAAGAGCTACTCCTTGTTCAACGAAATGGACTCAACACCGCATATTTAACGCCTAAGAATGTACCTGACTAGTAAGTATCTTAAAACCTATGGATTGCTATGTCTCCGAAAGAGAATCAAGCATGTGTACAGGGGCATAAACGCAGCAGTGATAGGATTGGAGAGGTTCGGTGAGCAAATGAAGACCCTTTGAAGTCATATTGCATGGTACCCATTCCACGGGTTTCAACTACCCAGGTTTAAGGTATTCTACCTTCAGCTAAAACATGCATGTAGAAACTAGAGTATGATCAACCATGTGATCGGGAAACGTGTTCAAATATGTCTCAGTTTTCGTACCCTGGTACTCGGGTGCAACATTCCAGACGCTTTACTAACACCCTCCCGACTTGGAGAGTCAGTCCCTTTAACCTCCTGTTTGGCCCAGTTTGCAATTTCTGCGGAAGATGAACAGGAATAGCGAGAACCAATGAGAGACTAGCTGGAGGTGTCTGGACGGGCAAATTTAACTCTCATTTCCCACCAGGAAGAGGAATTAACCAAAGGCTCAGCGTGCCGTGCCGGAACCAGATTAGGGCCTGAAGCCATCCTGCGGTGTTGCGGCCAGCTCAAAAGAAAGCGAGTTGAAGAAAGGAGCTCAGGGGCACTGTAATTCACAAACCTGCAGAGTTATAAATGACAGCTATCGTCCAAAAATATACTGAAGTAAGGCTGCCAAGAGGACTTGAAAGCGGGGCAGAATTGCAGGAAACCGATTTCAGGAGGTAGACTGGAATTGCATTGAAAGCATAGGAAAAGAGGCAGAACGTCCACAATGATGCACTTGGCCAAAAAGGGCGTATGCGTTTTTTCCTGAATATATTCAGGAAAAAACGCATACGCCCTTTTTGGCCAACCAAGCAAGCTTGCAAATGAAATCTGCACTACAATGAAGTCTCACTTCCCCCCGGTCAAAAGGGCCATCTGAAAAAAGTGTAAAATCCAGAAAGGCAGGACAGGCCATGGAGAACTGGGAGCCTTGTTATGCTGATGGGCGGGATGTAAATTGCCAACAGCCACTCGGGAGAAGTGTATGGTGTTTCCTGAAACATCTAAAAAACAAAGCAACAGAGCCTAGGGCACTTCCACTTATGGTCCTATAGCTTAGGGAAATTAAAATCAAAAAGACACAGCCACCCCAAAGTTTGGGACGCCTCTGTTTACAAGAACCTCGTTTACAGTACAAGTTCAACATCGCAGAAAGTGAAAAATGGATAAAGAAGTTGTGGTATTTACTTACAAAGCAATATCACTCAGCAATGAAATCTATGTCATCAGGCCCCTAGCAGCACGATGAGTGGATTCAGGTATGATGATTCTAACTGATATAAGTCACACAGAAAAAGAAACATCATAAGATATCAGTAATACACGGAATGTAAACTTGGCTACACAGGAACTGAATTACAGAACAGAACAGGGTCTCAAATTTAGAAAACCAACTTATGCTTGCTTAAGGGTAAAGGTGAGTTGGGGTGCTGCATAAAACCAGAGATTGAAATGAGCACAGATAAAGTTCCTTAAGCCAAATATGGAATAGACAACAGCTACTCCTTGTTCAATGAAATGGACTCAACACCGCATATTAAACGCCTAAGAATGTACCTGACTAGTAAGTATCTTAAAACCTATGGATTGCTATGTCTCCGAAAGAGAATCAAGCATGTGTACAGGGGCATAAACGCAGCAGTGATAGGATTGGAGAGGTTCGGTGAGCAAATGAAGACCCTTTGAAGTCATATTGCATGGTACCCATTCCACGGGTTTCAACTACCCAGGTTTAAGGTATTCTACCTTCAGCTAAAACATGCATGTGGAAACTAGAGTATGATCAACCATGTGATCGGGAAACGTGTTCAAATATGTCTCAGTTTTCGTACCCTGGTACTCGGGTGCAACATTCCAGACGCTTTACTAACACCCTCCCGACTTGGAGAGTCAGTCCCTTTAACCTCCTGTTTGGCCCAGTTTGCAATTTCTGCGGAAGATGAACAGGAATAGCGAGAACCAATGAGAGACTAGCTGGAGGTGTCTGGACGGGCAAATTTAACTCTCATTTCCCACCAGGAAGAGGAATTAACCAAAGGCTCAGCGTGCCGTGCCGGAACCAGATTAGGGCCTGAAGCCATCCTGCGGTGTTGCGGCCAGGTCACAAGAAAGCGAGTTGAAGAAAGGAGCTCAGGGGCACTGTAATTCACAAACCTGCAGAGTTATAAATGACAGCTATCGTCCAAAAATATACTGAAGTAAGGCTGCCAAGAGGACTTGAAAGCGGGGCAGAATTGCAGGAAACCGATTTCAGGAGGTAGACTGGAATTGCATTGAAAGCATAGGAAAAGAGGCAGAACGTCCACAATGATGCACTTGGCCAAAAAGGGCGTATGCGTTTTTTCCTGAATATATTCAGGAAAAAACGCATACGCCCTTTTTGGCCAACCAAGCAAGCTTGCAAAGGAAATCTGCACTACAATGAAGTCTCACTTCCCCCCGGTCAAAAGGGCCATCTGAAAAAAGTGTAAAATCCAGAAAGGCAGGGCAGGCCATGGAGAACTGGGAGCCTTGTTATGCTGATGGGCGGGATGTAAATTGCCAACAGACACTCGGGAGAAGTGTATGGTGTTTCCTGAAACATCTAAAAAACAAAGCAACAGAGCCTAGGGCACTTCCACTTATGGTCCTATAGCTTAGGGAAATTAAAATCAAAAAGACACAGCCACCCCAAAGTTTGGGACGCCTCTGTTTACAAGAACCTCATTTACCGTACAAGTTCAATATCACAGAAAGTGAAAAATGGATAAAGAAGTTGTGGTACTTACGTACAATGCAGTATCACTCAACAATGAAATCTATGTCATCAGGCCCGTAGCAGCATAATGAGTGGATTCAGGTACGATGATTCTAACTGAAATAAGTCACACAGAAAAAGAAACATCATAAGATATCACTAATACACAGAATGTAAACTTGGCTACACAGGAACTGAATTCCAAAACAGAACAGGGTCTCAAATTTAGAAAACCAACTTATGCTTGCTTAAGGGGAAAGGTGAGTTGGGGTGCTGCATAAAACCAGAGATTGAAATGAGCACAGATAAAGTTCCTTAAGCCAAATATGGAATAGACAAGAGCTACTCCTTGCTCAACGAAATGGACTCAACACCGCATATTAAACGCCTAAGAATGTACCTGACTAGTAAGTATCTTAAAACCTATGGATTGCTATGTCTCCGAAAGAGAATCAAGCATGTGTACAGGGGCATAAACGCAGCAGTGATAGGATTGGAGAGGTTCGGTGAGCAAATGAAGACCCTTTGAAGTCATATTGCATGGTACCCATTACACGGGTCTCAACTCTCCAGGTTTAAGGTATTCTTCCTTCAGCTAAAACATGCATGTGGAACCCAGAGTATGATCAACCGTTTGAACGGGAGACGTGTTCAAATATGTCTCAGTTTTCCTCCCCTGGTACTCGGGTGCAACATTCCAGATGCTTTACTAACACCCTCCCGACTTGGAGAGTCAGTCCCTTTAACCTCCTGTTTGGCCCAGTTTGCAATTTCTGCAGAAGATGAACAGGAATAGCGAGAACCAATGAGAGACTAGCTGGAGGTGTCTGGACGGGCAAATTTAACTCTCATTTCCCACCAGGAAGAGGAATTAACCAAAGGCTCAGCGTGCCGTGCCAGAACCAGATTAGGGCCTGAAGCCATCCTGCGGTGTTGCGGCCAGCTCAAAAGAAAGCGAGTTGAAGAAAGGAGCTCAGGGGCACTGTAATTCACAAACCTGCAGAGTTATAAATGACAGCTATCGTCCAAAAATATACTGAAGTAAGGCTGCCAAGAGGACTTGAAAGCGGTGCAGAATTGCAGGAAACCGATTTCAGGAGGTAGACTGGAATTGCATTGAAAGCAGAGGAAAAGAGGCAGAACGTCCACAATGATGCACTTGGCCAAAAAGGGCGTATGCGTTTTTTCCTGAATATATTCAGGAAAAAACGCATACGCCCTTTTTGGCCAACCAAGCAAGCTTGCAAAGGAAATCTGCACTACAATGAAGTCTCACTTCCCCCCGGTCAAAAGGGCCATCTGAAAAAAGTGTAAAATCCAGAAAGGCAGGACAGGCCATGGAGAACTGGGAGCCTTGTTATGCTGATGGGCGGGATGTAAATTGCCAACAGCCACTCGGGAGAAGTGTATGGTGTTTCCTGAAACATCTAAAAAACAAAGCAACAGAGCCTAGGGCACTTCCACTTATGGTCCTATAGCTTAGGGAAATTAAAATCAAAAAGACACAGCCACCCCAAAGTTTGGGACGCCTCTGTTTACAAGAACCTCGTTTACAGTACAAGTTCAACATCGCAGAAAGTGAAAAATGGATAAAGAAGTTGTGGTATTTACTTACAAAGCAATATCACTCAGCAATGAAATCTATGTCATCAGGCCCTTAGCAGCACAATGAGTGGATTCAGGTATGATGATTCTAACTGATATAAGTCACACAGAAAAAGAAACATCATAAGATATCAGTAATACACGGAATGTAAACTTGGCTACACAGGAACTGAATTACAGAACAGAACAGGGTCTCAAATTTAGAAAACCAACTTATGCTTGCTTAAGGGTAAAGGTGAGTTGGGGTGCTGCATAAAACCAGAGATTGAAATGAGCACAGATAAAGTTCCTTAAGCCAAATATGGAATAGACAAGAGCTACTCCTTGCTCAACGAAATGGACTCAACACCGCATATTAAACGCCTAAGAATGTACCTGACTAGTAAGTATCTTAAAACCTATGGATTGCTATGTCTCCGAAAGAGAATCAAGCATGTGTACAGGGGCATAAACGCAGCAGTGATAGGATTGGAGAGGTTCGGTGAGCAAATGAAGACCCTTTGAAGTCATATTGCATGGTACCCATTCCATGGGTTTCAACTACCCAGGTTTAAGGTATTCTACCTTCAGCTAAAACATGCATGTGGAAACTAGAGTATGATGAACCATGTGATTGGGAAACGTGTTCAAATATGTCTCAGTTTTCGTACCCTGGTACTCGGGTGCAACATTCCAGACGCTTTACTAACACCCTCCCGACTTGGAGAGTCAGTCCCTTTAACCTCCTGTTTGGCCCAGTTTGCAATTTCTGTGGAAGATGAACAGGAATAGCGAGAACCAATGAGAGACTAGCTGGAGGTGTCTGGACGGGCAAATTTAACTCTCATTTCCCACCAGGAAGAGGAATTAACCAAAGGCTCAGCTTGCCGTGCCGGAACCAGATTAGGGCCTGAAGCCATCCTGCGGTGTTGCGGCCAGCTCAAAAGAAAGCGAGTTGAAGAAAGGAGCTCAGGGGCACTGTAATTCACAAACCTGCAGAGTTATAAATGACAGCTATCGTCCAAAAATATACTGAAGTAAGGCTGCCAAGAGGACTTGAAAGCGGGGCAGAATTGCAGGAAACCGATTTCAGGAGGTAGACTGGAATTGCATTGAAAGCATAGGAAAAGAGGCAGAACGTCCACAATGATGCACTTGGCCAAAAAGGGCGTATGCGTTTTTTCCTGAATATATTCAGGAAAAAACGCATACGCCCTTTTTGGCCAACCAAGCAAGCTTGCAAAGGAAATCTGCACTACAATGAAGTCTCACTTCCCCCCGGTCAAAAGGGCCATCTGAAAAAAGTGTAAAATCCAGAAAGGCAGGACAGGCCATGGAGAACTGGGAGCCTTGTTATGCTGATGGGCGGGATGTAAATTGCCAACAGACACTCGGGAGAAGTGTATGGTGTTTCCTGAAACATCTAAAAAACAAAGCAACAGAGCCTAGGGCACTTCCACTTATGGTCCTATAGCTTAGGGAAATTAAAATCAAAAAGACACAGCCACCCCAAAGTTTGGGACGCCTCTGTTTACAAGAACCAAATTTACCGTACAAGTTCAATATCACAGAAAGTGAAAAATGGATAAAGAAGTTGTGATACTTACGTACAATGCAGTATCACTCAACAATGAAATCTATGTCATCAGGCCCGTAGCAGCATAATGAGTGGATTCAGGTACGATGATTCTAACTGAAATAAGTCACACAGAAAAAGAAACATCATAAGATATCACTAATACACAGAATGTAAACTTGGCTACACAGGAACTGAATTCCAAAACAGAACAGGGTCTCAAATTTAGAAAACCAACTTATGCTTGCTTAAGGGGAAAGGTGAGTTGGGGTGCTGCATAAAACCAGAGATTGAAATGAGCACAGATAAAGTTCCTTAAGCCAAATATGGAATAGACAAGAGCTACTCCTTGCTCAACGAAATGGACTCAACACCCCATATTAAATGCCTAAGAATGTACCTGACTAGTAAGTATCTTAAAACCTATGGATTGCTATGTCTCCAAAAGAGAATCAAGCGTCTGTACAGGGGGATAAACGCAGCAGTGATAGGATTGGAGAAGTTCGGTGAGCAAATGAAGACCCTTTGAAGTCATATTGCATGGTACCCATTACACGGGTCTCAACTCTCCAGGTTTAAGGTATTCTTCCTTCAGCTAAAACATGCATGTGGAACCCAGAGTATGATCAACCGTGTGAAAGGGAGACGTGTTCAACTATGTCTCAGTTTTCCTCCCCTGGTACTCGGGTGCAACATTCCAGACGCTTTACTAACACCCTCCCGACTTGGAGAGTCAGTCCCTTTAACCTCCTGTTTGGCCCAGTTTGCAATTTCTGCGGAAGATGAACAGGAATAGCGAGAAAAAATGAGAGACTAGCTGGAGGTGTCTGGACGGGCAAATTTAACTCTCATTTCCCACCAGGAAGAGGAATTAACCAAAGGCTCAGCGTGCCGTGCCGGAACCAGATTAGGGCCTGAAGCCATCCTGCGGTGTTGCGGCCAGCTCAAAAGAAAGCGAGTTGAAGAAAGGAGCTCAGGGGCACTTTAATTCACAAACCTGCAGAGTTATAAATGACAGCTATCGTCCAAAAATATACTGAAGTAAGGCTGCCAAGAGGACTTGAAAGCGGGGCAGAATTGCAGGAAACCGATTTCAGGAGGTAGACTGGAATTGCATTGAAAGCATAGGAAAAGAGGCAGAACGTCCACAATGATGCACTTGGCCAAAAAGGGCGTATGCGTTTTTTCCTGAATATATTCAGGAAAAAACGCATACGCCCTTTTTGGCCAACCAAGCAAGCTTGCAAATGAAATCTGCACTACAATGAAGTCTCACTTCCCCCCGGTCAAAAGGGCCATCTGAAAAAAGTGTAAAATCCAGAAAGGCAGGACAGGCCATGGAGAACTGGGAGCCTTGTTATGCTGATGGGCGGGATGTAAATTGCCAACAGCCACTCGGGAGAAGTGTATGGTGTTTCCTGAAACATCTAAAAAACAAAGCAACAGAGCCTAGGGCACTTCCACTTATGGTCCTATAGCTTAGGGAAATTAAAATCAAAAAGACACAGCCACCCCAAAGTTTGGGACGCCTCTGTTTACAAGAACCTCGTTTATAGTACAAGTTCAACATCGCAGAAAGTGAAAAATGGATAAAGAAGTTGTGGTATTTACTTACAAAGCAATATCACTCAGCAATGAAATCTATGTCATCAGGCCCTTAGCAGCACAATGAGTGGATTCAGGTATGATGATTCTAACTGATATAAGTCACACAGAAAAAGAAACATCATAAGATATCAGTAATACACGGAATGTAAACTTGGCTACACAGGAACTGAATTACAGAACAGAACAGGGTCTCAAATTTAGAAAACAAACTTATGCTTGCTTAAGGGTAAAGGTGAGTTGGGGTGCTGCATAAAACCAGAGATTGAAATGAGCACAGATAAAGTTCCTTAAGCCAAATATGGAATAGACAAGAGCTACTGCTTGTTCAATGAAATGGACTCAACACCGCATATTAAACGCCTAAGAATGTACCTGACTAGTAAGTATCTTAAAACCTATGGATTGCTATGTCTCCGAAAGAGAATCAAGCATGTGTACAGGGGCATAAACACAACAGTGATAGGATTGGAGAGGTTCGGTGAGCAAATGAAGACCCTTTGAAGTCATATTGCATGGTACCCATTCCACGGGTTTCAACTACCCAGGTTTAAGGTATTCTACCTTCAGCTAAAACATGCATGTGGAAACTAGAGTATGATCAACCATGTGATCGGGAAACGTGTTCAAATATGTCTCAGTTTTCGTACCCTGGTACTCGGGTGCAACATTCCAGACGCTTTACTAACACCCTCCCGACTTGGAGAGTCAGCCCCTTTAACCTCCTGTTTGGCCCAGTTTGCAATTTCTGTGGAAGATGAACAGGAATAGCGAGAACCAATGAGAGACTAGCTGGAGGTGTCTGGACGGGCAAATTTAACTCTCATTTCCCACCAGGAAGAGGAATTAACCAAAGGCTCAGCTTGCCGTGCCGGAACCAGATTAGGGCCTGAAGCCATCCTGCGGTGTTGCGGCCAGGTCACAAGAAAGCGAGTTGAAGAAAGGAGCTCAGGGGCACTGTAATTCACAAACCTGCAGAGTTATAAATGACAGCTATCGTCCAAAAATATACTGAAGTAAGGCTGCCAAGAGGACTTGAAAGCGGGGCAGAATTGCAGGAAACCGATTTCAGGAGGTAGACTGGAATTGCATTGAAAGCATAGGAAAAGAGGCAGAACGTCCACAATGATGCACTTGCCCAAAAAGGGCATATGCGTTTTTTCCTGAATATATTCAGGAAAAAACGCATACGCCCTTTTTGGCCAACCAAGCAAGCTTGCAAAGGAAATCTGCACTACAATGAAGTCTCACTTCCCCCCGGTCAAAAGGGCCATTTGAAAAAAGTGTAAAATCCAGAAAGGCAGGACAGGCCATGGAGAACTGGGAGCCTTGTTATGCTGATGGGCGGGATGTAAATTGCCAACAGACACTCGGGAGAAGTGTATGGTGTTTCCTGAAACATCTAAAAAACAAAGCAACAGAGCCTAGAGCACTTCCACTTATGGTCCTATAGCTTAGGGAAATTTAAATCTAAAAGACACAGCCACCCCAAAGTTTGGGACGCCTCTGTTTACAAGAACCTCGTTTACAGTACAAGTTCAACATCGCAGAAAGTGAAAAATGGATAAAGAAGTTGTGGTATTTACTTACAAAGCAATATCACTCAGCAATGAAATCTATGTCATCAGGCCCTTAGCAGCACGATGAGTGGATTCAGGTATGATGATTCTAACTGAAATAAGTCACACAGAAAAAGAAACATCATAAGATATCAGTAATACACGGAATGTAAACTTGGCTACACAGGAACTGAATTACAGAACAGAACAGGGTCTCAAATTTAGAAAACCAACTTATGCTTGCTTAAGGGTAAAGGTGAGTTGGGGTGCTGCATAAAACCAGAGATTGAAATGAGCACAGATAAAGTTCCTTAAGCCAAATATGGAATAGACAAGAGCTACTCCTTGCTCAACGAAATGGACTCAACACCGCATATTAAACGCCTAAGAATGTACCTGACTAGTAAGTATCTTAAAACCTATGGATTGCTATGTCTCCGAAAGAGAATCAAGCATGTGTACAGGGGCATAAACGCAGCAGTGATAGGATTGGAGAGGTTCGGTGAGCAAATGAAGACCCTTTGAAGTCATATTGCATAGTACCCATTCCACGGGTTTCAACTACCCAGGTTTAAGGTATTCTTCCTTCAGCTAAAACATGCATGTGGAACCTAGAGTACGATCAACCATGTGATCGGGAAACGTGTTCAAATATGTCTCAGTTTTCGTACCCTGGTACTCGGGTGCAACATTCCAGACTCTTTACTAACACCCTCCCGACTTGGAGAGTCAGTCCCTTTAACCTCCTGTTTGGCCCAGTTTGCAATTTCTGCGGAAGATGAACAGGAATAGCGAGAACCAATGAGAGACTAGCTGGAGGTGTCTGGACGGGCAAATTTAACTCTCATTTCCCACCAGGAAGAGGAATTAACCAAAGGCTCAGCGTGCCGTGCCGGAACCAGATTAGGGCCTGAAGCCATCCTGCGGTGTTGCGGCCAGGTCACAAGAAAGCGAGTTGAAGAAAGGAGCTCAGGGGCACTGTAATTCACAAACCTGCAGAGTTATAAATGACAGCTATCGTCCAAAAATATACTGAAGTAAGGCTGCCAAGAGGACTTGAAAGCGGGGCAGAATTGCAGGAAACCGATTTCAGGAGGTAGACTGGAATTGCATTGAAAGCATAGGAAAAGAGGCAGAACGTCCACAATGATGCACTTGGCCAAAAAGGGCGTATGCGTTTTTTCCTGAATATATTCAGGAAAAAACGCATACGCCCTTTTTGGCCAACCAAGCAAGCTTGCAAAGGAAATCTGCACTACAATGAAGTCTCACTTCCCCCCGGTCAAAAGGGCCATCTGAAAAAAGTGTAAAATCCAGAAAGGCAGGGCAGGCCATGGAGAACTGGGAGCCTTGTTATGCTGATGGGCGGGATGTAAATTGCCAACAGCCACTCGGGAGAAGTGTATGGTGTTTCCTGAAACATCTAAAAAACAAAGCAACAGAGCCTAGGGCACTTCCACTTATGGTCCTATAGCTTAGGGAAATTAAAATCAAAAAGACACAGCCACCCCAAAGTTTGGGACGCCTCTGTTTACAAGAACCTCATTTACCGTACAAGTTCAATATCACAGAAAGTGAAAAATGGATAAAGAAGTTGTGGTACTTACGTACAATGCAGTATCACTCAACAATGAAATCTATGTCATCAGGCCCGTAGCAGCATAATGAGTGGATTCAGGTACGATGATTCTAACTGAAATAAGTCACACAGAAAAAGAAACATCATAAGATATCACTAATACACAGAATGTAAACTTGGCTACACAGGAACTGAATTCCAAAACAGAACAGGGTCTCAAATTTAGAAAACCAACTTATGCTTGCTTAAGGGGAAAGGTGAGTTGGGGTGCTGCATAAAACCAGAGATTGAAATGAGCACAGATAAAGTTCCTTAAGCCAAATATGGAATAGACAAGAGCTACTCCTTGTTCAATGAAATGGACTCAACACCGCATATTAAACGCCTAAGAATGTACCTGACTAGTAAGTATCTTAAAACCTATGGATTGCTATGTCTCCGAAAGAGAATCAAGCATGTGTACAGGGGCATAAACGCAGCAGTGATAGGATTGGAGAGGTTCGGTGAGCAAATGAAGACCCTTTGAAGTCATATTGCATGGTACCCATTCCACGGGTTTCAACTACCCAGGTTTAAGGTATTCTACCTTCAGCTAAAACATGCATGTAGAAACTAGAGTATGATCAACCATGTGATCGGGAAACGTGTTCAAATATGTCTCAGTTTTCGTACCCTGGTACTCGGGTGCAACATTCCAGACGCTTTACTAACACCCTCCCGACTTGGAGAGTCAGTCCCTTTAACCTCCTGTTTGGCCCAGTTTGCAATTTCTGCGGAAGATGAACAGGAATAGCGAGAACCAATGAGAGACTAGCTGGAGGTGTCTGGACGGGCAAATTTAACTCTCATTTCCCACCAGGAAGAGGAATTAACCAAAGGCTCAGCGTGCCGTGCCGGAACCAGATTAGGGCCTGAAGCCATCCTGCGGTGTTGCGGCCAGCTCAAAAGAAAGCGAGTTGAAGAAAGGAGCTCAGGGGCACTGTAATTCACAAACCTGCAGAGTTATAAATGACAGCTATCGTCCAAAAATATACTGAAGTAAGGCTGCCAAGAGGACTTGAAAGCGGGGCAGAATTGCAGGAAACCGATTTCAGGAGGTAGACTGGAATTGCATTGAAAGCATAGGAAAAGAGGCAGAACGTCCACAATGATGCACTTGGCCAAAAAGGGCGTATGCGTTTTTTCCTGAATATATTCAGGAAAAAACGCATACGCCCTTTTTGGCCAACCAAGCAAGCTTGCAAAGGAAATCTGCACTACAATGAAGTCTCACTTCCCCCCGGTCAAAAGGGCCATCTGAAAAAAGTGTAAAATCCAGAAAGGCAGGACAGGCCATGGAGAACTGGGAGCCTTGTTATGCTGATGGGCGGGATGTAAATTGCCAACAGACACTCGGGAGAAGTGTATGGTGTTTCCTGAAACATCTAAAAAACAAAGCAACAGAGCCTAGGGCACTTCCACTTATGGTCCTATAGCTTAGGGAAATTAAAATCAAAAAGACACAGCCACCCCAAAGTTTGGGACGCCTCTGTTTACAAGAACCAAATTTACCGTACAAGTTCAATATCACAGAAAGTGAAAAATGGATAAAGAAGTTGTGATACTTACGTACAATGCAGTATCACTCAACAATGAAATCTATGTCATCAGGCCCGTAGCAGCATAATGAGTGGATTCAGGTACGATGATTCTAACTGAAATAAGTCACACAGAAAAAGAAACATCATAAGATATCACTAATACACAGAATGTAAACTTGGCTACACAGGAACTGAATTCCAAAACAGAACAGGGTCTCAAATTTAGAAAACCAACTTATGCTTGCTTAAGGGGAAAGGTGAGTTGGGGTGCTGCATAAAACCAGAGATTGAAATGAGCACAGATAAAGTTCCTTAAGCCAAATATGGAATAGACAAGAGCTACTCCTTGCTCAACGAAATGGACTCAACACCCCATATTAAATGCCTAAGAATGTACCTGACTAGTAAGTATCTTAAAACCTATGGATTGCTATGTCTCCAAAAGAGAATCAAGCGTCTGTACAGGGGGATAAACGCAGCAGTGATAGGATTGGAGAAGTTCGGTGAGCAAATGAAGACCCTTTGAAGTCATATTGCATGGTACCCATTACACGGGTCTCAACTCTCCAGGTTTAAGGTATTCTTCCTTCAGCTAAAACATGCATGTGGAACCCAGAGTATGATCAACCGTGTGAAAGGGAGACGTGTTCAACTATGTCTCAGTTTTCCTCCCCTGGTACTCGGGTGCAACATTCCAGACGCTTTACTAACACCCTCCCGACTTGGAGAGTCAGTCCCTTTAACCTCCTGTTTGGCCCAGTTTGCAATTTCTGCGGAAGATGAACAGGAATAGCGAGAACAAATGAGAGACTAGCTGGAGGTGTCTGGACGGGCAAATTTAACTCTCATTTCCCACCAGGAAGAGGAATTAACCAAAGGCTCAGCGTGCCGTGCCGGAACCAGATTAGGGCCTGAAGCCATCCTGCGGTGTTGCGGCCAGCTCAAAAGAAAGCGAGTTGAAGAAAGGAGCTCAGGGGCACTTTAATTCACAAACCTGCAGAGTTATAAATGACAGCTATCGTCCAAAAATATACTGAAGTAAGGCTGCCAAGAGGACTTGAAAGCGGGGCAGAATTGCAGGAAACCGATTTCAGGAGGTAGACTGGAATTGCATTGAAAGCATAGGAAAAGAGGCAGAACGTCCACAATGATGCACTTGGCCAAAAAGGGCGTATGCGTTTTTTCCTGAATATATTCAGGAAAAAACGCATACGCCCTTTTTGGCCAACCAAGCAAGCTTGCAAATGAAATCTGCACTACAATGAAGTCTCACTTCCCCCCGGTCAAAAGGGCCATCTGAAAAAAGTGTAAAATCCAGAAAGGCAGGACAGGCCATGGAGAACTGGGAGCCTTGTTATGCTGATGGGCGGGATGTAAATTGCCAACAGCCACTCGGGAGAAGTGTATGGTGTTTCCTGAAACATCTAAAAAACAAAGCAACAGAGCCTAGGGCACTTCCACTTATGGTCCTATAGCTTAGGGAAATTAAAATCAAAAAGACACAGCCACCCCAAAGTTTGGGACGCCTCTGTTTACAAGAACCTCGTTTATAGTACAAGTTCAACATCGCAGAAAGTGAAAAATGGATAAAGAAGTTGTGGTATTTACTTACAAAGCAATATCACTCAGCAATGAAATCTATGTCATCAGGCCCTTAGCAGCACAATGAGTGGATTCAGGTATGATGATTCTAACTGATATAAGTCACACAGAAAAAGAAACATCATAAGATATCAGTAATACACGGAATGTAAACTTGGCTACACAGGAACTGAATTACAGAACAGAACAGGGTCTCAAATTTAGAAAACAAACTTATGCTTGCTTAAGGGTAAAGGTGAGTTGGGGTGCTGCATAAAACCAGAGATTGAAATGAGCACAGATAAAGTTCCTTAAGCCAAATATGGAATAGACAAGAGCTACTGCTTGTTCAATGAAATGGACTCAACACCGCATATTAAACGCCTAAGAATGTACCTGACTAGTAAGTATCTTAAAACCTATGGATTGCTATGTCTCCGAAAGAGAATCAAGCATGTGTACAGGGGCATAAACACAACAGTGATAGGATTGGAGAGGTTCGGTGAGCAAATGAAGACCCTTTGAAGTCATATTGCATGGTACCCATTCCACGGGTTTCAACTACCCAGGTTTAAGGTATTCTACCTTCAGCTAAAACATGCATGTGGAAACTAGAGTATGATCAACCATGTGATCGGGAAACGTGTTCAAATATGTCTCAGTTTTCGTACCCTGGTACTCGGGTGCAACATTCCAGACGCTTTACTAACACCCTCCCGACTTGGAGAGTCAGCCCCTTTAACCTCCTGTTTGGCCCAGTTTGCAATTTCTGTGGAAGATGAACAGGAATAGCGAGAACCAATGAGAGACTAGCTGGAGGTGTCTGGACGGGCAAATTTAACTCTCATTTCCCACCAGGAAGAGGAATTAACCAAAGGCTCAGCTTGCCGTGCCGGAACCAGATTAGGGCCTGAAGCCATCCTGCGGTGTTGCGGCCAGGTCACAAGAAAGCGAGTTGAAGAAAGGAGCTCAGGGGCACTGTAATTCACAAACCTGCAGAGTTATAAATGACAGCTATCGTCCAAAAATATACTGAAGTAAGGCTGCCAAGAGGACTTGAAAGCGGGGCAGAATTGCAGGAAACCGATTTCAGGAGGTAGACTGGAATTGCATTGAAAGCATAGGAAAAGAGGCAGAACGTCCACAATGATGCACTTGCCCAAAAAGGGCATATGCGTTTTTTCCTGAATATATTCAGGAAAAAACGCATACGCCCTTTTTGGCCAACCAAGCAAGCTTGCAAAGGAAATCTGCACTACAATGAAGTCTCACTTCCCCCCGGTCAAAAGGGCCATTTGAAAAAAGTGTAAAATCCAGAAAGGCAGGACAGGCCATGGAGAACTGGGAGCCTTGTTATGCTGATGGGCGGGATGTAAATTGCCAACAGACACTCGGGAGAAGTGTATGGTGTTTCCTGAAACATCTAAAAAACAAAGCAACAGAGCCTAGAGCACTTCCACTTATGGTCCTATAGCTTAGGGAAATTTAAATCTAAAAGACACAGCCACCCCAAAGTTTGGGACGCCTCTGTTTACAAGAACCTCGTTTACAGTACAAGTTCAACATCGCAGAAAGTGAAAAATGGATAAAGAAGTTGTGGTATTTACTTACAAAGCAATATCACTCAGCAATGAAATCTATGTCATCAGGCCCTTAGCAGCACGATGAGTGGATTCAGGTATGATGATTCTAACTGAAATAAGTCACACAGAAAAAGAAACATCATAAGATATCAGTAATACACGGAATGTAAACTTGGCTACACAGGAACTGAATTACAGAACAGAACAGGGTCTCAAATTTAGAAAACCAACTTATGCTTGCTTAAGGGTAAAGGTGAGTTGGGGTGCTGCATAAAACCAGAGATTGAAATGAGCACAGATAAAGTTCCTTAAGCCAAATATGGAATAGACAAGAGCTACTCCTTGCTCAACGAAATGGACTCAACACCGCATATTAAACGCCTAAGAATGTACCTGACTAGTAAGTATCTTAAAACCTATGGATTGCTATGTCTCCGAAAGAGAATCAAGCATGTGTACAGGGGCATAAACGCAGCAGTGATAGGATTGGAGAGGTTCGGTGAGCAAATGAAGACCCTTTGAAGTCATATTGCATAGTACCCATTCCACGGGTTTCAACTACCCAGGTTTAAGGTATTCTTCCTTCAGCTAAAACATGCATGTGGAACCTAGAGTACGATCAACCATGTGATCGGGAAACGTGTTCAAATATGTCTCAGTTTTCGTACCCTGGTACTCGGGTGCAACATTCCAGACTCTTTACTAACACCCTCCCGACTTGGAGAGTCAGTCCCTTTAACCTCCTGTTTGGCCCAGTTTGCAATTTCTGCGGAAGATGAACAGGAATAGCGAGAACCAATGAGAGACTAGCTGGAGGTGTCTGGACGGGCAAATTTAACTCTCATTTCCCACCAGGAAGAGGAATTAACCAAAGGCTCAGCGTGCCGTGCCGGAACCAGATTAGGGCCTGAAGCCATCCTGCGGTGTTGCGGCCAGGTCACAAGAAAGCGAGTTGAAGAAAGGAGCTCAGGGGCACTGTAATTCACAAACCTGCAGAGTTATAAATGACAGCTATCGTCCAAAAATATACTGAAGTAAGGCTGCCAAGAGGACTTGAAAGCGGGGCAGAATTGCAGGAAACCGATTTCAGGAGGTAGACTGGAATTGCATTGAAAGCATAGGAAAAGAGGCAGAACGTCCACAATGATGCACTTGGCCAAAAAGGGCGTATGCGTTTTTTCCTGAATATATTCAGGAAAAAACGCATACGCCCTTTTTGGCCAACCAAGCAAGCTTGCAAAGGAAATCTGCACTACAATGAAGTCTCACTTCCCCCCGGTCAAAAGGGCCATCTGAAAAAAGTGTAAAATCCAGAAAGGCAGGGCAGGCCATGGAGAACTGGGAGCCTTGTTATGCTGATGGGCGGGATGTAAATTGCCAACAGCCACTCGGGAGAAGTGTATGGTGTTTCCTGAAACATCTAAAAAACAAAGCAACAGAGCCTAGGGCACTTCCACTTATGGTCCTATAGCTTAGGGAAATTAAAATCAAAAAGACACAGCCACCCCAAAGTTTGGGACGCCTCTGTTTACAAGAACCTCATTTACCGTACAAGTTCAATATCACAGAAAGTGAAAAATGGATAAAGAAGTTGTGGTACTTACGTACAATGCAGTATCACTCAACAATGAAATCTATGTCATCAGGCCCGTAGCAGCATAATGAGTGGATTCAGGTACGATGATTCTAACTGAAATAAGTCACACAGAAAAAGAAACATCATAAGATATCACTAATACACAGAATGTAAACTTGGCTACACAGGAACTGAATTCCAAAACAGAACAGGGTCTCAAATTTAGAAAACCAACTTATGCTTGCTTAAGGGGAAAGGTGAGTTGGGGTGCTGCATAAAACCAGAGATTGAAATGAGCACAGATAAAGTTCCTTAAGCCAAATATGGAATAGACAAGAGCTACTCCTTGTTCAATGAAATGGACTCAACACCGCATATTAAACGCCTAAGAATGTACCTGACTAGTAAGTATCTTAAAACCTATGGATTGCTATGTCTCCGAAAGAGAATCAAGCATGTGTACAGGGGCATAAACGCAGCAGTGATAGGATTGGAGAGGTTCGGTGAGCAAATGAAGACCCTTTGAAGTCATATTGCATGGTACCCATTCCACGGGTTTCAACTACCCAGGTTTAAGGTATTCTACCTTCAGCTAAAACATGCATGTAGAAACTAGAGTATGATCAACCATGTGATCGGGAAACGTGTTCAAATATGTCTCAGTTTTCGTACCCTGGTACTCGGGTGCAACATTCCAGACGCTTTACTAACACCCTCCCGACTTGGAGAGTCAGTCCCTTTAACCTCCTGTTTGGCCCAGTTTGCAATTTCTGCGGAAGATGAACAGGAATAGCGAGAACCAATGAGAGACTAGCTGGAGGTGTCTGGACGGGCAAATTTAACTCTCATTTCCCACCAGGAAGAGGAATTAACCAAAGGCTCAGCGTGCCGTGCCGGAACCAGATTAGGGCCTGAAGCCATCCTGCGGTGTTGCGGCCAGCTCAAAAGAAAGCGAGTTGAAGAAAGGAGCTCAGGGGCACTGTAATTCACAAACCTGCAGAGTTATAAATGACAGCTATCGTCCAAAAATATACTGAAGTAAGGCTGCCAAGAGGACTTGAAAGCGGGGCAGAATTGCAGGAAACCGATTTCAGGAGGTAGACTGGAATTGCATTGAAAGCATAGGAAAAGAGGCAGAACGTCCACAATGATGCACTTGGCCAAAAAGGGCGTATGCGTTTTTTCCTGAATATATTCAGGAAAAAACGCATACGCCCTTTTTGGCCAACCAAGCAAGCTTGCAAATGAAATCTGCACTACAATGAAGTCTCACTTCCCCCCGGTCAAAAGGGCCATCTGAAAAAAGTGTAAAATCCAGAAAGGCAGGACAGGCCATGGAGAACTGGGAGCCTTGTTATGCTGATGGGCGGGATGTAAATTGCCAACAGCCACTCGGGAGAAGTGTATGGTGTTTCCTGAAACATCTAAAAAACAAAGCAACAGAGCCTAGGGCACTTCCACTTATGGTCCTATAGCTTAGGGAAATTAAAATCAAAAAGACACAGCCACCCCAAAGTTTGGGACGCCTCTGTTTACAAGAACCTCGTTTACAGTACAAGTTCAACATCGCAGAAAGTGAAAAATGGATAAAGAAGTTGTGGTATTTACTTACAAAGCAATATCACTCAGCAATGAAATCTATGTCATCAGGCCCTTAGCAGCACAATGAGTGGATTCAGGTATGATGATTCTAACTGATATAAGTCACACAGAAAAAGAAACATCATAAGATATCAGTAATACACGGAATGTAAACTTGGCTACACAGGAACTGAATTACAGAACAGAACAGGGTCTCAAATTTAGAAAACCAACTTATGCTTGCTTAAGGGTAAAGGTGAGTTGGGGTGCTGCATAAAACCAGAGATTGAAATGAGCACAGATAAAGTTCCTTAAGCCAAATATGGAATAGACAAGAGCTACTCCTTGTTCAATGAAATGGACTCAACACCGCATATTAAACGCCTAAGAATGTACCTGACTAGTAAGTATCTTAAAACCTATGGATTGCTATGTCTCCGAAAGAGAATCAAGCATGTGTACAGGGGCATAAACGCAGCAGTGATAGGATTGGAGAGGTTCGGTGAGCAAATGAAGACCCTTTGAAGTCATATTGCATGGTACCCATTCCACGGGTTTCAACTACCCAGGTTTAAGGTATTCTACCTTCAGCTAAAACATGCATGTGGAAACTAGAGTATGATCAACCATGTGATCGGGAAACGTGTTCAAATATGTCTCAGTTTTCGTACCCTGGTACTCGGGTGCAACATTCCAGACGCTTTACTAACACCCTCCCGACTTGGAGAGTCAGCCCCTTTAACCTCCTGTTTGGCCCAGTTTGCAATTTCTGTGGAAGATGAACAGGAATAGCGAGAACCAATGAGAGACTAGCTGGAGGTGTCTGGACGGGCAAATTTAACTCTCATTTCCCACCAGGAAGAGGAATTAACCAAAGGCTCAGCGTGCCGTGCCGGAACCAGATTAGGGCCTGAAGCCATCCTGCGGTGTTGCGGCCAGGTCACAAGAAAGCGAGTTGAAGAAAGGAGCTCAGGGGCACTGTAATTCACAAACCTGCAGAGTTATAAATGACAGCTATCGTCCAAAAATATACTGAAGTAAGGCTGCCAAGAGGACTTGAAAGCGGGGCAGAATTGCAGGAAACCGATTTCAGGAGGTAGACTGGAATTGCATTGAAAGCATAGGAAAAGAGGCAGAACGTCCACAATGATGCACTTGCCCAAAAAGGGCATATGCGTTTTTTCCTGAATATATTCAGGAAAAAACGCATACGCCCTTTTTGGCCAACCAAGCAAGCTTGCAAAGGAAATCTGCACTACAATGAAGTCTCACTTCCCCCCGGTCAAAAGGGCCATTTGAAAAAAGTGTAAAATCCAGAAAGGCAGGACAGGCCATGGAGAACTGGGAGCCTTGTTATGCTGATGGGCGGGATGTAAATTGCCAACAGACACTCGGGAGAAGTGTATGGTGTTTCCTGAAACATCTAAAAAACAAAGCAACAGAGCCTAGAGCACTTCCACTTATGGTCCTATAGCTTAGGGAAATTTAAATCTAAAAGACACAGCCACCCCAAAGTTTGGGACGCCTCTGTTTACAAGAACCTCGTTTACAGTACAAGTTCAACATCGCAGAAAGTGAAAAATGGATAAAGAAGTTGTGGTATTTACTTACAAAGCAATATCACTCAGCAATGAAATCTATGTCATCAGGCCCTTAGCAGCACGATGAGTGGATTCAGGTATGATGATTCTAACTGAAATAAGTCACACAGAAAAAGAAACATCATAAGATATCAGTAATACACGGAATGTAAACTTGGCTACACAGGAACTGAATTACAGAACAGAACAGGGTCTCAAATTTAGAAAACCAACTTATGCTTGCTTAAGGGTAAAGGTGAGTTGGGGTGCTGCATAAAACCAGAGATTGAAATGAGCACAGATAAAGTTCCTTAAGCCAAATATGGAATAGACAAGAGCTACTCCTTGCTCAACGAAATGGACTCAACACCGCATATTAAACGCCTAAGAATGTACCTGACTAGTAAGTATCTTAAAACCTATGGATTGCTATGTCTCCGAAAGAGAATCAAGCATGTGTACAGGGGCATAAACGCAGCAGTGATAGGATTGGAGAGGTTCGGTGAGCAAATGAAGACCCTTTGAAGTCATATTGCATAGTACCCATTCCACGGGTTTCAACTACCCAGGTTTAAGGTATTCTTCCTTCAGCTAAAACATGCATGTGGAACCTAGAGTACGATCAACCATGTGATCGGGAAACGTGTTCAAATATGTCTCAGTTTTCGTACCCTGGTACTCGGGTGCAACATTCCAGACGCTTTACTAACACCCTCCCGACTTGGAGAGTCAGTCCCTTTAACCTCCTGTTTGGCCCAGTTTGCAATTTCTGCGGAAGATGAACAGGAATAGCGAGAACCAATGAGAGACTAGCTGGAGGTGTCTGGACGGGCAAATTTAACTCTCATTTCCCACCAGGAAGAGGAATTAACCAAAGGCTCAGCGTGCCGTGCCGGAACCAGATTAGGGCCTGAAGCCATCCTGCGGTGTTGCGGCCAGGTCACAAGAAAGCGAGTTGAAGAAAGGAGCTCAGGGGCACTGTAATTCACAAACCTGCAGAGTTATAAATGACAGCTATCGTCCAAAAATATACTGAAGTAAGGCTGCCAAGAGGACTTGAAAGCGGGGCAGAATTGCAGGAAACCGATTTCAGGAGGTAGACTGGAATTGCATTGAAAGCATAGGAAAAGAGGCAGAACGTCCACAATGATGCACTTGGCCAAAAAGGGCGTATGCGTTTTTTCCTGAATATATTCAGGAAAAAACGCATACGCCCTTTTTGGCCAACCAAGCAAGCTTGCAAAGGAAATCTGCACTACAATGAAGTCTCACTTCCCCCCGGTCAAAAGGGCCATCTGAAAAAAGTGTAAAATCCAGAAAGGCAGGGCAGGCCATGGAGAACTGGGAGCCTTGTTATGCTGATGGGCGGGATGTAAATTGCCAACAGACACTCGGGAGAAGTGTATGGTGTTTCCTGAAACATCTAAAAAACAAAGCAACAGAGCCTAGGGCACTTCCACTTATGGTCCTATAGCTTAGGGAAATTAAAATCAAAAAGACACAGCCACCCCAAAGTTTGGGACGCCTCTGTTTACAAGAACCTCATTTACCGTACAAGTTCAATATCACAGAAAGTGAAAAATGGATAAAGAAGTTGTGGTACTTACGTACAATGCAGTATCACTCAACAATGAAATCTATGTCATCAGGCCCGTAGCAGCATAATGAGTGGATTCAGGTACTATGATTCTAACTGAAATAAGTCACACAGAAAAAGAAACATCATAAGATATCACTAATACACAGAATGTAAACTTGGATACACAGGAACTGAATTCCAAAACAGAACAGGGTCTCAAATTTAGAAAACCAACTTATGCTTGCTTAAGGGGAAAGGTGAGTTGGGGTGCTGCATAAAACCAGAGATTGAAATGAGCACAGATAAAGTTCCTTAAGCCAAATATGGAATAGACAAGAGCTACTCCTTGCTCAACGAAATGGACTCAACACCGCATATTAAACGCCTAAGAATGTACCTGACTAGTAAGTATCTTAAAACCTATGGATTGCTATGTCTCCGAAAGAGAATCAAGCATGTGTACAGGGGCATAAACGCAGCAGTGATAGGATTGGAGAGGTTCGGTGAGCAAATGAAGACCCTTTGAAGTCATATTGCATGGTACCCATTACACGGGTCTCAACTCTCCAGGTTTAAGGTATTCTTCCTTCAGCTAAAACATGCATGTGGAACCCAGAGTATGATCAACCGTTTGAACGGGAGACGTGTTCAAATATGTCTCAGTTTTCCTCCCCTGGTACTCGGGTGCAACATTCCAGATGCTTTACTAACACCCTCCCGACTTGGAGAGTCAGTCCCTTTAACCTCCTGTTTGGCCCAGTTTGCAATTTCTGCAGAAGATGAACAGGAATAGCGAGAACCAATGAGAGACTAGCTGGAGGTGTCTGGACGGGCAAATTTAACTCTCATTTCCCACCAGGAAGAGGAATTAACCAAAGGCTCAGCGTGCCGTGCCAGAACCAGATTAGGGCCTGAAGCCATCCTGCGGTGTTGCGGCCAGCTCAAAAGAAAGCGAGTTGAAGAAAGGAGCTCAGGGGCACTGTAATTCACAAACCTGCAGAGTTATAAATGACAGCTATCGTCCAAAAATATACTGAAGTAAGGCTGCCAAGAGGACTTGAAAGCGGTGCAGAATTGCAGGAAACCGATTTCAGGAGGTAGACTGGAATTGCATTGAAAGCAGAGGAAAAGAGGCAGAACGTCCACAATGATGCACTTGGCCAAAAAGGGCGTATGCGTTTTTTCCTGAATATATTCAGGAAAAAACGCATACGCCCTTTTTGGCCAACCAAGCAAGCTTGCAAAGGAAATCTGCACTACAATGAAGTCTCACTTCCCCCCGGTCAAAAGGGCCATCTGAAAAAAGTGTAAAATCCAGAAAGGCAGGACAGGCCATGGAGAACTGGGAGCCTTGTTATGCTGATGGGCGGGATGTAAATTGCCAACAGCCACTCGGGAGAAGTGTATGGTGTTTCCTGAAACATCTAAAAAACAAAGCAACAGAGCCTAGGGCACTTCCACTTATGGTCCTATAGCTTAGGGAAATTAAAATCAAAAAGACACAGCCACCCCAAAGTTTGGGACGCCTCTGTTTACAAGAACCTCGTTTACAGTACAAGTTCAACATCGCAGAAAGTGAAAAATGGATAAAGAAGTTGTGGTATTTACTTAAAAAGCAATATCACTCAGCAATGAAATCTATGTCATCAGGCCCTTAGCAGCACAATGAGTGGATTCAGGTATGATGATTCTAACTGAAATAAGTCACACAGAAAAAGAAACATCATAAGATATCAGTAATACACGGAATGTAAACTTGGCTACACAGGAACTGAATTACAGAACAGAACAGGGTCTCAAATTTAGAAAACCAACTTATGCTTGCTTAAGGGTAAAGGTGAGTTGGGGTGCTGCATAAAACCAGAGATTGAAATGAGCACAGATAAAGTTCCTTAAGCCAAATATGGAATAGACAAGAGCTACTCCTTGCTCAACGAAATGGACTCAACACCGCATATTAAACGCCTAAGAATGTACCTGACTAGTAAGTATCTTAAAACCTATGGATTGCTATGTCTCCAAAAGAGAATCAAGCATGTGTACAGGGGCATAAACGCAGCAGTGATAGGATTGGAGAGGTTTGGTGAGCAAATGAAGACCCTTTGAAGTCATATTGCATGGTACCCATTCCACGGGTCTCAACTCTCCAGGTTTAAGGTATTCTTCCTTCAGCTAAAACATGCATGTGGAACCCAGAGTATGATCAACCGTGTGAACGGAGACGTGTTCAAATATGTCTCAGTTTTGGTCCCCTGGTACTCGGGTGCAACATTCCTGACACTTTACTAACACTCTCCCCACTTGGAGAGTCAGCGCCTTTAACCTCCTGTTTGGCCCAGTTTGCAATTTCTGCGGAAGATGAACAGGAATAGGGAGAACCAATGAGAGACTAGCTGGAGGTGTCTGGACGGGCAAATTTAACTCTCATTTCCCACCAGGAAGAGGAATTAACCAAAGGCTCAGCGTGCCGTGCCGGAACAAGATTAGGGCCTGAAGCCATCCTGCGGTGTTGCGGCCAGCTCAAAAGAAAGCGAGTTGAAGAAAGGAGCTCAGGGGCACTGTAATTCACAAACCTGCAGAGTTATAAATGACAGCTATCGTCCAAAAATATACTGAAGTAAGGCTGCCAAGAGGACTTGAAAGCGGGGCAGAATTGCAGGAAACCGATTTCAGGAGGTAGACTGGAATTGCATTGAAAGCATAGGAAAAGAGGCAGAACGTCCACAATGATGCACTTGGCCAAAAAGGGCGTATGCGTTTTTTCCTGAATATATTCAGGAAAAAATGCATACACCCTTTTTGGCCAACCAAGCAAACTTGCAAAGGAAATCTGCACTACAATGAAGTCTCACTTCCCCCCGGTCAAAAGGGCCATCTGAAAAAAGTGTAAAATCCAGAAAGGCAGGACAGGCCATGGAGAACTGGGAGCCTTGTTATGCTGATGGGCGGGATGTAAATTGCCAGCAGACACTCGGGAGAAGTGTATGGTGTTTCCTGAAACATCTAAAAAACAAAGCAACAGGGCCTAGGGCACTTCCACTTATGGTCCTATAGCTTAGGGAAATTAAAATAAAAAAGACACAGCCACCCCAAAGTTTGGGACGCCTCTGTTTACAAGAACCTCGTTTACCGTACAAGTTCAATATCGCAGAAAGTGAAAAATGGATAAAGATGTTGTGGTACTTACGTACAATGCAGTATCACTCAACAATGAAATCTATGTCATCAGGCCCGTAGCAGCATAATGAGTGGATTCAGGTACGATGATTCTAACTGAAATAAGTCACACAGAAAAAGAAACATCATAAGATATCACTAATACACAGAATGTAAACTTGGCTACACAGGAACTGAATTCCAAAACAGAACAGGGTCTCAAATTTAGAAAACCAACTTATGCTTGCTTAAGGGGAAAGGTGAGTTGGGGTGCTGCATAAAACCAGAGATTGAAATGAGCACAGATAAAGTTCCTTAAGCCAAATATGGAATAGACAAGAGCTACTCCTTGCTCAACGAAATGGACTCAACACCCCATATTAAATGCCTAAGAATGTACCTGACTAGTAAGTATCTTAAAACCTATGGATTGCTATGTCTCCAAAAGAGAATCAAGCGTCTGTACAGGGGGATAAACGCAGCAGTGATAGGATTGGAGAAGTTCGGTGAGCAAATGAAGACCCTTTGAAGTCATATTGCATGGTACCCATTCCACGGGTTTCAACTACCCAGGTTTAAGGTATTCTACCTTCAGCTAAAACATGCATGTGGAAACTAGAGTATGATCAACCATGTGATCGGGAAACGTGTTCAAATATGTCTCAGTTTTCGTACCCTGGTACTCGGGTGCAACATTCCAGACGCTTTACTAACACCCTCCCGACTTGGAGAGTCAGTCCCTTTAACCTCCTGTTTGGCCCAGTTTGCAATTTCTGTGGAAGATGAACAGGAATAGCGAGAACCAATGAGAGACTAGCTGGAGGTGTCTGGACGGGCAAATTTAACTCTCATTTCCCACCAGGAAGAGGAATTAACCAAAGGCTCAGCTTGCCGTGCCGGAACCAGATTAGGGCCTGAAGCCATCCTGCGGTGTTGCGGCCAGCTCAAAAGAAAGCGAGTTGAAGAAAGGAGCTCAGGGGCACTGTAATTCACAAACCTGCAGAGTTATAAATGACAGCTATCGTCCAAAAATATACTGAAGTAAGGCTGCCAAGAGGACTTGAAAGCGGGGCAGAATTGCAGAAAACCGATTTCAGGAGGTAGACTGGAATTGCATTGAAAGCATAGGAAAAGAGGCAGAACGTCCACAATGATGCACTTGGCCAAAAAGGGCGTATGCGTTTTTTCCTGAATATATTCAGGAAAAAACGCATACGCCCTTTTTGGCCAACCAAGCAAGCTTGCAAAGGAAATCTGCACTACAATGAAGTCTCACTTCCCCCCGGTCAAAAGGGCCATCTGAAAAAAGTGTAAAATCCAGAAAGGCAGGACAGGCCATGGAGAACTGGGAGCCTTGTTATGCTGATGGGCGGGATGTAAATTGCCAACAGACACTCGGGAGAAGTGTATGGTGTTTCCTGAAACATCTAAAAAACAAAGCAACAGAGCCTAGGGCACTTCCACTTATGGTCCTATAGCTTAGGGAAATTAAAATCAAAAAGACACAGCCACCCCAAAGTTTGGGACGCCTCTGTTTACAAGAACCTCGTTTACAGTACAAGTTCAACATCGCAGAAAGTGAAAAATGGATAAAGAAGTTGTGGTATTTACTTACAAAGCAATATCACTCAGCAATGAAATCTATGTCATCAGGCCCTTAGCAGCACAATGAGTGGATTCAGGTATGATGATTCTAACTGAAATAAGTCACACAGAAAAAGAAACATCATAAGATATCAGTAATACACGGAATGTAAACTTGGCTACACAGGAACTGAATTACAGAACAGAACAGGGTCTCAAATTTAGAAAACCAACTTATGCTTGCTTAAGGGTAAAGGTGAGTTGGGGTGCTGCATAAAACCAGAGATTGAAATGAGCACAGATAAAGTTCCTTAAGCCAAATATGGAATAGACAAGAGCTACTCCTTGCTCAACGAAATGGACTCAACACCGCATATTAAACGCCTAAGAATGTACCTGACTAGTAAGTATCTTAAAACCTATGGATTGCTATGTCTCCGAAAGAGAATCAAGCATGTGTACAGGGGCATAAACGCAGCAGTGATAGGATTGGAGAGGTTCGGTGAGCAAATGAAGACCCTTTGAAGTCATATTGCATGGTACCCATTCCACGGGTTTCAACTACCCAGGTTTAAGGTATTCTACCTTCAGCTAAAACATGCATGTGGAAACTAGAGTATGATGAACCATGTGATCGGGAAACGTGTTCAAATATGTCTCAGTTTTCGTACCCTGGTACTCGGGTGCAACATTCCAGACGCTTTACTAACACCCTCCCGACTTGGAGAGTCAGTCCCTTTAACCTCCTGTTTGGCCCAGTTTGCAATTTCTGTGGAAGATGAACAGGAATGGCGAGAACCAATGAGAGACTAGCTGGAGGTGTCTGGACGGGCAAATTTAACTCTCATTTCCCACCAGGAAGAGGAATTAACCAAAGGCTCAGCTTGCCGTGCCGGAACCAGATTAGGGCCTGAAGCCATCCTGCGGTGTTGCGGCCAGCTCAAAAGAAAGCGAGTTGAAGAAAGGAGCTCAGGGGCACTGTAATTCACAAACCTGCAGAGTTATAAATGACAGCTATCGTCCAAAAATATACTGAAGTAAGGCTGCCAAGAGGACTTGAAAGCGGGGCAGAATTGCAGGAAACCGATTTCAGGAGGTAGACTGGAATTGCATTGAAAGCATAGGAAAAGAGGCAGAACGTCCACAATGATGCACTTGGCCAAAAAGGGCGTATGCGTTTTTTCCTGAATATATTCAGGAAAAAACGCATACGCCCTTTTTGGCCAACCAAGCAAGCTTGCAAAGGAAATCTGCACTACAATGAAGTCTCACTTCCCCCCGGTCAAAAGGGCCATCTGAAAAAAGTGTAAAATCCAGAAAGGCAGGACAGGCCATGGAGAACTGGGAGCCTTTTTATGCTGATGGGAGGGATGTAAATTGCCAACAGACACTCGGGAGAAGTGTATGGTGTTTCCTGAAACATCTAAAAAACAAAGCAACAGAGCCTAGGGCACTTCCACTTATGGTCCTATAGCTTAGGGAAATTAAAATCAAAAAGACACAGCCACCCCAAAGTTTGGGACGCCTCTGTTTACAAGAACCTCGTTTACAGTACAAGTTCAACATCGCAGAAAGTGAAAAATGGATAATGAAGTTGTGGTATTTACTTACAAATCAATTTCACTCAGCAATGAAATCTATGTCATCAGGCCCTTAGCAGCACAATGAGTGGATTCAGGTATGATGATTTTAACTGAAATAAGTCACACAGAAAAAGAAACATCATAAGATATCAGTAATACACGGAATGTAAACTTGGCTACACAGGAACTGAATTACAGAACAGAACAGGGTCTCAAATTTAGAAAACCAACTTATGCTTGCTTAAGGGTAAAGGTGAGTTGGGGTGCTGCATAAAACCAGAGATTGAAATGAGCACAGATAAAGTTCCTTAAGCCAAATATGGAATAGACAAGAGCTACTCCTTGCTCAACGAAATGGACTCAACACCGCATATTAAACGCCTAAGAATGTACCTGACTAGTAAGTATCTTAAAACCTATGGATTGCTATGTCTCCGAAAGAGAATCAAGCATGTGTACAGGGGCATAAACGCAGCAGTGATAGGATTGGAGAGGTTCGGTGAGCAAATGAAGACCCTTTGAAGTCATATTGCATGGTACCCATTCCACGGGTTTCAACTACCCAGGTTTAAGGTATTCTACCTTCAGCTAAAACATGCATGTGGAAACTAGAGTATGATCAACCATGTGATCGGGAAACGTGTTCAAATATGTCTCAGTTTTCGTACCCTGGTACTTGGGTGCAACATGCCAGACGCTTTACTAACACCCTCCCGACTTGGAGAGTCAGTCCCTTTAACCTCCTGTTTGACCCAGTTTGCAATTTCTGTGGAAGATGAACAGGAATAGCGAGAACCAATGAGAGACTAGCTGGAGGTGTCTGGACGGGCAAATTTAACTCTCATTTCCCACCAGGAAGAGGAATTAACCAAAGGCTCAGCTTGCCGTGCCGGAACCAGATTAGGGCCTGAAGCCATCCTGCGGTGTTGCGGCCAGCTCAAAAGAAAGCGAGTTGAAGAAAGGAGCTCAGGGGCACTGTAATTCACAAACCTGAAGAGTTATAAATGACAGCTATCGTCCAAAAATATACTGAAGTAAGGCTGCCAAGAGGACTTGAAAGCGGGGCAGAATTGCAGGAAACCGATTTCAGGAGGTAGACTGGAATTGCATTGAAAGCATAGGAAAAGAGGCAGAACGTCCACAATGATGCACTTGGCCAAAAAGGGCGTATGCGTTTTTTCCTGAATATATTCAGGAAAAAACGCATACGCCCTTTTTGGCCAACCAAGCAACCTTGCAAAGGAAATCTGCACTACAATGAAGTCTCACTTCCCCCCGGTCAAAAGGGCCATCTGAAAAAAGTGTAAAATCCAGAAAGGCAGGGCAGGCCATGGAGAACTGTGAGCCTTGTTATGCTGATGGGCGGGATGTAAATTGCCAACAGCCACTCGGGAGAAGTGTATGGTGTTTCCTGAAACATCTAAAAAACAAAGCAACAGAGCCTAGGACACTTCCACTTATGGTCCTATAGCTTAGGGAAATTAAAATCAAAAAGACACAGCCACCCCAAAGTTTGGGACGCCTCTGTTTACAAGAACCTCATTTACCGTACAAGTTCAATATCACAGAAAGTGAAAAATGGATAAAGAAGTTGTGGTACTTACGTACAATGCAGTATCACTCAACAATGAAATCTATGTCATCAGGCCCGTAGCAGCATAATGAGTGGATTCAGGTACGATGATTCTAACTGAAATAAGTCACACAGAAAAAGAAACATCATAAGATATCACTAATACACAGAATGTAAACTTGGCTATACAGGAACTGAATTCCAAAACAGAACAGGGTCTCAAATTTAGAAAACCAACTTATGCTTGCTTAAGGGGAAAGGTGAGTTGGGGTGCTGCATAAAACCAGAGATTGAAATGAGCACAGATAAAGTTCCTTAAGCCAAATATGGAATAGACAAGAGCTACTCCTTGCTCAACGAAATGGACTCAACACCGCATATTAAACGCCTAAGAATGTACCTGACTAGTAAGTATCTTAAAACCTATGGATTGCTATGTCTCCGAAAGAGAATCAAGCATGTGTACAGGGGCATAAACGCAGCAGTGATAGGATTGGAGAGGTTCGGTGAGCAAATGAAGACCCTTTGAAGTCATATTGCATGGTACTCATTACACGGGTCTCAACTCTCCAGGTTTAAGGTATTCTTCCTTCAGCTAAAACATGCATGTGGAACCCAGAGTATGATCAAATGTTTGAACGGGAGACGTGTTCAAATATGTCTCAGTTTTCCTCCCCTGGTACTCGGGTGCAACATTCCAGATGCTTTACTAACACCCTCCCGACTTGGAGAGTCAGTCCCTTTAACCTCCTGTTTGGCCCAGTTTGCAATTTCTGCAGAAGATGAACAGGAATAGCGAGAACCAATGAGAGACTAGCTGGAGGTGTCTGGACGGGCAAATTTAACTCTCATTTCCCACCAGGAAGAGGAATTAACCAAAGGCTCAGCGTGCCGTGCCGGAACAAGATTAGGGCCTGAAGCCATCCTGCGGTGTTGCGGCCAGCTCAAAAGAAAGCGAGTTGAAGAAAGGAGCTCAGGGGCACTGTAATTCACAAACCTGCAGAGTTATAAATGACAGCTATCGTCCAAAAATATACTGAAGTAAGGCTGCCAAGAGGACTTGAAAGCGGTGCAGAATTGCAGGAAACCGATTTCAGGAGGTAGACTGGAATTGCATTGAAAGCATAGGAAAAGAGGCAGAACGTCCACAATGATGCACTTGGCCAAAAAGGGCGTATGCGTTTTTTCCTGAATATATTCAGGAAAAAACGCATACGCCCTTTTTGGCCAACCAAGCAAGCTTGCAAAGGAAATCTGCACTACAATGAAGTCTCACTTCCCCCCGGTCAAAAGGGCCATCTGAAAAAAGTGTAAAATCCAGAAAGGCAGGACAAGCCATGGAGAAATGGGAGCCTTGTTATGCTGATGGGCGGGATGTAAATTGCCAACAGACACTCCGGAGAAGTGTATGGTGTTTCCTGAAACATCTAAAAAACAAAGCAACAGAGCCTAGGGCACTTCCACTTATGGTCCTATAGCTTAGGGAAATTAAAATCAAAAAGACACAGCCACCCCAAAGTTTGGGACGCCTCTGTTTACAAGAACCTCGTTTACAGTACAAGTTCAACATCGCAGAAAGTGAAAAATGGATAAAGAAGTTGTGGTATTTACTTACAAAGCAATATCACTCAGCAATGAAATCTATGTCATCAGGCCCTTAGCAGCACAATGAGTGGATTCAGGTATGATGATTCTAACTGATATAAGTCACACAGAAAAAGAAACATCATAAGATATCAGTAATACACGGAATGTAAACTTGGCTACACAGGAACTGAATTACAGAACAGAACAGGGTCTCAAATTTAGAAAACCAACTTATGCTTGCTTAAGGGTAAAGGTGAGTTGGGGTGCTGCATAAAACCAGAGATTGAAATGAGCACAGATAAAGTTCCTTAAGCCAAATATGGAATAGACAAGAGCTACTCCTTGCTCAACGAAATGGACTCAACACCGCATATTAAACGCCTAAGAATGTACCTGACTAGTAAGTATCTTAAAACCTATGGATTGCTATGTCTCCGAAAGAGAATCAAGCATGTGTACAGGGGCATAAACGCAGCAGTGATAGGATTGGAGAGGTTCGGTGAGCAAATGAAGACCCTTTGAAGTCATATTGCATGGTACCCATTCCACGGGTTTCAACTACCCAGGTTTAAGGTATTCTTCCTTCAGCTAAAACATGCATGTGGAAACTAGAGTATGATGAACCATGTGATCGGGAAACGTGTTCAAATATGTCTCAGTTTTCGTACCCTGGTACTCGGGTGCAACATTCCAGACGCTTTACTAACACCCTCCCGACTTGGAGAGTCAGTCCCTTTAACCTCCTGTTTGGCCCAGTTTGCAATTTCTGCGGAAGATGAACAGGAATAGCGAGAACCAATGAGAGACTAGCTGGAGGTGTCTGGACGGGCAAATTTAACTCTCATTTCCCACCAGGAAGAGGAATTAACCAAAGGCTCAGCGTGCCGTGCCGGAACCAGATTAGGGCCTGAAGCCATCCTGCGGTGTTGCGGCCAGCTCAAAAGAAAGCGAGTTGAAGAAAGGAGCTCAGGGGCACTGTAATTCACAAACCTGAAGAGTTATAAATGACAGCTATCGTCCAAAAATATACTGAAGTAAGGCTGCCAAGAGGACTTGAAAGCGGGGCAGAATTGCAGGAAACCGATTTCAGGAGGTAGACTGGAATTGCATTGAAAGCATAGGAAAAGAGGCAGAACGTCCAGAATGATGCACTTGGCCAAAAAGGGCGTATGCGTTTTTTCCTGAATATATTCAGGAAAAAACGCATACGCCCTTTTTGGCCAACCAAGCAAGCTTGCAAAGGAAATCTGCACTACAATGAAGTCTCACTTCCCCCCGGTCAAAAGGGCCATCTGAAAAAAGTGTAAAATCCAGAAAGGCAGGACAGGCCATGGAGAACTGGGAGCCTTGTTATGCTGATGGACGGGATGTAAATTGCCAACAGCCACTCGGGAGAAGTGTATGGTGTTTCCTGAAACATCTAAAAAACAAAGCAACAGAGCCTAGGGCACTTCCACTTATGGTCCTATAGCTTAGGGAAATTAAAATCAAAAAGACACAGCCACCCCAAAGTTTGGGACGCCTCTGTTTACAAGAACCTCGTTTACAGTACAAGTTCAACATCGCAGAAAGTGAAAAATGGATAAAGAAGTTGTGGTATTTACTTACAAAGCAATATCACTCAGCAATGAAATCTATGTCATCAGGCCCTTAGCAGCACAATGAGTGGATTCAGGTATGATGATTCTAACTGATATAAGTCACACAGAAAAAGAAACATCATAAGATATCAGTAATACACGGAATGTAAACTTGGCTACACAGGAACTGAATTACAGAACAGAACAGGGTCTCAAATTTAGAAAACCAACTTATGCTTGCTTAAGGGGAAAGGTGAGTTGGGGTGCTGCATAAAACCAGAGATTGAAATGAGCACAGATAAAGTTCCTTAAGCCAAATATGGAATAGACAAGAGCTACTCCTTGCTCAACGAAATGGACTCAACACCCCATATTAAATGCCTAAGAATGTACCTGACTAGTAAGTATCTTAAAACCTATGGATTGCTATGTCTCCGAAAGAGAATCAAGCGTCTGTACAGGGGGATAAACGCAGCAGTGATAGGATTGGAGAAGTTCGGTGAGCAAATGAAGACCCTTTGAAGTCATATTGCATGGTACCCATTACACGGGTCTCAACTCTCCAGGTTTAAGGTATTCTTCCTTCAGCTAAAACATGCATGTGGAACCCAGAGTATGATCAACCGTGTGAACGGGAGACGTGTTCAAATATGTCTCAGTTTTCCTCCCCTGGTACTCGGGTGCAACATTCCAGACGCTTTACTAACACCCTCCCGACTTGGAGAGTCAGTCCCTTTAACCTCCTGTTTGGCCCAGTTTGCAATTTCTGCGGAAGATGAACAGGAATAGCGAGAACCAATGAGAGACTAGCTGGAGGTATCTGGACGGGCAAATTTAACTCTCATTTCCCACCAGGAAGAGGAATTAACCAAAGGCTCAGCGTGCAGTGCCGGAACCAGATTAAAGCCTGAAGCCATCCTGCGGTGTTGCGGCCAGCTCAAAAGAAAGCGAGTTGAAGAAAGGAGCTCAGGGGCACTGTAATTCACAAACCTGCAGAGTTATAAATGACAGCTATCGTCCAAAAATATACTGAAGTAAGGCTGCCAAGAGGACTTGAAAGCGGGGCAGAATTGCAGGAAACCGATTTCAGGAGGTAGACTGGAATTGCATTGAAAGCATAGGAAAAGAGGCAGAACGTCCACAATGATGCACTTGGCCAAAAAGGGCGTATGCGTTTTTTCCTGAATATATTCAGGAAAAAACGCATACGCCCTTTTTGGCCAACCAAGCAAGCTTGCAAAGGAAATCTGCACTACAATGAAGTCTCACTTCCCCCCGGTCAAAAGGGCCATCTGAAAAAAGTGTAAAATCCAGAAAGGCAGGACAGGCCATGGAGAACTGGGAGCCTTGTTATGCTGATGGGCGGGATGTAAATTGCCAACAGCCACTCGGGAGAAGTGTATGGTGTTTCCTGAAACATCTAAAAAACAAAGCAACAGAGCCTAGGGCACTTCCACTTATGGTCCTATAGCTTAGGGAAATTAAAATCAAAAAGACACAGCCACCCCAAAGTTTGGGACGCCTCTGTTTACAAGAACCTCGTTTACAGTACAAGTTCAACATCGCAGAAAGTGAAAAATGGATAAAGAAGTTGTGGTATTTACTTACAAAGCAATATCACTCAGCAATGAAATCTATGTCATCAGGCCCTTAGCAGCACAATGAGTGGATTCAGGTATGATGATTCTAACTGATATAAGTCACACAGAAAAAGAAACATCATAAGATATCAGTAATACACGGAATGTAAACTTGGCTACACAGGAACTGAATTACAGAACAGAACAGGGTCTCAAATTTAGAAAACCAACTTATGCTTGCTTAAGGGTAAAGGTGAGTTGGGGTGCTGCATAAAACCAGAGACTGAAATGAGCACAGATAAAGTTCCTTAAGCCAAATATGGAATAGACAAGAGCTACTCCTTGCTCAACGAAATGGACTCAACACCGCATATTAAACGCCTAAGAATGTACCTGACTAGTAAGTATCTTAAAACCTATGGATTGCTATGTCTCCGAAAGAGAATCAAGCATGTGTACAGGGGCATAAACACAGCAGTGATAGGATTGGAGAGGTTCGGTGAGCAAATGAAGACACTTTGAAGTAATATTGCATGGTACCCATTCCACGGGTCTCAACTCTCCAGGTTTAAGGTATTCTTCCTTCAGCTAAAACATGCATGTGGAACCCAGAATATGATCAACCGTGTGAACGGGAGACGTGTTCAAATATGTCTCAGTTTTGGTCCCCTGGTACCCGGGTGCAACATTCCAGACGCTTTACTAACACTCTCCCCACTTGGAGAGTCAGCGCCTTTAACCTCCTGTTTGGCCCAGTTTGCAATTTCTGCGGAAGATGAACAGGAATAGGGAGAACCAATGAGAGACTAGCTGGAGGTGTCTGGACGGGCAAATTTAACTCTCATTTCCCACCAGGAAGAGGAAATAACCAAAGGCTCAGCGTGCCGTGCCGGAACAAGATTAGGGCCTGAAGCCATCCTGCGGTGTTGCGGCCAGCTCAAAAGAAAGCGAGTTGAAGAAAGGAGCTCAGGGGCACTGTAATTCACAAACCTGCAGAGTTATAAATGACAGCTATCGTCCAAAAATATACTGAAGTAAGGCTGCCAAGAGGACTTGAAAGCGGGGCAGAATTGCAGGAAACCGATTTCAGGAGGTAGACTGGAATTGCATTGAAAGCATAGGAAAAGAGGCAGAACGTCCACAATGATGCACTTGGCCAAAAAGGGCGTATGCGTTTTTTCCTGAATATATTCAGGAAAAAACGCATACGCCCTTTTTGGCCAACCAAGCAAACTTGCAAAGGAAATCTGCACTACAATGAAGTCTCACTTCCCCCCGGTCAAAAGGGCCATCTGAAAAAAGTGTAAAATCCAGAAAGGCAGGACAGGCCATGGAGAACTGGGAGCCTTGTTATGCTGATGGGCGGGATGTAAATTGCCAACAGATACTCGGGAGAAGTGTATGGTGTTTCCTGAAACATCTAAAAAACAAAGCAACAGAGCCTAGGGCACTTCCACTTATGGTCCTATAGCTTAGGGAAATTAAAATCAAAAAGACACAGCCACCCCAAAGTTTGGGACGCCTCTGTTTACAAGAACCTCGTTTACAGTACAAGTTCAACATCGCAGAAAGTGAAAAATGGTTAAAGAAGTTGTGGTATTTACTTACAAAGCAATATCACTCAGCAATGAAATCTATGTCATCAGGCCCTTAGCAGCACAATGAGTGGATTCAGGTATGATGATTCTAACTGAAATAAGTCACACAGAAAAAGAAACATCATAAGATATCAGTAATACACGGAATGTAAACTTGGCTACACAGGAACTGAATTACAGAACAGAACAGGGTCTCAAATTTAGAAAACCAACTTATGCTTGCTTAAGGGTAAAGGTGAGTTGGGGTGCTGCATAAAACCAGAGATTGAAATGAGCACAGATAAAGTTCCTTAAGCCAAATATGGAATAGACAAGAGCTACTCCTTGCTCAACGAAATGGACTCAACACCGCATATTAAACGCCTAAGAATGTACCTGACTAGTAAGTATCTTAAAACCTATGGATTGCTATGTCTCCGAAAGAGAATCAAGCATGTGTACAGGGGCATAAACGCAGCAGTGATAGGATTGGAGAGGTTTGGTGAGCAAATGAAGACCCTTTGAAGTCATATTGCATGGTACCCATTCCACGGGTCTCAACTCTCCAGGTTTAAGGTATTCTTCCTTCAGCTAAAACATGCATGTGGAACCCAGAGTATGATCAACCGTGTGAACGGACACGTGTTCAAATATGTCTCAGTTTTGGTCCCCTGGTACTCGGGTGCAACATTCCTGACACTTTACTAACACTCTCCCCACTTGGAGAGTCAGCGCCTTTAACCTCCTGTTTGGCCCAGTTTGCAATTTCTGCGGAAGATGAACAGGAATAGGGAGAACCAATGAGAGACTAGCTGGAGGTGTCTGGACGGGCAAATTTAACTCTCATTTCCCACCAGGAAGAGGAAATAACCAAAGGCTCAGCGTGCCGTGCTGGAACAAGATTAGGGCCTGAAGCCATCCTGCGGTGTTGCGGCCAGCTCAAAAGAAAGCGAGTTGAAGAAAGGAGCTCAGGGGCACTGTAATTCACAAACCTGCAGAGTTATAAATGACAGCTATCGTCCAAAAATATACTGAAGTAAGGCTGCCAAGAGGACTTGAAAGCGGGGCAGAATTGCAGGAAACCGATTTCAGGAGGTAGACTGGAATTGCATTGAAAGCATAGGAAAAGAGGCAGAACGTCCACAATGATGCACTTGGCCAAAAAGGGCGTATGCGTTTTTTCCTGAATATATTCAGGAAAAAACGCATACGCCCTTTTTGGCCAACCAAGCAAGCTTGCAAAGGAAATCTGCACTACAATGAAGTCTCACTTCCCCCCGGTCAAAAGGGCCATCTGAAAAAAGTGTAAAATCCAGAAAGGCAGGACAGGCCATGGAGAACTGGGAGCCTTGTTATGCTGATGGGCGGGATGTAAATTGCCAACAGACACTCGGGAGAAGTGTATGGTGTTTCCTGAAACATCTAAAAAACAAAGCAACAGAGCCTAGGGCACTTCCACTTATGGTCCTATAGCTTAGGGAAATTAAAATCAAAAAGACACAGCCACCCCAAAGTTTGGGACGCCTCTGTTTACAAGAACCTCGTTTACAGTACAAGTTCAACATCGCAGAAAGTGAAAAATGGATAAAGAAGTTGTGGTATTTACTTACAAAGCAATATCACTCAGCAATGAAATCTATGTCATCAGGCCCTTAGCAGCACAATGAGTGGATTCAGGTATGATGATTCTAACTGATATAAGTCACACAGAAAAAGAAACATCATAAGATATCAGTAATACACGGAATGTAAACTTGGCTACACAGGAACTGAATTACAGAACAGAACAGGGTCTCAAATTTAGAAAACCAACTTATGCTTGCTTAAGGGTAAAGGTGAGTTGGGGTGCTGCATAAAACCAGAGATTGAAATGAGCACAGATAAAGTTCCTTAAGCCAAATATGGAATAGACAAGAGCTACTCCTTGCTCAACGAAATGGACTCAACACCGCATATTAAACGCCTAAGAATGTACCTGACTAGTAAGTATCTTAAAACCTATGGATTGCTATGTCTCCGAAAGAGAATCAAGCATGTGTACAGGGGCATAAACACAGCAGTGATAGGATTGGAGAGGTTCGGTGAGCAAATGAAGACACTTTGAAGTAATATTGCATGGTACCCATTCCACGGGTCTCAACTCTCCAGGTTTAAGGTATTCTTCCTTCAGCTAAAACATGCATGTGGAACCCAGAATATGATCAACCGTGTGAACGGGAGACGTGTTCAAATATGTCTCAGTTTTGGTCCCCTGGTACCCGCGTGCAACATTCCAGACGCTTTACTAACACTCTCCCCACTTGGAGAGTCAGCGCCTTTAACCTCCTGTTTGGCCCAGTTTGCAATTTCTGCGGAAGATGAACAGGAATAGGGAGAACCAATGAGAGACTAGCTGGAGGTGTCTGGACGGGCAAATTTAACTCTCATTTCCCACCAGGAAGAGGAAATAACCAAAGGCTCAGCGTGCCGTGCCGGAACAAGATTAGGGCCTGAAGCCATCCTGCGGTGTTGCGGCCAGCTCAAAAGAAAGAGAGTTGAAGAAAGGAGCTCAGGGGCACTGTAATTCACAAACCTGCAGAGTTATAAATGACAGCTATCGTCCAAAAATATACTGAAGTAAGGCTGCCAAGAGGACTTGAAAGCGGGGCAGAATTGCAGGAAACCGATTTCAGGAGGTAGACTGGAATTGCATTGAAAGCATAGGAAAAGAGGCAGAACGTCCACAATGATGCACTTGGCCAAAAAGGGCGTATGCGTTTTTTCCTGAATATATTCAGGAAAAAACGCATACGCCCTTTTTGGCCAACCAAGCAAACTTGCAAAGGAAATCTGCACTACAATGAAGTCTCACTTCCCCCCGGTCAAAAGGGCCATCTGAAAAAAGTGTAAAATCCAGAAAGGCAGGACAGGCCATGGAGAACTGGGAGCCTTGTTATGCTGATGGGCGGGATGTAAATTGCCAACAGATACTCGGGAGAAGTGTATGGTGTTTCCTGAAACATCTAAAAAACAAAGCAACAGAGCCTAGGGCACTTCCACTTATGGTCCTATAGCTTAGGGAAATTAAAATCAAAAAGACACAGCCACCCCAAAGTTTGGGACGCCTCTGTTTACAAGAACCTCGTTTACAGTACAAGTTCAACATCGCAGAAAGTGAAAAATGGTTAAAGAAGTTGTGGTATTTACTTACAAAGCAATATCACTCAGCAATGAAATCTATGTCATCAGGCCCTTAGCAGCACAATGAGTGGATTCAGGTATGATGATTCTAACTGAAATAAGTCACACAGAAAAAGAAACATCATAAGATATCAGTAATACACGGAATGTAAACTTGGCTACACAGGAACTGAATTACAGAACAGAACAGGGTCTCAAATTTAGAAAACCAACTTATGCTTGCTTAAGGGTAAAGGTGAGTTGGGGTGCTGCATAAAACCAGAGATTGAAATGAGCACAGATAAAGTTCCTTAAGCCAAATATGGAATAGACAAGAGCTACTCCTTGCTCAACGAAATGGACTCAACACCGCATATTAAACGCCTAAGAATGTACCTGACTAGTAAGTATCTTAAAACCTATGGATTGCTATGTCTCCGAAAGAGAATCAAGCATGTGTACAGGGGCATAAACGCAGCAGTGATAGGATTGGAGAGGTTCAGTGAGCAAATGAAGACCCTTTGAAGTCATATTGCATGGTACCCATTCCACGGGTTTCAACTACCAAGGTTTAAGGTATTCTACCTTCAGCTAAAACATGCATGTGGAAACTAGAGTATGATCAACCATGTGATCGGGAAACGTGTTCAAATATGTCTCAGTTTTCGTACCCTGGTACTCGGGTGCAACATTCCAGATGCTTTACTAACACCCTCCCGACTTGGAGAGTCAGTCCCTTTAACCTCCTGTTTGGCCCAGTTTGCAATTTCTGTGGAAGATGAACAGGAATAGCGAGAACCAATGAGAGACTAGCTGGAGGTGTCTGGACGGGCAAATTTAACTCTCATTTCCCACCAGGAAGAGGAATTAATCAAAGGCTCAGCTTGCCGTGCCGGAACCAGATTAGGGCCTGAAGCCATCCTGCGGTGTTGCGGCCAGGTCACAAGAAAGCGAGTTGAAGAAAGGAGCTCAGGGGCACTGTAATTCACAAACCTGCAGAGTTATAAATGACAGCTATCGTCCAAAAATATACTGAAGTAAGGCTGCCAAGAGGACTTGAAAGCGGGGCAGAATTGCAGGAAACCGATTTCAGGAGGTAGACTGGAATTGCATTGAAAGCATAGGAAAAGAGGCAGAACGTCCACAATGATGCACTTGGCCAAAAAGGGCGTATGCGTTTTTTCCTGAATATATTCAGGAAAAAATGCATACGCCCTTTTTGGCCAACCAAGCAAGCTTGCAAAGGAAATCTGCACTACAATGAAGTCTCACTTCCCCCCGGTCAAAAGGGCCATTTGAAAAAAGTGTAAAATCCAGAAAGGCAGGACAGGCCATGGAGAACTGGGAGCCTTGTTATGCTGATGGGAGGGATGTAAATTGCCAACAGACACTCGGGAGAAGTGTATGGTGTTTCCTGAAACATCTAAAAAACAAAGCAACAGAGCCTAGGGCACTTCCACTTATGGTCCTATAGCTTAGGGAAATTAAAATCAAAAAGACACAGCCACCCCAAAGTTTGGGACGCCTCTGTTTACAAGAACCTCGTTTACAGTACAAGTTCAACATCGCAGAAAGTGAAAAATGGATAAAGAAGTTGTGGTACTTACGTACAATGCAGTATCACTCAACAATGAAATCTATGTCATCAGGCCCGTAGCAGCATAATGAGTGGATTCAGGTACGATGATTCTAACTGAAATAAGTCACACAGAAAAAGAAACATCATAAGATATCACTAATACACAGAATGTAAACTTGGCTACACAGGAACTGAATTCCAAAACAGAACAGGGTCTCAAATTTAGAAAATCAACTTATGCTTGCTTAAGGGGAAAGGTGAGTTGGGGTGCTGCATAAAACCAGAGATTGAAATGAGCACAGATAAAGTTCCTTAAGCCAAATATGGAATAGACAAGAGCTACTCCTTGCTCAACGAAATGGACTCAACACCCCATATTAAATGCCTAAGAATGTACCTGACTAGTAAGTATCTTAAAACCTATGGATTGCTATGTCTCCAAAAGAGAATCAAGCGTCTGTACAGGGGGATAAACGCAGCAGTGATAGGATTGGAGAAGTTCGGTGAGCAAATGAAGACCCTTTGAAGTCATATTGCATGGTACCCATTCCACGGGTCTCAACTCTCCAGGTTTAAGGTATTCTTCCTTCAGCTAAAACATGCATGTGGAACCCAGAGTATGATCAACCGTGTGAACAGGAGACGTGTTCAAATATGTCTCAGTATTCCTCCCCTGGTACTCGGGTGCAACATTCCAGACGCTTTACTAACACCCTCCCGACTTGGAGAGTCAGTCCCTTTAACCTCCTGTTTGGCCCAGTTTGCAATTTCTGCGGAAGATGAACAGGAATAGCGAGAACCAATGAGAGACTAGCTGGAGGTGTCTGGACGGGCAAATTTAACTCTCATTTCCCACCAGGAAGAGGAATTAACCAAAGGCTCAGCGTGCCGTGCCGGAACCAGATTAGGGCCTGAAGCCATCCTGCGGTGTTGCGGCCAGCTCAAAAGAAAGCGAGTTGAAGAAAGGAGCTCAGGGGCACTGTAATTCACAAACCTGCAGAGTTATAAATGACAGCTATCGTCCAAAGATATACTGAAGTAAGGCTGCCAAGACGACTTGAAAGCGGGGCAGAATTGCAGGAAACCGATTTCAGGAGGTAGACTGGAATTGCATTGAAAGCATAGGAAAAGAGGCAGAACGTCCACAATGATGCACTTGGCCAAAAAGGGCGTATGCGTTTTTTCCTGAATATATTCAGGAAAAAACGCATACGCCCTTTTTGGCCAACCAAGCAAGCTTGCAAAGGAAATCTGCACTACAATGAAGTCTCACTTCCCCCCGGTCAAAAGGGCCATCTGAAAAAAATGTAAAATCCAGAAAGGCAGGACAGGCCATGGAGAACTGGGAGCCTTTTTATGTTGATGGGAGGGATGTAAATTGCCAACAGCCACTCGGGAGAAGTGTATGGTGTTTCCTGAAACATCTAAAAAACAAAGCAACAGAGCCTAGGGCACTTCCACTTATGGTCCTATAGATTAGGGAAATTAAAATCAAAAAGACACAGCCACCCCAAAGTTTGGGACGCCTCTGTTTACAAGAACCTCGTTTACAGTACAAGTTCAACATCGCAGAAAGTGAAAAATGGATAAAGAAGTTGTGGTATTTACTTACAAAGCAATATCACTCAGCAATGAAATCTATGTCATCAGGCCCTTAGCAGCACAATGAGTGGATTCAGGTATGATGATTCTAACTGAAATAAGTCACACAGAAAAAGAAACATCATAAGATATCAGTAATACACGGAATGTAAACTTGGCTACACAGGAACTGAATTACAGAACAGAACAGGGTCTCAAATTTAGAAAACCAACTTATGCTTGCTTAAGGGTAAAGGTGAGTTGGGGTGCTGCATAAAACCAGAGATTGAAATGAGCACAGATAAAGTTCCTTAAGCCAAATATGGAATAGACAAGAGCTACTCCTTGCTCAACGAAATGGACTCAACACCGCATATTAAACGCCTAAGAATGTACCTGACTAGTAAGTATCTTAAAACCTATGGATTGCTATGTCTCCGAAAGAGAATCAAGCATGTGTACAGGGGCATAAACGCAGCAGTGATAGGATTGGAGAGGTTCAGTGAGCAAATGAAGACCCTTTGAAGTCATATTGCATGGTACCCATTCCACGGGTTTCAACTACCCAGGTTTAAGGTATTCTACCTTCAGCTAAAACATGCATGTGGAAACTAGAGTATGATCAACCATGTGATCGGGAAACGTGTTCAAATATGTCTCAGTTTTCGTACCCTGGTACTCGGGTGCAACTTTCCAGACGCTTTACTAACACCCTCCCGACTTGGAGAGTCAGTCCCTTTAACCTCCTGTTTGGCCCAGTTTGCAATTTCTGTGGAAGATGAACAGGAATAGCGAGAACCAATGAGAGACTAGCTGGAGGTGTCTGGACGGGCAAATTTAACTCTCATTTCCCACCAGGAAGAGGAATTAACCAAAGGATCAGCTTGCCGTGCCGGAACCAGATTAGGGCCTGAAGCCATCCTACGGTGTTGCGGCCAGCTCAAAAGAAAGCGAGTTGAAGAAAGGAGCTCAGGGGCACTGTAATTCACAAACCTGCAGAGTTATAAATGACAGCTATCGTCCAAAAATATACTGAAGTAAGGCTGCCAAGAGGACTTGAAAGCGGGGCAGAATTGCAGGAAACCGATTTCAGGAGGTAGACTGGAATTGCATTGAAAGCATAGGAAAAGAGGCAGAACGTCCACAATGATGCACTTGGCCAAAAAGGGCGTATGCGTTTTTTCCTGAATATATTCAGGAAAAAACGCATACGCCCTTTTTGGCCAACCAAGCAAGCTTGCAAAGGAAATCTGCACTACAATGAAGTCTCACTTCCCCCCGGTCAAAAGGGCCATCTGAAAAAAGTGTAAAATCCAGAAAGGCAGGACAGGCTATGGAGAACTGGGAGCCTTGTTATGCTGATGGGAGGGATGTAAATTGCCAACAGACACTCGGGAGAAGTGTATGGTGTTTCCTGAAACATCTAAAAAACAAAGCAACAGAGCCTAGGGCACTTCCACTTATGGTCCTATAGCTTAGGGAAATTAAAATCAAAAAGACACAGCCACCCCAAAGTTTGGGACGCCTCTGTTTACAAGAACCTCATTTACCGTACAAGTTCAATATCACAGAAAGTGAAAAATGGATAAAGAAGTTGTGGTACTTACGTACAATGCAGTATCACTCAGCAATGAAATCTATGTCATCAGGCCCGTAGCAGCATAATGAGTGGATTCAGGTACGATGATTCTAACTGAAATAAGTCACACAGAAAAAGAAACATCATAAGATATCACTAATACACAGAATGTAAACTTGGCTACACAGGAACTGAATTCCAAAACAGAACAGGGTCTCAAATTTAGAAAACCAACTTATGCTTGCTTAAGGGGAAAGGTGAGTTGGGGTGCTGCATAAAACCAGAGATTGAAATGAGCACAGATAAAGTTCCTTAAGCCAAATATGGAATAGACAAGAGCTACTCCTTGCTCAACGAAATGGACTCAACACCCCATATTAAATGCCTAAGAATGTACCTGACTAGTAAGTATCTTAAAACCTATGGATTGCTATGTCTCCAAAAGAGAATCAAGCGTCTGTACAGGGGGATAAACGCAGCAGTGATAGGATTGGAGAAGTTCGGTGAGCAAATGAAGACCCTTTGAAGTCATATTGCATGGTACCCATTACACGGGTCTCAACTCTCCAGGTTTAAGGTATTCTTCCTTCAGCTAAAACATGCATGTGGAACCCAGAGTATGATCAACCGTGTGAACGGGAGACGTGTTCAAATATGTCTCAGTTTTCCTCCCCTGGTACTCGGGTGCAACATTCCAGACGCTTTACTAACACCCTCCCGACTTGGAGAGTCAGTCCCTTTAACCTCCTGTTTGGCCCAGTTTGCAATTTCTGCGGAAGATGAACAGGAATAGCGAGAACCAATGAGAGACTAGCTGGAGGTGTCTGGACGGGCAAATTTAACTCTCATTTCCCACCAGGAAGAGGAATTAACCAAAGGCTCAGCGTGCCGTGCCGGAACCAGATTAAGGCCTGAAGCCATCCTGCGGTGTTGCGGCCAGCTCAAAAGAAAGCGAGTTGAAGAAAGGAGCTCAGGGGCACTGTAATTCACAAACCTGCAGAGTTATACATGACAGCTATCATCCAAAAATATACTGAAGTAAGGCTGCCAAGAGGACTTGAAAGCGGGGCAGAATTGCAGGAAACCGATTTCAGGAGGTAGACTGGAATTGCATTGAAAGCATAGGAAAAGAGGCAGAACGTCCACAATGATGCACTTGGCCAAAAAGGGCGTATGCGTTTTTTCCTGAATATATTCAGGAAAAAACGCATACGCCCTTTTTGGCCAACCAAGCAAGCTTGCAAAGGAAATCTGCACTACAATGAAGTCTCACTTCCCCCCGGTCAAAAGGGCCATCTGAAAAAAGTGTAAAATCCAGAAAGGCAGGACAGGCCATGGAGAACTGGGAGCCTTTTTATGCTGATGGGAGGGATGTAAATTGCCAACAGCCACTCGGGAGAAGTGTATGGTGTTTCCTGAAACATCTAAAAAACAAAGCAACAGAGCCTAGGGCACTTCCACTTATGGTCCTATAGCTTAGGGAAATTAAAATCAAAAAGACACAGCCACCCCAAAGTTTGGGACGCCTCTGTTTACAAGAACCTCATTTACCGTACAAGTTCAATATCACAGAAAGTGAAAAATGGATAAAGAAGTTGTGGTACTTACGTACAATGCAGTATCACTCAACAATGAAATCTATGTCATCAGGCCCGTAGCAGCATAATGAGTGGATTCAGGTACGATGATTCTAACTGAAATAAGTCACACAGAAAAAGAAACATCATAAGATATCACTAATACACAGAATGTAAACTTGGATACACAGGAACTGAATTCCAAAACAGAACAGGGTCTCAAATTTAGAAAACCAACTTATGCTTGCTTAAGGGGAAAGGTGAGTTGGGGTGCTGCATAAAACCAGAGATTGAAATGAGCACAGATAAAGTTCCTTAAGCCAAATATGGAATAGACAAGAGCTACTCCTTCCTCAACGAAATGGACTCAACACCCCATATTAAACGCCTAAGAATGTACCTGACTAGTAAGTATCTTAAAACCTATGGATTGCTATGTCTCCAAAAGAAAATCAAGCGTCTGTACAGGGGGATAAACGCAGCAGTGATAGGATTGGAGAAGTTCGGTGAGCAAATGAAGACCCTTTGAAGTCATATTGCATAGTACCCATTCCACGGGTTTCAACTACCCAGGTTTAAGGTATTCTACCTTCAGCGAAAACATGCATGTGGAAACTAGAGTATGATTAACCATGTGATCGGGAAACGTGCTCAAATATGTCTCAGTTTTCGTACCCTGGTACTCGGGTGCAACTTTCCAGACGCTTTACTAACACCCTCCCGACTTGGAGAGTCAGTCCCTTTAACCTCCTGTTTGGCCCAGTTTGCAATTTCTGTGGAAGATGAACAGGAATAGCGAGAACCAATGAGAGACTAGCTGGAGGTGTCTGGACGGGCAAATTTAACTCTCATTTCCCACCAGGAAGAGGAATTAACCAAAGGCTCAGCTTGCCGTGCCGGAACCAGATTAGGGCCTGAAGCCATCCTGCGGTGTTGCGGCCAGCTCAAAAGAAAGTGAGTTGAAGAAAGGAGCTCAGGGGCACTGTAATTCACAAACCTGCAGAGTTATAAATGACAGCTATCGTCCAAAAATATACTGAAGTAAGGCTGCCAAGAGGACTTGAAAGCGGGGCAGAATTGCAGGAAACCGATTTCAGGAGGTAGACTGGAATTGCATTGAAAGCATAGGAAAAGAGGCAGAACGTCCACAATGATGCACTTGGCCAAAAAGGGCGTATGCGTTTTTTCCTGAATATATTCAGGAAAAAACGCATACGCCCTTTTTGGCCAACCAAGCAAGCTTGCAAAGGAAATCTGCACTACAATGAAGTCTCACTTCCCCCCGGTCAAAAGGGCCATCTGAAAAAAGTGTAAAATCCAGAAAGGCAGGACAGGCCATGGAGAACTGGGAGCCTTGTTATGCTGATGGGTGGGATGTAAATTGCCAACAGACACTCCGGAGAAGTGTATGGTGTTTCCTGAAACATCTAAAAAACAAAGCAACAGAGCCTAGGGCACTTCCACTTATGGTCCTATAGCTTAGGGAAATTAAAATCAAAAAGACACAGCCACCCCAAAGTTTGGGACGCCTCTGTTTACAAGAACCTCGTTTACAGTACAAGTTCAACATCGCAGAAAGTGAAAAATGGATAAAGAAGTTGTGGTATTTACTTACAAAGCAATATCACTCAGCAATGAAATCTATGTCATCAGGCCCTTAGCAGCACAATGAGTGGATTCAGGTATGATGATTCTAACTGAAATAAGTCACACAGAAAAAGAAACATCATAAGATATCAGTAATACACGGAATGTAAACTTGGCTACACAGGAACTGAATTACAGAACAGAACAGGGTCTCAAATTTAGAAAACCAACTTATGCTTGCTTAAGGGGAAAGGTGAGTTGGGGTGCTGCATAAAACCAGAGACTGAAATGAGCACAGATAAAGTTCCTTAAGCCAAATATGGAATAGACAAGAGCTACTCCTTGCTCAACGAAATGGACTCAACACCGCATATTAAACGCCTAAGAATGTACCTGACTAGTAAGTATCTTAAAACCTATGGATTGCTATGTCTCCGAAAGAGAATCAAGCATGTGTACAGGGGCATAAACGCAGCAGTGATAGGATTGGAGAGGTTCGGTGAGCAAATGAAGACCCTTTGAAGTCATATTGCATAGTACCCATTCCACGGGTTTCAACTACCCAGGTTTAAGGTATTCTTCCTTCAGCTAAAACATGCATGTGGAACCTAGAGTACGATCAACCATGTGATCGGGAAACGTGTTCAAATATGTCTCAGTTTTCGTACCCTGGTACTCGGGTGCAACATTCCAGACGCTTTACTTACACCCTCCCGACTTGGAGAGTCAGTCCCTTTAACCTCCTCTTTGGCCCAGTTTGCAATTTCTGCGGAAGATGAACAGGAATAGCGAGAACCAATGAGAGACTAGCTGGAGGTGTCTGGACGGGCAAATTTAACTCTCATTTCCCACCAGGAAGAGGAATTAACCAAAGGCTCAGCTTGCCGTGCCGGAACCAGATTAGGGCCTGAAGCCATCCTGCGGTGTTGCGGCCAGCTCAAAAGAAAGCGAGTTGAAGAAAGGAGCTCAGGGGCACTGTAATTCACAAACCTGCAGAGTTATAAATGACAGCTATCGTCCAAAAATATACTGAAGTAAGGCTGCCAAGAGGACTTGAAAGCGGGGCAGAATTGCAGGAAACCGATTTCAGGAGGTAGACTGGAATTGCATTGAAAGCATAGGAAAAGAGGCAGAACGTCCACAATGATGCACTTGGCCAAAAAGGGCGTATGCGTTTTTTCCTGAATATATTCAGGAAAAAACGCATACGCCCTTTTTGGCCAACCAAGCAAGCTTGCAAAGGAAATCTGCACTACAATGAAGTCTCACTTCCCCCCGGTCAAAAGGGCCATCTGAAAAAAGTGTAAAATCCAGAAAGGCAGGACAGGCTATGGAGAACTGGGAGCCTTTTTATGCTGATGGGAGGGATGTAAATTGCCAACAGCCACTCGGGAGAAGTGTATGGTGTTTCCTGAAACATCTAAAAAACAAAGCAACAGAGCCTAGGGCACTTCCACTTATGGTCCTATAGCTTAGGGAAATTAAAATCAAAAAGACACAGCCACCCCAAAGTTTGGGACGCCTCTGTTTACAAGAACCTCATTTACCGTACAAGTTCAATATCACAGAAAGTGAAAAATGGATAAAGAAGTTGTGGTACTTACGTACAATGCAGTATCACTCAACAATGAAATCTATGTCATCAGGCCCGTAGCAGCATAATGAGTGGATTCAGGTACGATGATTCTAACTGAAATAAGTCACACAGAAAAAGAAACATCATAAGATATCACTAATACACAGAATGTAAACTTGGCTACACAGGAACTGAATTCCAAAACAGAACAGGGTCTCAAATTTAGAAAACCAACTTATGCTTGCTTAAGGGGAAAGGTGAGTTGGGGTGCTGCATAAAACCAGAGATTGAAATGAGCACAGATAAAGTTCCTTAAGCCAAATATGGAATAGACAAGAGCTACTCCTTCCTCAACGAAATGGACTCAACACCCCATATTAAACGCCTAAGAATGTACCTGACTAGTAAGTATCTTAAAACCTATGGATTGCTATGTCTCCAAAAGAAAATCAAGCGTCTGTACAGGGGGATAAACGCAGCAGTGATAGGATTGGAGAAGTTCGGTGAGCAAATGAAGACCCTTTGAAGTCATATTGCATAGTACCCATTCCACGGGTTTCAACTACCCAGGTTTAAGGTATTCTACCTTCAGCGAAAACATGCATGTGGAAACTAGAGTATGATCAACCATGTGATCGGGAAACGTGCTCAAATATGTCTCAGTTTTCGTACCCTGGTACTCGGGTGCAACTTTCCAGACGCATTACTAACACCCTCCCGACTTGGAGAGTCAGTCCCTTTAACCTCCTGTTTGGCCCAGTTTGCAATTTCTGTGGAAGATGAACAGGAATAGCGAGAACCAATGAGAGACTAGCTGGAGGTGTCTGGACGGGCAAATTTAACTCTCATTTCCCACCAGGAAGAGGAATTAACCAAAGGCTCAGCTTGCCGTGCCGGAACCAGATTAGGGCCTGAAGCCATCCTGCGGTGTTGCGGCCAGCTCAAAAGAAAGTGAGTTGAAGAAAGGAGCTCAGGGGCACTGTAATTCACAAACCTGCAGAGTTATAAATGACAGCTATCGTCCAAAAATATACTGAAGTAAGGCTGCCAAGAGGACTTGAAAGCGGGGCAGAATTGCAGGAAACCGATTTCAGGAGGTAGACTGGAATTGCATTGAAAGCATAGGAAAAGAGGCAGAACGTCCACAATGATGCACTTGGCCAAAAAGGGCGTATGCGTTTTTTCCTGAATATATTCAGGAAAAAACGCATACGCCCTTTTTGGCCAACCAAGCAAGCTTGCAAAGGAAATCTGCACTACAATGAAGTCTCACTTCCCCCCGGTCAAAAGGGCCATCTGAAAAAAGTGTAAAATCCAGAAAGGCAGGACAGGCCATGGAGAACTGGGAGCCTTGTTATGCTGATGGGCGGGATGTAAATTGCCAACAGACACTCCGGAGAAGTGTATGGTGTTTCCTGAAACATCTAAAAAACAAAGCAACAGAGCCTAGGGCACTTCCACTTATGGTCCTATAGCTTAGGGAAATTAAAATCAAAAAGACACAGCCACCCCAAAGTTTGGGACGCCTCTGTTTACAAGAACCTCGTTTACAGTACAAGTTCAACATCGCAGAAAGTGAAAAATGGATAAAGAAGTTGTGGTATTTACTTACAAAGCAATATCACTCAGCAATGAAATCTATGTCATCAGGCCCTTAGCAGCACAATGAGTGGATTCAGGTATGATGATTCTAACTGAAATAAGTCACACAGAAAAAGAAACATCATAAGATATCAGTAATACACGGAATGTAAACTTGGCTACACAGGAACTGAATTACAGAACAGAACAGGGTCTCAAATTTAGAAAACCAACTTATGCTTGCTTAAGGGGAAAGGTGAGTTGGGGTGCTGCATAAAACCAGAGACTGAAATGAGCACAGATAAAGTTCCTTAAGCCAAATATGGAATAGACAAGAGCTACTCCTTGCTCAACGAAATGGACTCAACACCGCATATTAAACGCCTAAGAATGTACCTGACTAGTAAGTATCTTAAAACCTATGGATTGCTATGTCTCCGAAAGAGAATCAAGCATGTGTACAGGGGCATAAACGCAGCAGTGATAGGATTGGAGAGGTTCGGTGAGCAAATGAAGACCCTTTGAAGTCATATTGCATAGTACCCATTCCACGGGTTTCAACTACCCAGGTTTAAGGTATTCTTCCTTCAGCTAAAACATGCATGTGGAACCTAGAGTACGATCAACCATGTGATCGGGAAACGTGTTCAAATATGTCTCAGTTTTCGTACCCTGGTACTCGGGTGCAACATTCCAGACGCTTTACTTACACCCTCCCGACTTGGAGAGTCAGTCCCTTTAACCTCCTCTTTGGCCCAGTTTGCAATTTCTGCGGAAGATGAACAGGAATAGCGAGAACCAATGAGAGACTAGCTGGAGGTGTCTGGACGGGCAAATTTAACTCTCATTTCCCACCAGGAAGAGGAATTAACCAAAGGCTCAGCTTGCCGTGCCGGAACCAGATTAGGGCCTGAAGCCATCCTGCGGTGTTGCGGCCAGCTCAAAAGAAAGCGAGTTGAAGAAAGGAGCTCAGGGGCACTGTAATTCACAAACCTGCAGAGTTATAAATGACAGCTATCGTCCAAAAATATACTGAAGTAAGGCTGCCAAGAGGACTTGAAAGCGGGGCAGAATTGCAGGAAACCGATTTCAGGAGGTAGACTGGAATTGCATTGAAAGCATAGGAAAAGAGGCAGAACGTCCACAATGATGCACTTGGCCAAAAAGGGCGTATGCGTTTTTTCCTGAATATATTCAGGAAAAAACGCATACGCCCTTTTTGGCCAACCAAGCAAGCTTGCAAAGGAAATCTGCACTACAATGAAGTCTCACTTCCCCCCGGTCAAAAGGGCCATCTGAAAAAAGTGTAAAATCCAGAAAGGCAGGACAGGCCATGGAGAACTGGGAGCCTTGTTATGCTGATGGGCGGGATGTAAATTGCCAACAGCCACTCGGGAGAAGTGTATGGTGTTTCCTGAAACATCTAAAAAACAAAGCAACAGAGCCTAGGGCACTTCCACTTATGGTCCTATAGCTTAGGGAAATTAAAATCAAAAAGACACAGCCACCCCAAAGTTTGGGACGCCTCTGTTTACAAGAACCTCATTTACCGTACAAGTTCAATATCACAGAAAGTGAAAAATGGATAAAGAAGTTGTGGTACTTACGTACAATGCAGTATCACTCAACAATGAAATCTATGTCATCAGGCCCGTAGCAGCATAATGAGTGGATTCAGGTACGATGATTCTAACTGAAATAAGTCACACAGAAAAAGAAACATCATAAGATATCACTAATACACAGAATGTAAACTTGGCTACACAGGAACTGAATTCCAAAACAGAACAGGGTCTCAAATTTAGAAAACCAACTTATGCTTGCTTAAGCGGAAAGGTGAGTTGGGGTGCTGCATAAAACCAGAGATTGAAATGAGCACAGATAAAGTTCCTTAAGCCAAATATGGAATAGACAAGAGCTACTCCTTGCTCAACGAAATGGACTCAACACCCCATATTAAATGCCTAAGAATGTACCTGACTAGTAAGTATCTTAAAACCTATGGATTGCTATGTCTCCAAAAGAGAATCAAGCGTCTGTACAGGGTGATAAACGCAGCAGTGATAGGATTGGAGAAGTTCGGTGAGCAAATGAAGACCCTTTGAAGTCATATTGCATGGTACCCATTACACGGGTCTCAACTCTCCAGGTTTAAGGTATTCTTCCTTCAGCTAAAACATGCATGTGGAACCCAGAGTATGATCAACCGTGTGAACGGGAGACGTGTTCAAATATGTCTCAGTTTTCCTCCCCTGGTACTCGGGTGCAACATTCCAGATGCTTTACTAACACCCTCCCGACTTGGAGAGTCAGTCCCTTTAACCTCCTGTTTGACCCAGTTTGCAATTTCTGCGGAAGATGAACAGGAATAGCGAGAACCAATGAGAGACTAGCTGGAGGTGTCTGGACGGGCAAATTTAACTCTCATTTCCCACCAGGAAGAGGAATTAACCAAAGGCTCAGCGTGCCGTGCCGGAACCAGATTAGGGCCTGAAGCCATCCTGCGGTGTTGCGGCCAGCTCAAAAGAAAGCGAGTTGAAGAAAGGAGCTCAGGGGCACTGTAATTCACAAACCTGCAGAGTTATAAATGACAGCTATCGTCCAAAAATATACTGAAGTAAGGCTGCCAAGAGGACTTGAAAGCGGGGCAGAATTGCAGGAAACCGATTTCAGGAGGTAGACTGGAATTGCATTGAAAGCATAGGAAAAGAGGCAGAACGTCCACAATGATGCACTTGGCCAAAAAGGGCGTATGCGTTTTTTCCTGAATATATTCAGGAAAAAACGCATACGCCCTTTTTGGCCAACCAAGCAAGCTTGCAAAGGAAATCTGCACTACAATGAAGTCTCACTTCCCCCCGGTCAAAAGGGCCATCTGAAAAAAGTGTAAAATCCAGAAAGGCAGGACAGGCCATGGAGAACTGGGAACCTTGTTATGCTGATGGGCGGGATGTAAATTGCCAACAGACACTCGGGAGAAGTGTATGGTGTTTCCTGAAACATCTAAAAAACAAAGCAACAGAGCCTAGGGCACTTCCACTTATGGTCCTATAGCTTAGGGAAATTAAAATCAAAAAGACACAGCCACCCCAAAGTTTGGGACGCCTCTGTTTACAAGAACCTCGTTTACAGTACAAGTTCAACATCGCAGAAAGTGAAAAATGGATAAAGAAGTTGTGGTATTTACTTACAAAGCAATATCACTCAGCAATGAAATCTATGTCATCAGGCCCTTAGCAGCACAATGAGTGGATTCAGGTATGATGATTCTAACTGAAATAAGTCACACAGAAAAAGAAACATCATAAGATATCAGTAATACACGGAATGTAAACTTGGCTACACAGGAACTGAATTACAGAACAGAACAGGGTCTCAAATTTAGAAAACCAACTTATGCTTGCTTAAGGGTAAAGGTGAGTTGGGGTGCTGCATAAAACCAGAGATTGAAATGAGCACAGATAAAGTTCCTTAAGCCAAATATGGAATAGACAAGAGCTACTCCTTGCTCAACGAAATGGACTCAACACCGCATATTAAACGCCTAAGAATGTACCTGACTAGTAAGTATCTTAAAACCTATGGATTGCTATGTCTCCGAAAGAGAATCAAGCATGTGTACAGGGGCATAAACGCAGCAGTGATAGGATTGGAGAGGTTCGGTGAGCAAATGAAGACCCTTTGAAGTCATATTGCATGGTACCCATTCCACGGGTTTCAACTACCCAGGTTTAAGGTATTCTTCCTTCAGCTAAAACATGCATGTGGAACCTAGAGTACGATCAACCATGTGATCGGGAAACGTGTTCAAATATGTCTCAGTTTTCATACCCTGGTACTCGGGTGCAACATTCCAGACGCTTTACTAACACCCTCCCGACTTGGAGAGTCAGTCCCTTTAACCTCCTGTTTGGCCCAGTTTGCAATTTCTGCGGAAGATGAACAGGAATAGCGAGAACCAATGAGAGACTAGCTGGAGGTGTCTGGACGGGCAAATTTAACTCTCATTTCCCACCAGGAAGAGGAATTAACCAAAGGCTCAGCTTGCCGTGCCGGAACCAGATTAGGGCCTGAAGCCATCCTGCGGTGTTGCGGCCAGCTCAAAAGAAAGCGAGTTGAAGAAAGGAGCTCAGGGGCACTGTAATTCACAAACCTGCAGAGTTATAAATGACAGCTATCGTCCAAAAATATACTGAAGTAAGGCTGCCAAGAGGACTTGAAAGCGGGGCAGAATTGCAGGAAACCGATTTCAGGAGGTAGACTGGAATTGCATTGAAAGCATAGGAAAAGAGGCAGAACGTCCACAATGATGCACTTGGCCAAAAAGGGCGTATGCGTTTTTTCCTGAATATATTCAGGAAAAAACGCATACGCCCTTTTTGGCCAACCAAGCAAGCTTGCAAAGGAAATCTGCACTACAATGAAGTCTCACTTCCCCCCGGTCAAAAGGGCCATCTGAAAAAAGTGTAAAATCCAGAAAGGCAGGACAGGCCATGGAGAACTGGGAGCCTTGTTATGCTGATGTTCGGGATGTAAATTGCCAACAGCCACTCGGGAGAAGTGTATGGTGTTTCCTGAAACATCTAAAAAACAAAGCAACAGAGCCTAGGGCACTTCCACTTATGGTCCTATAGCTTAGGGAAATTAAAATCAAAAAGACACAGCCACCCCAAAGTTTGGGACGCCTCTGTTTACAAGAACCTCATTTACCGTACAAGTTCAATATCACAGAAAGTGAAAAATGGATAAAGAAGTTGTGGTACTTACGTACAATGCAGTATCACTCAACAATGAAATCTATGTCACCAGGCCCGTAGCAGCATAATGAGTGGATTCAGGTACGATGATTCTAACTGAAATAAGTCACACAGAAAAAGAAACATCATAAGATATCACTAATACACAGAATGTAAACTTGGCTACACAGGAACTGAATTCCAAAACAGAACAGGGTCTCAAATTTAGAAAACCAACTTATGCTTGCTTAAGGGTAAAGGTGAGTTGGGGTGCTGCATAAAACCAGAGATTGAAATGAGCACAGATAAAGTTCCTTAAGCCAAATATGGAATAGACAAGAGCTACTCCTTGCTCAACGAAATGGACTCAACACCGCATATTAAACGCCTAAGAATGTACCTGACTAGTAAGTATCTTAAAACCTATGGATTGCTATGTCTCCGAAAGAGAATCAAGCATGTGTACAGGGGCATAAACGCAGCAGTGATAGGATTGGAGAGGTTCGGTGAGCAAATGAAGACCCTTTGAAGTCATATTGCATGGTACCCATTCCATGGGTTTCAACTACCCAGGTTTAAGGTATTCTACCTTCAGCTAAAACATGCATGTGGAAACTAGAGTATGATGAACCATGTGATTGGGAAACGTGTTCAAATATGTCTCAGTTTTCGTACCCTGGTACTCGGGTGCAACATTCCAGACGCTTTACTAACACCCTCCCGACTTGGAGAGTCAGTCCCTTTAACCTCCTGTTTGGCCCAGTTTGCAATTTCTGTGGAAGATGAACAGGAATAGCGAGAACCAATGAGAGACTAGCTGGAGGTGTCTGGACGGGCAAATTTAACTCTCATTTCCCACCAGGAAGAGGAATTAACCAAAGGCTCAGCTTGCCGTGCCGGAACCAGATTAGGGCCTGAAGCCATCCTGCGGTGTTGCGGCCAGCTCAAAAGAAAGCGAGTTGAAGAAAGGAGCTCAGGGGCACTGTAATTCACAAACCTGCAGAGTTATAAATGACAGCTATCGTCCAAAAATATACTGAAGTAAGGCTGCCAAGAGGACTTGAAAGCGGGGCAGAATTGCAGGAAACCGATTTCAGGAGGTAGACTGGAATTGCATTGAAAGCATAGGAAAAGAGGCAGAACGTCCACAATGATGCACTTGGCCAAAAAGGGCGTATGCGTTTTTTCCTGAATATATTCAGGAAAAAACGCATACGCCCTTTTTGGCCAACCAAGCAAGCTTGCAAAGGAAATCTGCACTACAATGAAGTCTCACTTCCCCCCGGTCAAAAGGGCCATCTGAAAAAAGTGTAAAATCCAGAAAGGCAGGACAGGCCATGGAGAACTGGGAGCCTTGTTATGCTGATGGGCGGGATGTAAATTGCCAACAGACACTCGGGAGAAGTGTATGGTGTTTCCTGAAACATCTAAAAAACAAAGCAACAGAGCCTAGGGCACTTCCACTTATGGTCCTATAGCTTAGGGAAATTAAAATCAAAAAGACACAGCCACCCCAAAGTTTGGGACGCCTCTGTTTACAAGAACCAAATTTACCGTACAAGTTCAATATCACAGAAAGTGAAAAATGGATAAAGAAGTTGTGATACTTACGTACAATGCAGTATCACTCAACAATGAAATCTATGTCATCAGGCCCGTAGCAGCATAATGAGTGGATTCAGGTACGATGATTCTAACTGAAATAAGTCACACAGAAAAAGAAACATCATAAGATATCACTAATACACAGAATGTAAACTTGGCTACACAGGAACTGAATTCCAAAACAGAACAGGGTCTCAAATTTAGAAAACCAACTTATGCTTGCTTAAGGGGAAAGGTGAGTTGGGGTGCTGCATAAAACCAGAGATTGAAATGAGCACAGATAAAGTTCCTTAAGCCAAATATGGAATAGACAAGAGCTACTCCTTGCTCAACGAAATGGACTCAACACCCCATATTAAATGCCTAAGAATGTACCTGACTAGTAAGTATCTTAAAACCTATGGATTGCTATGTCTCCAAAAGAGAATCAAGCGTCTGTACAGGGGGATAAACGCAGCAGTGATAGGATTGGAGAAGTTCGGTGAGCAAATGAAGACCCTTTGAAGTCATATTGCATGGTACCCATTACACGGGTCTCAACTCTCCAGGTTTAAGGTATTCTTCCTTCAGCTAAAACATGCATGTGGAACCCAGAGTATGATCAACCGTGTGAAAGGGAGACGTGTTCAAATATGTCTCAGTTTTCCTCCCCTGGTACTCGGGTGCAACATTCCAGACGCTTTACTAACACCCTCCCGACTTGGAGAGTCAGTCCCTTTAACCTCCTGTTTGGCCCAGTTTGCAATTTCTGCGGAAGATGAACAGGAATAGCGAGAACCAATGAGAGACTAGCTGGAGGTGTCTGGACGGGCAAATTTAACTCTCATTTCCCACCAGGAAGAGGAATTAACCAAAGGCTCAGCGTGCCGTGCCGGAACCAGATTAGGGCCTGAAGCCATCCTGCGGTGTTGCGGCCAGCTCAAAAGAAAGCGAGTTGAAGAAAGGAGCTCAGGGGCACTTTAATTCACAAACCTGCAGAGTTATAAATGACAGCTATCGTCCAAAAATATACTGAAGTAAGGCTGCCAAGAGGACTTGAAAGCGGGGCAGAATTGCAGGAAACCGATTTCAGGAGGTAGACTGGAATTGCATTGAAAGCATAGGAAAAGAGGCAGAACGTCCACAATGATGCACTTGGCCAAAAAGGGCGTATGCGTTTTTTCCTGAATATATTCAGGAAAAAACGCATACGCCCTTTTTGGCCAACCAAGCAAGCTTGCAAATGAAATCTGCACTACAATGAAGTCTCACTTCCCCCCGGTCAAAAGGGCCATCTGAAAAAAGTGTAAAATCCAGAAAGGCAGGACAGGCCATGGAGAACTGGGAGCCTTGTTATGCTGATGGGCGGGATGTAAATTGCCAACAGCCACTCGGGAGAAGTGTATGGTGTTTCCTGAAACATCTAAAAAACAAAGCAACAGAGCCTAGGGCACTTCCACTTATGGTCCTATAGCTTAGGGAAATTAAAATCAAAAAGACACAGCCACCCCAAAGTTTGGGACGCCTCTGTTTACAAGAACCTCGTTTATAGTACAAGTTCAACATCGCAGAAAGTGAAAAATGGATAAAGAAGTTGTGGTATTTACTTACAAAGCAATATCACTCAGCAATGAAATCTATGTCATCAGGCCCTTAGCAGCACAATGAGTGGATTCAGGTATGATGATTCTAACTGATATAAGTCACACAGAAAAAGAAACATCATAAGATATCAGTAATACACGGAATGTAAACTTGGCTACACAGGAACTGAATTACAGAACAGAACAGGGTCTCAAATTTAGAAAACAAACTTATGCTTGCTTAAGGGTAAAGGTGAGTTGGGGTGCTGCATAAAACCAGAGATTGAAATGAGCACAGATAAAGTTCCTTAAGCCAAATATGGAATAGACAAGAGCTACTGCTTGTTCAATGAAATGGACTCAACACCGCATATTAAACGCCTAAGAATGTACCTGACTAGTAAGTATCTTAAAACCTATGGATTGCTATGTCTCCGAAAGAGAATCAAGCATGTGTACAGGGGCATAAACACAGCAGTGATAGGATTGGAGAGGTTCGGTGAGCAAATGAAGACCCTTTGAAGTCATATTGCATGGTACCCATTCCACGGGTTTCAACTACCCAGGTTTAAGGTATTCTACCTTCAGCTAAAACATGCATGTGGAAACTAGAGTATGATCAACCATGTGATCGGGAAACGTGTTCAAATATGTCTCAGTTTTCGTACCCTGGTACTCGGGTGCAACATTCCAGACGCTTTACTAACACCCTCCCGACTTGGAGAGTCAGCCCCTTTAACCTCCTGTTTGGCCCAGTTTGCAATTTCTGTGGAAGATGAACAGGAATAGCGAGAACCAATGAGAGACTAGCTGGAGGTGTCTGGACGGGCAAATTTAACTCTCATTTCCCACCAGGAAGAGGAATTAACCAAAGGCTCAGCTTGCCGTGCCGGAACCAGATTAGGGCCTGAAGCCATCCTGCGGTGTTGCGGCCAGGTCACAAGAAAGCGAGTTGAAGAAAGGAGCTCAGGGGCACTGTAATTCACAAACCTGCAGAGTTATAAATGACAGCTATCGTCCAAAAATATACTGAAGTAAGGCTGCCAAGAGGACTTGAAAGCGGGGCAGAATTGCAGGAAACCGATTTCAGGAGGTAGACTGGAATTGCATTGAAAGCATAGGAAAAGAGGCAGAACGTCCACAATGATGCACTTGCCCAAAAAGGGCATATGCGTTTTTTCCTGAATATATTCAGGAAAAAACGCATACGCCCTTTTTGGCCAACCAAGCAAGCTTGCAAAGGAAATCTGCACTACAATGAAGTCTCACTTCCCCCCGGTCAAAAGGGCCATTTGAAAAAAGTGTAAAATCCAGAAAGGCAGGACAGGCCATGGAGAACTGGGAGCCTTGTTATGCTGATGGGCGGGATGTAAATTGCCAACAGACACTCGGGAGAAGTGTATGGTGTTTCCTGAAACATCTAAAAAACAAAGCAACAGAGCCTAGAGCACTTCCACTTATGGTCCTATAGCTTAGGGAAATTTAAATCTAAAAGACACAGCCACCCCAAAGTTTGGGACGCCTCTGTTTACAAGAACCTCGTTTACAGTACAAGTTCAACATCGCAGAAAGTGAAAAATGGATAAAGAAGTTGTGGTATTTACTTACAAAGCAATATCACTCAGCAATGAAATCTATGTCATCAGGCCCTTAGCAGCACGATGAGTGGATTCAGGTATGATGATTCTAACTGAAATAAGTCACACAGAAAAAGAAACATCATAAGATATCAGTAATACACGGAATGTAAACTTGGCTACACAGGAACTGAATTACAGAACAGAACAGGGTCTCAAATTTAGAAAACCAACTTATGCTTGCTTAAGGGTAAAGGTGAGTTGGGGTGCTGCATAAAACCAGAGATTGAAATGAGCACAGATAAAGTTCCTTAAGCCAAATATGGAATAGACAAGAGCTACTCCTTGCTCAACGAAATGGACTCAACACCGCATATTAAACGCCTAAGAATGTACCTGACTAGTAAGTATCTTAAAACCTATGGATTGCTATGTCTCCGAAAGAGAATCAAGCATGTGTACAGGGGCATAAACGCAGCAGTGATAGGATTGGAGAGGTTCGGTGAGCAAATGAAGACCCTTTGAAGTCATATTGCATAGTACCCATTCCACGGGTTTCAACTACCCAGGTTTAAGGTATTCTTCCTTCAGCTAAAACATGCATGTGGAACCTAGAGTACGATCAACCATGTGATCGGGAAACGTGTTCAAATATGTCTCAGTTTTCGTACCCTGGTACTCGGGTGCAACATTCCAGACGCTTTACTAACACCCTCCCGACTTGGAGAGTCAGTCCCTTTAACCTCCTGTTTGGCCCAGTTTGCAATTTCTGCGGAAGATGAACAGGAATAGCGAGAACCAATGAGAGACTAGCTGGAGGTGTCTGGACGGGCAAATTTAACTCTCATTTCCCACCAGGAAGAGGAATTAACCAAAGGCTCAGCGTGCCGTGCCGGAACCAGATTAGGGCCTGAAGCCATCCTGCGGTGTTGCGGCCAGGTCACAAGAAAGCGAGTTGAAGAAAGGAGCTCAGGGGCACTGTAATTCACAAACCTGCAGAGTTATAAATGACAGCTATCGTCCAAAAATATACTGAAGTAAGGCTGCCAAGAGGACTTGAAAGCGGGGCAGAATTGCAGGAAACCGATTTCAGGAGGTAGACTGGAATTGCATTGAAAGCATAGGAAAAGAGGCAGAACGTCCACAATGATGCACTTGGCCAAAAAGGGCGTATGCGTTTTTTCCTGAATATATTCAGGAAAAAACGCATACGCCCTTTTTGGCCAACCAAGCAAGCTTGCAAAGGAAATCTGCACTACAATGAAGTCTCACTTCCCCCCGGTCAAAAGGGCCATCTGAAAAAAGTGTAAAATCCAGAAAGGCAGGGCAGGCCATGGAGAACTGGGAGCCTTGTTATGCTGATGGGCGGGATGTAAATTGCCAACAGCCACTCGGGAGAAGTGTATGGTGTTTCCTGAAACATCTAAAAAACAAAGCAACAGAGCCTAGGGCACTTCCACTTATGGTCCTATAGCTTAGGGAAATTAAAATCAAAAAGACACAGCCACCCCAAAGTTTGGGACGCCTCTGTTTACAAGAACCTCATTTACCGTACAAGTTCAATATCACAGAAAGTGAAAAATGGATAAAGAAGTTGTGGTACTTACGTACAATGCAGTATCACTCAACAATGAAATCTATGTCATCAGGCCCGTAGCAGCATAATGAGTGGATTCAGGTACGATGATTCTAACTGAAATAAGTCACACAGAAAAAGAAACATCATAAGATATCACTAATACACAGAATGTAAACTTGGCTACACAGGAACTGAATTCCAAAACAGAACAGGGTCTCAAATTTAGAAAACCAACTTATGCTTGCTTAAGGGGAAAGGTGAGTTGGGGTGCTGCATAAAACCAGAGATTGAAATGAGCACAGATAAAGTTCCTTAAGCCAAATATGGAATAGACAAGAGCTACTCCTTGTTCAATGAAATGGACTCAACACCGCATATTAAACGCCTAAGAATGTACCTGACTAGTAAGTATCTTAAAACCTATGGATTGCTATGTCTCCGAAAGAGAATCAAGCATGTGTACAGGGGCATAAACGCAGCAGTGATAGGATTGGAGAGGTTCGGTGAGCAAATGAAGACCCTTTGAAGTCATATTGCATGGTACCCATTCCACGGGTTTCAACTACCCAGGTTTAAGGTATTCTACCTTCAGCTAAAACATGCATGTAGAAACTAGAGTATGATCAACCATGTGATCGGGAAACGTGTTCAAATATGTCTCAGTTTTCGTACCCTGGTACTCGGGTGCAACATTCCAGACGCTTTACTAACACCCTCCCGACTTGGAGAGTCAGTCCCTTTAACCTCCTGTTTGGCCCAGTTTGCAATTTCTGCGGAAGATGAACAGGAATAGCGAGAACCAATGAGAGACTAGCTGGAGGTGTCTGGACGGGCAAATTTAACTCTCATTTCCCACCAGGAAGAGGAATTAACCAAAGGCTCAGCGTGCCGTGCCGGAACCAGATTAGGGCCTGAAGCCATCCTGCGGTGTTGCGGCCAGCTCAAAAGAAAGCGAGTTGAAGAAAGGAGCTCAGGGGCACTGTAATTCACAAACCTGCAGAGTTATAAATGACAGCTATCGTCCAAAAATATACTGAAGTAAGGCTGCCAAGAGGACTTGAAAGCGGGGCAGAATTGCAGGAAACCGATTTCAGGAGGTAGACTGGAATTGCATTGAAAGCATAGGAAAAGAGGCAGAACGTCCACAATGATGCACTTGGCCAAAAAGGGCGTATGCGTTTTTTCCTGAATATATTCAGGAAAAAACGCATACGCCCTTTTTGGCCAACCAAGCAAGCTTGCAAATGAAATCTGCACTACAATGAAGTCTCACTTCCCCCCGGTCAAAAGGGCCATCTGAAAAAAGTGTAAAATCCAGAAAGGCAGGACAGGCCATGGAGAACTGGGAGCCTTGTTATGCTGATGGGCGGGATGTAAATTGCCAACAGCCACTCGGGAGAAGTGTATGGTGTTTCCTGAAACATCTAAAAAACAAAGCAACAGAGCCTAGGGCACTTCCACTTATGGTCCTATAGCTTAGGGAAATTTAAATCTAAAAGACACAGCCACCCCAAAGTTTGGGACGCCTCTGTTTACAAGAACCTCGTTTACAGTACAAGTTCAACATCGCAGAAAGTGAAAAATGGATAAAGAAGTTGTGGTATTTACTTACAAAGCAATATCACTCAGCAATGAAATCTATGTCATCAGGCCCTTAGCAGCACAATGAGTGGATTCAGGTATGATGATTCTAACTGATATAAGTCACACAGAAAAAGAAACATCATAAGATATCAGTAATACACGGAATGTAAACTTGGCTACACAGGAACTGAATTACAGAACAGAACAGGGTCTCAAATTTAGAAAACCAACTTATGCTTGCTTAAGGGTAAAGGTGAGTTGGGGTGCTGCATAAAACCAGAGATTGAAATGAGCACAGATAAAGTTCCTTAAGCCAAATATGGAATAGACAAGAGCTACTCCTTGTTCAATGAAATGGACTCAACACCCCATATTAAACGCCTAAGAATGTACCTGACTAGTAAGTATCTTAAAACCTATGGATTGCTATGTCTCCGAAAGAGAATCAAGCATGTGTACAGGGGCATAAACGCAGCAGTGATAGGATTGGAGAGGTTCGGTGAGCAAATGAAGACCCTTTGAAGTCATATTGCATGGTACCCATTCCACGGGTTTCAACTACCCAGGTTTAAGGTATTCTACCTTCAGCTAAAACATGCATGTGGAAACTAGAGTATGATCAACCATGTGATCGGGAAACGTGTTCAAATATGTCTCAGTTTTCGTACCCTGGTACTCGGGTGCAACATTCCAGACGCTTTACTAACACCCTCCCGACTTGGAGAGTCAGCCCCTTTAACCTCCTGTTTGGCCCAGTTTGCAATTTCTGTGGAAGATGAACAGGAATAGCGAGAACCAATGAGAGACTAGCTGGAGGTGTCTGGACGGGCAAATTTAACTCTCATTTCCCACCAGGAAGAGGAATTAACCAAAGGCTCAGCTTGCCGTGCCGGAACCAGATTAGGGCCTGAAGCCATCCTGCGGTGTTGCGGCCAGGTCACAAGAAAGCGAGTTGAAGAAAGGAGCTCAGGGGCACTGTAATTCACAAACCTGCAGAGTTATAAATGACAGCTATCGTCCAAAAATATACTGAAGTAAGGCTGCCAAGAGGACTTGAAAGCGGGGCAGAATTGCAGGAAACCGATTTCAGGAGGTAGACTGGAATTGCATTGAAAGCATAGGAAAAGAGGCAGAACGTCCACAATGATGCACTTGCCCAAAAAGGGCATATGCGTTTTTTCCTGAATATATTCAGGAAAAAACGCATACGCCCTTTTTGGCCAACCAAGCAAGCTTGCAAAGGAAATCTGCACTACAATGAAGTCTCACTTCCCCCCGGTCAAAAGGGCCATTTGAAAAAAGTGTAAAATCCAAAAAGGCAGGACAGGCCATGGAGAACTGGGAGCCTTGTTATGCTGATGGGCGGGATGTAAATTGCCAACAGACACTCGGGAGAAGTGTATGGTGTTTCCTGAAACATCTAAAAAACAAAGCAACAGAGCCTAGAGCACTTCCACTTATGGTCCTATAGCTTAGGGAAATTTAAATCTAAAAGACACAGCCACCCCAAAGTTTGGGACGCCTCTGTTTACAAGAACCTCGTTTACAGTACAAGTTCAACATCGCAGAAAGTGAAAAATGGATAAAGAAGTTGTGGTATTTACTTACAAAGCAATATCACTCAGCAATGAAATCTATGTCATCAGGCCCTTAGCAGCACGATGAGTGGATTCAGGTATGATGATTCTAACTGAAATAAGTCACACAGAAAAAGAAACATCATAAGATATCAGTAATACACGGAATGTAAACTTGGCTACACAGGAACTGAATTACAGAACAGAACAGGGTCTCAAATTTAGAAAACCAACTTATGCTTGCTTAAGGGTAAAGGTGAGTTGGGGTGCTGCATAAAACCAGAGATTGAAATGAGCACAGATAAAGTTCCTTAAGCCAAATATGGAATAGACAAGAGCTACTCCTTGCTCAACGAAATGGACTCAACACCGCATATTAAACGCCTAAGAATGTACCTGACTAGTAAGTATCTTAAAACCTATGGATTGCTATGTCTCCGAAAGAGAATCAAGCATGTGTACAGGGGCATAAACGCAGCAGTGATAGGATTGGAGAGGTTCGGTGAGCAAATGAAGACCCTTTGAAGTCATATTGCATAGTACCCATTCCACGGGTTTCAACTACCCAGGTTTAAGGTATTCTTCCTTCAGCTAAAACATGCATGTGGAACCTAGAGTACGATCAACCATGTGATCGGGAAACGTGTTCAAATATGTCTCAGTTTTCGTACCCTGGTACTCGGGTGCAACATTCCAGACGCTTTACTAACACCCTCCCGACTTGGAGAGTCAGTCCCTTTAACCTCCTGTTTGGCCCAGTTTGCAATTTCTGCGGAAGATGAACAGGAATAGCGAGAACCAATGAGAGACTAGCTGGAGGTGTCTGGACGGGCAAATTTAACTCTCATTTCCCACCAGGAAGAGGAATTAACCAAAGGCTCAGCGTGCCGTGCCGGAACCAGATTAGGGCCTGAAGCCATCCTGCGGTGTTGCGGCCAGGTCACAAGAAAGCGAGTTGAAGAAAGGAGCTCAGGGGCACTGTAATTCACAAACCTGCAGAGTTATAAATGACAGCTATCGTCCAAAAATATACTGAAGTAAGGCTGCCAAGAGGACTTGAAAGCGGGGCAGAATTGCAGGAAACCGATTTCAGGAGGTAGACTGGAATTGCATTGAAAGCATAGGAAAAGAGGCAGAACGTCCACAATGATGCACTTGGCCAAAAAGGGCGTATGCGTTTTTTCCTGAATATATTCAGGAAAAAACGCATACGCCCTTTTTGGCCAACCAAGCAAGCTTGCAAAGGAAATCTGCACTACAATGAAGTCTCACTTCCCCCCGGTCAAAAGGGCCATCTGAAAAAAGTGTAAAATCCAGAAAGGCAGGGCAGGCCATGGAGAACTGGGAGCCTTGTTATGCTGATGGGCGGGATGTAAATTGCCAACAGACACTCGGGAGAAGTGTATGGTGTTTCCTGAAACATCTAAAAAACAAAGCAACAGAGCCTAGGGCACTTCCACTTATGGTCCTATAGCTTAGGGAAATTAAAATCAAAAAGACACAGCCACCCCAAAGTTTGGGACGCCTCTGTTTACAAGAACCTCATTTACCGTACAAGTTCAATATCACAGAAAGTGAAAAATGGATAAAGAAGTTGTGGTACTTACGTACAATGCAGTATCACTCAACAATGAAATCTATGTCATCAGGCCCGTAGCAGCATAATGAGTCGATTCAGGTACGATGATTCTAACTGAAATAAGTCACACAGAAAAAGAAACATCATAAGATATCACTAATACACAGAATGTAAACTTGGCTACACAGGAACTGAATTCCAAAACAGAACAGGGTCTCAAATTTAGAAAACCAACTTATGCTTGCTTAAGGGGAAAGGTGAGTTGGGGTGCTGCATAAAACCAGAGATTGAAATGAGCACAGATAAAGTTCCTTAAGCCAAATATGGAATAGACAAGAGCTACTCCTTGCTCAACGAAATGGACTCAACACCGCATATTAAACGCCTAAGAATGTACCTGACTAGTAAGTATCTTAAAACCTATGGATTGCTATGTCTCCGAAAGAGAATCAAGCATGTGTACAGGGGCATAAACGCAGCAGTGATAGGATTGGAGAGGTTCGGTGAGCAAATGAAGACCCTTTGAAGTCATATTGCATGGTACCCATTACACGGGTCTCAACTCTCCAGGTTTAAGGTATTCTTCCTTCAGCTAAAACATGCATGTGGAACCCAGAGTATGATCAACCGTTTGAACGGGAGACGTGTTCAAATATGTCTCAGTTTTCCTCCCCTGGTACTCGGGTGCAACATTCCAGATGCTTTACTAACACCCTCCCGACTTGGAGAGTCAGTCCCTTTAACCTCCTGTTTGGCCCAGTTTGCAATTTCTGCAGAAGATGAACAGGAATAGCGAGAACCAATGAGAGACTAGCTGGAGGTGTCTGGACGGGCAAATTTAACTCTCATTTCCCACCAGGAAGAGGAATTAACCAAAGGCTCAGCGTGCCGTGCCAGAACCAGATTAGGGCCTGAAGCCATCCTGCGGTGTTGCGGCCAGCTCAAAAGAAAGCGAGTTGAAGAAAGGAGCTCAGGGGCACTGTAATTCACAAACCTGCAGAGTTATAAATGACAGCTATCGTCCAAAAATATACTGAAGTAAGGCTGCCAAGAGGACTTGAAAGCGGTGCAGAATTGCAGGAAACCGATTTCAGGAGGTAGACTGGAATTGCATTGAAAGCAGAGGAAAAGAGGCAGAACGTCCACAATGATGCACTTGGCCAAAAAGGGCGTATGCGTTTTTTCCTGAATATATTCAGGAAAAAACGCATACGCCCTTTTTGGCCAACCAAGCAAGCTTGCAAAGGAAATCTGCACTACAATGAAGTCTCACTTCCCCCCGGTCAAAAGGGCCATCTGAAAAAAGTGTAAAATCCAGAAAGGCAGGACAGGCCATGGAGAACTGGGAGCCTTGTTATGCTGATGGGCGGGATGTAAATTGCCAACAGCCACTCGGGAGAAGTGTATGGTGTTTCCTGAAACATCTAAAAAACAAAGCAACAGAGCCTAGGGCACTTCCACTTATGGTCCTATAGATTAGGGAAATTAAAATCAAAAAGACACAGCCACCCCAAAGTTTGGGACGCCTCTGTTTACAAGAACCTCGTTTACAGTACAAGTTCAACATCGCAGAAAGTGAAAAATGGATAAAGAAGTTGTGGTATTTACTTACAAAGCAATATCACTCAGCAATGAAATCTATGTCATCAGGCCCTTAGCAGCACAATGAGTGGATTCAGGTATGATGATTCTAACTGATATAAGTCACACAGAAAAAGAAACATCATAAGATATCAGTAATACACGGAATGTAAACTTGGCTACACAGGAACTGAATTACAGAACAGAACAGGGTCTCAAATTTAGAAAACCAACTTATGCTTGCTTAAGGGTAAAGGTGAGTTGGGGTGCTGCATAAAACCAGAGATTGAAATGAGCACAGATAAAGTTCCTTAAGCCAAATATGGAATAGACAAGAGCTACTCCTTGCTCAACGAAATGGACTCAACACCCCATATTAAATGCCTAAGAATGTACCTGACTAGTAAGTATCTTAAAACCTATGGATTGCTATGTCTCCAAAAGAGAATCAAGCGTCTGTACAGGGGGATAAACGCAGCAGTGATAGGATTGGAGAAGTTCGGTGAGCAAATGAAGACCCTTTGAAGTCATATTGCATGGTACCCATTCCACGGGTCTCAACTCTCCAGGTTTAAGGTATTCTTCCTTCAGCTAAAACATGCATGTGGAACCCAGAGTATGATCAACCGTGTGAACGGGAGACGTGTTCAATTATGTCTCAGTTTTCCTCCCCTGGTACTCGGGTGCAACATTCCAGACGCTTTACTAACACCCTCCCGACTTGGAGAGTCAGTCCCTTTAACCTCCTGTTTGGCCCAGTTTGCAATTTCTGCGGAAGATGAACAGGAATAGCGAGAACCAATGAGAGACTAGCTGGAGGTGTCTGGACGGGCAAATTTAACTCTCATTTCCCACCAGGAAGAGGAATTAACCAAAGGCTCAGCGTGCCGTGCCGGAACCAGATTAGGGCCTGAAGCCATCCTGCGGTGTTGCGGCCAGCTCAAAAGAAAGCGAGTTGAAGAAAGGAGCTCAGGGGCACTGTAATTCACAAACCTGCAGAGTTATAAATGACAGCTATCGTCCAAAAATATACTGAAGTAAGGCTGCCAAGAGGACTTGAAAGCGGGGCAGAATTGCAGGAAACCGATTTCAGGAGGTAGACTGGAATTGCATTGAAAGCATAGGAAAAGAGGCAGAACGTCCACAATGATGCACTTGGCCAAAAAGGGCGTATGCGTTTTTTCCTGAATATATTCAGGAAAAAACGCATACGCCCTTTTTGGCCAACCAAGCAAGCTTGCAAAGGAAATCTGCACTACAATGAAGTCTCACTTCCCCCTGGTCAAAAGGGCCATCTGAAAAAAGTGTAAAATCCAGAAAGGCAGGACAGGCCATGGAGAACTGGGAGCCTTGTTATGCTGATGGGTGGGATGTAAATTGCCAACAGCCACTCGGGAGAAGTGTATGGTGTTTCCTGAAACATCTAAAAAACAAAGCAACAGAGCCTAGGGCACTTCCACTTATGGTCCTATAGCTTAGGGAAATTAAAATCAAAAAGACACAGCCACCCCAAAGTTTGGGACGCCTCTGTTTACAAGAACCTCGTTTACAGTACAAGTTCAACATCGCAGAAAGTGAAAAATGGATAAAGAAGTTGTGGTATTTACTTACAAAGCAATATCACTCAGCAATGAAATCTATGTCATCAGGCCCTTAGCAGCACAATGAGTGGATTCAGGTATGATGATTCTAACTGATATAAGTCACACAGAAAAAGAAACATCATAAGATATCAGTAATACACGGAATGTAAACTTGGCTACACAGGAACTGAATTACAGAACAGAACAGGGTCTCAAATTTAGAAAACCAACTTATGCTTGCTTAAGGGGAAAGGTGAGTTCGGGTGCTGCATAAAACCAGAGATTGAAATGAGCACAGATAAAGTTCCTTAAGCCAAATATGGAATAGACAAGAGCTACTCCTTGCTCAACGAAATGGACTCAACACCGCATATTAAACGCCTAAGAATGTACCTGACTAGTAAGTATCTTAAAACCTATGGATTGCTATGTCTCCGAAAGAGAATCAAGCATGTGTACAGGGGCATAAACACAGCAGTGATAGGATTGGAGAGGTTCGGTGAGCAAATGAAGACACTTTGAAGTCATATTGCATGGTACCCATTCCACGGGTCTCAACTCTCCAGGTTTAAGGTATTCTTCCTTCAGCTAAAACATGCATGTGGAACCCAGAGTATGATCAACCGTGTGAACGGGAGACGTGTTCAAATATGTCTCAGTTTTCCTCCCCTGGTACTCGGGTGCAACATTCCAGATGCTTTACTAACACCCTCCCGACTTGGAGAGTCAGTCCCTTTAACCTCCTGTTTGGCCCAGTTTGCAATTTCTGCAGAAGATGAACAGGAATAGCGAGAACCAATGAGAGACTAGCTGGAGGTGTCTGGACGGGCAAATTTAACTCTCATTTCCCACCAGGAAGAGGAATTAACCAAAGGCTCAGCGTGCCGTGCCAGAACCAGATTAGGGCCTGAAGCCATCCTGCGGTGTTGCGGCCAGCTCAAAAGAAAGCGAGTTGAAGAAAGGAGCTCAGGGGCACTGTAATTCACAAACCTGCAGAGTTATAAATGACAGCTATCGTCCAAAAATATACTGAAGTAAGGCTGCCAAGAGGACTTGAAAGCGGTGCAGAATTGCAGGAAACCGATTTCAGGAGGTAGACTGGAATTGCATTGAAAGCAGAGGAAAAGAGGCAGAACGTCCACAATGATGCACTTGGCCAAAAAGGGCGTATGCGTTTTTTCCTGAATATATTCAGGAAAAAACGCATACGCCCTTTTTGGCCAACCAAGCAAGCTTGCAAAGGAAATCTGCACTACAATGAAGTCTCACTTCCCCCCGGTCAAAAGGGCCATCTGAAAAAAGTGTAAAATCCAGAAAGGCAGGACAGGCCATGGAGAACTGGGAGCCTTGTTATGCTGATGGGCGGGATGTAAATTGCCAACAGCCACTCGGGAGAAGTGTATGGTGTTTCCTGAAACATCTAAAAAACAAAGCAACAGAGCCTAGGGCACTTCCACTTATGGTCCTATAGATTAGGGAAATTAAAATCAAAAAGACACAGCCACCCCAAAGTTTGGGACGCCTCTGTTTACAAGAACCTCGTTTACAGTACAAGTTCAACATCGCAGAAAGTGAAAAATGGATAAAGAAGTTGTGGTATTTACTTACAAAGCAATATCACTCAGCAATGAAATCTATGTCATCAGGCCCTTAGCAGCACAATGAGTGGATTCAGGTATGATGATTCTAACTGATATAAGTCACACAGAAAAAGAAACATCATAAGATATCAGTAATACACGGAATGTAAACTTGGCTACACAGGAACTGAATTACAGAACAGAACAGGGTCTCAAATTTAGAAAACCAACTTATGCTTGCTTAAGGGTAAAGGTGAGTTGGGGTGCTGCATAAAACCAGAGATTGAAATGAGCACAGATAAAGTTCCTTAAGCCAAATATGGAATAGACAAGAGCTACTCCTTGCTCAACGAAATGGACTCAACACCCCATATTAAATGCCTAAGAATGTACCTGACTAGTAAGTATCTTAAAACCTATGGATTGCTATGTCTCCAAAAGAGAATCAAGCGTCTGTACAGGGGGATAAACGCAGCAGTGATAGGATTGGAGAAGTTCGGTGAGCAAATGAAGACCCTTTGAAGTCATATTGCATGGTACCCATTCCACGGGTCTCAACTCTCCAGGTTTAAGGTATTCTTCCTTCAGCTAAAACATGCATGTGGAACCCAGAGTATGATCAACCGTGTGAACGGGAGACGTGTTCAATTATGTCTCAGTTTTCCTCCCCTGGTACTCGGGTGCAACATTCCAGACGCTTTACTAACACCCTCCCGACTTGGAGAGTCAGTCCCTTTAACCTCCTGTTTGGCCCAGTTTGCAATTTCTGCGGAAGATGAACAGGAATAGCGAGAACCAATGAGAGACTAGCTGGAGGTGTCTGGACGGGCAAATTTAACTCTCATTTCCCACCAGGAAGAGGAATTAACCAAAGGCTCAGCGTGCCGTGCCGGAACCAGATTAGGGCCTGAAGCCATCCTGCGGTGTTGCGGCCAGCTCAAAAGAAAGCGAGTTGAAGAAAGGAGCTCAGGGGCACTGTAATTCACAAACCTGCAGAGTTATAAATGACAGCTATCGTCCAAAAATATACTGAAGTAAGGCTGCCAAGAGGACTTGAAAGCGGGGCAGAATTGCAGGAAACCGATTTCAGGAGGTAGACTGGAATTGCATTGAAAGCATAGGAAAAGAGGCAGAACGTCCACAATGATGCACTTGGCCAAAAAGGGCGTATGCGTTTTTTCCTGAATATATTCAGGAAAAAACGCATACGCCCTTTTTGGCCAACCAAGCAAGCTTGCAAAGGAAATCTGCACTACAATGAAGTCTCACTTCCCCCTGGTCAAAAGGGCCATCTGAAAAAAGTGTAAAATCCAGAAAGGCAGGACAGGCCATGGAGAACTGGGAGCCTTGTTATGCTGATGGGTGGGATGTAAATTGCCAACAGCCACTCGGGAGAAGTGTATGGTGTTTCCTGAAACATCTAAAAAACAAAGCAACAGAACCTAGGGCACTTCCACTTATGGTCCTATAGCTTAGGGAAATTAAAATCAAAAAGACACAGCCACCCCAAAGTTTGGGACGCCTCTGTTTACAAGAACCTCGTTTACAGTACAAGTTCAACATCGCAGAAAGTGAAAAATGGATAAAGAAGTTGTGGTATTTACTTACAAAGCAATATCACTCAGCAATGAAATCTATGTCATCAGGCCCTTAGCAGCACAATGAGTGGATTCAGGTATGATGATTCTAACTGATATAAGTCACACAGAAAAAGAAACATCATAAGATATCAGTAATACACGGAATGTAAACTTGGCTACACAGGAACTGAATTACAGAACAGAACAGGGTCTCAAATTTAGAAAACCAACTTATGCTTGCTTAAGGGGAAAGGTGAGTTCGGGTGCTGCATAAAACCAGAGATTGAAATGAGCACAGATAAAGTTCCTTAAGCCAAATATGGAATAGACAAGAGCTACTCCTTGCTCAACGAAATGGACTCAACACCGCATATTAAACGCCTAAGAATGTACCTGACTAGTAAGTATCTTAAAACCTATGGATTGCTATGTCTCCGAAAGAGAATCAAGCATGTGTACAGGGGCATAAACACAGCAGTGATAGGATTGGAGAGGTTCGGTGAGCAAATGAAGACACTTTGAAGTCATATTGCATGGTACCCATTCCACGGGTCTCAACTCTCCAGGTTTAAGGTATTCTTCCTTCAGCTAAAACATGCATGTGGAACCCAGAGTATGATCAACCGTGTGAACGGGAGACGTGTTCAAATATGTCTCAGTTTTCCTCCCCTGGTACTCGGGTGCAACATTCCAGATGCTTTACTAACACCCTCCCGACTTGGAGAGTCAGTCCCTTTAACCTCCTGTTTGGCCCAGTTTGCAATTTCTGCAGAAGATGAACAGGAATAGCGAGAACCAATGAGAGACTAGCTGGAGGTGTCTGGACGGGCAAATTTAACTCTCATTTCCCACCAGGAAGAGGAATTAACCAAAGGCTCAGCGTGCCGTGCCAGAACCAGATTAGGGCCTGAAGCCATCCTGCGGTGTTGCGGCCAGCTCAAAAGAAAGCGAGTTGAAGAAAGGAGCTCAGGGGCACTGTAATTCACAAACCTGCAGAGTTATAAATGACAGCTATCGTCCAAAAATATACTGAAGTAAGGCTGCCAAGAGGACTTGAAAGCGGTGCAGAATTGCAGGAAACCGATTTCAGGAGGTAGACTGGAATTGCATTGAAAGCAGAGGAAAAGAGGCAGAACGTCCACAATGATGCACTTGGCCAAAAAGGGCGTATGCGTTTTTTCCTGAATATATTCAGGAAAAAACGCATACGCCCTTTTTGGCCAACCAAGCAAGCTTGCAAAGGAAATCTGCACTACAATGAAGTCTCACTTCCCCCCGGTCAAAAGGGCCATCTGAAAAAAGTGTAAAATCCAGAAAGGCAGGACAGGCCATGGAGAACTGGGAGCCTTGTTATGCTGATGGGCGGGATGTAAATTGCCAACAGCCACTCGGGAGAAGTGTATGGTGTTTCCTGAAACATCTAAAAAACAAAGCAACAGAGCCTAGGGCACTTCCACTTATGGTCCTATAGATTAGGGAAATTAAAATCAAAAAGACACAGCCACCCCAAAGTTTGGGACGCCTCTGTTTACAAGAACCTCGTTTACAGTACAAGTTCAACATCGCAGAAAGTGAAAAATGGATAAAGAAGTTGTGGTATTTACTTACAAAGCAATATCACTCAGCAATGAAATCTATGTCATCAGGCCCTTAGCAGCACAATGAGTGGATTCAGGTATGATGATTCTAACTGATATAAGTCACACAGAAAAAGAAACATCATAAGATATCAGTAATACACGGAATGTAAACTTGGCTACACAGGAACTGAATTACAGAACAGAACAGGGTCTCAAATTTAGAAAACCAACTTATGCTTGCTTAAGGGTAAAGGTGAGTTGGGGTGCTGCATAAAACCAGAGATTGAAATGAGCACAGATAAAGTTCCTTAAGCCAAATATGGAATAGACAAGAGCTACTCCTTGCTCAACGAAATGGACTCAACACCCCATATTAAATGCCTAAGAATGTACCTGACTAGTAAGTATCTTAAAACCTATGGATTGCTATGTCTCCAAAAGAGAATCAAGCGTCTGTACAGGGGGATAAACGCAGCAGTGATAGGATTGGAGAAGTTCGGTGAGCAAATGAAGACCCTTTGAAGTCATATTGCATGGTACCCATTCCACGGGTCTCAACTCTCCAGGTTTAAGGTATTCTTCCTTCAGCTAAAACATGCATGTGGAACCCAGAGTATGATCAACCGTGTGAACGGGAGACGTGTTCAATTATGTCTCAGTTTTCCTCCCCTGGTACTCGGGTGCAACATTCCAGACGCTTTACTAACACCCTCCCGACTTGGAGAGTCAGTCCCTTTAACCTCCTGTTTGGCCCAGTTTGCAATTTCTGCGGAAGATGAACAGGAATAGCGAGAACCAATGAGAGACTAGCTGGAGGTGTCTGGACGGGCAAATTTAACTCTCATTTCCCACCAGGAAGAGGAATTAACCAAAGGCTCAGCGTGCCGTGCCGGAACCAGATTAGGGCCTGAAGCCATCCTGCGGTGTTGCGGCCAGCTCAAAAGAAAGCGAGTTGAAGAAAGGAGCTCAGGGGCACTGTAATTCACAAACCTGCAGAGTTATAAATGACAGCTATCGTCCAAAAATATACTGAAGTAAGGCTGCCAAGAGGACTTGAAAGCGGGGCAGAATTGCAGGAAACCGATTTCAGGAGGTAGACTGGAATTGCATTGAAAGCATAGGAAAAGAGGCAGAACGTCCACAATGATGCACTTGGCCAAAAAGGGCGTATGCGTTTTTTCCTGAATATATTCAGGAAAAAACGCATACGCCCTTTTTGGCCAACCAAGCAAGCTTGCAAAGGAAATCTGCACTACAATGAAGTCTCACTTCCCCCTGGTCAAAAGGGCCATCTGAAAAAAGTGTAAAATCCAGAAAGGCAGGACAGGCCATGGAGAACTGGGAGCCTTGTTATGCTGATGGGTGGGATGTAAATTGCCAACAGCCACTCGGGAGAAGTGTATGGTGTTTCCTGAAACATCTAAAAAACAAAGCAACAGAACCTAGGGCACTTCCACTTATGGTCCTATAGCTTAGGGAAATTAAAATCAAAAAGACACAGCCACCCCAAAGTTTGGGACGCCTCTGTTTACAAGAACCTCGTTTACAGTACAAGTTCAACATCGCAGAAAGTGAAAAATGGATAAAGAAGTTGTGGTATTTACTTACAAAGCAATATCACTCAGCAATGAAATCTATGTCATCAGGCCCTTAGCAGCACAATGAGTGGATTCAGGTATGATGATTCTAACTGATATAAGTCACACAGAAAAAGAAACATCATAAGATATCAGTAATACACGGAATGTAAACTTGGCTACACAGGAACTGAATTACAGAACAGAACAGGGTCTCAAATTTAGAAAACCAACTTATGCTTGCTTAAGGGGAAAGGTGAGTTCGGGTGCTGCATAAAACCAGAGATTGAAATGAGCACAGATAAAGTTCCTTAAGCCAAATATGGAATAGACAAGAGCTACTCCTTGCTCAACGAAATGGACTCAACACCGCATATTAAACGCCTAAGAATGTACCTGACTAGTAAGTATCTTAAAACCTATGGATTGCTATGTCTCCGAAAGAGAATCAAGCATGTGTACAGGGGCATAAACACAGCAGTGATAGGATTGGAGAGGTTCGGTGAGCAAATGAAGACACTTTGAAGTCATATTGCATGGTACCCATTCCACGGGTCTCAACTCTCCAGGTTTAAGGTATTCTTCCTTCAGCTAAAACATGCATGTGGAACCCAGAGTATGATCAACCGTGTGAACGGGAGACGTGTTCAAATATGTCTCAGTTTTGATCCCCTGGTACCCGGGAGCAACATTCCAGACGCTTTACTAACACTCTCCCCACTTGGAGAGTCAGCGCCTTTAACCTCCTGTTTGGCCCAGTTTGCAATTTCTGCGGAAGATGAACAGGAATAGGGAGAACCAATGAGAGACTAGCTGGAGGTGTCTGGACGGGCAAATTTAACTCTCATTTCCCACCAGGAAGAGGAAATAACCAAAGGCTAAGCGTGCCGTGCCGGAACCAGATTAGGGCCTGAAGCCATCCTGCGGTGTTGCGGCCAGCTCAAAAGAAAGCGAGTTGAAGAAAGGAGCTCAGGGGCACTGTAATTCACAAAACTGCAGAGTTATAAATGACAGCTATCGTCCAAAAATATACTGAAGTAAGGCTGCCAAGAGGACTTGAAAGCGGGGCAGAATTGCAGGAAACCGATTTCAGGAGGTAGACTGGAATTGCATTGAAAGCATAGGAAAAGACGCAGAACGTCCACAATGATGCACTTGGCCAAAAAGGGCGTATGCGTTTTTTCCTGAATATATTCAGGAAAAAACGCATACGCCCTTTTTGGCCAACCAAGCAAGCTTGCAAAGGAAATCTGCACTACAATGAAGTCTCACTTCCCCCCGGTCAAAAGGGCCATCTGAAAAAAGTGTAAAATCCAGAAACGCAGGACAGGCCATGGAGAACTGGGAGTCTTTTTATGCTGATGGGAGGGATGTAAATTGCCAACAGCCACTCGGGAGAAGTGTATGGTGTTTCCTGAAACATCTAAAAAACAAAGCAACAGAGCCTAGGGCACTTCCACTTATGGTCCTATAGCTTAGGGAAATTAAAATCAAAAAGACACAGCCACCCCAAAGTTTGGGACGCCTCTGTTTACAGGAACCTCATTTACCGTACAAGTTCAATATCACAGAAAGTGAAAAATGGATAAAGATGTTGTGGTACTTACGTACAATGCAGTATCACTCAACAATGAAATCTATGTCATCAGGCCCGTAGCAGCATAATGAGTGGATTCAGGTACGATGATTCTAACTGAAATAAGTCACACAGAAAAAGAAACATCATAAGATATCACTAATACACAGAATGTAAACTTGGCTACACAGGAACTGAATTCCAAAACAGAACAGGGTCTCAAATTTAGAAAACCAACTTATGCTTGCTTAAGGGGAAAGGTGAGTTGGGGTGCTGCATAAAACCAGAGATTGAAATGAGCACAGATAAAGTTCCTTAAGCCAAATATGGAATAGACAAGAGCTACTCCTTGCTCAACGAAATGGACTCAACACCGCATATTAAACGCCTAAGAATGTACCTGACTAGTAAGTATCTTAAAACCTATGGATTGCTATGTCTCTGAAAGAGAATCAAGCATGTGTACAGGGGCATAAACGCAGCAGTGATAGGATTGGAGAGGTTCGGTGAGCAAATGAAGACCCTTTGAAGTCATATTGCATGGTACCCATTCCACGGGTTTCAACTACCCAGGTTTAAGGTATTCTACCTTCAGCTAAAACATGCATGTGGAAACTAGAGTATGATCAACCATGTGATCGGGAAACGTGTTCAAATATGTCTCAGTTTTCGTACCCTGGTACTCGGGTGCAACATTCCAGACGCTTTACTAACACCCTCCGGACTTCGAGAGTCAGTCCCTTTAACCTCCTGTTTGGCCCAGTTTGCAATTTCTGTGGAAGATGAACAGGAATAGCGAGAACCAATGAGAGACTAGCTGGAGGTGTCTGGACGGGCAAATTTAACTCTCATTTCCCACCAGGAAGAGGAATTAACCAAAGGCTCAGCTTGCCGTGCCGGAACCAGATTAGGGCCTGAAGCCATCCTGCGGTGTTGCGGCCAGCTCAAAAGAAAGCGAGTTGAAGAAAGGAGCTCAGGGGCACTGTAATTCACAAACCTGCAGAGTTATAAATGACAGCTATCGTCCAAAAATATACTGAAGTAAGGCTGCCAAGAGGACTTGAAAGCGGGGCAGAATTGCAGGAAACCGATTTCAGGAGGTAGACTGGAATTGCATTGAAAGCATAGGAAAAGAGGCAGAACGTCCACAATGATGCACTTGGCCAAAAAGGGCGTATGCGTTTTTTCCTGAATATATTCAGGAAAAAACGCATACGCCCTTTTTGGCCAACCAAGCAAGCTTGCAAAGGAAATCTGCACTACAATGAAGTCTCACTTCCCCCCGGTCAAAAGGGCCATCTGAAAAAAGTGTAAAATCCAGAAAGGCAGGACAGGCCATGGAGAACTGGGAGCCTTGTTATGCTGATGGGAGGGATGTAAATTGCCAACAGACACTCGGGAGAAGTGTATGGTGTTTCCTGAAACATCTAAAAAACAAAGCAACAGAGCCTAGGGCACTTCCACTTATGGTCCTATAGATTAGGGAAATTAAAATCAAAAAGACACAGCCACCCCAAAGTTTGGGACGCCTCTGTTTACAAGAACCTCGTTTACAGTACAAGTTCAACATCGCAGAAAGTGAAAAATGGATAAAGAAGTTGTGGTATTTACTTACAAAGCAATATCACTCAGCAATGAAATCTATGTCATCAGGCCCTTAGCAGCACAATGAGTGGATTCAGGTATGATGATTCTAACTGAAATAAGTCACACAGAAAAAGAAACATCATAAGATATCAGTAATACACGGAATGTAAACTTGGCTACACAGGAACTGAATTACAGAACAGAACAGGGTCTCAAATTTAGAAAACCAACTTATGCTTGCTTAAGGGTAAAGGTGAGTTGGGGTGCTGCATAAAACCAGAGATTGAAATGAGCACAGATAAAGTTCCTTAAGCCAAATATGAAATAGACAAGAGCTACTCCTTGCTCAACGAAATGGACTCAACACCGCATATTAAACGCCTAAGAATGTACCTGACTAGTAAGTATCTTAAAACCTATGGATTGCTATGTCTCCGAAAGAGAATCAAGCATGTGTACAGGGGCATAAACGCAGCAGTGATAGGATTGGAGAGGTTCGGTGAGCAAATGAAGACCCTTTGAAGTCATATTGCATGGTACCCATTCCACGGGTTTCAACTACCCAGGTTTAAGGTATTCTACCTTCAGCTAAAACATGCATGTGGAAACTAGAGTATGATGAACCATGTGATCGGGAAACGTGTTCAAATATGTCTCAGTTTTCGTACCCTGGTACTCGGGTGCAACATTCCAGACGCTTTACTAACACCCTCCCGACTTGGAGAGTCAGTCCCTTTAACCTCCTGTTTGGCCCAGTTTGCAATTTCTGTGGAAGATGAACAGGAATAGCGAGAACCAATGAGAGACTAGCTGGAGGTGTCTGGACGGGCAAATTTAACTCTCATTTCCCACCAGGAAGAGGAATTAACCAAAGGCTCAGCTTGCCGTGCCGGAACCAGATTAGGGCCTGAAGCCATCCTGCGGTGTTGCGGCCAGCTCAAAAGAAAGCGAGTTGAAGAAAGGAGCTCAGGGGCACTGTAATTCACAAACCTGCAGAGTTATAAATGACAGCTATCGTCCAAAAATATACTGAAGTAAGGCTGCCAAGAGGACTTGAAAGCGGGGCAGAATTGCAGGAAACCGATTTCAGGAGGTAGACTGGAATTGCATTGAAAGCATAGGAAAAGAGGCAGAACGTCCACAATGATGCACTTGGCCAAAAAGGGCGTATGCGTTTTTTCCTGAATATATTCAGGAAAAAACGCATACGCCCTTTTTGGCCAACCAAGCAAGCTTGCAAAGGAAATCTGCACTACAATGAAGTCTCACTTCCCCCCGGTCAAAAGGGCCATCTGAAAAAAGTGTAAAATCCAGAAAGGCAGGACAAGACATGGAGAAATGGGAGCCTTGTTATGCTGATGGGCGGGATGTAAATTGCCAACAGACACTCGGGAGAAGTGTATGGTGTTTCCTGAAACATCTAAAAAACAAAGCAACAGAGCCTAGGGCACTTCCACTTATGGTCCTATAGCTTAGGGAAATTAAAATCAAAAAGACACAGCCACCCCAAAGTTTGGGACGCCTCTGTTTACAAGAACCTCGTTTACAGTACAAGTTCAACATCGCAGAAAGTGAAAAATGGATAAAGAAGTTGTGGTATTTACTTACAAAGCAATATCACTCAGCAATGAAATCTATGTCATCAGGCCCTTAGCAGCACAATGAGTGGATTCAGGTATGATGATTCTAACTGAAATAAGTCACACAGAAAAAGAAACATCATAAGATATCAGTAATACACGGAATGTAAACTTGGCTACACAGGAACTGAATTACAGAACAGAACAGGGTCTCAAATTTAGAAAACCAACTTATGCTTGCTTAAGGGTAAAGGTGAGTTGGGGTGCTGCATAAAACCAGAGATTGAAATGAGCACAGATAAAGTTCCTTAAGCCAAATATGGAATAGACAAGAGCTACTCCTTGCTCAACGAAATGGACTCAACACCGCATATTAAACGCCTAAGAATGTACCTGACTAGTAAGTATCTTAAAACCTATGGATTGCTATGTCTCCGAAAGAGAATCAAGCATGTGTACAGGGGCATAAACGCAGCAGTGATAGGATTGGAGAGGTTCGGTGAGCAAATGAAGACCCTTTGAAGTCATATTGCATGGTACCCATTCCACGGGTTTCAACTACCCAGGTTTAAGGTATTCTACCTTCAGCTAAAACATGCATGTGGAAACTAGAGTATGATGAACCATGTGATCGGGAAACGTGTTCAAATATGTCTCAGTTTTCGTACCCTGGTACTCGGGTGCAACATTCCAGACGCTTTACTAACACCCTCCCGACTTGGAGAGTCAGTCCCTTTAACCTCCTGTTTGGCCCAGTTTGCAATTTCTGCGGAAGATGAACAGGAATAGCGAGAACCAATGAGAGACTAGCTGGAGGTGTCTGGACGGGCAAATTTAACTCTCATTTCCCACCAGGAAGAGGAATTAACCAAAGGCTCAGCGTGCCGTGCCGGAACCAGATTAGGGCCTGAAGCCATCCTGCGGTGTTGCGGCCAGCTCAAAAGAAAGCGAGTTGAAGAAAGGAGCTAAGGGGCACTGTAATTCACAAACCTGAAGAGTTATAAATGACAGCTATCGTCCAAAAATATACTGAAGTAAGGCTGCCAAGAGGACTTGAAAGTGGTGCAGAATTGCAGGAAACCGATTTCAGGAGGTAGACTGGAATTGCATTGAAAGCATAGGAAAAGAGGCAGAACGTCCACAATGATGCACTTGGCCAAAAAGGGCGTATGCGTTTTTTCCTGAATATATTCAGGAAAAAACGCATACGCCCTTTTTGGCCAACCAAGCAAGCTTGCAAAGGAAATCTGCACTACAATGAAGTCTCACTTCCCCCCGGTCAAAAGGGCCATCTGAAAAAAGTGTAAAATCCAGAAAGGCAGGACAGGCCATGGAGAACTGGGAGCCTTGTTATGCTGATGGACGGGATGTAAATTGCCAACAGCCACTCGGGAGAAGTGTATGGTGTTTCCTGAAACATCTAAAAAACAAAGCAACAGAGCCTAGGGCACTTCCACTTATGGTCCTATAGCTTAGGGAAATTAAAATCAAAAAGACACAGCCACCCCAAAGTTTGGGACGCCTCTGTTTACAAGAACCTCGTTTACAGTACAAGTTCAACATCGCAGAAAGTGGAAAATGGATAAAGAAGTTGTGGTATTTACTTACAAAGCAATATCACTCAGCAATGAAATCTATGTCATCAGGCCCTTAGCAGCACAATGAGTGGATTCAGGTATGATGATTCTAACTGATATAAGTCACACAGAAAAAGAAACATCATAAGATATCAGTAATACACGGAATGTAAACTTGGCTACACAGGAACTGAATTACAGAACAGAACAGGGTCTCAAATTTAGAAAACCAACTTATGCTTGCTTAAGGGTAAAGGTGAGTTGGGGTGCTGCATAAAACCAGAGATTGAAATGAGCACAGATAAAGTTCCTTAAGCCAAATATGGAATAGACAAGAGCTACTCCTTGCTCAACGAAATGGACTCAACACCGCATATTAAACGCCTAAGAATGTACCTGACTAGTAAGTATCTTAAAACCTATGGATTGCTATGTCTCCGAAAGAGAATCAAGCATGTGTACAGGGGCATAAACGCAGCAGTGATAGGATTGGAGAGGTTCGGTGAGCAAATGAAGACCCTTTGAAGTCATATTGCATGGTACCCATTCCACGGGTTTCAACTACCCAGGTTTAAGGTATTCTACCTTCAGCTAAAACATGCATGTGGAAACTAGAGTATGATCAACCATGTGATCGGGAAACGTGTTCAAATATGTCTCAGTTTTCGTACCCTGGTACTCGGGTGCAACATTCCAGACGCTTTACTAACATCCTCCCGACTTGGAGAGTCAGTCCCTTTAACCTCCTGTTTGGCCCAGTTTGCAATTTCTGCGGAAGATGAACAGGAATAGCGAGAACCAATGAGAGACTAGCTGGAGGTGTCTGGACGGGCAAATTTAACTCTCATTTCCCACCAGGAAGAGGAATTAACCAAAGGCTCAGCGTGCCGTGCCGGAACCAGATTAGGGCCTGAAGCCATCCTGCGGTGTTGCGGCCAGCTCAAAAGAAAGCGAGTTGAAGAAAGGAGCTCAGGGGCACTGTAATTCACAAACCTGAAGAGTTATAAATGACAGCTATCGTCCAAAAATATACTGAAGTAAGGCTGCCAAGAGGACTTGAAAGCGGTGCAGAATTGCAGGAAACCGATTTCAGGAGGTAGACTGGAATTGCATTGAAAGCATAGGAAAAGAGGCAGAACGTCCACAATGATGCACTTGGCCAAAAAGGGCGTATGCGTTTTTTCCTGAATATATTCAGGAAAAAACGCATACGCCCTTTTTGGCCAACCAAGCAAGCTTGCAAAGGAAATCTGCACTACAATGAAGTCTCACTTCCCCCCGGTCAAAAGGGCCATCTGAAAAAAGTGTAAAATCCAGAAAGGCAGGACAGGCCATGGAGAACTGGGAGCCTTGTTATGCTGATGGACGGGATGTAAATTGCCAACAGCCACTCGGGAGAAGTGTATGGTGTTTCCTGAAACATCTAAAAAACAAAGCAACAGAGCCTAGGGCACTTCCACTTATGGTCCTATAGCTTAGGGAAATTAAAATCAAAAAGACACAGCCACCCCAAAGTTTGGGACGCCTCTGTTTACAAGAACCTCGTTTACAGTACAAGTTCAACATCGCAGAAAGTGAAAAATGGATAAAGAAGTTGTGGTATTTACTTACAAAGCAATATCACTCAGCAATGAAATCTATGTCATCAGGCCCTTAGCAGCACAATGAGTGGATTCAGGTATGATGATTCTAACTGATATAAGTCACACAGAAAAAGAAACATCATAAGATATCAGTAATACACGGAATGTAAACTTGGCTACACAGGAACTGAATTACAGAACAGAACAGGGTCTCAAATTTAGAAAACCAACTTATGCTTGCTTAAGGGTAAAGGTGAGTTGGGGTGCTGCATAAAACCAGAGATTGAAATGAGCACAGATAAAGTTCCTTAAGCCAAATATGGAATAGACAAGAGCTACTCCTTGCTCAATGAAATGGACTCAACACCACATATTAAACGCCTAAGAATGTACCTGACTAGTAAGTATCTTAAAACCTATGGATTGCTATGTCTCCGAAAGAGAATCAAGCATGTGTACAGGGGCATAAACGCAGCAGTGATAGGATTGGAGAGGTTCGGTGAGCAAATGAAGACCCTTTGAAGTCATATTGCATGGTACCCATTCCACGGGTTTCAACTACCCAGGTTTAAGGTATTCTACCTTCAGCTAAAACATGCATGTGGAAACTAGAGTATGATCAACCATGTGATCGGGAAACGTGTTCAAATATGTCTCAGTTTTCGTACCCTGGTACTCGGGTGCAACATTCCAGTCGGTTTACTAACACCCTCCCGACTTGAAGAGTCAGTCCCTTTAACCTCCTGTTTGGCCCAGTTTGCAATTTCTGTGGAAGATGAACAGGAATAGCGAGAACCAATGAGAGACTAGCTGGAGGTGTCTGGACGGGCAAATTTAACTCTCATTTCCCACCAGGAAGAGGAATTAACCAAAGGCTCAGCTTGCCGTGCCGGAACCAGATTAGGGCCTGAAGCCATCCTGCGGTGTTGCGGCCAGCTCAAAAGAAAGCGAGTTGAAGAAAGGAGCTCAGGGGCACTGTAATTCACAAACCTGAAGAGTTATAAATGACAGCTATCGTCCAAAAATATACTGAAGTAAGGCTGCCAAGAGGACTTGAAAGCGGGGCAGAATTGCAGGAAACCGATTTCAGGAGGTAGACTGGAATTGCATTGAAAGCATAGGAAAAGAGGCAGAACGTCCACAATGATGCACTTGGCCAAAAAGGGCGTATGCGTTTTTTCCTGAATATATTCAGGAAAAAACGCATACGCCCTTTTTGGCCAACCAAGCAAGCTTGCAAAGGAAATCTGCACTACAATGAAGTCTCACTTCCCCCCGGTCAAAAGGGCCATCTGAAAAAAGTGTAAAATCCAGAAAGGCAGGACAGGCCATGGAGAACTGGGAGCCTTGTTATGCTGATGGGCGGGATGTAAATTGCCAACAGACACTCGGGAGAAGTGTATGGTGTTTCCTGAAACATCTAAAAAACAAAGCAACAGAGCCTAGGGCACTTCCACTTATGGTCCTATAGCTTAGGGAAATTAAAATCAAAAAGACACAGCCACCCCAAAGTTTGGGACGCCTCTGTTTACAAGAACCTCATTTACCGTACAAGTTCAATATCACAGAATGTGAAAAATGGATAAAGAAGTTGTGGTACTTACGTACAATGCAGTATCACTCAACAATGAAATCTATGTCATCAGGCCCGTAGCAGCATAATGAGTGGATTCAGGTACGATGATTCTAACTGAAATAAGTCACACAGAAAAAGAAACATCATAAGATATCACTAATACACAGAATGTAAACTTGGCTACACAGGAACTGAATTCCAAAACAGAACAGGGTCTCAAATTTAGAAAACCAACTTATGCTTGCTTAAGGGGAAAGGTGAGTTGGGGTGCTGCATAAAACCAGAGATTGAAATGAGCACAGATAAAGTTCCTTAAGCCAAATATGGAATAGACAAGAGCTACTCCTTGCTCAACGAAATGGACTCAACACCCCATATTAAATGCCTAAGAATGTACCTGACTAGTAAGTATCTTAAAACCTATGGATTGCTATGTCTCCAAAAGAGAATCAAGCGTCTGTACAGGGGGATAAACGCAGCAGTGATAGGATTGGAGAAGTTCGGTGAGCAAATGAAGACCCTTTGAAGTCATATTGCATGGTACCCATTACACGGGTCTCAACTCTCCAGGTTTAAGGTATTCTTCCTTCAGCTAAAACATGCATGTGGAACCCAGAGTATGATCAACCGTGTGAACGGGAGACGTGTTCAAATATGTCTCAGTTTTCCTCCCCTGGTACTCGGGTGCAACATTCCAGACGCTTTACTAACACCCTCCCGACTTGGAGAGTCAGTCCCTTTAACCTCCTGTTTGGCCCAGTTTGCAATTTCTGCGGAAGATGAACAGGAATAGCGAGAACCAATGAGAGACTAGCTGGAGGTGTCTGGACGGGCAAATTTAACTCTCATTTCCCACCAGGAAGAGGAATTAACCAAAGGCTCAGCGTGCAGTGCCGGAACCAGATTAAGGCCTGAAGCCATCCTGCGGTGTTGCGGCCAGCTCAAAAGAAAGCGAGTTGAAGAAAGGAGCTCAGGGGCACTGTAATTCACAAACCTGCAGAGTTATAAATGACAGCTATCGTCCAAAAATATACTGAAGTAAGGCTGCCAAGAGGACTTGAAAGCGGGGCAGAATTGCAGGAAACCGATTTCAGGAGGTAGACTGGAATTGCATTGAAAGCATAGGAAAAGAGGCAGAACGTCCACAATGATGCACTTGGCCAAAAAGGGCGTATGCGTTTTTTCCTGAATATATTCAGGAAAAAACGCATACGCCCTTTTTGGCCAACCAAGCAAGCTTGCAAAGGAAATCTGCACTACAATGAAGTCTCACTTCCCCCCGGTCAAAAGGGCCATCTGAAAAAAGTGTAAAATCCAGAAAGGCAGGACAGGCCATGGAGAACTGGGAGCCTTGTTATGCTGATGGGCGGGATGTAAATTGCCAACAGCCACTCGGGAGAAGTGTATGGTGTTTCCTGAAACATCTAAAAAACAAAGCAACAGAGCCTAGGGCACTTCCACTTATGGTCCTATAGCTTAGGGAAATTAAAATCAAAAAGACACAGCCACCCCAAAGTTTGGGACGCCTCTGTTTACAAGAACCTCGTTTACAGTACAAGTTCAACATCGCAGAAAGTGAAAAATGGATAAAGAAGTTGTGGTATTTACTTACAAAGCAATATCACTCAGCAATGAAATCTATGTCATCAGGCCCTTAGCAGCACAATGAGTGGATTCAGGTATGATGATTCTAACTGATATAAGTCACACAGAAAAAGAAACATCATAAGATATCAGTAATACACGGAATGTAAACTTGGCTACACAGGAACTGAATTACAGAACAGAACAGGGTCTCAAATTTAGAAAACCAACTTATGCTTGCTTAAGGGTAAAGGTGAGTTGGGGTGCTGCATAAAACCAGAGATTGAAATGAGCACAGATAAAGTTCCTTAAGCCAAATATGGAATAGACAAGAGCTACTCCTTGCTCAACGAAATGGACTCAACACCGCATATTAAACGCCTAAGAATGTACCTGACTAGTAAGTATCTTAAAACCTATGGATTGCTATGTCTCCGAAAGAGAATCAAGCATGTGTACAGGGGCATAAACACAGCAGTGATAGGATTGGAGAGGTTCGGTGAGCAAATGAAGACCCTTTGAAGTCGTATTGCATGGTACCCATTCCACGGGTCTCAACTCTCCAGGTTTAAGGTATTCTTCCTTCAGCTAAAACATGCATGTGGAACCCAGAGTATGATCAACCGTGTGAACGGGAGACGTGTTCAAATATGTCTCAGTTTTGGTCCCCTGGTACTCGGGTGCAACATTCCTGACGCTTTACTAACTCTCCCCACTTGGAGAGTCAGGGCCTTTAACCTCCTGTTTGGCCCAGTTTGCAATTTCTGCGGAAGATGAACAGGAATAGGGAGAACCAATGAGAGACTAGCTGGAGGTGTCTCGACGGGCAAATTTAACTCTCATTTCCCACCAGGAAGAGGAAATAACCAAAGGCTCAGCGAGCCGTGCCGGAACAAGTTTAGGGCCTGAAGCCATCCTGCGGTGTTGCTGCCAGCTCAAAAGAAAGAGAGTTGAAGAAAGGAGCTCAGGGGCACTGTAATTCACAAACCTGCAGAGTTATAAATGACAGCTATCGTCCAAAAATATACTGAAGTAAGGCTGCCAAGAGGACTTGAAAGCGGGGCAGAATTGCAGGAAACCGATTTCAGGAGGTAGACTGGAATTGCATTGAAAGCATAGGAAAAGAGGCAGAACGTCCACAATGATGCACTTGGCCAAAAAGGGCGTATGCGTTTTTTCCTGAATATATTCAGGAAAAAACGCATACGCCCTTTTTGGCCAACCAAGCAAGCTTGCAAAGGAAATCTGCACTACAATGAAGTCTCACTTCCCCCCGGTCAAAAGGGCCATCTGAAAAAAGTGTAAAATCCAGAAAGGCAGGACAGGCCATGGAGAACTGGGAGCCTTGTTATGCTGATGGGCGGGATGTAAATTGCCAACAGCCACTCGGGAGAAGTGTATGGTGTTTCCTGATACATCTAAAAAACAAAGCAACAGAGCCTAGGGCACTTCCACTTATGGTCCTATAGCTTAGGGAAATTAAAATCAAAAAGACACAGCCACCCCAAAGTTTGGGACGCCTCTGTTTACAAGAACCTCGTTTACAGTACAAGTTCAACATCGCAGAAAGTGAAAAATGGATAAAGAAGTTGTGGTATTTACTTACAAAGCAATATCACTCAGCAATGAAATCTATGTCATCAGGCCCTTAGCAGCACAATGAGTGGATTCAGGTATGATGATTCTAACTGAAATAAGTCACACAGAAAAAGAAACATCATAAGATATCAGTAATACACGGAATGTAAACTTGGCTACACAGGAACTGAATTACAGAACAGAACAGGGTCTCAAATTTAGAAAACCAACTTATGCTTGCTTAAGGGTAAAGGTGAGTTGGGGTGCTGCATAAAACCAGAGATTGAAATGAGCACAGATAAAGTTCCTTAAGCCAAATATGGAATAGACAAGAGCTACTCCTTGCTCAACGAAATGGACTCAACACCGCATATTAAACGCCTAAGAATGTACCTGACTAGTAAGTATCTTAAAACCTATGGATTGCTATGTCTCCGAAAGAGAATCAAGCATGTGTACAGGGGCATAAACGCAGCAGTGATAGGATTGGAGAGGTTCGGTGAGCAAATGAAGACCCTTTGAAGTCATATTGCATGGTACCCATTCCACGGGTCTCAACTCTCCAGGTTTAAGGTATTCTTCCTTCAGCTAAAACATGCATGTGGAACCCAGAGTATGATCAACCGTGTGAACGGACACGTGTTCAAATATGTCTCAGTTTTGGTCCCCTGGTACTCGGGTGCAACATTCCTGACACTTTACTAACACTCTCCCCACTTGGAGAGTCAGCGCCTTTAACCTCCTGTTTGGCCCAGTTTGCAATTTCTGCGGAAGATGAACAGGAATAGCGAGAACCAATGAGAGACTAGCTGGAGGTGTCTGGACGGGCAAATTTAACTCTCATTTCCCACGAGGAAGAGGAATTAACCAAAGGCTCAGCTTGCCGTGCCGGAACCAGATTAGGGCCTGAAGCCATCCTGCGGTGTTGCGGCCAGCTCAAAAGAAAGCGAGTTGAAGAAAGGAGCTCAGGGGCACTGTAATTCACAAACCTGCAGAGTTATAAATGACAGCTATCGTCCAAAAATATACTGAAGTAAGGCTGCCAAGAGGACTTGAAAGCGGGGCAGAATTGCAGGAAACCGATTTCAGGAGGTAGACTGGAATTGCATTGAAAGCATAGGAAAAGAGGCAGAACGTCCACAATGATGCACTTGGCCAAAAAGGGCGTATGCGTTTTTTCCTGAATATATTCAGGAAAAAACGCATACGCCCTTTTTGGCCAACCAAGCAAGCTTGCAAAGGAAATCTGCACTACAATGAAGTCTCACTTCCCCCCGGTCAAAAGGGCCATCTGAAAAAAGTGTAAAATCCAGAAAGGCAGGACAGGCCATGGAGAACTGGGAGCCTTGTTATGCTGATGGGCGGGATGTAAATTGCCAACAGCCACTCGGGAGAAGTGTATGGTGTTTCCTGAAACATCTAAAAAACAAAGCAACAGAGCCTAGGGCACTTCCACTTATGGTCCTATAGCTTAGGGAAATTAAAATCAAAAAGACACAGCCACCCCAAAGTTTGGGACGCCTCTGTTTACAAGAACCTCATTTACCGTACAAGTTCAATATCACAGAAGGTGAAAAATGGATAAAGAAGTTGTGGTACTTACGTACAATGCAGTATCACTCAACAATGAAATCTATGTCATCAGGCCCGTAGCAGCATAATGAGTGGATTCAGGTACGATGATTCTAACTGAAATAAGTCACACAGAAAAAGAAACATCATAAGATATCACTAATACACAGAATGTAAACTTGGCTACACAGGAACTGAATTCCAAAACAGAACAGGGTCTCAAATTTAGAAAATCAACTTATGCTTGCTTAAGCGGAAAGGTGAGTTGGGGTGCTGCATAAAACCAGAGATTGAAATGAGCACAGATAAAGTTCCTTAAGCCAAATATGGAATAGACAAGAGCTACTCCTTGCTCAACGAAATGGACTCAACACCCCATATTAAATGCCTAAGAATGTACCTGACTAGTAAGTATCTTAAAACCTATGGATTGCTATGTCTCCAAAAGAGAATCAAGCGTCTGTACAGGGTGATAAACGCAGCAGTGATAGGATTGGAGAAGTTCGGTGAGCAAATGAAGACCCTTTGAAGTCATATTGCATGGTACCCATTACACGGGTCTCAACTCTCCAGGTTTAAGGTATTCTTCCTTCAGCTAAAACATGCATGTGGAACCCAGAGTATGATCAACCGTGTGAACGGGAGACGTGTTCAAATATGTCTCAGTTTTCCTCCCCTGGTACTCGGGTGCAACATTCCAGATGCTTTACTAACACCCTCCCGACTTGGAGAGTCAGTCCCTTTAACCTCCTGTTTGGCCCAGTTTGCAATTTCTGCGGAAGATGAACAGGAATAGCGAGAACCAATGAGAGACTAGCTGGAGGTGTCTGGACGGGCAAATTTAACTCTCATTTCCCACCAGGAAGAGGAATTAACCAAAGGCTCAGCGTGCCGTGCCGGAACCAGATTAGGGCCTGAAGCCATCCTGCGGTGTTGCGGCCAGCTCAAAAGAAAGCGAGTTGAAGAAAGGAGCTCAGGGGCACTGTAATTCACAAACCTGCAGAGTTATAAATGACAGCTATCGTCCAAAAATATACTGAAGTAAGGCTGCCAAGAGGACTTGAAAGCGGGGCAGAATTGCAGGAAACCGATTTCAGGAGGTAGACTGGAATTGCATTGAAAGCATAGGAAAAGAGGCAGAACGTCCACAATGATGCACTTGGCCAAAAAGGGCGTATGCGTTTTTTCCTGAATATATTCAGGAAAAAACGCATACGCCCTTTTTGGCCAACCAAGCAAGCTTGCAAAGGAAATCTGCACTACAATGAAGTCTCACTTCCCCCCGGTCAAAAGGGCCATCTGAAAAAAGTGTAAAATCCAGAAAGGCAGGACAGGCCATGGAGAACTGGGAACCTTGTTATGCTGATGGGCGGGATGTAAATTGCCAACAGACACTCGGGAGAAGTGTATGGTGTTTCCTGAAACATCTAAAAAACAAAGCAACAGAGCCTAGGGCACTTCCACTTATGGTCCTATAGCTTAGGGAAATTAAAATCAAAAAGACACAGCCACCCCAAAGTTTGGGACGCCTCTGTTTACAAGAACCTCGTTTACAGTACAAGTTCAACATCGCAGAAAGTGAAAAATGGATAAAGAAGTTGTGGTATTTACTTACAAAGCAATATCACTCAGCAATGAAATCTATGTCATCAGGCCCTTAGCAGCACAATGAGTGGATTCAGGTATGATGATTCTAACTGAAATAAGTCACACAGAAAAAGAAACATCATAAGATATCAGTAATACACGGAATGTAAACTTGGCTACACAGGAACTGAATTACAGAACAGAACAGGGTCTCAAATTTAGAAAACCAACTTATGCTTGCTTAAGGGTAAAGGTGAGTTGGGGTGCTGCATAAAACCAGAGATTGAAATGAGCACAGATAAAGTTCCTTAAGCCAAATATGGAATAGACAAGAGCTACTCCTTGCTCAACGAAATGGACTCAACACCGCATATTAAACGCCTAAGAATGTACCTGACTAGTAAGTATCTTAAAACCTATGGATTGCTATGTCTCCGAAAGAGAATCAAGCATGTGTACAGGGGCATAAACGCAGCAGTGATAGGATTGGAGAGGTTCGGTGAGCAAATGAAGACCCTTTGAAGTCATATTGCATGGTACCCATTCCACGGGTTTCAACTACCCAGGTTTAAGGTATTCTTCCTTCAGCTAAAACATGCATGTGGAACCTAGAGTACGATCAACCATGTGATCGGGAAACGTGTTCAAATATGTCTCAGTTTTCATACCCTGGTACTCGGGTGCAACATTCCAGACGCTTTACTAACACCCTCCCGACTTGGAGAGTCAGTCCCTTTAACCTCCTGTTTGGCCCAGTTTGCAATTTCTGCGGAAGATGAACAGGAATAGCGAGAACCAATGAGAGACTAGCTGGAGGTGTCTGGACGGGCAAATTTAACTCTCATTTCCCACCAGGAAGAGGAATTAACCAAAGGCTCAGCTTGCCGTGCCGGAACCAGATTAGGGCCTGAAGCCATCCTGCGGTGTTGCAGCCAGCTCAAAAGAAAGCGAGTTGAAGAAAGGAGCTCAGGGGCACTGTAATTCACAAACCTGCAGAGTTATAAATGACAGCTATCGTCCAAAAATATACTGAAGTAAGGCTGCCAAGAGGACTTGAAAGCGGGGCAGAATTGCAGGAAACCGATTTCAGGAGGTAGACTGGAATTGCATTGAAAGCATAGGAAAAGAGGCAGAACGTCCACAATGATGCACTTGGCCAAAAAGGGCGTATGCGTTTTTTCCTGAATATATTCAGGAAAAAACGCATACGCCCTTTTTGGCCAACCAAGCAAGCTTGCAAAGGAAATCTGCACTACAATGAAGTCTCACTTCCCCCCGGTCAAAAGGGCCATCTGAAAAAAGTGTAAAATCCAGAAAGGCAGGACAGGCCATGGAGAACTGGGAACCTTGTTATGCTGATGGGCGGGATGTAAATTGCCAACAGACACTCGGGAGAAGTGTATGGTGTTTCCTGAAACATCTAAAAAACAAAGCAACAGAGCCTAGGGCACTTCCACTTATGGTCCTATAGCTTAGGGAAATTAAAATCAAAAAGACACAGCCACCCCAAAGTTTGGGACGCCTCTGTTTACAAGAACCTCGTTTACAGTACAAGTTCAACATCGCAGAAAGTGAAAAATGGATAAAGAAGTTGTGGTATTTACTTACAAAGCAATATCACTCAGCAATGAAATCTATGTCATCAGGCCCTTAGCAGCACAATGAGTGGATTCAGGTATGATGATTCTAACTGAAATAAGTCACACAGAAAAAGAAACATCATAAGATATCAGTAATACACGGAATGTAAACTTGGCTACACAGGAACTGAATTACAGAACAGAACAGGGTCTCAAATTTAGAAAACCAACTTATGCTTGCTTAAGGGTAAAGGTGAGTTGGGGTGCTGCATAAAACCAGAGATTGAAATGAGCACAGATAAAGTTCCTTAAGCCAAATATGGAATAGACAAGAGCTACTCCTTGCTCAACGAAATGGACTCAACACCGCATATTAAACGCCTAAGAATGTACCTGACTAGTAAGTATCTTAAAACCTATGGATTGCTATGTCTCCGAAAGAGAATCAAGCATGTGTACAGGGGCATAAACGCAGCAGTGATAGGATTGGAGAGGTTCGGTGAGCAAATGAAGACCCTTTGAAGTCATATTGCATGGTACCCATTCCACGGGTTTCAACTACCCAGGTTTAAGGTATTCTACCTTCAGCTAAAACATGCATGTGGAAACTAGAGTATGATCAACCATGTGATCGGGAAACGTGTTCAAATATGTCTCAGTTTTCGAACCCTGGTACTCGGGTATAACATTCTAGACGCTTTACTAACATCCTCCCGACTTGGAGAGTCAGTCCCTTTAACCTCCTGTTTGGCCCAGTTTGCAATTTCTGTGGAAGATGAACAGGAATAGCGAGAACCAATGAGAGACTAGCTGGAGGTGTCTGGACGGGCAAATTTAACTCTCATTTCCCACCAGGAAGAGGAATTAACCAAAGGCTCAGCTTGCCGTGCCGGAACCAGATTAGGGCCTGAAGCCATCCTGCGGTGTTGCGGCCAGCTCAAAAGAAAGCGAGTTGAAGAAAGGAGCTCAGGGGCACTGTAATTCACAAACCTGCAGAGTTATAAATGACAGCTATCGTCCAAAAATATACTGAAGTAAGGCTGCCAAGAGGACTTGAAAGCGGGGCAGAATTGCAGGAAACCGATTTCAGGAGGTAGACTGGAATTGCATTGAAAGCATAGGAAAAGAGGCAGAACGTCCACAATGATGCACTTGGCCAAAAAGGGCGTATGCGTTTTTTCCTGAATATATTCAGGAAAAAACACATACGCCCTTTTTGGCCAACCAAGCAAGCTTGCAAAGGAAATCTGCACTACAATGAAGTCTCACTTCCCCCCGGTCAAAAGGGCCATCTGAAAAAAGTGTAAAATCCAGAAAGGCAGGACAGGCCATGGAGAACTGGGAGCCTTGTTATGCTGATGTTCGGGATGTAAATTGCCAACAGCCACTCGGGAGAAGTGTATGGTGTTTCCTGAAACATCTAAAAAACAAAGCAACAGAGCCTAGGGCACTTCCACTTATGGTCCTATAGCTTAGGGAAATTAAAATCAAAAAGACACAGCCACCCCAAAGTTTGGGACGCCTCTGTTTACAAGAACCTCATTTACCGTACAAGTTCAATATCACAGAAAGTGAAAAATGGATAAAGAAGTTGTGGTACTTACGTACAATGCAGTATCACTCAACAATGAAATCTATGTCATCAGGCCCGTAGCAGCATAATGAGTGGATTCAGGTACGATGATTCTAACTGAAATAAGTCACACAGAAAAAGAAACATCATAAGATATCACTAATACACAGAATGTAAACTTGGCTACACAGGAACTGAATTCCAAAACAGAACAGGGTCTCAAATTTAGAAAACCAACTTATGCTTGCTTAAGCGGAAAGGTGAGTTGGGGTGCTGCATAAAACCAGAGATTGAAATGAGCACAGATAAAGTTCCTTAAGCCAAATATGGAATAGACAAGAGCTACTCCTTGCTCAAAGAAATGGACTCAACACCCTATATTAAATGCCTAAGAATGTACCTGACTAGTAAGTATCTTAAAACCTATGGATTGCTATGTCTCCAAAAGAGAATCAAGCGTCTGTACAGGGGGATAAATGCAGCAGTGATAGGATTGGAGAGGTTCGGTGAGCAAATGAATACCCTTTGAAGTCATATTGCATGGTACCCATTACACGGGTCTCAACTCTCCAGGTTTAAGGTATTCTTCCTTCAGCTAAAACATGCATGTGGAAACTAGAGTATGATCAACCATGTGATCGGGAAACGTGTTCAAATATGTCTCAGTTTTCGTACCCTGGTACTCGGGTGCAACATTCCAGACGCTTTACTAACATCCTCCCGACTTGGAGAGTCAGTCCCTTTAACCTCCTGTTTGGCCCAGTTTGCAATTTCTGTGGAAGATGAACAGGAATAGCGAGAACCAATGAGAGACTAGCTGGAGGTGTCTGGACGGGCAAATTTAACTCTCATTTCCCACCAGGAAGAGGAATTAACCAAAGGCTCAGCTTGCCGTGCCGGAACCAGATTAGGGCCTGAAGCCATCCTGCGGTGTTGCGGCCAGCTCAAAAGAAAGCGAGTTGAAGAAAGGAGCTCAGGGACACTGTAATTCACAGACCTGCAGAGTTATAAATGACAGCTATCGTCCAAAAATATACTGAAGTAAGGCTGCCAAGAGGACTTGAAAGCGGGGCAGAATTGCAGGAAACCGATTTCAGGAGGTAGACTGGAATTGCATTGAAAGCATAGGAAAAGAGGCAGAACGTCCACAATGATGCACTTGGCCAAAAAGGGCGTATGCGTTTTTTCCTGAATATATTCAGGAAAAAACACATACGCCCTTTTTGGCCAACCAAGCAAGCTTGCAAAGGAAATCTGCACTACAATGAAGTCTCACTTCCCCCCGGTCAAAAGGGCCATCTGAAAAAAGTGTAAAATCCAGAAAGGCAGGACAGGCCATGGAGAACTGGGAGCCTTGTTATGCTGATGTTCGGGATGTAAATTGCCAACAGCCACTCGGGAGAAGTGTATGGTGTTTCCTGAAACATCTAAAAAACAAAGCAACAGAGCCTAGGGCACTTCCACTTATGGTCCTATAGCTTAGGGAAATTAAAATCAAAAAGACACAGCCACCCCAAAGTTTGGGACGCCTCTGTTTACAAGAACCTCATTTACCGTACAAGTTCAATATCACAGAAAGTGAAAAATGGATAAAGAAGTTGTGGTACTTACGTACAATGCAGTATCACTCAACAATGAAATCTATGTCATCAGGCCCGTAGCAGCATAATGAGTGGATTCAGGTACGATGATTCTAACTGAAATAAGTCACACAGAAAAAGAAACATCATAAGATATCACTAATACACAGAATGTAAACTTGGCTACACAGGAACTGAATTCCAAAACAGAACAGGGTCTCAAATTTAGAAAACCAACTTATGCTTGCTTAAGCGGAAAGGTGAGTTGGGGTGCTGCATAAAACCAGAGATTGAAATGAGCACAGATAAAGTTCCTTAAGCCAAATATGGAATAGACAAGAGCTACTCCTTGCTCAAAGAAATGGACTCAACACCCTATATTAAATGCCTAAGAATGTACCTGACTAGTAAGTATCTTAAAACCTATGGATTGCTATGTCTCCAAAAGAGAATCAAGCGTCTGTACAGGGGGATAAATGCGGCAGTGATAGGATTGGAGAGGTTCGGTGAGCAAATGAATACCCTTTGAAGTCATATTGCATGGTACCCATTACACGGGTCTCAACTCTCCAGGTTTAAGGTATTCTTCCTTCAGCTAAAACATGCATGTGGAAACTAGAGTATGATCAACCATGTGATCGGGAAACGTGTTCAAATATGTCTCAGTTTTCGTACCCTGGTACTCGGGTGCAACATTCCAGACGCTTTACTAACATCCTCCCGACTTGGAGAGTCAGTCCCTTTAACCTCCTGTTTGGCCCAGTTTGCAATTTCTGTGGAAGATGAACAGGAATAGCGAGAACCAATGAGAGACTAGCTGGAGGTGTCTGGACGGGCAAATTTAACTCTCATTTCCCACCAGGAAGAGGAATTAACCAAAGGCTCAGCTTGCCGTGCCGGAACCAGATTAGGGCCTGAAGCCATCCTGCGGTGTTGCGGCCAGCTCAAAAGAAAGCGAGTTGAAGAAAGGAGCTCAGGGACACTGTAATTCACAGACCTGCAGAGTTATAAATGACAGCTATCGTCCAAAAATATACTGAAGTAAGGCTGCCAAGAGGACTTGAAAGCGGGGCAGAATTGCAGGAAACCGATTTCAGGAGGTAGACTGGAATTGCATTGAAAGCATAGGAAAAGAGGCAGAACGTCCACAATGATGCACTTGGCCAAAAAGGGCGTATGCGTTTTTTCCTGAATATATTCAGGAAAAAACACATACGCCCTTTTTGGCCAACCAAGCAAGCTTGCAAAGGAAATCTGCACTACAATGAAGTCTCACTTCCCCCCGGTCAAAAGGGCCATCTGAAAAAAGTGTAAAATCCAGAAAGGCAGGACAGGCCATGGAGAACTGGGAGCCTTGTTATGCTGATGGGCGGGATGTAAATTGCCAACAGCCACTCGGGAGAAGTGTATGGTGTTTCCTGAAACATCTAAAAAACAAAGCAACAGAGCCTAGGGCACTTCCACTTATGGTCCTATAGCTTAGGGAAATTAAAATCAAAAAGACACAGCCACCCCAAAGTTTGGGACGCCTCTGTTTACAAGAACCTCATTTACCGTACAAGTTCAATATCACAGAAAGTGAAAAATGGATAAAGAAGTTGTGGTACTTACGTACAATGCAGTATCACTCAACAATGAAATCTATGTCATCAGGCCCGTAGCAGCATAATGAGTGGATTCAGGTACGATGATTCTAACTGAAATAAGTCACACAGAAAAAGAAACATCATAAGATATCACTAATACACAGAATGTAAACTTGGCTACACAGGAACTGAATTCCAAAACAGAACAGGGTCTCAAATTTAGAAAACCAACTTATGCTTGCTTAAGCGGAAAGGTGAGTTGGGGTGCTGCATAAAACCAGAGATTGAAATGAGCACAGATAAAGTTCCTTAAGCCAAATATGGAATAGACAAGAGCTACTCCTTGCTCAAAGAAATGGACTCAACACCCTATATTAAATGCCTAAGAATGTACCTGACTAGTAAGTATCTTAAAACCTATGGATTGCTATGTCTCCAAAAGAGAATCAAGCGTCTGTACAGGGGGATAAATGCAGCAGTGATAGGATTGGAGAGGTTCGGTGAGCAAATGAATACCCTTTGAAGTCATATTGCATGGTACCCATTACACGGGTCTCAACTCTCCAGGTTTAAGGTATTCTTCCTTCAGCTAAAACATGCATGTGGAAACTAGAGTATGATCAACCATGTGATCGGGAAACGTGTTCAAATATGTCTCAGTTTTCGTACCCTGGTACTCGGGTGCAACATTCCAGACGCTTTACTAACATCCTCCCGACTTGGAGAGTCAGTCCCTTTAACCTCCTGTTTGGCCCAGTTTGCAATTTCTGTGGAAGATGAACAGGAATAGCGAGAACCAATGAGAGACTAGCTGGAGGTGTCTGGACGGGCAAATTTAACTCTCATTTCCCACCAGGAAGAGGAATTAACCAAAGGCTCAGCTTGCCGTGCCGGAACCAGATTAGGGCCTGAAGCCATCCTGCGGTGTTGCGGCCAGCTCAAAAGAAAGCGAGTTGAAGAAAGGAGCTCAGGGACACTGTAATTCACAGACCTGCAGAGTTATAAATGACAGCTATCGTCCAAAAATATACTGAAGTAAGGCTGCCAAGAGGACTTGAAAGCGGGGCAGAATTGCAGGAAACCGATTTCAGGAGGTAGACTGGAATTGCATTGAAAGCATAGGAAAAGAGGCAGAACGTCCACAATGATGCACTTGGCCAAAAAGGGCGTATGCGTTTTTTCCTGAATATATTCAGGAAAAAACGCATACGCCCTTTTTGGCCAACCAAGCAAGCTTGCAAAGGAAATCTGCACTACAATGAAGTCTCACTTCCCCCCGGTCAAAAGGGCCATCTGAAAAAAGTGTAAAATCCAGAAAGGCAGGACAGGCCATGGAGAACTGGGAGCCTTGTTATGCTGATGGGCGGGATGTAAATTGCCAACAGCCACTCGGGAGAAGTGTATGGTGTTTCCTGAAACATCTAAAAAACAAAGCAACAGAGCCTAGGGCACTTCCACTTATGGTCCTATAGCTTAGGGAAATTAAAATCAAAAAGACACAGCCACCCCAAAGTTTGGGACGCCTCTGTTTACAAGAACCTCATTTACCGTACAAGTTCAATATCACAGAAAGTGAAAAATGGATAAAGAAGTTGTGGTACTTACGTACAATGCAGTATCACTCAACAATGAAATCTATGTCATCAGGCCCGTAGCAGCATAATGAGTGGATTCAGGTACGATGATTCTAACTGAAATAAGTCACACAGAAAAAGAAACATCATAAGATATCACTAATACACAGAATGTACACTTGGCTACACAGGAACTGAATTCCAAAACAGAACAGGGTCTCAAATTTAGAAAACCAACTTATGCTTGCTTAAGCGGAAAGGTGAGTTGGGGTGCTGCATAAAACCAGAGATTGAAATGAGCACAGATAAAGTTCCTTAAGCCAAATATGGAATAGACAAGAGCTACTCCTTGCTCAAAGAAATGGACTCAACACCCTATATTAAATGCCTAAGAATGTACCTGACTAGTAAGTATCTTAAAACCTATGGATTGCTATGTCTCCAAAAGAGAATCAAGCGTCTGTACAGGGGGATAAATGCAGCAGTGATAGGATTGGAGAGGTTCGGTGAGCAAATGAATACCCTTTGAAGTCATATTGCATGGTACCCATTACACGGGTCTCAACTCTCCAGGTTTAAGGTATTCTTCCTTCAGCTAAAACATGCATGTGGAAACTAGAGTATGATCAACCATGTGATCGGGAAACGTGTTCAAATAATTCTCAGTTTTCGTACCCTGGTACTCGGGTGCAACATTCCAGACGCTTTACTAACATCCTCCCGACTTGGAGAGTCAGTCCCTTTAACCTCCTGTTTGGCCCAGTTTGCAATTTCTGTGGAAGATGAACAGGAATAGCGAGAACCAATGAGAGACTAGCTGGAGGTGTCTGGACGGGCAAATTTAACTCTCATTTCCCACCAGGAAGAGGAATTAACCAAAGGCTCAGCTTGCCGTGCCGGAACCAGATTAGGGCCTGAAGCCATCCTGCGGTGTTGCGGCCAGCTCAAAAGAAAGCGAGTTGAAGAAAGGAGCTCAGGGACACTGTAATTCACAGACCTGCAGAGTTATAAATGACAGCTATCGTCCAAAAATATACTGAAGTAAGGCTGCCAAGAGGACTTGAAAGCGGGGCAGAATTGCAGGAAACCGATTTCAGGAGGTAGACTGGAATTGCATTGAAAGCATAGGAAAAGAGGCAGAACGTCCACAATGATGCACTTGGCCAAAAAGGGCGTATGCGTTTTTTCCTGAATATATTCAGGAAAAAACGCATACGCCCTTTTTGGCCAACCAAGCAAGCTTGCAAAGGAAATCTGCACTACAATGAAGTCTCACTTCCCCCCGGTCAAAAGGGCCATCTGAAAAAAGTGTAAAATCCAGAAAGGCAGGACAGGCCATGGAGAACTGGGAACCTTGTTATGCTGATGGGCGGGATGTAAATTGCCAACAGACACTCGGGAGAAGTGTATGGTGTTTCCTGAAACATCTAAAAAACAAAGCAACAGAGCCTAGGGCACTTCCACTTATGGTCCTATAGCTTAGGGAAATTAAAATCAAAAAGACACAGCCACCCCAAAGTTTGGGACGCCTCTGTTTACAAGAACCTCATTTACCGTACAAGTTCAATATCACAGAAAGTGAAAAATGGATAAAGAAGTTGTGGTACTTACGTACAATGCAGTATCACTCAACAATGAAATCTATGTCATCAGGCCCGTAGCAGCATAATGAGTGGATTCAGGTACGATGATTCTAACTGAAATAAGTCACACAGAAAAAGAAACATCATAAGATATCACTAATACACAGAATGTAAACTTGGCTACACAGGAACTGAATTCCAAAACAGAACAGGGTCTCAAATTTAGAAAACCAACTTATGCTTGCTTAAGCGGAAAGGTGAGTTGGGGTGCTGCATAAAACCAGAGATTGAAATGAGCACAGATAAAGTTCCTTAAGCCAAATATGGAATAGACAAGAGCTACTCGTTGCTCAACGAAATGGACTCAACACCCCATATTAAATGCCTAAGAATGTACCTGACTAGTAAGTATCTTAAAACCTATGGATTGCTATGTCTCCAAAAGAGAATCAAGCGTCTGTACAGGGGGATAAACGCAGCAGTGATAGGATTGGAGAGGTTCGGTGAGCAAATGAAGACCCTTTGAAGTCATATTGCATGGTACCCATTACACGGGTCTCAACTCTCCAGGTTTAAGGTATTCTTCCTTCAGCTAAAACATGCATGTGGAAACTACAGTATGATCAACCATGTGATCGGGAAACGTGTTCAAATATGTCTCAGTTTTCGTACCTTGGCACTCGGGTGCAACATTCCAGACGCTTTACTAACATCCTCCCGACTTGGAGAGTCAGTCCCTTTAACCTCCTGTTTGGCCCAGTTTGCAATTTCTGTGGAAGATGAACAGGAATAGCGAGAACCAATGAGAGACTAGCTGGAGGTGTCTGGACGGGCAAATTTAACTCTCATTTCCCACCAGGAAGAGGAATTAACCAAAGGCTCAGCTTGCCGTGCCGGAACCAGATTAGGGCCTGAAGCCATCCTGCGGTGTTGTGGCCAGGTCACAAGAAAGCGAGTTGAAGAAAGGAGCTCAGGGGCACTGTAATTCACAAACCTGCAGAGTTATAAATGACAGCTATCGTCCAAAAATATACTGAAGTAAGGCTGCCAAGAGGACTTGAAAGCAGGGCAGAATTGCAGGAAACCGATTTCAGGAGGTAGACTGGAATTGCATTGAAAGCATAGGAAAAGAGGCAGAACGTCCACAATGATGCACTTGGCCAAAAAGGGCGTATGCGTTTTTTCCTGAATATATTCAGGAAAAAACGCATACGCACTTTTTGGCCAACCAAGCAAGCTTGCAAAGGAAATCTGCACTACAATGAAGTCTCACTTCCCCCCGGTCAAAAGGGCCATCTGAAAAAAGTGTAAAATCCAGAAAGGCAGGACAGGCCATGGAGAACTGGGAGCCTTGTTATGCTGATGGGCGGGATGTAAATTGCCAACAGACACTCGGGAGAAGTGTATGGTGTTTCCTGAAACATCTAAAAAACAAAGCAACAGAGCCTAGGGCACTTCCACTTATGGTCCTATAGCTTAGGGAAATTAAAATCAAAAAGACACAGCCACCCCAAAGTTTGGGACGCCTCTGTTTACAAGAACCTCGTTTACAGTACAAGTTCAACATCGCAGAAAGTGAAAAATGGATAAAGAAGTTGTGGTATTTACTTACAAAGCAATATCACTCAGCAATGAAATCTATGTCATCAGGCCCTTAGCAGCACAATGAGTGGATTCAGGTATGATGATTCTAACTGAAATAAGTCACACAGAAAAAGAAACATCATAAGATATCAGTAATACACGGAATGTAAACTTGGCTACACAGGAACTGAATTACAGAACAGAACAGGGTCTCAAATTTAGAAAACCAACTTATGCTTGCTTAAGGGTAAAGGTGAGTTGGGGTGCTGCATAAAACCAGAGATTGAAATGAGCACAGATAAAGTTCCTTAAGCCAAATATGGAATAGACAAGAGCTACTCCTTGCTCAACGAAATGGACTCAACACCGCATATTAAACGCCTAAGAATGTACCTGACTAGTAAGTATCTTAAAACCTATGGATTGCTATGTCTCCGAAAGAGAATCAAGCATGTGTACAGGGGCATAAACGCAGCAGTGATAGGATTGGAGAGGTTCGGTGAGCAAATGAAGACCCTTTGAAGTCATATTGCATAGTACCCATTCCACGGGTTTCAACTACCCAGGTTTAAGGTATTCTTCCTTCAGCTAAAACATGCATGTGGAACCTAGAGTACGATCAACCATGTGATCGGGAAACGTGTTCAAATATGTCTCAGTTTTCGTACCCTGGTACTCGGGTGCAACATTCCAGACGCTTTACTAACACCCTCCCGACTTGGAGAGTCAGTCCCTTTAACCTCCTGTTTGGCCCAGTTTGCAATTTCTGTGGAAGATGAACAGGAATAGCGAGAACCAATGAGAGACTAGCTGGAGGTGTCTGGACGGGCAAATTTAACTCTCATTTCCCACCAGGAAGAGGAATTAACCAAAGGCTCAGCGTGCCGTGCCGGAACCAGATTAGGGCCTGAAGCCATCCTGCGGTGTTGCGGCCAGGTCACAAGAAAGCGAGTTGAAGAAAGGAGCTCAGGGGCACTGTAATTCACAAACCTGCAGAGTTATAAATGACAGCTATCGTCCAAAAATATACTGAAGTAAGGCTGCCAAGAGGACTTGAAAGCGGGGCAGAATTGCAGGAAACCGATTTCAGGAGGTAGACTGGAATTGCATTGAAAGCATAGGAAAAGAGGCAGAACGTCCACAATGATGAACTTGGCCAAAAAGGGCGTATGCGTTTTTTCCTGAATATATTCAGGAAAAAACGCATACGCACTTTTTGGCCAACCAAGCAAGCTTGCAAAGGAAATCTGCACTACAATGAAGTCTCACTTCCCCCCGGTCAAAAGGGCCATCTGAAAAAAGTGTAAAATCCAGAAAGGCAGGACAGGCCATGGAGAACTGGGAGCCTTTTTATGCTGATGGGAGGGATGTAAATTGCCAACAGACACTCGGGAGAAGTGTATGGTGTTTCCTGAAACATCTAAAAAACAAAGCAACAGAGCCTAGGGCACTTCCACTTATGGTCCTATAGATTAGGGAAATTAAAATCAAAAAGACACAGCCACCCCAAAGTTTGGGACGCCTCTGTTTACAAGAACCTCGTTTACAGTACAAGTTCAACATCGCAGAAAGTGAAAAATGGATAAAGAAGTTGTGGTATTTACTTACAAAGCAATATCACTCAGCAATGAAATCTATGTCATCAGGCCCTTAGCAGCACAATGAGTGGATTCAGGTATGATGATTCTAACTGAAATAAGTCACACAGAAAAAGGAACATCATAAGATATCAGTAAAACACAGAATGTAAACTTGGCTACACAGGAACTGAATTACAGAACAGAACAGGGTCTCAAATTTAGAAAACCAACTTATGCTTGCTTAAGGGGAAAGGTGAGTTGGGGTGCTGCATAAAACCAGAGATTGAAATGAGCACAGATAAAGTTCCTTAAGCCAAATATGGAATAGACAAGAGCTACTCCTTGCTCAACGAAATGGACTCAACACCGCATATTAAACGCCTAAGAATGTACCTGACTAGTAAGTATCTTAAAACCTATGGATTGCTATGTCTCCGAAAGAGAATCAAGCATGTGTACAGGGGCATAAACGCAGCAGTGATAGGATTGGAGAGGTTCGGTGAGCAAATGAAGACCCTTTGAAGTCATATTGCATGGTACCCATTCCACGGGTTTCAACTACCCAGGTTTAAGGTATTCTACCTTCAGCTAAAACATGCATGTGGAAACTAGAGTATGATCAACCATGTGATCGGGAAACATGTTCAAATATGTCTCAGTTTTCGTAGCCTGGTACTCGGGTGCAACATTCCAGACGCTTTACTAACACTCTACCCACTTGGAGAGTCAGCGCCTTAAAACTCCTGTTTGGCCCAGTTTGCAATTTCTGCGGAAGATGAACAGGAATAGGGAGAACCAATGAGAGACTAGCTGGAGGTGTCTGGACGGGCAAATTTAACTCTCATTTCCCACCAGGAGGAGGAAATAACCAAAGGCTCAGCGTGCCGTGCCGGAACCAGATTAGGGCCTGAAGCCATCCTGCGGTGTTGCGGCCAGCTCAAAAGAAAGCGAGTTGAAGAAAGGAGCTCAGGGGCACTGTAATTCACAAACCTGCAGAGTTATAAATGACAGCTATCGTCCAAAAATATACTGAAGTAAGGCTGCCAAGAGGACTTGAAAGCGGGGCAGAATTGCAGGAAACCGATTTCAGGAGGTAGACTGGAATTGCATTGAAAGCATAGGAAAAGAGGCAGAACGTCCACAATGATGCACTTGGCCAAAAAGGGCGTATGCGTTTTTTCCTGAATATATTCAGGAAAAAACGCATACGCCCTTTTTGGCCAACCAAGCAAGCTTGCAAAGGAAATCTGCACTACAATGAAGTCTCACTTCCCCCCGGTCAAAAGGGCCATCTGAAAAAAGTGTAAAATCCAGAAAGGCAGGACAGGCCATGGAGAACTGGGAACCTTGTTATGCTGATGGGCGGGATGTAAATTGCCAACAGACACTCGGGAGAAGTGTATGGTGTTTCCTGAAACATCTAAAAAACAAAGCAACAGAGCCTAGGGCACTTCCACTTATGGTCCTATAGATTAGGGAAATTAAAATCAAAAAGACACAGCCACCCCAAAGTTTGGGACGCCTCTGTTTACAAGAACCTCGTTTATGGTACAAGTTCAATATCGCAGAAAGTGAAAAATGGATAAAGGAGTTCTGGTATTTACTTACAAAGCAATATCACTCAGCAATGAAATCTATGTCATCAGGCCCTTAGCAGCACAATGAGTGGATTCAGGTATGATGATTCTAACTGAAATAAGTCACACAGAAAAAGAAACATCATAAGATATCAGTAATACACGGAATGTAAACTTGGCTACACAGGAACTGAATTACAGAACAGAACAGGGTCTCAAATTTAGAAAACCAACTTATGCTTGCTTAAGGGTAAAGGTGAGTTGGGGTGCTGCATAAAACCAGAGATTGAAATGAGCACAGATAAACTTCCTTAAGCCAAATATGGAATAGACAAGAGCTACTCCTTGCTCAACGAAATGGACTCAACACCGCATATTAAAAGCCTAAGAATGTACCTGACTAGTAAGTATCTTAAAACCTATGGATTGCTATGTCTCCGAAAGAGAATCAAGCATGTGTACAGGGGCATAAACGCAGCAGTGATAGGATTGGAGAGGTTCGGTGAGCAAATGAAGACCCTTTGAAGTCATATTGCATGGTACCCATTCCACGGGTTTCAACTACCCAGGTTTAAGGTATTCTACCTTCAGCTAAAACATGCATGTGGAAACTAGAGTATGATCAAACATGTGATCGGGAAACGTGTTCAAATATGTATCAGTTTTCGTACCCTGGTACTCGGGTGCAACATTCCAGACGCTTTACTAACACTCTCCCCACTTGGAGAGTCAGCGCCTTTAACCTCCTGTTTGGCCCAGTTTGCAATTTCTGCGGAAGATGAACAGGAATAGGGAGAACCAATGAGAGACTAGCTGGAGGTGTCTGGACGGGCAAATTTAACTCTCATTTCCCACCAGGAGGAGGAAATAACCAAAGGCTCAGCGTGCTGTGCCGGAACCAGATTAGGGCCTGAAGCCATCCTGCGGTGTTGCGGCCAGCTCAAAAGAAAGCGAGTTGAAGAAAGGAGCTCAGGGGCACTGTAATTCACAAACCTGCAGAGTTATAAATGACAGCTATCGTCCAAAAATATACTGAAGTAAGGCTGCCAAGAGGACTTGAAAGCGGGGCAGAATTGCAGGAAACCGATTTCAGGAGGTAGACTGGAATTGCATTGAAAGCATAGGAAAAGAGGCAGAACATCCACAATGATGCACTTGGCCAAAAAGGGCGTATGCGTTTTTTCCTGAATATATTCAGGAAAAAACGCATACGCCCTTTTTGGCCAACCAAGCAAGCTTGCAAAGAAATCTGCACTACAATGAAGTCTCACTTCCCCCCGGTCAAAAGGGCCATCTGAAAAAAGTGTAAAATCCAGAAAGGCAGGACAGGCCATGGAGAACTGGGAGCCTTGTTATGCTGATGGGCGGGATGTAAATTGCCAACAGACACTCGGGAGAAGTGTATGGTGTTTCCTGAAACATCTAAAAAACAAAGCAACAGAGCCTAGGGCACTTCCACTTATGGTCCTATAGCTTAGGGAAATTAAAATCAAAAAGACACAGCCACCCCAAAGTTTGGGACGCCTCTGTTTACAAGAACCTCGTTTACAGTACAAGTTCAACATCGCAGAAAGTGAAAAATGGATAAAGAAGTTGTGGTATTTACCTACAAAGCAATATCACTCAGCAATGAAATCTATGTCATCAGGCCCTTAGCAGCACAATGAGTTGATACAGGTATGATGATTCTAACTGAAATAAGTCACACAGAAAAAGAAACATCATAAGATATCAGTAATACACGGAATGTAAACTTGGCTACACAGGAACTGAATTACAGAACAGAACAGGGTCTCAAATTTAGAAAACCAACTTATGCTTGCTTAAGGGTAAAGGTGAGTTGGGGTGCTGCATAAAACCAGAGATTGAAATGAGCACAGATAAAGTTCCTTAAGCCAAATATGGAATAGACAAGAGCTACTCCTTGCTCAACGAAATGGACTCAACACCGCATATTTAACGCCTAAGAATGTACCTGACTAGTAAGTATCTTAAAACCTATGGATTGCTATGTCTCCGAAAGAGAATCAAGCATGTGTACAGGGGCATAAACGCAGCAGTGATAGGATTGGAGAGGTTCGGTGAGCAAATGAAGACCCTTTGAAATCATATTGCATGGTACCCATTCCACGGGTTTCAACTACCCAGGTTTAAGGTATTCTTCCTTCAGCTAAAACATGCATGTGGAACCTAGAGTATGATCAACCATGTGATCGGGAAACGTGTTCAAATATGTCTCACTTTTCGTACCCTGGTACTCGGGTGCAACATTCCAGACGCTTTACCAACACTCTCCCGACTTGGAGAGTCAGTCCCTTTAACCCCCTGTTTGGCCCAGTTTGCAATTTCTGCGGAAGATGAACAGGAATAGCGAGAACCAATGAGAGACTAGCTGGAGGTGTCTGGACGGGCAAATTTAACTCTCATTTCCCACCAGGAAGAGGAATTAACCAAAGGCTCAGCGTGCCGTGCCGGAACCAGATTAGGGCCTGAAGCCATCCTGCGGTGTTGCAGCCAGCTCAAAAGAAAGCGAGTTGAAGAAAGGAGCTCAGGGACACTGTAATTCACAAACCTGCAGAGTTATAAATGACAGCTATCGTCCAAAAATATACTGAAGTAAGGCTGCCAAGAGGACTTGAAAGCGGGGCAGAATTGCAGGAAACCGATTTCAGGAGGTAGACTGGAATTGCATTGAAAGCATAGGAAAAGAGGCAGAACATCCAAATTGATGCACTTGGCCAAAAAGGGCGTATGCGTTTTTTCCTGAATATATTCAGGAAAATACGCATACGCACTTTTTGGCCAACCAAGCAAGCTTGCAAAGAAATCTGCACTACAATGAAGTCTCACTTCCCCCCGGTCAAAAGGGCCATCTGAAAAAAGTGTAAAACCCAGAAAGGCAGGACAGGCCATGGAGAACTGGGAGCCTTGTTATGCTGATAGGCGGGATGTAAATTGCCAACAGACACTGGGGAGAAGTATATGGTATTTCCTGAAACATCTAAAAAACAAAGCAACAGAGCCTAGGGCACTTCCACTTATGGTCCTATAGTTTAGGGAAATTAAAATCAAAAAGACACAGCCACCCCAAAGTTTGGGACGCCTCTGTTTACAAGAACCTCGTTTACCGTACAAGTTCAATATCACAGAAAGTGAAAAATGGATAAAGAACTTGTGGTACTTACGTACAATGCAGTATCACTCAGCAATGAAATCTATGTCATCAGGCCCGTAGAAGCATAATGAGTGGATTCAGGTACGATGATTCTAACTGAAATAAGTCACACAGAAAAAGAAACATCATAAGATATCAGTAATACACGGAATGTAAACTTGGCTACACAGGAACTGAATTCCAAAACAGAACAGGGTCTCAAATTTAGAAAACCAACTTATGCTTGCTTAAGGGTAAAGGTGAGTTGGGGTGCTGCATAAAACCAGAGATTGAAATGAGCACAGATAAAGTTCCTTAAGCCAAATATGGAATAGACAAGAGCTACTCCTTGCTCAACGAAATGGACTCAACTCCCCATATTAAAAGCCTAAGAATGTACCTGACTAGTAAGTATCTTAAAACCTATGGATTGCTATGTCTCTGAAAGAGAATCAAGCATGTGTACAGGGGCATAAACGCAGCAGTGATAGGATTGGAGAGGTTCGGTGAGCAAATGAAGACCCTGTGAAGTCATATTGCATGGTACCCATTCCACGGGTCTCAACTCTCCAGGTTTAAGGTATTCTTCCTTCAGCTAAAACATTCATGTGGAACCCAGAGTATGATCAACCGTGTGAACGGGAGATGTGTTCAAATATGTCTCAGTTTTCCTCCCCTGGTACTCGGGTGCAACATTCCAGATGCTTTACTAACACTCTCCCGACTTGGAGAGTCAGCGCCTTTAACCTCCTGTTTTGCCCAGTTTTCAATTTCTGCGGAAGATGAACAGGAATAGGGAGAACCAATGAGAGACTAGCTGGAGGTGTCTGGACGGGCAAATTTAACTCTCATTTCCCACCAGGAAGAGGAATTAACCAAAGGCTCAGCATGCCGTGCCGGAACCAGATTAGGGCCTGAAGCCATCCTGCGGTGTTGCGGCCAGCTCACAAGAAAGCGAGTTAAAGAATGGATCTCAGGGTCACTGTAATTCACAAACCTGCAGAGTTATAAATGACAGCTATCGTCCAAAAATATACTGAAGTAAGGCTGCCAAGAGGACTTGAAAGCGGGGCAGAATTGCAGGAAACCGATTTCAGGAGGTAGACTGGAATTGCATTGAAAGCATAGGAAAAGAGGCAGAACGTCCACAATGATGCACTTGGCCAAAAAGGGCGTATGCGTTTTTTCCTGAATATATTCAGGAAAAAACGCATACGCACTTTTTGGCCAACCAAGCAAGTTTGCAAAGGAAATCTGCACTACAATGAAGTCTCACTTCCCCCCGGTCAAAAGGGCCATCTGAAAAAAGTGTAAAATCCAGAAAGGCAGGACAGGCCATGGAGAACTGGGAGCCTTGTTATGCTGATGGGTGGGATGTAAATAGCCAATAGACACTCGGGAGAAGTGTATGGTGTTTCCTGAAACATCTAAAAAACAAAGCAACAGAGCCTAGGGCACTTCCACTTATGCTCCTATAGCTTAGGGAAATTAAAATCAAAAAGACACAGCCACCCCAAAGTTTGGGACGCCTCTGTTTACAAGAACCTCGTTTTCCGTACAAGTTCAATATCACAGAAAGTGAAAAATGGATAAAGGAGTTGTGGTATTTACTTACAAAGCAATATCACTCAGCAATGAAATCTATGTCATCAGGCCCTTAGCAGCACAATGAGTGGATTCAGGTATGATGATTCTAACTGAAATAAGTCACACAGAAAAAGAAACATCATAAGATATCAGTAATACACGGAATGTAAACTTGGCTACACAGGAACTGAATTACAGAACAGAACAGGGTCTCAAATTTAGAAAACCAACTTATGCTTGCTTAAGGGTAAAGGTGAGTTGGGGTGCTGCACAAAACCAGAGATTGAAATGAGCACAGATAAAGTTCCTTAAGCCAAATATGGAATAGACAAGAGCTACTCCTTGCTCAACGAAATGGACTCAACACCCCATATTAAACGCCTAAGAATGTACCTGACTAGTAAGTATCTTAAAACCTATGGATTGCTATGTCTCCGACAGAGAATCAAGCATGTGTACAGGGGCATAAACGCAGCAGTGATAGGATTGGAGAGGTTCGGTGAACAAATGAAGACCCTTTGAAGTCATATTGCATGGTACCCATTCCACGGGTTTCAACTACCCAGGTTTAAGGTATTCTTCCTGCAGGTAAAACATGCATGTGGAACCCAGAGTATGATCAACCGTGTGAACGGGAGACATGTTCAAATATGTCTCAGTTTTCCTCCCCTGGTACTCGGGTGCAACATTCCAGACTCTTTACTAACACTCTCCCCACTTGGAGAGTCAGTCACTTTAACCTCCTGTTTGGCCCAGTTTGCAATTTCTGCGGAAGATGAACAGGAATAGGGAGAAGCAATGAGAGACTAGCTGGAGGTGTCTGGACGGGCAAATTTAACTCTCATTTCCCACCAGGAAGAGGAATTAACCAAAGGCTCAGTGTGCCGTGCCGGAACCAGATTAGGGCCTGAAGCCATCCTGCGGTATTGCGGCCAGGTCACAAGAAAGCGAGTTGAAGAAAGGAGTTCAGGGGCACTGTAATTCACAAACCTGCAGAGTTATCAATGACAGCTATCGTCCAAAAATATACTGAAGTAAGGCTGCCAAGAGGACTTGAAAGCGGGGCAGAATTGCAGGAAACCGATTTCAGGAGGTAGATTGGAATTGCATTGAAAGCATAGGAAAAGAGGCAGAACGTCCACAATGATACACTTGGCCATACAGCGCGTATGCGTTTTTTCCTGAATATATTCAGGAAGAAACGCATACGCCCATTTTGGCCAACCAAGCAAGCTTGCAAAGGAAATGTGCACTACAATGAAGTCTCACTTCACCCCGGTCAAAAGGGCCATCTGAAAAAAGTGTAAAATCCAGAAAGGCAGGACAGGCCATGGAGAACTGGGAGCCTTGTTATGCTGATGGGCGGGATGTAAATTGCCAACAGACACTCGGGAGAAGTGTATGGTGTTTCCTGAAACATCTAAAAAACAAAGCAACAGAGCCTAGGGCACTTCCACTTATGGTCCTATAGCTTAGGGAAATTTAAATCTAAAAGACACAGCCACCCCAAAGTTTGGGACGCCTCTGTTTACAAGAACCTCGTTTACAGTACAAGTTCAACATCGCAGAAAGTGAAAAATGGATAAAGAAGTTGTGGTATTTACTTACAAAGCAATATCACTCAGCAATGAAATCTATGTCATCAGGCCCTTAGCAGCACAATGAGTGGATTCAGGTATGATGATTCTAACTGAAATAAGTCACACAGAAAAAGAAACATCATAAGATATCACTAATACACGGAATGTAAACTTGGCTACACAGGAACTGAATTACAGAACAGAACAGGGTCTCAAATTTAGAAAACCAACTTATGCTTGCTTAAGGGGAAAGGTGAGTTGGGGTGCTGCATAAAACCAGAGATTGAAATGAGCACAGATAAAGTTCCTTAAGCCAAATATGGAATAGACAAGAGCTACTCCTTGCTCAACGAAATGGACTCAACACCGCATATTAAACGCCTAAGAATGTACCTGACTAGTAAGTATCTTAAAACCTATGGATTGCTATGTCTCCGACAGAGAATCAAGCATGTGTACAGGGGCATAAACGCAGCAGTGATAGGATTGGAGAGGTTCGGTGAGCAAATGAAGACCCTTTGAAGTCATATTGCATAGTACCCATTCCACGGGTTTCAACTACCCAGGTTTAAGGTATTCTTCCTTCAGCTAAAACATACATGTGGAACCCAGAGTATGATCAACCATGTGATCGGGAAACGTGTTCAAATATGTCTCAGTTTTCGTACCCTGGTACTCGGGTGCAACATTCCAGACGCTTTACTAACACCCTCCCGACTTGGAGAGTCAGTCCCTTTAACCTCCTGTTTGGCCCAGTTTGAAATTTCTGTGGAAGATGAACAGGAATAGCGAGAACCAATGAGAGACTAGCTGGAGGTGTCTGGACGGGCAAATTTAACTCTCATTTCCCACCAGGAAGAGGAATTAACCAAAGGTTCAGCTTGCCGTGCCGGAACCAGATTAGGGCCTGAAGCCATCCTGCGGTGTTGCAGCCAGCTCACAAGAAAGCGAGTTGAAGAAAGGAGCTCAGGGGCACTGTAATTCACAAACCTGCAGAGTTATAAATGACAGCTATCGTCCAAAAATATACTGAAGTAAGGCTGCCAAGAGGACTTGAAAGCGGGGCAGAATTGCAGGAAACCGATTTCAGGAGGTAGACTGGAATTGCATTGAAAGCATAGGAAAAGAGGCAGAACGTCCACAATGATGCACTTGGCCAAAAAGGGTGTATGCGTTTTTTACTGAATATATTCAGGAAAAAACGCATACGCCCTTTTTGGCCAACGAAGCAAGCTTGCAAAGGAAATCTGCACTACAATGAAGTCTCACTTCCCCCCGGTCAAAAGGGCCATCTGAAAAAAGTGTAAAATCCAGAAAGGCAGGACAGGCCATGGAGACCTGGGAGCCTTGTTATGCTGATGGGCGGGATGTAAATTGCCAACAGACACTCGGGAGAAGTGTATGGTGTTTCCTGAAACATCTAAAAAACAAAGCAACAGAGCCTAGGGCACTTCCACTTATGGTCCTATAGCTTAGGGAAATTAAAATCAAAAAGACACAGCCACCCCAAAGTTTGGGACGCCTCTGTTTACAAGAACCTCGTTTACCGTACAAGTTCAATATCACAGAAAGTGAAAAATGGATAAAGAAGTTGTGGTACTTTTGTACAATGCAGTATCACTCAACAATGAAATCTATGTCATCAGGCCCGTAGCAGCACAATGAGTGGATTCAGGTACGATGATTCTAACTGAAATAAGTCACACAGAAAAAGAAACATCATAAGATATCAGTAAAACACGGAATGTAAACTTGGCTACACAGGAACTGAATTACAGAACAGAACAGGGTCTCAAATTTAGAAAACCTACTTATGCTTGCTTAAGGGTAAAGTGAGTTGGGGTGCTGCATAAAACCAGAGATTGAAATGAGCACAGATAAAGTTCCTTAAGCCAAATATGGAATAGACAAGAGCTACTCCTTGCTCAACGAAATGGACTCAACACCGCATATTAAACGCCTAAGAATGTACCTGACTAGTAAGTATCTTAAAACCTATGGATTGCTATGTCTCCGACAGAGAATCAAGCATGTGTACAGGGGCATAAACGCAGCAGTGATAGGATTGGAGAGGTTCGGTGAGCAAATGAAGACCCTTTGAAGTCATATTGCATGGTACCCATTCCACGGGTTTCAACTACCCAGGTTTAAGGTATTCTACCTTCAGCTAAAACATGCATGTGGAAACTAGAGTATGATCAAACATGTGATCGGGAAACGTGTTCAAATATGTATCAGTTTTCGTACCCTGGTACTCGGGTGCAACATTCCAGACGCTTTACTAACACTCTCCCCACTTGGAGAGTCAGCGCCTTTAACCTCCTGTTTGGCCCAGTTTGCAATTTCTGCGGAAGATGAACAGGAATAGGGAGAACCAATGAGAGACTAGCTGGAGGTGTCTGGACGGGCAAATTTAACTCTCATTTCCCACCAGGAGGAGGAAATAACCAAAGGCTCAGCGTGCCGTGCTGGAACCAGATTAGGGCCTGAAGCCATCCTGCGGTGTTGCGGCCAGCTCAAAAGAAAGCGAGTTGAAGAAAGGAGCTCAGGGGCACTGTAATTCACAATCCTGCAGAGTTATAAATGACAGCTATCGTCCAAAAATATACTGAAGTAAGGCTGCCAAGAGGACTTGAAAGCGGGGCAGAATTGCAGGAAACCGATTTCAGGAGGTAGACTGGAATTGCATTGAAAGCATAGGAAAAGAGGCAGAACGTCCACAATGATGCACTTGGCCAAAAAGGGCGTATGCGTTTTTTCCTGAATATATTCAGGAAAAAACGCATACGCCCTTTTTGGCCAACCAAGCAAGCTTGCAAAGGAAATCTGCACTACAATGAAGTCTCACTTCCCCCCGGTCAAAAGGGCCATCTGAAAAAAGTGTAAAATCCAGAAAGGCAGGACAGGCCATGGAGAACTGGGAGCCTTGTTATGCTGATGGGCGGGATGTAAATTGCCAACAGACACTGGGGAGAAGTGTATGGTGTTTCCTGAAACATCTAAAAAACAAAGCAACAGAGCCTAGGGCACTTCCACTTATGGTCCTATAGCTTAGGGAAATTAAAATCAAAAAGACACACCACCCCAAAGTTTGGGACGCCTCTGTTTACAAGAACCTCGTTTATGGTACAAGTTCAATATCGCAGAAAGTGAAAAATGGATAAAGGAGTTGTGGTATTTACTTACAAAGCAATATCACTCAGCAATGAAATCTATGTCATCAGGCCCTTAGCAGCACAATGAGTGGATTCAGGTATGATGATTCTAACTGAAATAAGTCACACAGAAAAAGAAACATCATAAGATATCAGTAATACACGGAATGTAAACTTGGCTACACAGGAACTGAATTACAGAACAGAACAGGGTCTCAAATTTAGAAAACCAACTTATGCTTGCTTAAGGGTAAAGGTGAGTTGGGGTGCTGCACAAAACCAGAGATTGAAATGAGCACAGATAAAGTTCCTTAAGCCAAATATGGAATAGACAAGAGCTACTCCTTGCTCAACGAAATGGACTCAACACCCCATATTAAACGCCTAAGAATGTACCTGACTAGTAAGTATCTTAAAACCTATGGATTGCTATGTCTCCGACAGAGAATCAAGCATGTGTACAGGGGCATAAACGCAGCAGTGATAGGATTGGAGAGGTTCGGTGAGCAAATGAAGACCCTTTGAAGTCATATTGCATGGTACCCATTCCACGGGTTTCAACTACCCAGGTTTAAGGTATTCTTCCTGCAGGTAAAACATGCATGTGGAACCCAGAGTATGATCAACCGTGTGAACGGGAGACATGTTCAAATATGTCTCAGTTTTCCTCCCCTGGTACTCGGGTGCAACATTCCAGACTCTTTACTAACACTCTCCCCACTTGGAGAGTCAGTCACTTTAACCTCCTGTTTGGCCCAGTTTGCAATTTCTGCGGAAGATGAACAGGAATAGGGAGAAGCAATGAGAGACTAGCTGGAGGTGTCTGGACGGGCAAATTTAACTCTCATTTCCCACCAGGAAGAGGAATTAACCAAAGGCTCAGTGTGCCGTGCCGGAACCAGATTAGGGCCTGAAGCCATCCTGCGGTATTGCGGCCAGGTCACAAGAAAGCGAGTTGAAGAAAGGAGTTCAGGGGCACTGTAATTCACAAACCTGCAGAGTTATCAATGACAGCTATCGTCCAAAAATATACTGAAGTAAGGCTGCCAAGAGGACTTGAAAGCGGGGCAGAATTGCAGGAAACCGATTTCAGGAGGTAGATTGGAATTGCATTGAAAGCATAGGAAAAGAGGCAGAACGTCCACAATGATGCACTTGGCCATAAAGCGCGTATGCGTTTTTTCCTGAATATATTCAGGAAGAAACGCATACGCCCATTTTGGCCAACCAAGCAAGCTTGCAAAGGAAATCTGCACTACAATGAAGTCTCACTTCCCCCCGGTCAAAAGGGCCATCTGAAAAAAGTGTAAAATCCAGAAAGGCAGGACAGGCCATGGAGAACTGGGAGCCTTGTTATGCTGATGGGCGGGATGTAAATTGCCAACAGCCACTCGGGAGAAGTGTATGGTGTTTCCTGAAACATCTAAAAAACAAAGCAACAGAGCCTAGGGCACTTCCACTTATGGTCCTATAGCTTAGGGAAATTTAAATCTAAAAGACACAGCCACCCCAAAGTTTGGGACGCCTCTGTTTACAAGAACCTCGTTTACAGTACAAGTTCAACATCGCAGAAAGTGAAAAATGGATAAAGAAGTTGTGGTATTTACTTACAAAGCAATATCACTCAGCAATGAAATCTATGTCATCAGGCCCTTAGCAGCACAATGAGTGGATTCAGGTATGATGATTCTAACTGAAATAAGTCACACAGAAGAAGAAACATCATAAGATATCAGTAATACATGGAATGTAAACTTGGCTACACAGGAACTGAATTACAGAACAGAACAGGGTCTCAAATTTAGAAAACCAACTTATGCTTGCTTAAGGGGAAAGGTGAGTTGGGGTGCTGCATAAAACCAGAGATTGAAATGAGCACAGATAAAGTTCCTTAAGCCAAATATGGAATAGACAAGAGCTACTCCTTGCTCAACGAAATGGACTCAACACCGCATATTAAACGCCTAAGAATGTACCTGACTAGTAAGTATCTTAAAACCTATGGATTGCTATGTCTCCGAAAGAGAATCAAGCATGTGTACAGGGGCATAAACGCAGCAGTGATAGGATTGGAGAGGTTCGGTGAGCAAATGAAGACCCTTTGAAGTCATATTGCATAGTACCCATTCCACGGGTTTCAACTACCCAGGTTTAAGGTATTCTTCCTTCAGCTAAAACATACATGTGGAACCCAGAGTATGATCAACCATGTGATCGGGAAACGTGTTCAAATATGTCTCAGTTTTCGTACCCTGGTACTCGGGTGCAACATTCCAGACGCTTTACTAACACCCTCCCGACTTGGAGAGTCAGTCCCTTTAACCTCCTGTTTGGCCCAGTTTGAAATTTCTGTGGAAGATGAACAGGAATAGCGAGAACCAATGAGAGACTAGCTGGAGGTGTCTGGACGGGCAAATTTAACTCTCATTTCCCACCAGGAAGAGGAATTAACCAAAGGTTCAGCTTGCCGTGCCGGAACCAGATTAGGGCCTGAAGCCATCCTGCGGTGTTGCAGCCAGCTCACAAGAAAGCGAGTTGAAGAAAGGAGCTCAGGGGCACTGTAATTCACAAACCTGCAGAGTTATAAATGACAGCTATCGTCCAAAAATATACTGAAGTAAGGCTGCCAAGAGGACTTGAAAGCGGGGCAGAATTGCAGGAAACCGATTTCAGGAGGTAGACTGGAATTGCATTGAAAGCATAGGAAAAGAGGCAGAACGTCCACAATGATGCACTTGGCCAAAAAGGGTGTATGCGTTTTTTACTGAATATATTCAGGAAAAAACGCATACGCCCTTTTTGGCCAACGAAGCAAGCTTGCAAAGGAAATCTGCACTACAATGAAGTCTCACTTCCCCCCGGTCAAAAGGGCCATCTGAAAAAAGTGTAAAATCCAGAAAGGCAGGACAGGCCATGGAGACCTGGGAGCCTTGTTATGCTGATGGGCGGGATGTAAATTGCCAACAGCCACTCGGGAGAAGTGTATGGTGTTTCCTGAAACATCTAAAAAACAAAGCAACAGAGCCTAGGGCACTTCCACTTATGGTCCTATAGCTTAGGGAAATTAAAATCAAAAAGACACAGCCACCCCAAAGTTTGGGACGCCTCTGTTTACAAGAACCTCGTTTACCGTACAAGTTCAATATCACAGAAAGTGAAAAATGGATAAAGAAGTTGTGGTACTTATGTACAATGCAGTATCACTCAACAATGAAATCTATGTCATCAGGCCCGTAGCAGCACAATGAGTGGATTCAGGTACGATGATTCTAACTGAAATAAGTCACACAGAAAAAGAAACATCATAAGATATCAGTAAAACACGGAATGTAAACTTGGCTACACAGGAACTGAATTACAGAACAGAACAGGGTCTCAAATTTAGAAAACCAACTTATGCTTGCTTAAGGGTAAAGTGAGTTGGGGTGCTGCATAAAACCAGAGATTGAAATGAGCACAGATAAAGTTCCTTAAGCCAAATATGGAATAGACAAGAGCTACTCCTTGCTCAACGAAATGGACTCAACACCGCATATTAAACGCCTAAGAATGTACCTGACTAGTAAGTATCTTAAAACCTATGGATTGCTATGTCTCCAAAAGAGAATCAAGCATGTGTACAGGGGCATAAACGCAGCAGTGATAGGATTGGAGAGGTTCGGTGAGCAAATGAAGACCCTTTGAAGTCATATTGCATGGTACTCATTACACGGGTCTCAACTCTCCAGGTTTAAGGTATTCTTCCTTCAGCTAAAACATGCATGTGGAACCCAGAGTATGATCAAACGTTTGAACGGGAGACGTGTTCAAATATGTCTCAGTTTTCGTACCCTGGTACTCGGGTGCAACATTCCAGACGCTTTACCAACACTCTCCCGACTTGGAGAGTCAGTCCCTTTAACCTCCTGTTTGGCCCAGTTTGCAATTTCTGCGGAAGATGAACAGGAATAGCGAGAACCAATGAGAGACTAGCTGGAGGTGTCTGGACGGGCAAATTTAACTCTCATTTCCCACCAGGAAGAGGAATTAAACAAAGGCTCAGCGTGCCGTGCCGGAACCAGATTAGGGCCTGAAGCCATCCTGCGGTGTTGCGGCCAGCTCAAAAGAAAGCGAGTTGAAGAAAGGAGCTCAGGGGCACTGTAATTCACAATCCTGCAGAGTTATAAATGACAGCTATCGTCCAAAAATATACTGAAGTAAGGCTGCCAAGAGGACTTGAAAGCGGGGCAGAATTGCAGGAAACCGATTTCAGGAGGTAGACTGGAATTGCATTGAAAGCATAGGAAAAGAGGCAGAACGTCCACAATGATGCACTTGGCCAAAAAGGGCGTATGCGTTTTTTCCTGAATATATTCAGGAAAAAACGCATACGCCCTTTTTGGCCAACCAAGCAAGCTTGCAAAGGAAATCTGCACTACAATGAAGTCTCACTTCCCCCCGGTCAAAAGGGCCATCTGAAAAAAGTGTAAAATCCAGAAAGGCAGGACAGGCCATGGAGAACTGGGAGCCTTGTTATGCTGATGGGCGGGATGTAAATTGCCAACAGACACTGGGGAGAAGTGTATGGTGTTTCCTGAAACATCTAAAAAACAAAGCAACAGAGCCTAGGGCACTTCCACTTATGGTCCTATAGCTTAGGGAAATTAAAATCAAAAAGACACACCACCCCAAAGTTTGGGACGCCTCTGTTTACAAGAACCTCGTTTATGGTACAAGTTCAATATCGCAGAAAGTGAAAAATGGATAAAGGAGTTGTGGTATTTACTTACAAAGCAATATCACTCAGCAATGAAATCTATGTCATCAGGCCCTTAGCAGCACAATGAGTGGATTCAGGTATGATGATTCTAACTGAAATAAGTCACACAGAAAAAGAAACATCATAAGATATCAGTAATACACGGAATGTAAACTTGGCTACACAGGAACTGAATTACAGAACAGAACAGGGTCTCAAATTTAGAAAACCAACTTATGCTTGCTTAAGGGTAAAGGTGAGTTGGGGTGCTGCACAAAACCAGAGATTGAAATGAGCACAGATAAAGTTCCTTAAGCCAAATATGGAATAGACAAGAGCTACTCCTTGCTCAACGAAATGGACTCAACACCCCATATTAAACGCCTAAGAATGTACCTGACTAGTAAGTATCTTAAAACCTATGGATTGCTATGTCTCCGACAGAGAATCAAGCATGTGTACAGGGGCATAAACGCAGCAGTGATAGGATTGGAGAGGTTCGGTGAGCAAATGAAGACCCTTTGAAGTCATATTGCATGGTACCCATTCCACGGGTTTCAACTACCCAGGTTTAAGGTATTCTTCCTGCAGGTAAAACATGCATGTGGAACCCAGAGTATGATCAACCGTGTGAACGGGAGACATGTTCAAATATGTCTCAGTTTTCCTCCCCTGGTACTCGGGTGCAACATTCCAGACTCTTTACTAACACTCTCCCCACTTGGAGAGTCAGTCACTTTAACCTCCTGTTTGGCCCAGTTTGCAATTTCTGCGGAAGATGAACAGGAATAGGGAGAAGCAATGAGAGACTAGCTGGAGGTGTCTGGACGGGCAAATTTAACTCTCATTTCCCACCAGGAAGAGGAATTAACCAAAGGCTCAGTGTGCCGTGCCGGAACCAGATTAGGGCCTGAAGCCATCCTGCGGTATTGCGGCCAGGTCACAAGAAAGCGAGTTGAAGAAAGGAGTTCAGGGGCACTGTAATTCACAAACCTGCAGAGTTATCAATGACAGCTATCGTCCAAAAATATACTGAAGTAAGGCTGCCAAGAGGACTTGAAAGCGGGGCAGAATTGCAGGAAACCGATTTCAGGAGGTAGATTGGAATTGCATTGAAAGCATAGGAAAAGAGGCAGAACGTCCACAATGATGCACTTGGCCATAAAGCGCGTATGCGTTTTTTCCTGAATATATTCAGGAAGAAACGCATACGCCCATTTTGGCCAACCAAGCAAGCTTGCAAAGGAAATCTGCACTACAATGAAGTCTCACTTCCCCCCGGTCAAAAGGGCCATCTGAAAAAAGTGTAAAATCCAGAAAGGCAGGACAGGCCATGGAGAACTGGGAGCCTTGTTATGCTGATGGGCGGGATGTAAATTGCCAACAGCCACTCGGGAGAAGTGTATGGTGTTTCCTGAAACATCTAAAAAACAAAGCAACAGAGCCTAGGGCACTTCCACTTATGGTCCTATAGCTTAGGGAAATTTAAATCTAAAAGACACAGCCACCCCAAAGTTTGGGACGCCTCTGTTTACAAGAACCTCGTTTACAGTACAAGTTCAACATCGCAGAAAGTGAAAAATGGATAAAGAAGTTGTGGTATTTACTTACAAAGCAATATCACTCAGCAATGAAATCTATGTCATCAGGCCCTTAGCAGCACAATGAGTGGATTCAGGTATGATGATTCTAACTGAAATAAGTCACACAGAAGAAGAAACATCATAAGATATCAGTAATACATGGAATGTAAACTTGGCTACACAGGAACTGAATTACAGAACAGAACAGGGTCTCAAATTTAGAAAACCAACTTATGCTTGCTTAAGGGGAAAGGTGAGTTGGGGTGCTGCATAAAACCAGAGATTGAAATGAGCACAGATAAAGTTCCTTAAGCCAAATATGGAATAGACAAGAGCTACTCCTTGCTCAACGAAATGGACTCAACACCGCATATTAAACGCCTAAGAATGTACCTGACTAGTAAGTATCTTAAAACCTATGGATTGCTATGTCTCCGAAAGAGAATCAAGCATGTGTACAGGGGCATAAACGCAGCAGTGATAGGATTGGAGAGGTTTGGTGAGCAAATGAAGACCCTTTGAAGTCATATTGCATAGTACCCATTCCACGGGTTTCAACTACCCAGGTTTAAGGTATTCTTCCTTCAGCTAAAACATACATGTGGAACCCAGAGTATGATCAACCATGTGATCGGGAAACGTGTTCAAATATGTCTCAGTTTTCGTACCCTGGTACTCGGGTGCAACATTCCAGACGCTTTACTAACACCCTCCCGACTTGGAGAGTCAGTCCCTTTAACCTCCTGTTTGGCCCAGTTTGAAATTTCTGTGGAAGATGAACAGGAATAGCGAGAACCAATGAGAGACTAGCTGGAGGTGTCTGGACGGGCAAATTTAACTCTCATTTCCCACCAGGAAGAGGAATTAACCAAAGGTTCAGCTTGCCGTGCCGGAACCAGATTAGGGCCTGAAGCCATCCTGCGGTGTTGCAGCCAGCTCACAAGAAAGCGAGTTGAAGAAAGGAGCTCAGGGGCACTGTAATTCACAAACCTGCAGAGTTATAAATGACAGCTATCGTCCAAAAATATACTGAAGTAAGGCTGCCAAGAGGACTTGAAAGCGGGGCAGAATTGCAGGAAACCGATTTCAGGAGGTAGACTGGAATTGCATTGAAAGCATAGGAAAAGAGGCAGAACGTCCACAATGATGCACTTGGCCAAAAAGGGTGTATGCGTTTTTTACTGAATATATTCAGGAAAAAACGCATACGCCCTTTTTGGCCAACGAAGCAAGCTTGCAAAGGAAATCTGCACTACAATGAAGTCTCACTTCCCCCCGGTCAAAAGGGCCATCTGAAAAAAGTGTAAAATCCAGAAAGGCAGGACAGGCCATGGAGACCTGGGAGCCTTGTTATGCTGATGGGCGGGATGTAAATTGCCAACAGCCACTCGGGAGAAGTGTATGGTGTTTCCTGAAACATCTAAAAAACAAAGCAACAGAGCCTAGGGCACTTCCACTTATGGTCCTATAGCTTAGGGAAATTAAAATCAAAAAGACACAGCCACCCCAAAGTTTGGGACGCCTCTGTTTACAAGAACCTCGTTTACCGTACAAGTTCAATATCACAGAAAGTGAAAAATGGATAAAGAAGTTGTGGTACTTATGTACAATGCAGTATCACTCAACAATGAAATCTATGTCATCAGGCCCGTAGCAGCACAATGAGTGGATTCAGGTACGATGATTCTAACTGAAATAAGTCACACAGAAAAAGAAACATCATAAGATATCAGTAAAACACGGAATGTAAACTTGGCTACACAGGAACTGAATTACAGAACAGAACAGGGTCTCAAATTTAGAAAACCAACTTATGCTTGCTTAAGGGTAAAGTGAGTTGGGGTGCTGCATAAAACCAGAGATTGAAATGAGCACAGATAAAGTTCCTTAAGCCAAATATGGAATAGACAAGAGCTACTCCTTGCTCAACGAAATGGACTCAACACCGCATATTAAACGCCTAAGAATGTACCTGACTAGTAAGTATCTTAAAACCTATGGATTGCTATGTCTCCAAAAGAGAATCAAGCATGTGTACAGGGGCATAAACGCAGCAGTGATAGGATTGGAGAGGTTCGGTGAGCAAATGAAGACCCTTTGAAGTCATATTGCATGGTACTCATTACACGGGTCTCAACTCTCCAGGTTTAAGGTATTCTTCCTTCAGCTAAAACATGCATGTGGAACCCAGAGTATGATCAAACGTTTGAACGGGAGACGTGTTCAAATATGTCTCAGTTTTCGTACCCTGGTACTCGGGTGCAACATTCCAGATGCTTTACCAACACTCTCCCGACTTGGAGAGTCAGTCCCTTTAACCTCCTGTTTGGCCCAGTTTGCAATTTCTGCGGAAGATGAACAGGAATAGCGAGAACCAATGAGAGACTAGCTGGAGGTGTCTGGACGGGCAAATTTAACTCTCATTTCCCACCAGGAAGAGGAATTAAACAAAGGCTCAGCGTGCCGTGCCGGAACCAGATTAGGGCCTGAAGCCATCCTGCGGTGTTGCAGCCAGCTCAAAAGAAAGCGAGTTGAAGAAAGGAGCTCAGGGACACTGTAATTCACAAACCTGCAGAGTTATAAATGACAGCTATCGTCCAAAAATATACTGAAGTAAGGCTGCCAAGAGGACTTGAAAGCGGGGCAGAATTGCAGGAAACCGATTTCAGGAGGTAGACTGGAATTGCATTGAAAGCATAGGAAAAGAGGCAGAACGTCCACAATGATGCACTTGGCCAAAAAGGGCGTATGCGTTTTTTCCTGAATATATTCAGGAAAATACGCATACGCACCTTTTGGCCAACCAAGCAAGCTTGCAAAGAAATCTGCACTACAATGAAGTCTCACTTCCCCCGGTCAAAAGGGCCATCTGAAAAAAGTGTAAAATCCAGAAAGGCAGGACAGGCCATGGAGAACTGGGAGCCTTGTTATGCTGATGGGTGGGATGTAAATTGCCAACAGACACTCGGGAGAAGTGTATGGTGTTTCCTGAAACATCTAAAAAACAAAGCAACAGAGCCTAGGGCACTTCCACTTATGGTCCTATAGCTTAGGGAAATTAAAATCAAAAAGACACAGCCACCCCAAAGTTTGGGACGCCTCTGTTTACAAGAACCTCGTTTACAGTACAAGTTCAACATCGCAGAAAGTGAAAAATGGATAAAGAAGTTGTGGTATTTACTTACAAAGCAATATCACTCAGCAATGAAATCTATGTCATCAGGCCCTTAGCAGCACAATGAGTTGATACAGGTATGATGATTCTAACTGAAATAAGTCACACAGAAAAAGAAACATCATAAGATATCAGTAATACACGGAATGTAAACTTGGCTACACAGGAACTGAATTACAGAACAGAACAGGGTCTCAAATTTAGAAAACCAACTTATGCTTGCTTAAGGGTAAAGTGAGTTGGGGTGCTGCATAAAACCAGAGATTGAAATGAGCACAGATAAAGTTCCTTAAGCCAAATATGGAATAGACAAGAGCTACTCCTTGCTCAACGAAATGGACTCAACACCGCATATTAAACGCCTAAGAATGTACCTGACTAGTAAGTATCTTAAAACCTATGGATTGCTATGTCTCCGACAGAGAATCAAGCATGTGTACAGGGGCATAAACGCAGCAGTGATAGGATTGGAGAGGTTCGGTGAGCAAATGAAGACCCTTTGAAGTCATATTGCATGGTACCCATTACACGGGTCTCAACTCTCCAGGTTTAAGGTATTCTTCCTTCAGGTAAAACATGCATGTGGAACCCAGAGTATGATCAACCGTGTGAACGGGAGACATGTTCAAATATGTCTCAGTTTTGGTCCCCTGGTACTCGGGTGCAACATTCCAGACGCTTTACTAACACCCTCCCGACTTGGAGAGCCAGTCCCTTTAACCTCCTGTTTGGCCCAGTTTGCAATTTCTGCGGAAGATGAACAGGAATAGGGAGAAGCAATGAGAGACTAGCTGGAGGTGTCTGGACGGGCAAATTTAACTCTCATTTCCCACCAGGAAGAGGAATTAACCAAAGGCTCAGTGTGCCGTGCTGGAACCAGATTAGGGCCTGAAGCCATCCTGCGGTATTGCGGCCAGGTCACAAGAAAGCGAGTTGAAGAAAGGAGTTCAGGGGCACTGTAATTCACAAACCTGCAGAGTTATAAATGACAGCTATCGTCCAAAAATATACTGAAGTAAGGCTGCCAAGAGGACTTGAAAGCGGGGCAGAATTGCAGGAAACCGATTTCAGGAGGTAGATTGGAATTGCATTGAAAGCATAGGAAAAGAGGCAGAACGTCCACAATGATGCACTTGGCCATAAAGCGCGTATGCGTTTCTTCCTGAATATATTCAAGAAGAAACGCATACGCCCGTTTTGGCCAACCAAGCAAGCTTGCAAAGGAAATCTGCACTACAATGAAGTCTCACTTCCCCCCGGTCAAAAGGGCCATCTGAAAAAAGTGTAAAATCCAGAAAGGCAGGACAGGCCATGGAGAACTGGGAGCCTTGTTATGCTGATGGGCGGGATGTAAATTGCCAACGGACACTCGGGAGAAGTGTATGGTGTTTCCTGAAACATCTAAAAAACAAAGCAACAGAGCCTAGGGCACTTCCACTTATGGTCCTATAGCTTAGGGAAATTAAAATCAAAAAGACACAGCCACCCCAAAGTTTGGGACGCCTCTGTTTACAAGAACCTCGTTTACAGTACAAGTTCAACATCGCAGAAAGTGAAAAATGGATAAAGAAGTTGTGGTATTTACTTACAAAGCAATATCACTCAGCAATGAAATCTATGTCATCAGGCCCTTAGCAGCACAATGAGTGGATTCAGGTATGATGATTCTAACTGAAATAAGTCACACAGAAAAAGAAACATCATAAGATATCAGTAATACACGGAATGTAAACTTGGCTACACAGGAACTGAATTCCAAAACAGAACAGGGTCTCAAATTTAGAAAACCAACTTATGCTTGCTTAAGGGTAAAGGTGAGTTGGGGTGCTGCATAAAACCAGAGATTGAAATGAGCACAGATAAAGTTCCTTAAGCCAAATATGGAATAGACAAGAGCTACTCCTTGCTCAACGAAATGGACTCAACACCCCATATTAAACACCTAAGAATGTACCTGTCCAGTAAGTATCTTAAAACCTATGGATTGCTATGTCTCCGAAAGAGAATCAAGCATGTGTACAGGGGCATAAACGCAGCAGTGATAGGATTGGAGAGGTTCGGTGAGCAAATGAAGACCCTTTGAAGTCATATTGCATGGTACCCATTCCACGGGTTTCAACTACCCAGGTTTAAGGTATTCTACCTTCAGGTAAAACATGCATGTGGAAACTAGAGTATGATTAACCATGTGATCGGGAAACGTGTTCAAATATGTCTCAGTTTTCGTACCCTGGTACTCGGGTGCAACATTCCAGACGCTTTACTAACACCCTCCCGACTTGGAGAGTCAGTCCCTTTAACCTCCTGTTTGGCCCAGTTTGCAATTTCTGTGGAAGATGAACAGGAATAGCCAGAACCAATGAGAGACTAGCTGGAGGTGTCTGGACGGGCAAATTTAACTCTCATTTCCCACCAGGAAGAGGACATAACCAAAGGCTCAGCGTGCCGTGCCGGAACCAGATTAGGGCCTGAAGCCATCCTGCGGTGTTGCGGCCAGCTCAAAAGAAAGCGAGTTAAAGAAAGGAGCTCAGGGGCACTGTAATTCCAAAGCTGCAGAGTTATAAATGACAGCTATCGTCCAAAAATATACTAAAGTAAGGCTGCCAAGAGGACTTGAAAGCGGGGCAGAATTGCAGGAAACCGATTTCAGGAGGTAGACTGGAATTGCATAGAAAGCATAGGAAAAGAGGCAGAACGTCCACAATTATGCACTTGGCCAAAAAGGACGTATGCATTTTTTCCTGAATATATTCAGGAAAAAACGCATACGCCCTTTTTGGCCAACCAAGCAAGCTTGCAAAGGAAATCTGCACTACAATGAAGTCTCACTTCCCCCCGGTCAAAAGGGCCATCTGAAAAAAGTGTAAAACCCAGAAAGGCAGGACAGGCCATGGAGAACTGGGAGCCTTGTTATGCTGATAGGCGGGATGTAAATTGCCAACAGACACTGGGGAGAAGTATATGGTATTTCCTGAAACATCTAAAAAACAAAGCAACAGAGCCTAGGGCACTTCCACTTATGGTCCTATAGTTTAGGGAAATTAAAATCAAAAAGACACAGCCACCCCAAAATTTGGGACGCCTCTGTTTACAAGAACCTCGTTTACCATACAAGTTCAATATCACAGAAAGTGAAAAATTGATAAAGAACTTGTGGTACTTACGTACAATGCAGTATCACTCAGCAATGAAATCTATGTCATCAGGCCCGTAGAAGCATAATGAGTGGATTCAGGTACGATGATTCTAACTGAAATAAGTCACACAGAAAAAGAAACATCATAAGATATCAGTAATACACGGAATGTAAACTTGGCTACACAGGAACTGAATTCCAAAACAGAACAGGGTCTCAAATTTAGAAAACCAACTTATGCTTGCTTAAGGGTAAAGGTGAGTTGGGGTGCTGCATAAAACCAGAGATTGAAATGAGCACAGATAAAGTTCCTTAAGCCAAATATGGAATAGACAAGAGCTACTCCTTGCTCAAAGAAATGGACTCAACTCCCCATATTAAAAGCCTAAGAATGTACCTGACTACTAAGTATCTTAAAACCTATGGATTGCTATGTCTCTGAAAGAGAATCAAGCATGTGTACAGGGGCATAAACGCAGCAGTGATAGGATTGGAGAGGTTCGGTGAGCAAATGAAGACCCTGTGAAGTCATATTGCATGGTACCCATTCCACGGGTCTCAACTCTCCAGGTTTAAGGTATTCTTCCTTCAGCTAAAACATTCATGTGGAACCCAGAGTATGATCAACCGTGTGAACGGGAGACGTGTTCAAATATGTCTCAGTTTTCCTCCCCTGGTACTCGGGTGCAACATTCCAGATGCTTTACTAACACTCTCCCGACTTGGAGAGTCAGCGCCTTTAACCTCCTGTTTTGCCCAGTTTGCAATTTCTGCGGAAGATGAACAGGAATAGGGAGAACCAATGAGAGACTAGCTGGAGGTGTCTGGACGGGCAAATTTAACTCTCATTTCCCACCAGGAAGAGGAATTAACCAAAGGCTCAGCATGCCGTGCCGGAACCAGATTAGGGCCTGAAGCCATCCTGCGGTGTTGCGGCCAGCTCACAAGAAAGCGAGTTAAAGAATGGATCTCAGGGTCACTGTAATTCACAAACCTGCAGAGTTATAAATGACAGCTATCGTCCAAAAATATACTGAAGTAAGGCTGCCAAGAGGACTTGAAATCGGGGCAGAATTGCAGGAAACCGATTTCAGGAGGTAGACTGGAATTGCATTGAAAGCATAGGAAAAGAGGCAGAACGTCCACAATGATGCACTTGGCCAAAAAGGGCGTATGCGTTTTTTCCTGAATATATTCAGGAAAAAACGCATACGCACTTTTTGGCCAACCAAGCAAGTTTGCAAAGGAAATCTGCACTACAATGAAGTCTCACTTCCCCCCGGTCAAAAGGGCCATCTGAAAAAAGTGTAAAATCCAGAAAGGCAGGACAGGCCATGGAGAACTGGGAGCCTTGTTATGCTGATGGGTGGGATGTAAATAGCCAATAGACACTCGGGAGAAGTGTATGGTGTTTCCTGAAACATGTAAAAAACAAAGCAATAGAGCCTAGGGCACTTCCACTTATGGTCCTATAGCTTAGGGAAATTAAAATCAAAAAGACACAGCCACCCCAAAGTTTGGGACGGCTCTGTTTACAAGAACCTCGTTTACGGTACAAGTTCAATATCGCAGAAAGTGAAAAATGGATAAAGAAGTTGTGGTACTTACGTACAATGCAATATCAATCAGCAATGAAATCTATGTCATCAGGCCCGTAGCAGCATAATGAGTGGATTCAGGTACGATGATTCTAACTGAAATAAGTCACACAGAAAAAGAAACATCATAAGATATCAGTAATACACGAAATGTAAACTTGGCTACACAGGAACTGAATTCCAAAACAGAACAGGGTCTCAAATTTAGGAAACCAACTTATGCTTGCTTAAGGGGAAAGGTGAGTTGGGGTGCTGCATAAAACCAGAGATTGAAATGAGCACAGATATAGTTCCTTAAGCCAAATATGGAATAGACAAGAGCTACTCCTTGCTCAACGAAATGGACTCAACACCTCATATTAAACGCCTAAGAATGTACCTGACTAGTAAGTATCTTAAAACCTATGGATTGCTATGTCTCCAAAAGAGAATCAAGCATGTGTACAGGGGCATAAACGCAGCAGTGATAGGATTGGAGAGGTTCGGTGAGCAAATGAAGACCCTTTGAAGTCATATTGCATGGTACCCATTCCACGGGTCTCAACTCTCCAGGTTTAAGGTATTCTTCCTTCAGCTAAAACATGCATGTGGAACCCAGAGTATGATCAACCGTGTGATCGGGAGATGTGTTCAAATATGTCTCAGTTTTCGTACCCTGGTACTCGGGTGCAACATTCCAGACGCTTTACTAACACTCTCCCCACTTGGAGAGTCAGTGCCTTTAACCTCCTGTTTGGCCCAGTTTGCAATTACTGCGGAAGATGAACAGGAATAGGGAGAACCAATGAGAGACTAGCTGGAGGTGTCTGAACGGGCAAATTTAACTCTCATTACCCACCAGGAAGAGGAATTAACCAAAGGCTCAGCGTGCCGTGCCGGAACCAGATTAGGGCCTGAAGCCATCCTGCGGTGTTGCGGCCAGGTCACAAGAAAGCGAGTTGAAGAAAGGAGCTCAGGGGCACTGTAATTCACAAACCTGCAGAGTTATAAATGACAGCTATCGTCCAAAAATATACTGAAGTAAGGCTGCCAAGAGGACTTGAAAGCGGGGCAGAATTGCAGGAAACCGATTTCAGGAGGTAGACTGGAATTGCATTGAAAGCATAGGAAAAGAGGCAGAACGTCCACAATGATGCACTTAGCCAAAAAGGGCGTATGTGTTTTTTCCTGAATATATTCAGGAAAAAACGCATACGCCCTTTTTGGCCAACCAAGCAAGCTTGCAAAGGAAATCTGCACTACAATGAAGTCTCACTTCCCCGCGGTCAAAAGGGACATCTGAAAAAAGTGTAAAATCCAGAAAGGCAGGACAGGCCATGGAGAACTGGGAGCCTTGTTATGCTGATGGGCGGGATGTAAATTGCCAACAGACACTCGGGAGAAGTGTATGGTGTTTCCTGAAACATCTAAAAAACAAAGCAACAGAGCCTAGGGCACTTCCACTTATGCTCCTATAGCTTAGGGAAATTAAAATCAAAAAGACACAGCCACCCCAAAGTTTGGGACGCCTCTGTTTACAAGATCCTCGTTTACCGTACAAGTTAAATATCACAGAAAGTGAAAAATGGATAAAGAACTTGTGGTACTTACGTACAATGCAGTATCACTCAGCAATGAAATCTATGTCATCAGGCCCGTAGCAGCATAATGAGTGGATTCAGGTACAATGATTCTATCTGAAGTAAGTCACACAGAAAAAGAAACATCATAAGATATCACTAATACACGGAATGTAAACTTGGCTACACAGGAACTGAATTCCAAAACAGAACAGGGTCTCAAATTTAGAAAACCAACTTATGCTTGCTTAAGGGGAAAGGTGAGTTGGGGTGCTGCATGAAACCAGAGATTGAAATGAGCACAGATAAACTTCCTTAAGCCAAATATGGAATAGACAAGAGCTACTCCTTACTCAACGAAATGGACTCAACACCCCATATTAAACGCCTAAGAATGTACCTGACTAGTAAGTATCTTAAAACCTGTGGATTGCTATGTCTCCAAACGAGAATCAAGCGTGTGTACAGGGGCATAAACGCAGCAGTGATAGGATTGGAGAAGTTCGGTGAGCAAATGAAGACCCTTTGAAGTCATATTGCATGGTACCCATTACACGGGTCTCAACTCTCCAGGTTTAAGGTATTCTTCCTTCAGCTAAAACATGCATGTGGAACCCAGAGTATGATCAACCATGTGAAAGGGAGACGTGTTCAAATATGTCTCAGTTTTCCTCCCCTGGTACTCGGGTGCAACATTCCAGACGCTTTACTAACACTCTCCCCACTTGGAGAGTCAGCGCCTTTAACCTCCTGTTTGGCCCAGTTTGCAATTTCTGCGGAAGATGAACAGGAATAGGGAGAACCAATGAGAGACTAGCTGGAGGTGTCTGGACGGGCAAATTTAACTCTCATTTCCCACCAGGAGGAGGAAATAACCAAAGGCTCAGCGTGCCGTGCCGGAACCAGATTAGGGCCTGAAGCCATCCTGCGGTGTTGCGGCCAGCTCAAAAGAAAGCGAGTTGAAGAAAGGAGCTCAGGGGCACTGTAATTCACAATCCTGCAGAGTTATAAATGACAGCTATCGTCCAAAAATATACTGAAGTAAGGCTGCCAAGAGGACTTGAAAGCGGGGCAGAATTGCAGGAAACCGATTTCAGGAGGTAGACTGGAATTGCATTGAAAGCATAGGAAAAGAGGCAGAACGTCCACAATGATGCACTTGGCCAAAAAGGGCGTATGCGTTTTTTCCTGAATATATTCAGGAAAAAACGCATACGCCCTTTTTGGCCAACCAAGCAAGCTTGCAAAGGAAATCTGCACTACAATGAAGTCTCACTTCCCCCCGGTCAAAAGGGCCATCTGAAAAAAGTGTAAAATCCAGAAAGGCAGGACAGGCCATGGAGAACTGGGAGCCTTGTTATGCTGATGGGCGGGATGTAAATTGCCAACAGACACTCGGGAGAAGTGTATGGTGTTTCCTGAAACATCTAAAAAACAAAGCAACAGAGCCTAGGGCACTTCCACTTATGGTCCTATAGCTTAGGGAAATTAAAATCAAAAAGACACACCACCCCAAAGTTTGGGACGCCTCTGTTTACAAGAACCTCGTTTATGGTACAAGTTCAATATCGCAGAAAGTGAAAAATGGATAAAGGAGTTGTGGTATTTACTTACAAAGCAATATCACTCAGCAATGAAATCTATGTCATCAGGCCCTTAGCAGCACAATGAGTGGATTCAGGTATGATGATTCTAACTGAAATAAGTCACACAGAAAAAGAAACATCATAAGATATCAGTAATACATGGAATGTAAACTTGGCTACACAGGAACTGAATTACAGAACAGAACAGGGTCTCAAATTTAGAAAACCAACTTATGCTTGCTTAAGGGTAAAGGTGAGTTGGGGTGCTGCACAAAACCAGAGATTGAAATGAGCACAGATAAAGTTCCTTAAGCCAAATATGGAATAGACAAGAGCTACTCCTTGCTCAACGAAATGGACTCAACACCCCATATTAAACGCCTAAGAATGTACCTGACTAGTAAGTATCTTAAAACCTATGGATTGCTATGTCTCCGACAGAGAATCAAGCATGTGTACAGGGGCATAAACGCAGCAGTGATAGGATTGGAGAGGTTCGGTGAGCAAATGAAGACCCTTTGAAGTCATATTGCATGGTACCCATTCCACGGGTTTCAACTACCCAGGTTTAAGGTATTCTTCCTGCAGGTAAAACATGCATGTGGAACCCAGAGTATGATCAACCGTGTGAACGGGAGACATGTTCAAATATGTCTCAGTTTTCCTCCCCTGGTACTCGGGTGCAACATTCCAGACTCTTTACTAACACTCTCCCCACTTGGAGAGTCAGTCACTTTAACCTCCTGTTTGGCCCAGTTTGCAATTTCTGCGGAAGATGAACAGGAATAGGGAGAAGCAATGAGAGACTAGCTGGAGGTGTCTGGACGGGCAAATTTAACTCTCATTTCCCACCAGGAAGAGGAATTAACCAAAGGCTCAGTGTGCCGTGCCGGAACCAGATTAGGGCCTGAAGCCATCCTGCGGTATTGCGGCCAGGTCACAAGAAAGCGAGTTGAAGAAAGGAGTTCAGGGGCACTGTAATTCACAAACCTGCAGAGTTATCAATGACAGCTATCGTCCAAAAATATACTGAAGTAAGGCTGCCAAGAGGACTTGAAAGCGGGGCAGAATTGCAGGAAACCGATTTCAGGAGGTAGATTGGAATTGCATTGAAAGCATAGGAAAAGAGGCAGAACGTCCACAATGATGCACTTGGCCATAAAGCGCGTATGCGTTTTTTCCTGAATATATTCAGGAAGAAACGCATACGCCCATTTTGGCCAACCAAGCAAGCTTGCAAAGGAAATCTGCACTACAATGAAGTCTCACTTCCCCCCGGTCAAAAGGGCCATCTGAAAAAAGTGTAAAATCCAGAAAGGCAGGACAGGCCATGGAGAACTGGGAGCCTTGTTATGCTGATGGGCGGGATGTAAATTGCCAACAGACACTCGGGAGAAGTGTATGGTGTTTCCTGAAACATCTAAAAAACAACGCAACAGAGCCTAGGGCACTTCCACTTATGGTCCTATAGCTTAGGGAAATTTAAATCTAAAAGACACAGCCACCCCAAAGTTTGGGACGCCTCTGTTTACAAGAACCTCGTTTACAGTACAAGTTCAACATCGCAGAAAGTGAAAAATGGATAAAGAAGTTGTGGTATTTACTTACAAAGCAATATCACTCAGCAATGAAATCTATGTCATCAGGCCCTTAGCAGCACAATGAGTGGATTCAGGTATGATGATTCTAACTGAAATAAGTCACACAGAAAAAGAAACATCATAAGATATCAGTAATACACGGAATGTAAACTTGGCTACACAGGAACTGAATTACAGAACAGAACAGGGTCTCAAATTTAGAAAACCAACTTATGCTTGCTTAAGGGGAAAGGTGAGTTGGGGTGCTGCATAAAACCAGAGATTGAAATGAGCACAGATAAAGTTCCTTAAGCCAAATATGGAATAGACAAGAGCTACTCCTTGCTCAACGAAATGGACTCAACACCGCATATTAAACGCCTAAGAATGTACCTGACTAGTAAGTATCTTAAAACCTATGGATTGCTATGTCTCCGAAAGAGAATCAAGCATGTGTACAGGGGCATAAACGCAGCAGTGATAGGATTGGAGAGGTTCGGTGAGCAAATGAAGACCCTTTGAAGTCATATTGCATAGTACCCATTCCACGGGTTTCAACTACCCAGGTTTAAGGTATTCTTCCTTCAGCTAAAACATACATGTGGAACCCAGAGTATGATCAACCATGTGATCGGGAAACGTGTTCAAATATGTCTCAGTTTTCGTACCCTGGTACTCGGGTGCAACATTCCAGACGCTTTACTAACACCCTCCCGACTTGGAGAGTCAGTCCCTTTAACCTCCTGTTTGGCCCAGTTTGAAATTTCTGTGGAAGATGAACAGGAATAGCGAGAACCAATGAGAGACTAGCTGGAGGTGTCTGGACGGGCAAATTTAACTCTCATTTCCCACCAGGAAGAGGAATTAACCAAAGGTTCAGCTTGCCGTGCCGGAACCAGATTAGGGCCTGAAGCCATCCTGCGGTGTTGCAGCCAGCTCACAAGAAAGCGAGTTGAAGAAAGGAGCTCAGGGGCACTGTAATTCACAAACCTGCAGAGTTATAAATGACAGCTATCGTCCAAAAATATACTGAAGTAAGGCTGCCAAGAGGACTTGAAAGCGGGGCAGAATTGCAGGAAACCGATTTCAGGAGGTAGACTGGAATTGCATTGAAAGCATAGGAAAAGAGGCAGAACGTCCACAATGATGCACTTGGCCAAAAAGGGTGTATGCGTTTTTTACTGAATATATTCAGGAAAAAACGCATACGCCCTTTTTGGCCAACGAAGCAAGCTTGCAAAGGAAATCTGCACTACAATGAAGTCTCACTTCCCCCCGGTCAAAAGGGCCATCTGAAAAAAGTGTAAAATCCAGAAAGGCAGGACAGGCCATGGAGACCTGGGAGCCTTGTTATGCTGATGGGCGGGATGTAAATTGCCAACAGACACTCGGGAGAAGTGTATGGTGTTTCCTGAAACATCTAAAAAACAAAGCAACAGAGCCTAGGGCACTTCCACTTATGGTCCTATAGCTTAGGGAAATTAAAATCAAAAAGACACAGCCACCCCAAAGTTTGGGACGCCTCTGTTTACAAGAACCTCGTTTACCGTACAAGTTCAATATCACAGAAAGTGAAAAATGGATAAAGAAGTTGTGGTACTTATGTACAATGCAGTATCACTCAACAATGAAATCTATGTCATCAGGCCCGTAGCAGCACAATGAGTGGATTCAGGTACGATGATTCTAACTGAAATAAGTCACACAGAAAAAGAAACATCATAAGATATCAGTAAAACACGGAATGTAAACTTGGCTACACAGGAACTGAATTACAGAACAGAACAGGGTCTCAAATTTAGAAAACCAACTTATGCTTGCTTAAGGGTAAAGTGAGTTGGGGTGCTGCATAAAACCAGAGATTGAAATGAGCACAGATAAAGTTCCTTAAGCCAAATATGGAATAGACAAGAGCTACTCCTTGCTCAACGAAATGGACTCAACACCGCATATTAAACGCCTAAGAATGTACCTGACTAGTAAGTATCTTAAAACCTATGGATTGCTATGTCTCCGAAAGAGAATCAAGCGTGTGTACAGGGGCATAAACGCAGCAGTGATAGGATTGGACAGGTTCGGTGAGCAAATGAAGACCCTTTGAAGTCATATTGCATGGTACCCATTCCACGGGTTTCAACTACCCAGGTTTAAGGTATTCTACCTTCAGCTAAAACATGCATGTGGAAACTAGAGCATGATCAAACATGTGATCGGGAAACGTGTTCAAATATGTCTCAGTTTTCGTACCCTGGTACTCGGGTGCAACATTCCAGACGCTTTACTAACACTCTCCCCACTTGGAGAGTCAGCGCCTTTAACCTCCTGTTTGGCCAAGTTTGCAATTTCTGCGGAAGATGTACAGGAATAGGGAGAACCAATGAGAGACTAGCTGGAGGTGTCTGGACGGGCAAATTTAACTCTCATTTCCCACCAGGAGGAGGAAATAACCAAAGGCTCAGCGTGCCGTGCCGGAACCAGATTAGGGCCTGAAGCCATCCTGCGGTGTTGCGGCCAGCTCAAAAGAAAGCGAGTTGAAGAAAGGAGCTCAGGGGCACTGTAATTCACAATCCTGCAGAGTTATAAATGACAGCTATCGTCCAAAAATATACTGAAGTAAGGCTGCCAAGAGGACTTGAAAGCGGGGCAGAATTGCAGGAAACCGATTTCAGGAGGTAGACTGGAATTGCATTGAAAGCATAGGAAAAGAGGCAGAACGTCCACAATGATGCACTTGGCCAAAAAGGGCGTATGCGTTTTTTCCTGAATATATTCAGGAAAAAACGCATACGCCCTTTTTGGCCAACCAAGCAAGCTTGCAAAGGAAATCTGCACTACAATGAAGTCTCACTTCCCCCCGGTCAAAAGGGCCATCTGAAAAAAGTGTAAAATCCAGAAAGGCAGGACAGGCCATGGAGAACTGGGAGCCTTGTTATGCTGATGGGCGGGATGTAAATTGCCAACAGACACTCGGGAGAAGTGTATGGTGTTTCCTGAAACATCTAAAAAACAAAGCAACAGAGCCTAGGGCACTTCCACTTATGGTCCTATAGCTTAGGGAAATTTAAATCTAAAAGACACAGCCACCCCAAAGTTTGGGACGCCTCTGTTTACAAGAACCTCGTTTACAGTACAAGTTCAACATCGCAGAAAGTGAAAAATGGATAAAGAAGTTGTGGTATTTACTTACAAAGCAATATCACTCAGCAATGAAATCTATGTCATCAGGCCCTTAGCAGCACAATGAGTGGATTCAGGTATGATGATTCTAACTGAAATAAGTCACACAGAAAAAGAAACATCATAAGATATCAGTAATACACGGAATGTAAACTTGGCTACACAGGAACTGAATTACAGAACAGAACAGGGTCTCAAATTTAGAAAACCAACTTATGCTTGCTTAAGGGGAAAGGTGAGTTGGGGTGCTGCATAAAACCAGAGATTGAAATGAGCACAGATAAAGTTCCTTAAGCCAAATATGGAATAGACAAGAGCTACTCCTTGCTCAACGAAATGGACTCAACACCGCATATTAAACGCCTAAGAATGTACCTGACTAGTAAGTATCTTAAAACCTATGGATTGCTATGTCTCCGAAAGAGAATCAAGCATGTGTACAGGGGCATAAACGCAGCAGTGATAGGATTGGAGAGGTTCGGTGAGCAAATGAAGACCCTTTGAAGTCATATTGCATAGTACCCACTCCACGGGTTTCAACTACCCAGGTTTAAGGTATTCTACCTTCAGCTAAAACATGCATGTGGAAACTAGAGTATGATCAACCATGTGATCGGGAAACGTGTTCAAATATGTCTCAGTTTTCGTACCCTGGTACTCGGGTGCAACATTCCAGACGCTTTACTAACACCCTCCCGACTTGGAGAGTCAGTCCCTTTAACCTCCTGTTTGGCCCAGTTTGAAATTTCTGTGGAAGATGAACAGGAATAGCGAGAACCAATGAGAGACTAGCTGGAGGTGTCTGGACGGGCAAATTTAACTCTCATTTCCCACCAGGAAGAGGAATTAACCAAAGGTTCAGCTTGCCGTGCCGGAACCAGATTAGGGCCTGAAGCCATCCTGCGGTGTTGCGGCCAGCTCACAAGAAAGCGAGTTGAAGAAAGGAGCTCAGGGGCACTGTAATTCACAAACCTGCAGAGTTATAAATGACAGCTATCGTCCAAAAATATACTGAAGTAAGGCTGCCAAGAGGACTTGAAAGCGGGGCAGAATTGCAGGAAACCGATTTCAGGAGGTAGACTGGAATTGCATTGAAAGCATAGGAAAAGAGGCAGAACGTCCACAATGATGCACTTGGCCAAAAAGGGTGTATGCGTTTTTTACTGAATATATTCAGGAAAAAACGCATACGCCCTTTTTGGCCAACGAAGCAAGCTTGCAAAGGAAATCTGCACTACAATGAAGTCTCACTTCCCCCCGGTCAAAAGGGCCATCTGAAAAAAGTGTAAAATCCAGAAAGGCAGGACAGGCCATGGAGACCTGGGAGCCTTGTTATGCTGATGGGCGGGATGTAAATTGCCAACAGACACTCGGGAGAAGTGTATGGTGTTTCCTGAAACATCTAAAAAACAAAGCAACAGAGCCTAGGGCACTTCCACTTATGGTCCTATAGCTTAGGGAAATTAAAATCAAAAAGACACAGCCACCCCAAAGTTTGGGACGCCTCTGTTTACAAGAACCTCGTTTACCGTACAAGTTCAATATCACAGAAAGTGAAAAATGGATAAAGAAGTTGTGGTACTTATGTACAATGCAGTATCACTCAACAATGAAATCAATGTCATCAGGCCCGTAGCAGCACAATGAGTGGATTCAGGTACGATGATTCTAACTGAAATAAGTCACACAGAAAAAGAAACATCATAAGATATCAGTAAAACACGGAATGTAAACTTGGCTACACAGGAACTGAATTACAGAACAGAACAGGGTCTCAAATTTAGAAAACCAACTTATGCTTGCTTAAGGGTAAAGTGAGTTGGGGTGCTGCATAAAACCAGAGATTGAAATGAGCACAGATAAAGTTCCTTAAGCCAAATATGGAATAGACAAGAGCTACTCCTTGCTCAACGAAATGGACTCAACACCGCATATTAAACGCCTAAGAATGTACCTGACTAGTAAGTATCTTAAAACCTATGGATTGCTATGTCTCCAAAAGAGAATCAAGCATGTGTACAGGGGCATAAACGCAGCAGTGATAGGATTGGAGAGGTTCGGTGAGCAAATGAAGACCCTTTGAAGTCATATTGCATGGTACCCATTCCACGGGTTTCAACTACCCAGGTTTAAGGTATTCTACCTTCAGCTAAAACATGCATGTGGAAACTAGAGTATGATCAAACATGTGATCGGGAAACGTGTTCAAATATGTCTCAGTTTTCGTACCCTGGTACTCGGGTGCAACATTCCAGACGCTTTACTAACACTCTCCCCACTTGGAGAGTCAGCGCCTTTAACCTCCTGTTTGGCCCAGTTTGCAATTTCTGCGGAAGATGAACAGGAATAGGGAGAACCAATGAGAGACTAGCTGGAGGTGTCTGGACGGGCAAATTTAACTCTCATTTCCCACCAGGAGGAGGAAATAACCAAAGGCTCAGCGTGCCGTGCCGGAACCAGATTAGGGCCTGAAGCCATCCTGCAGTGTTGCGGCCAGCTCAAAAGAAAGCGAGTTGAAGAAAGGAGCTCAGGGGCACTGTAATTCACAATCCTGCAGAGTTATAAATGACAGCTATCGTCCAAAAATATACTGAAGTAAGGCTGCCAAGAGGACTTGAAAGCGGGGCAGAATTGCAGGAAACCGATTTCAGGAGGTAGACTGGAATTGCATTGAAAGCATAGGAAAAGAGGCAGAACGTCCACAATGATGCACTTGGCCAAAAAGGGCGTATGCGTTTTTTCCTGAATATATTCAGGAAAAAACGCATACGCCCTTTTTGGCCAACCAAGCAAGCTTGCAAAGGAAATCTGCACTACAATGAAGTCTCACTTCCCCCCGGTCAAAAGGGCCATCTGAAAAAAGTGTAAAATCCAGAAAGGCAGGACAGGCCATGGAGAACTGGGAGCCTTGTTATGCTGATGGGCGGGATGTAAATTGCCAACAGACACTCGGGAGAAGTGTATGGTGTTTCCTGAAACATCTAAAAAACAAAGCAACAGAGCCTAGGGCACTTCCACTTATGGTCCTATAGCTTAGGGAAATTAAAATCAAAAAGACACAGCCACCCCAAAGTTTGGGACGCCTCTGTTTACAAGAACCTCGTTTATGGTACAAGTTCAATATCGCAGAAAGTGAAAAATGGATAAAGGAGTTCTGGTATTTACTTACAAAGCAATATCACTCAGCAATGAAATCTATGTCATCAGGCCCTTAGCAGAACAATGAGTGGATTCAGGTATGATGATTCTAACTGAAATAAGTCACACAGAAAAAGAAACATCATAAGATATCAGTAATACACGGAATGTAAACTTGGCTACACAGGAACTGAATTACAGAACAGAACAGGGACTCAAATTTAGAACACCAACTTATGCTTGCTTAAGGGTAAAGGTGAGTTGGGGTGCTGCATAAAACCAGAGATTGAAATGAGCACAGATAAAGTTCCTTAAGCCAAATATGGAATAGACAAGAGCTACTCCTTGCTCAACGAAATGGACTCAACACCCCATATTAAACGCCTAAGAATGTACCTGACTAGTAAGTATCTTAAAACCTATGGATTGCTATGTCTCCGAAAGAGAATCAAGCATGTGTACAGGGGCATAAACGCAGCAGTGATAGGATTGGAGAGGTTCGGTGAGCAAATGAAGACCCTTTGAAATCATATTGCATGGTACCCATTCCACGGTTTTCAACTACCCAGGTTTAAGGTATTCTTCCTTCAGCTAAAACATGCATGTGGAACCTAGAGTATGATCAACCATGTGATCGGGGACGTGTTCAAATATGTCTCACTTTTCGTACCCTGGTACTCGGGTGCAACATTCCAGACGCTTTACCAACACTCTCCCGACTTGGAGAGTCAGTCCCTTTAACCTCCTGTTTGGCCCAGTTTGCAATTTCTGCGGAAGATGAACAGGAATAGCGAGAACCAATGAGAGACTAGCTGGAGGTGTCTGGACGGGCAAATTTAACTCTCATTTCCCACCAGGAAGAGGAATTAACCAAAGGCTCAGCGTGCCGTGCCGGAACCAGATTAGGGCCTGAAGCCATCCTGCGGTGTTGCGGCCAGCTCAAAAGAAAGCGAGTTGAAGAAAGGAGCTCAGGGACACTGTAATTCACAAACCTGCAGAGTTATAAATGACAGCTATCGTCCAAAAATATACTGAAGTAAGGCTGCCAAGAGGACTTGAAAGCGGGGCAGAATTGCAGGAAACCGATTTCAGGAGGTAGACTGGAATTGCATTGAAAGCATAGGAAAAGAGGCAGAACATCCACAATGATGCACTTGGCCAAAAAGGGCGTATGCGTTTTTTCCTGAATATATTCAGGAAAATACGCATACGCACCTTTTGGCCAACCAAGCAAGCTTGCAAAGAAATCTGCACTACAATGAAGTCTCACTTCCCACGGTCAAAAGGGCCATCTGAAAAAAGTGTAAAATCCAGAAAGGCAGGACAGGCCATGGAGAACTGGGAGCCTTGTTATGCTGATGGGTGGGATGTAAATTGCCAACAGACACTCGGGAGAAGTGTATGGTGTTTCCTGAAACATCTAAAAAACAAAGCAACAGAGCCTAGGGCACTTCCACTTATGGTCCTATAGCTTAGGGAAATTAAAATCAAAAAGACACAGCCACCCCAAAGTTTGGGACGCCTCTGTTTACAAGAACCTCGTTTACAGTACAAGTTCAACATCGCAGAAAGTGAAAAATGGATAAAGAAGTTGTGGTATTTACTTACAAAGCAATATCACTCAGCAATGAAATCTATGTCATCAGGCCCTTAGCAGCACAATGAGTTGATACAGGTATGATGATTCTAACTGAAATAAGTCACACAGAAAAAGAAACATCATAAGATATCAGTAATACACGGAATGTAAACTTGGCTACACAGGAACTGAATTACAGAACAGAACAGGGTCTCAAATTTAGAAAACCAACTTATGCTTGCTTAAGGGTAAAGTGAGTTGGGGTGCTGCATAAAACCAGAGATTGAAATGAGCACAGATAAAGTTCCTTAAGCCAAATATGGAATAGACAAGAGCTACTCCTTGCTCAACGAAATGGACTCAACACCGCATATTAAACGCCTAAGAATGTACCTGACTAGTAAGTATCTTAAAACCTATGGATTGCTATGTCTCCGACAGAGAATCAAGCATGTGTACAGGGGCATAAACGCAGCAGTGATAGGATTGGAGAGGTTCGGTGAGCAAATGAAGACCCTTTGAAGTCATATTGCATGGTACCCATTACACGGGTCTCAACTCTCCAGGTTTAAGGTATTCTTCCTTCAGGTAAAACATGCATGTGGAACCCAGAGTATGATCAACCGTGTGAACGGGAGACATGTTCAAATATGTCTCAGTTTTCCTCCCCTGGTACTCGGGTGCAACATTCCAGACGCTTTACTAACACCCTCCCGACTTGGAGAGCCAGTCCCTTTAACCTCCTGTTTGGCCCAGTTTGCAATATCTGCGGAAGATGAACAGGAATAGGGAGAAGCAATGAGAGACTAGCTGGAGGTGTCTGGACGGGCAAATTTAACTCTCATTTCCCACCAGGAAGAGGAATTAACCAAAGGCTCAGTGTGCCGTGCTGGAACCAGATTAGGGCCTGAAGCCATCCTGCGGTATTGCGGCCAGGTCACAAGAAAGCGAGTTGAAGAAAGGAGTTCAGGGGCACTGTAATTCACAAACCTGCAGAGTTATCAATGACAGCTATCGTCCAAAAATATACTGAAGTAAGGCTGCCAAGAGGACTTGAAAGCGGGGCAGAATTGCAGGAAACCGATTTCAGGAGGTAGACTGGAATTGCATTGAAAGCATAGGAAAAGAGGCAGAACGTCCACAATGATGCACTTGGCCAAAAAGGGCGTATGCGTTTTTTCCTGAATATATTCAGGAAAAAACGCATACGCCCTTTTTGGCCAACCAAGCAAGCTTGCAAAGGAAATCTGCACTACAATGAAGTCTCACTTCCCCCCGGTCAAAAGGGCCATCTGAAAAAAGTGTAAAATCCAGAAAGGCAGGACAGGCCATGGAGAACTGGGAGCCTTGTTATGCTGATGGGCGGGATGTAAATTGCCAACAGACACTCGGGAGAAGTGTATGGTGTTTCCTGAAACATCTAAAAAACAAAGCAACAGAGCCTAGGGCACTTCCACTTATGGTCCTATAGGTTAGGGAAATTTAAATCTAAAAGACACAGCCACCCCAAAGTTTGGGACGCCTCTGTCTACAAGAACCTCGTTTACAGTACAAGTTCAACATCGCAGAAAGTGAAAAATGGATAAAGAAGTTGTGGTATTTACTTACAAAGCAATATCACTCAGCAATGAAATCTATGTCATCAGGCCCTTAGCAGCACAATGAGTGGATTCAGGTATGATGATTCTAACTGAAATAAGTCACACAGAAAAAGGAACATCATAAGATATCAGTAAAACACGGAATGTAAACTTGGCTACACAGGAACTGAATTACAGAACAGAACAGGGTCTCAAATTTAGAAAACCAACTTATGCTTGCTTAAGGGTAAAGTGAGTTGGGGTGCTGCATAAAACCAGAGATTGAAATGAGCACAGATAAAGTTCCTTAAGCCAAATATGGAATAGACAAGAGCTACTCCTTGCTCAACGAAATGGACTCAACACCGCATATTAAACGCCTAAGAATATACCTGACTAGTAAGTATCTTAAAACCTATGGATTGCTATGTCTCCGAAAGAGAATCAAGCATGTGTACAGGGGCATAAACGCAGCAGTGATAGGATTGGAGAGGTTCGGTGAGCAAATGAAGACCCTTTGAAGTCATATTGCATGGTACCCATTCCACGGGTTTCAACTACCCAGGTTTAAGGTATTCTACCTTCAGCTAAAACATGCATGTGGAAACTAGAGTATGATCAACCATGTGATCGGGAAACGTGTTCAAATATGTCTCAGATTTCGTACCCTGGTACTCGGGTGCAACATTCTAGACGCTTTACTAACATCCTCCCGACTTGGAGAGTCAGTCCCTTTAACCTCCTGTTTGGCCCAGTTTGCAATTTCTGTGGAAGATGAACAGGAATAGCGAGAACCAATGAGAGACTAGCTGGAGGTGTCTGGACGGGCAAATTTAACTCTCATTTCCCACCAGGAAGAGGAATTAACCAAAGGCTCAGCGTGCCGTGCCGGAACCAGATTAGGGCCTGAAGCCATCCTGCGGTGTTGCGGCCAGCTCAAAAGAAAGCGAGTTGAAGAAAGGAGCTCAGGGGCACTGTAATTCACAAACCTGCAGAGTTATAAATGACAGCTATCGTCCAAAAATATACTGAAGTAAGGCTGCCAAGAGGACTTGAAAGCGGGGCAGAATTGCAGGAAACCGATTTCAGGAGGTAGACTGGAATTGCATTGAAAGCATAGGAAAAGAGGCAGAACGTCCACAATGATGCACTTGGCCAAAAAGGGCGTATGCGTTTTTTCCTGAATATATTCAGGAAAAAACGCATACGCCCTTTTTGGCCAACCAAGCAAGCTTGCAAAGGAAATCTGCACTACAATGAAGTCTCACTTCCCCCCGGTCAAAAGGGCCATCTGAAAAAAGTGTAAAATCCAGAAAGGCAGGACAGGCCATGGAGAACTGGGAGCCTTTTTATGCTGATGGGCGGGATGTAAATTGCCAACAGACACTCGGGAGAAGTGTATGGTGTTTCCTGAAACATCTAAAAAACAAAGCAACAGAGCCTAGGGCACTTCCACTTATGGTCCTATAGCTTAGGGAAATTAAAATCAAAAAGACACAGCCACCCCAAAGTTTGGGACGCCTCTGTTTACAAGAACCTCGTTTACAGTACAAGTTCAACATCGCAGAAAGTGAAAAATGGATAAAGAAGTTGTGGTATTTACTTACAAAGCAATATCACTCAGCAATGAAATCTATGTCATCAGGCCCTTAGCAGCACAATGAGTGGATTCAGGTATGATGATTCTAACTGAAATAAGTCACACAGAAAAAGGAACATCATAAGATATCAGTAAAACACGGAATGTAAACTTGGCTACACAGGAACTGAATTACAGAACAGAACAGGGTCTCAAATTTAGAAAACCAACTTATGCTTGCTTAAGGGTAAAGTGAGTTGGGGTGCTGCATAAAACCAGAGATTGAAATGAGCACAGATAAAGTTCCTTAAGCCAAATATGGAATAGACAAGAGCTACTCCTTGCTCAACGAAATGGACTCAACACCGCATATTAAACGCCTAAGAATATACCTGACTAGTAAGTATCTTAAAACCTATGGATTGCTATGTCTCCGAAAGAGAATCAAGCATGTGTACAGGGGCATAAACGCAGCAGTGATAGGATTGGAGAGGTTCGGTGAGCAAATGAAGACCCTTTGAAGTCATATTGCATGGTACCCATTCCACGGGTTTCAACTACCCAGGTTTAAGGTATTCTACCTTCAGCTAAAACATGCATGTGGAAACTAGAGTATGATCAACCATGTGATCGGGAAACGTGTTCAAATATGTCTCAGTTTTCGTACCCTGGTACTCGGGTGCAACATTCCAGACGCTTTACTAACACCCTCCCGACTTGGAGAGTCAGCCCCTTTAACCTCCTGTTTGGCCCAGTTTGCAATTTCTGTGGAAGATGAACAGGAATAGCGAGAACCAATGAGAGACTAGCTGGAGGTGTCTGGACGGGCAAATTTAACTCTCATTTCCCACCAGGAAGAGGAATTAACCAAAGGCTCAGCTTGCCGTGCCGGAACCAGATTAGGGCCTGAAGCCATCCTGCGGTGTTGCGGCCAGGTCACAAGAAAGCGAGTTGAAGAAAGGAGCTCAGGGGCACTGTAATTCACAAACCTGCAGAGTTATAAATGACAGCTATCGTCCAAAAATATACTGAAGTAAGGCTGCCAAGAGGACTTGAAAGCGGGGCAGAATTGCAGGAAACCGATTTCAGGAGGTAGACTGGAATTGCATTGAAAGCATAGGAAAAGAGGCAGAACGTCCACAATGATGCACTTGCCCAAAAAGGGCATATGCGTTTTTTCCTGAATATATTCAGGAAAAAACGCATACGCCCTTTTTGGCCAACCAAGCAAGCTTGCAAAGGAAATCTGCACTACAATGAAGTCTCACTTCCCCCCGGTCAAAAGGGCCATTTGAAAAAAGTGTAAAATCCAGAAAGGCAGGACAGGCCATGGAGAACTGGGAGCCTTGTTATGCTGATGGGCGGGATGTAAATTGCCAACAGATACTCGGGAGAAGTGTATGGTGTTTCCTGAAACATCTAAAAAACAAAGCAACAGAGCCTAGGGCACTTCCACTTATGGTCCTATAGGTTAGGGAAATTTAAATCTAAAAGACACAGCCACCCCAAAGTTTGGGACGCCTCTGTTTACAAGAACCTCGTTTACAGTACAAGTTCAACATCGCAGAAAGTGAAAAATGGATAAAGAAGTTGTGGTATTTACTTACAAAGCAATATCACTCAGCAATGAAATCTATGTCATCAGGCCCTTAGCAGCACAATGAGTGGATTCAGGTATGATGATTCTAACTGATATAAGTCACACAGAAAAAGAAACATCATAAGATATCAGTAATACACGGAATGTAAACTTGGCTACACAGGAACTGAAATACAGAACAGAACAGGGTCTCAAATTTAGAAAACCAACTTATGCTTGCTTAAGGGTAAAGGTGAGTTCGGGTGCTGCATAAAACCAGAGATTGAAATGAGCACAGATAAAGTTCCTTAAGCCAAATATGGAATAGACAAGAGCTACTCCTTGCTCAACGAAATGGACTCAACACCGCATATTAAACGCCTAAGAATGTACCTGACTAGTAAGTATCTTAAAACCTATGGATTGCTATGTCTCCGAAAGAGAATCAAGCATGTGTACAGGGGCATAAACGCAGCAGTGATAGGATTGGAGAGGTTCGGTGAGCAAATGAAGACCCTTTGAAGTCATATTGCATGGTACCCATTCCATGGGTTTCAACTACCCAGGTTTAAGGAATTCTACCTTCAGCTAAAACATGCATGTGGAAACTAGAGTATGATGAACCATGTGATTGGGAAACGTGTTCAAATATGTCTCAGTTTTCGTACCCTGGTACTCGGGTGCAACATTCCAGACGCTTTACTAACACCCTCCCGACTTGGAGAGTCAGTCCCTTTAACCTCCTGTTTGGCCCAGTTTGCAATTTCTGTGGAAGATGAACAGGAATAGCGAGAACCAATGAGAGACTAGCTGGAGGTGTCTGGACGGGCAAATTTAACTCTCATTTCCCACCAGGAAGAGGAATTAACCAAAGGCTCAGCTTGCCGTGCCGGAACCAGATTAGGGCCTGAAGCCATCCTGCGGTGTTGCGGCCAGCTCAAAAGAAAGCGAGTTGAAGAAAGGAGCTCAGGGGCACTGTAATTCACAAACCTGCAGAGTTATAAATGACAGCTATCGTCCAAAAATATACTGAAGTAAGGCTGCCAAGAGGACTTGAAAGCGGGGCAGAATTGCAGGAAACCGATTTCAGGAGGTAGACTGGAATTGCATTGAAAGCATAGGAAAAGAGGCAGAACGTCCACAATGATGCACTTGGCCAAAAAGGGCGTATGCGTTTTTTCCTGAATATATTCAGGAAAAAACGCATACGCCCTTTTTGGCCAACCAAGCAAGCTTGCAAAGGAAATCTGCACTACAATGAAGTCTCACTTCCCCCCGGTCAAAAGGGCCATCTGAAAAAAGTGTAAAATCCAGAAAGGCAGGACAGGCCATGGAGAACTGGGAGCCTTGTTATGCTGATGGGCGGGATGTAAATTGCCAACAGACACTCGGGAGAAGTGTATGGTGTTTCCTGAAACATCTAAAAAACAAAGCAACAGAGCCTAGGGCACTTCCACTTATGGTCCTATAGCTTAGGGAAATTAAAATCAAAAAGACACAGCCACCCCAAAGTTTGGGACGCCTCTGTTTACAAGAACCAAATTTACCGTACAAGTTCAATATCACAGAAAGTGAAAAATGGATAAAGAAGTTGTGATACTTACGTACAATGCAGTATCACTCAACAATGAAATCTATGTCATCAGGCCCGTAGCAGCATAATGAGTGGATTCAGGTACGATGATTCTAACTGAAATAAGTCACACAGAAAAAGAAACATCATAAGATATCACTAATACACAGAATGTAAACTTGGCTACACAGGAACTGAATTCCAAAACAGAACAGGGTCTCAAATTTAGAAAACCAACTTATGCTTGCTTAAGGGGAAAGGTGAGTTGGGGTGCTGCATAAAACCAGAGATTGAAATGAGCAGAGATAAAGTTCCTTAAGCCAAATATGGAATAGACAAGAGCTACTCCTTGCTCAACGAAATGGACTCAACACCCCATATTAAATGCCTAAGAATGTACCTGACTAGTAAGTATCTTAAAACCTATGGATTGCTATGTCTCCAAAAGAGAATCAAGCGTCTGTACAGGGGGATAAACGCAGCAGTGATAGGATTGGAGAAGTTCGGTGAGCAAATGAAGACCCTTTGAAGTCATATTGCATGGTACCCATTACACGGGTCTCAACTCTCCAGGTTTAAGGTATTCTTCCTTCAGCTAAAACATGCATGTGGAACCCAGAGTATGATCAACCGTGTGAACGGGAGACGTGTTCAATTATGTCTCAGTTTTCCTCCCCTGGTACTCGGGTGCAACATTCCAGACGCTTTACTAACACCCTCCCGACTTGGAGAGTCAGTCCCTTTAACCTCCTGTTTGGCCCAGTTTGCAATTTCTGCGGAAGATGAACAGGAATAGCGAGAACCAATGAGAGACTAGCTGGAGGTGTCTGGACGGGCAAATTTAACTCTCATTTCCCACCAGGAAGAGGAATTAACCAAAGGCTCAGCGTGCCGTGCCGGAACCAGATTAGGGCCTGAAGCCATCCTGCGGTGTTGCGGCCAGCTCAAAAGAAAGCGAGTTGAAGAAAGGAGCTCAGGGGCACTGTAATTCACAAACCTGCAGAGTTATAAATGACAGCTATCGTCCAAAAATATACTGAAGTAAGGCTGCCAAGAGGACTTGAAAGCGGGGCAGAATTGCAGGAAACCGATTTCAGGAGGTAGACTGGATTTGCATTGAAAGCATAGGAAAAGACGCAGAACGTCCACAATGATGCACTTGGCCAAAAAGGGCATATGCGTTTTTTCATGAATATATTCAGGAAAAAACGCATATACCCTTTTTGGCCAACCAAGCAACCTTGCAAAGGAAATCTGCACTACAATGAAGTCTCACTTCCCCCCGGTCAAAAGGGCCATCTGAAAAAAGTGTAAAATCCAGAAAGGCAGGACAGGCCATGGAGAACTGGGAGCCTTGTTATGCTGATGGGCGGGATGTAAATTGCCAACAGACACTCGGGAGAAGTGTATGGTGTTTCCTGAAACATCTAAAAAACAAAGCAACAGAGCCTAGGGCACTTCCACTTATGGTCCTATAGCTTAGGGAAATTAAAATCAAAAAGACACAGCCACCCCAAAGTTTGGGACGCCTCTGTTTACAAGAACCTCGTTTACAGTACAAGTTCAACATCGCAGAAAGTGAAAAATGGATAAAGAAGTTGTGGTATTTACTTAAAAAGCAATATCACTCAGCAATGAAATCTATGTCATCAGGCCCTTAGCAGCACAATGAGTGGATTCAGGTATGATGATTCTAACTGAAATAAGTCACACAGAAAAAGAAACATCATAAGATATCAGTAATACACGGAATGTAAACTTGGCTACACAGGAACTGAATTACAGAACAGAACAGGGTCTCAAATTTAGAAAACCAACTTATGCTTGCTTAAGGGTAAAGGTGAGTTGGGGTGCTGCATAAAACCAGAGATTGAAATGAGCACAGATAAAGTTCCTTAAGCCAAATATGGAATAGACAAGAGCTACTCCTTGCTCAACGAAATGGACTCAACACCGCATATTAAACGCCTAAGAATGTACCTGACTAGTAAGTATCTTAAAACCTATGGATTGCTATGTCTCCAAAAGAGAATCAAGCATGTGTACAGGGGCATAAACGCAGCAGTGATAGGATTGGAGAGGTTTGGTGAGCAAATGAAGACCCTTTGAAGTCATATTGCATGGTACCCATTCCACGGGTCTCAACTCTCCAGGTTTAAGGTATTCTTCCTTCAGCTAAAACATGCATGTGGAACCCAGAGTATGATCAACCGTGTGAACGGAGACGTGTTCAAATATGTCTCAGTTTTGGTCCCCTGGTACTCGGGTGCAACATTCCTGACACTTTACTAACACTCTCCCCACTTGGAGAGTCAGCGCCTTTAACCTCCTGTTTGGCCCAGTTTGCAATTTCTGCGGAAGATGAACAGGAATAGGGAGAACCAATGAGAGACTAGCTGGAGGTGTCTGGACGGGCAAATTTAACTCTCATTTCCCACCAGGAAGAGGAATTAACCAAAGGCTCAGCGTGCCGTGCCGGAACAAGATTAGGGCCTGAAGCCATCCTGCGGTGTTGCGGCCAGGTCACAAGAAAGCGAGTTGAAGAAAGGAGCTCAGGGACACTGTAATTCACAAACCTGCAGAGTTATAAATGACAGCTATCGTCCAAAAATATACTGAAGTAAGGCTGCCAAGAGGACTTGAAAGCGGGGCAGAATTGCAGGAAACCGATTTCAGGAGGTAGACTGGAATTGCATTGAAAGCATAGGAAAAGAGGCAGAACGTCCACAATGATGCACTTGGCCAAAAAGGGCGTATGCGTTTTTTCCTGAATATATTCAGGAAAAAACGCATACGCCCTTTTGGGCCAACCAAGCAAGCTTGCAAAGGAAATCTGCACTACAATGAAGTCTCACTTCCCCCCGGTCAAAAGGGCCATCTGAAAAAAGTGTAAAATCCAGAAAGGCAGGACAGGCCATGGAGAACTGGGAGCCTTGTTATGCTGATGGGCGGGATGTAAATTGCCAACAGATACTCGGGAGAAGTGTATGGTGTTTCCTGAAACATCTAAAAAACAAAGCAACAGAGCCTAGGGCACTTCCACTTATGGTCCTATAGCTTAGGGAAATTAAAATCAAAAAGACACAGCCACCCCAAAGTTTGGGACGCCTCTGTTTACAAGAACCTCGTTTACAGTACAAGTTCAACATCGCAGAAAGTGAAAAATGGATAAAGAAGTTGTGGTATTTACTTACAAAGCAATATCACTCAGCAATGAAATCTATGTCATCAGGCCCTTAGCAGCACAATGAGTGGATTCAGGTATGATGATTCTAACTGAAATAAGTCACACAGAAAAAGAAACATCATAAGATATCAGTAATACACGGAATGTAAACTTGGCTACACAGGAACTGAATTACAGAACAGAACAGGGTCTCAAATTTAGAAAACCAACTTATGCTTGCTTAAGGGTAAAGGTGAGTTGGGGTGCTGCATAAAACCAGAGATTGAAATGAGCACAGATAAAGTTCCTTAAGCCAAATATGGAATAGACAAGAGCTACTCCTTGCTCAACGAAATGGACTCAACACCCCATATTAAACGCCTAAGAATGTACCTGACTAGTAAGTATCTTAAAACCTATGGATTGCTATGTCTCCGAAAGAGAATCAAGCATGTGTACAGGGGCATAAACGCAGCAGTGATAGGATTGGAGAGGTTCGGTGAGCAAATGAAGACCCTTTGAAGTCATATTGCATGGTACCCATTCCACGGGTCTCAACTCTCCAGGTTTAAGGTATTCTTCCTTCAGCTAAAACATGCATGTGGAACCCAGAGTATGATCAACCGTGTGAACGGACACGTGTTCAAATATGTCTCAGTTTTGGTCCCCTGGTACTCGGGTGCAACATTCCTGACACTTTACTAACACTCTCCCCACTTGGAGAGTCAGCGCCTTTAACCTCCTGTTTGGCCCAGTTTGCAATTTCTGCGGAAGATGAACAGGAATAGCGAGAACCAATGAGAGACTAGCTGGAGGTGTCTGGACGGGCAAATTTAACTCTCATTTCCCACCAGGAAGAGGAAATAACCAAAGGCTCAGCGTGCCGTGCCGGAACAAGATTAGGGCCTGAAGCCATCCTGCGGTGTTGCGGCCAGCTCAAAAGAAAGCGAGTTGAAGAAAGGAGCTCAGGGGCACTGTAATTCACAAACCTGCAGAGTTATAAATGACAGCTATCGTCCAAAAATATACTGAAGTAAGGCTGCCAAGAGGACTTGAAAGCGGGGCAGAATTGCAGGAAACCGATTTCAGGAGGTAGACTGGAATTGCATTGAAAGCATAGGAAAAGAGGCAGAACGTCCACAATGATGCACTTGGCCAAAAAGGGCGTATGCGTTTTTTCCTGAATATATTCAGGAAAAAATGCATACACCCTTTTTGGCCAACCAAGCAAACTTGCAAAGGAAATCTGCACTACAATGAAGTCTCACTTCCCCCCGGTCAAAAGGGCCATCTGAAAAAAGTGTAAAATCCAGAAAGGCAGGACAGGCCATGGAGAACTGGGAGCCTTGTTATGCTGATGGGCGGGATGTAAATTGCCAGCAGACACTCGGGAGAAGTGTATGGTGTTTCCTGAAACATCTAAAAAACAAAGCAACAGGGCCTAGGGCACTTCCACTTATGGTCCTATAGCTTAGGGAAATTAAAATCAAAAAGACACAGCCACCCCAAAGTTTGGGACGCCTCTGTTTACAAGAACCTCGTTTACCGTACAAGTTCAATATCGCAGAAAGTGAAAAATGGATAAAGAACTTGTGGTACTTACGTACAATGCAGTATCACTCAGCAATGAAATCTATGTCATTAGGCCCGTAGCAGCATAATGAGTGGATTCAGGTACGATGATTCTAACTGAAATAAGTCACACAGAAAAAGTAACATCATAAGATATCACTAATACACGGAATGTAAACTTGGCTACACAGGAACTGAATTCCAAAACAGAACAGGGTCTCAAATTTAGAAAACCAACTTATGCTTGCTTAAGGGGAAAGGTGAGTTGGGGTGCTGCATAAAACCAGAGATTGAAATGAGCACAGATAAAGTTCCTTAAGCCAAATATGGAATAGACAAGAGCTACTCCTTGCTCAACGAAATGGACTCAACACCCCATATTAAACGCCTAAGAATGTACCTGACTAGTAAGTATCTTAAAACCTATGGATTGCTATGTCTCCAAAAGAGAATCAAGCATGTGTACAGGGGCATAAACGCAGCAGTGATAGGATTGGAGAGGTTCGGTGAGCAAATGAAGACCCTTTGAAGTCATATTGCATGGTACCCATTCCACGGGTCTCAACTCTCCAGGTTTAAGGTATTCTTCCTTCAGCTAAAACATGCATGTGGAACCCAGAGTATGATCAACCGTGTGAACGGGAGACGTGTTCAAATATGTCTCAGTTTTGGTCCCCTGGTACTCGGGTGCAACATTCCTGACGCTTTACTAACTCTCCCCACTTGGAGAGTCAGGGCCTTTAACCTCCTGTTTGGCCCAGTTTGCAATTTCTGCGGAAGATGAACAGGAATAGGGAGAACCAATGAGAGACTAGCTGGAGGTGTCTCGACGGGCAAATTTAACTCTCATTTCCCACCAGGAAGAGGAAATAACCAAAGGCTCAGCGTGCCGTGCCGGAACAAGATTAGGGCCTGAAGCCATCCTGCGGTGTTGCTGCCAGCTCAAAAGAAAGAGAGTTGAAGAAAGGAGCTCAGGGGCACTGTAATTCACAAACCTGCAGAGTTATAAATGACAGCTATCGTCCAAAAATATACTGAAGTAAGGCTGCCAAGAGGACTTGAAAGCGGGGCAGAATTGCAGGAAACCGATTTCAGGAGGTAGACTGGAATTGCATTGAAAGCATAGGAAAAGAGGCAGAACGTCCACAATGATGCACTTGGCCAAAAAGGGCGTATGCGTTTTTTCCTGAATATATTCAGGAAAAAACGCATACGCCCTTTTTGGCCAACCAAGCAAGCTTGCAAAGGAAATCTGCACTACAATGAAGTCTCACTTCCCCCCGGTCAAAAGGGCCATCTGAAAAAAGTGTAAAATCCAGAAACGCAGGACAGGCCATGGAGAACTGGGAGTCTTTTTATGCTGATGGGAGGGATGTAAATTGCCAACAGCCACTCGGGAGAAGTGTATGGTGTTTCCTGAAACATCTAAAAAACAAAGCAACAGAGCCTAGGGCACTTCCACTTATGGTCCTATAGCTTAGGGAAATTAAAATCAAAAAGACACAGCCACCCCAAAGTTTGGGACGCCTCTGTTTACAAGAACCTCATTTACCGTACAAGTTCAATATCACAGAATGTGAAAAATGGATAAAGATGTTGTGGTACTTACGTACAATGCAGTATCACTCAACAATGAAATCTATGTCATCAGGCCCGTAGCAGCATAATGAGTGGATTCAGGTACGATGATTCTAACTGAAATAAGTCACACAGAAAAAGAAACATCATAAGATATCACTAATACACAGAATGTAAACTTGGCTACACAGGAACTGAATTCCAAAACAGAACAGGGTCTCAAATTTAGAAAACCAACTTATGCTTGCTTAAGGGGAAAGGTGAGTTGGGGTGCTGCATAAAACCAGAGATTGAAATGAGCACAGATAAAGTTCCTTAAGCCAAATATGGAATAGACAAGAGCTACTCCTTGCTCAACGAAATGGACTCAACACCCCATATTAAATGCCTAAGAATGTACCTGACTAGTAAGTATCTTAAAACCTATGGATTGCTATGTCTCCAAAAGAGAATCAAGCGTCTGTACAGGGGGATAAACGCAGCAGTGTTAGGATTGGAGAAGTTCGGTGAGCAAATGAAGACCCTTTGAAGTCATATTGCATGGTACCCATTACACGGGTCTCAACTCTCCAGGTTTAAGGTATTCTTCCTTCAGCTAAAACATGCATGTGGAACCCAGAGTATGATCAACCGTGTGAACGGGAGACGTGTTCAAATATGTCTCAGTTTTCCTCCCCTGGTACTCGGGTGCAACATTCCAGATGCTTTACTAACACCCTCCCGACTTGGAGAGTCAGTCCCTTTAACCTCCTGTTTGGCCCAGTTTGCAATTTCTGCGGAAGATGAACAGGAATAGCGAGAACCAATGAGAGACTAGCTGGAGGTGTCTGGACGGGCAAATTTAACTCTCATTTCCCACCAGGAAGAGGAATTAACCAAAGGCTCAGCTTGCCGTGCCGGAACCAGATTAGGGCCTGAAGCCATCCTGCGGTGTTGCGGCCAGCTGAAAAGAAAGCGAGTTGAAGAAAGGAGCTCAGGGGCACTGTAATTCACAAACCTGCAGAGTTATAAATGATAGCTATCGTCCAAAAATATACTGAAGTAAGGCTGCCAAGAGGACTTGAAAGCGGGGCAGAATTGCAGGAAACCGATTTCAGGAGGTAGACTGGAATTGCATTGAAAGCATAGGAAAAGAGGCAGAACGTCCACAATGATGCACTTGGCCAAAAAGGGCGTATGCGTTTTTTCCTGAATATATTCAGGAAAAAACGCATACGCCCTTTTTGGCCAACCAAGCAAACTTGCAAAGGAAATCTGCACTACAATGAAGTCTCACTTCCCCCCGGTCAAAAGGGCCATCTGAAAAAAGTGTAAAATCCAGAAAGGCAGGACAGGCCATGGAGAACTGGGAGCCTTGTTATGCTGATGGGTGGGATGTAAATTGCCAACAGCCACTCGGGAGAAGTGTATGGTGTTTCCTGAAACATCTAAAAAACAAAGCAACAGAGCCTAGGGCACTTCCACTTATGGTCCTATAGCTTAGGGAAATTAAAATCAAAAAGACACAGCCACCCCAAAGTTTGGGACGCCTCTGTTTACAAGAACCTCGTTTACAGTACAAGTTCAACATCGCAGAAAGTGAAAAATGGATAAAGAAGTTGTGGTATTTACTTACAAAGCAATATCACTCAGCAATGGAATCTATGTCATCAGGCCCTTAGCAGCACAATGAGTGGATTCAGGTATGATGATTCTAACTGATATAAGTCACACAGAAAAAGAAACATCATAAGATATCAGTAATACACGGAATGTAAACTTGGCTACACAGGAACTGAATTACAGAACAGAACAGGGTCTCAAATTTAGAAAACCAACTTATGCTTGCTTAAGGGTAAAGGTGAGTTGGGGTGCTGCATAAAACCAGAGATTGAAATGAGCACAGATAAAGTTCCTTAAGCCAAATATGGAATAGACAAGAGCTACTCCTTGCTCAACGAAATGGACTCAACACCGCATATTAAACGCCTAAGAATGTACCTGACTAGTAAGTATCTTAAAACCTATGGATTGCTATGTCTCCGAAAGAGAATCAAGCATGTGTACAGGGGCATAAACGCAGCAGTGATAGGATTGGAGAGGTTCGGTGAGCAAATGAAGACCCTTTGAAGTCATATTGCATGGTACCCATTCCACGGGTTTCAACTACCCAGGTTTAAGGTATTCTACCTTCAGCTAAAACATGCATGTGGAAACTAGAGTATGATCAACCATGTGATCGGGAAACGTGTTCAAATATGTCTCAGTTTTCGTACCCTGGTACTCGGGTGCAACATTCCAGACGCTTTACTAACACCCTCCCGACTTGGAGAGTCAGTCCCTTTAACCTCCTGTTTGGCCCAGTTTGCAATTTCTGTGGAAGATGAACAGGAATAGCGAGAACCAATGAGAGACTAGCTGGAGGTGTCTGGACGGGCAAATTTAACTCTCATTTCCCACCAGGAAGAGGAATTAACCAAAGGCTCAGCTTGCCGTGCCGGAACCAGATTAGGGCCTGAAGCCATCCTGCGGTGTTGCGGCCAGCTCAAAAGAAAGCGAGTTGAAGAAAGGAGCTCAGGGGCACTGTAATTCACAAACCTGCAGAGTTATAAATGACAGCTATCGTCCAAAAATATACTGAAGTAAGGCTGCCAAGAGGACTTGAAAGCGGGGCAGAATTGCAGGAAACCGATTTCAGGAGGTAGACTGGAATTGCATTGAAAGCATAGGAAAAGAGGCAGAACGTCCACAATGATGCACTTGGCCAAAAAGGGCGTATGCGTTTTTTCCTGAATATATTCAGGAAAAAACGCATACGCCCTTTTTGGCCAACCAAGCAAGCTTGCAATGGAAATCTGCACTACAATGAAGTCTCACTTCCCCCCGGTCAAAAGGGCCATCTGAAAAAAGTGTAAAATCCAGAAAGGCAGGACAGGCCATGGAGAACTGGGAGCCTTTTTATGCTGATGGGAGGGATGTAAATTGCCAACAGACACTCGGGAGAAGTGTATGGTGTTTCCTGAAACATCTAAAAAACAAAGCAACAGAGCCTAGGGCACTTCCACTTATGGTCCTATAGATTAGGGAAATTAAAATCAAAAAGACACAGCCACCCCAAAGTTTGGGACGCCTCTGTTTACAAGAACCTCGTTTACAGTACAAGTTCAACATCGCAGAAAGTGAAAAATGGATAAAGAAGTTGTGGTATTTACTTACAAAGCAATATCACTCAGCAATGAAATCTATGTCATCAGGCCCTTAGCAGCACAATGAGTGGATTCAGGTATGACGATTCTAACTGAAATAAGTCACACAGAAAAAGAAACATCATAAGATATCAGTAATACACGGAATGTAAACTTGGCTACACAGGAACTGAATTACAGAACAGAACAGGGTCTCAAATTTAGAAAACCAGCTTATGCTTGCTTAAGGGTAAAGGTGAGTTGGGGTGCTGCATAAAACCAGAGATTGAAATGAGCACAGATAAAGTTCCTTAAGCCAAATATGAAATAGACAAGAGCTACTCCTTTCTCAACGAAATGGACTCAACACCGCATATTAAACGCCTAAGAATGTACCTGACTAGTAAGTATCTTAAAACCTATGGATTGCTATGTCTCCGAAAGAGAATCAAGCATGTGTACAGGGGCATAAACGCAGCAGTGATAGGATTGGAGAGGTTCGGTGAGCAAATGAAGACCCTTTGAAGTCATATTGCATGGTACCCATTCCACGGGTTTCAACTACCCAGGTTTAAGGTATTCTACCTTCAGGTAAAACATGCATGTGGAAACTAGAGTATGATCAACCATGTGATCGGGAAACGTGTTCAAATATGTCTCAGTTTTCGTACCCTGGTACTCGGGTGCAACATTCCAGACGCTTTACTAACACCCTCCCGACTTGGAGAGTCAGTCCCTTTAACCTCCTGTTTGGCCCAGTTTGCAATTTCTGTGGAAGATGAACAGGAATAGCGAGAACCAATGAGAGACTAGCTGGAGGTGTCTGGACGGGCAAATTTAACTCTCATTTCCCACCAGGAAGAGGAATTAACCAAAGGCTCAGCTTGCCGTGCCGGAACCAGATTAGGGCCTGAAGCCATCCTGCGGTGTTGCGGCCAGCTCAAAAGAAAGCGAGTTGAAGAAAGGAGCTCAGGGGCACTGTAATTCACAAACCTGCAGAGTTATAAATGACAGCTATCGTCCAAAAATATACTGAAGTAAGGCTGCCAAGAGGACTTGAAAGCGGGGCAAAATTGCAGGAAACCAATTTCAGGAGGTAGACTGGAATTGCATTGAAAGCATAGGAAAAGAGGCAGAACGTCCACAATGATGCACTTGGCCAAAAAGGGCGTATGCGTTTTTTCCTGAATATATTCAGGAAAAAACGCATACGCCCTTTTTGGCCAACCAAGCAAGCTTGCAAAGGAAATCTGCACTACAATGAAGTCTCACTTCCCCGCGGTCAAAAGGGCCATCTGAAAAAAGTGTAAAATCCAGAAAGGCAGGACAGGCCATGGAGAACTGGGAGCCTTTTTATGCTGATGGGAGGGATGTAAATTGCCAACAGACACTCGGGAGAAGTGTATGGTGTTTCCTGAAACATCTAAAAAACAAAGCAACAGAGCCTAGGGCACTTCCACTTATGGTCCTATAGCTTAGGGAAATTAAAATCAAAAAGACACAGCCACCCCAAAGTTTGGGACGCCTCTGTTTACAAGAACCTCGTTTACAGTACAAGTTCAACATCGCAGAAAGTGAAAAATGGATAATGAAGTTGTGGTATTTACTTACAAATCAATTTCACTCAGCAATGAAATCTATGCCATCAGGCCCTTAGCAGCACAATGAGTGGATTCAGGTATGATGATTTTAACTGAAATAAGTCACACAGAAAAAGAAACATCATAAGATATCAGTAATACACGGAATGTAAACTTGGCTACACAGGAACTGAATTACAGAACAGAACAGGGTCTCAAATTTAGAAAACCAACTTATGCTTGCTTAAGGGTAAAGGTGAGTTGGGGTGCTGCATAAAACCAGAGATTGAAATGAGCACAGATAAAGTTCCTTAAGCCAAATATGGAATAGACAAGAGCTACTCCTTGCTCAACGAAATGGACTCAACACCGCATATTAAACGCCTAAGAATGTACCTGACTAGTAAGTATCTTAAAACCTATGGATTGCTATGTCTCCGAAAGAGAATCAAGCATGTGTACAGGGGCATAAACGCAGCAGTGATAGGATTGGAGAGGTTCGGTGAGCAAATGAAGACCCTTTGAAGTCATATTGCATGGTACCCATTCCACGGGTTTCAACTACCCAGGTTTAAGGTATTCTACCTTCAGCTAAAACATGCATGTGGAAACTAGAGTATGATCAACCATGTGATCGGGAAACGTGTTCAAATATGTCTCAGTTTTCGTACCCTGGTACTCGGGTGCAACATGCCAGACGCTTTACTAACACCCTCCCGACTTGGAGAGTCAGTCCCTTTAACCTCCTGTTTGGCCCAGTTTGCAATTTCTGTGGAAGATGAACAGGAATAGCGAGAACCAATGAGAGACTAGCTGGAGGTGTCTGGACGGGCAAATTTAACTCTCATTTCCCACCAGGAAGAGGAATTAACCAAAGGCTCAGCTTGCCGTGCCGGAACCAGATTAGGGCCTGAAGCCATCCTGCGGTGTTGCGGCCAGCTCAAAAGAAAGCGAGTTGAAGAAAGGAGCTCAGGGGCACTGTAATTCACAAACCTGCAGAGTTATAAATGACAGCTATCGTCCAAAAATATACTGAAGTAAGGCTGCCAAGAGGACTTGAAAGCGGGGCAGAATTGCAGGAAACCGATTTCAGGAGGTAGACTGGAATTGCATTGAAAGCATAGGAAAAGAGGCAGAACGTCCACAATGATGCACTTGGCCAAAAAGGGCGTATGCGTTTTTTCCTGAATATATTCAGGAAAAAACGCATACGCCCTTTTTGGCCAACCAAGCAAGCTTGCAAAGGAAATCTGCACTACAATGAAGTCTCACTTCCCCCCGGTCAAAAGGGCCATCTGAAAAAAGTGTAAAATCCAGAAAGGCAGGACAGGCCATGGAGAACTGGGAGCCTTTTTATGCTGATGGGAGGGATGTAAATTGCCAACAGACACTCGGGAGAAGTGTATGGTGTTTCCTGAAACATCTAAAAAACAAAGCAACAGAGCCTAGGACACTTCCACTTATGGTCCTATAGATTAGGGAAATTAAAATCAAAAAGACACAGCCACCCCAAAGTTTGGGACGCCTCTGTTTACAAGAACCTCGTTTACAGTACAAGTTCAACATCGCAGAAAGTGAAAAATGGATAAAGAAGTTGTGGTATTTACTTACAAAGCAATATCACTCAGCAATGAAATCTATGTCATCAGGCCCTTAGCAGCACAATGAGTGGATTCAGGTATGATGATTCTAACTGAAATAAGTCACACAGAAAAAGAAACATCATAAGATATCAGTAATACACGGAATGTAAACTTGGCTACACAGGAACTGAATTACAGAACAGAACAGGGTCTCAAATTTAGAAAACCAACTTATGCTTGCTTAAGGGGAAAGGTGAGTTGGGGTGCTGCATAAAACCAGAGATTGAAATGAGCACAGATAAAGTTCCTTAAGCCAAATATGGAATAGACAAGAGCTACTCCTTGCTCAACGAAATGGACTCAACACCGCATATTAAACGCCTAAGAATGTACCTGACTAGTAAGTATCTTAAAACCTATGGATTGCTATGTCTCCGAAAGAGAATCAAGCATGTGTACAGGGGCATAAACGCAGCAGTGATAGGATTGGAGAGGTTCGGTGAGCAAATGAAGACCCTTTGAAGTCATATTGCATGGTACCCATTCCACGGGTTTCAACTACCCAGGTTTAAGGTATTCTTCCTTCAGCTAAAACATGCATGTGGAACCTAGAGTACGATCAACCATGTGATCGGGAAACGTGTTCAAATATGTCTCAGTTTTTGTACCCTGGTACTCGGGTGCAACATTCCAGACGCTTTACTAACACCCTCCCGACTTGGAGAGTCAGTCCCTTTAACCTCCTGTTTGGCCCAGTTTGCAATTTCTGCGGAAGATGAACAGGAATAGCGAGAACCAATGAGAGACTAGCTGGAGGTGTCTGGACGGGCAAATTTAACTCTCATTTCCCACCAGGAAGAGGAATTAACCAAAGGCTCAGCGTGCCGTGCCGGAACCAGATTAGGGCCTGAAGCCATCCTGCGGTGTTGCGGCCAGGTCACAAGAAAGCGAGTTGAAGAAAGGAGCTCAGGGGCACTGTAATTCACAAACCTGCAGAGTTATAAATGACAGCTATCGTCCAAAAATATACTGAAGTAAGGCTGCCAAGAGGACTTGAAAGCGGGGCAGAATTGCAGGAAACCGATTTCAGGAGGTAGACTGGAATTGCATTGAAAGCATAGGAAAAGAGGCAGAACGTCCACAATGATGCACTTGGCCAAAAAGGGCGTATGCGTTTTTTCCTGAATATATTCAGGAAAAAACGCATACGCCCTTTTTGGCCAACGAAGCAAGCTTGCAAAGGAAATCTGCACTACAATGAAGTCTCACTTCCCCCCGGTCAAAAGGGCCATCTGAAAAAAGTGTAAAATCCAGAAAGGCAGGGCAGGCCATGGAGAACTGGGAGCCTTGTTATGCTGATGGGCGGGATGCAAATTGCCAACAGCCACTCGGGAGAAGTGTATGGTGTTTCCTGAAACATCTAAAAAACAAAGCAACAGAGCCTAGGACACTTCCACTTATGGTCCTATAGCTTAGGGAAATTAAAATCAAAAAGACACAGCCACCCCAAAGTTTGGGACGCCTCTGTTTACAAGAACCTCATTTACCGTACAAGTTCAATATCACAGAAAGTGAAAAATGGATAAAGAAGTTGTGGTACTTACGTACAATGCAGTATCACTCAACAATGAAATCTATGTCATCAGGCCCGTAGCAGCATAATGAGTGGATTCAGGTACGATGATTCTAACTGAAATAAGTCACACAGAAAAAGAAACATCATAAGATATCACTAATACACAGAATGTAAACTTGGCTACACAGGAACTGAATTCCAAAACAGAACAGGGTCTCAAATTTAGAAAACCAACTTATGCTTGCTTAAGGGGAAAGGTGAGTTGGGGTGCTGCATAAAACCAGAGATTGAAATGAGCACAGATAAAGTTCCTTAAGCCAAATATGGAATAGACAAGAGCTACTCCTTGCTCAATGAAATGGACTCAACACCGCATATTAAACGCCTAAGAATGTACCTGACTAGTAAGTATCTTAAAACCTATGGATTGCTATGTCTCCGAAAGAGAATCAAGCATGTGTACAGGGGCATAAACGCAGCAGTGATAGGATTGGAGAGGTTCGGTGAGCAAATGAAGACCCTTTGAAGTCATATTGCATGGTACTCATTACACGGGTCTCAACTCTCCAGGTTTAAGGTATTCTTCCTTCAGCTAAAACATGCATGTGGAACCCAGAGTATGATCAAACGTTTGAACGGGAGACGTGTTCAAATATGTCTCAGTTTTCCTCCCCTGGTACTCGGGTGCAACATTCCAGATGCTTTACTAACACCCTCCCGACTTGGAGAGTCAGTCCCTTTAACCTCCTGTTTGGCCCAGTTTGCAATTTCTGTGGAAGATGAACAGGAATAGCGAGAACCAATGAGAGACTAGCTGGAGGTGTCTGGACGGGCAAATTTAACTCTCATTTCCCACCAGGAAGAGGAATTAACCAAAGGCTCAGCGTGCCGTGCCGGAACCAGATTAGGGCCTGAAGCCATCCTGCGGTGTTGCGGCCAGCTCAAAAGAAAGCGAGTTGAAGAAAGGAGCTCAGGGGCACTGTAATTCACAAACCTGCAGAGTTATAAATGACAGCTATCGTCCAAAAATATACTGAAGTAAGGCTGCCAAGAGGACTTGAAAGCGGTGCAGAATTGCAGGAAACCGATTTCAGGAGGTAGACTGGAATTGCATTGAAAGCATAGGAAAAGAGGCAGAACGTCCACAATGATGCACTTGGCCAAAAAGGGCGTATGCGTTTTTTCCTGAATATATTCAGGAAAAAACGCATACGCCCTTTTTGGCCAACCAAGCAAGCTTGCAAAGGAAATCTGCACTACAATGAAGTCTCACTTCCCCCCGGTCAAAAGGGCCATCTGAAAAAAGTGTAAAATCCAGAAAGGCAGGACAAGCCATGGAGAACTGGGAGCCTTGTTATGCTGATGGGCGGGATGTAAATTGCCAACAGACACTCGGGAGAAGTGTATGGTGTTTCCTGAAACATCTAAAAAACAAAGCAACAGAGCCTAGGGCACTTCCACTTATGGTCCTATAGCTTAGGGAAATTAAAATCAAAAAGACACAGCCACCCCAAAGTTTGGGACGCCTCTGTTTACAAGAACCTCGTTTACAGTACAAGTTCAACATCGCAGAAAGTGAAAAATGGATAAAGAAGTTGTGGTATTTACTTACAAAACAATATCACTCAGCAATGAAATCTATGTCATCAGGCCCCTAGCAGCACGATGAGTGGATTCAGGTATGATGATTCTAACTGAAATAAGTCACACAGAAAAAGAAACATCATAAGATATCAGTAATACACGGAATGTAAACTTGGCTACACAGGAACTGAATTACAGAACAGAACAGGGTCTCAAATTTAGAAAACCAACTTATGCTTGCTTAAGGGGAAAGGTGAGTTGGGGTGCTGCATAAAACCAGAGATTGAAATGAGCACAGATAAAGTTCCTTAAGCCAAATATGGAATAGACAAGAGCTACTCCTTGCTCAACGAAATGGACTCAACACCGCATATTAAACGCCTAAGAATGTACCTGACTAGTAAGTATCTTAAAACCTATGGATTGCTATGTCTCCGAAAGAGAATCAAGCATGTGTACAGGGGCATAAACGCAGCAGTGATAGGATTGGAGAGGTTCGGTGAGCAAATGAAGACCCTTTGAAGTCATATTGCATGGTACCCATTCCACGGGTTTCAACTACCCAGGTTTAAGGTATTCTTCCTTCAGCTAAAACATGCATGTGGAACCTAGAGTACGATCAACCATGTGATCGGGAAACGTGTTCAAATATGTCTCAGTTTTCGTACCCTGGTACTCGGGTGCAACATTCCAGACGCTTTACTAACACCCTCCCGACTTGGAGAGTCAGTCCCTTTAACCTCCTGTTTGGCCCAGTTTGCAATTTCTGCGGAAGATGAACAGGAATAGCGAGAACCAATGAGAGACTAGCTGGAGGTGTCTGGACGGGCAAATTTAACTCTCATTTCCCACCAGGAAGAGGAATTAACCAAAGGCTCAGCGTGCCGTGCCGGAACCAGATTAGGGCCTGAAGCCATCCTGCGGTGTTGCGGCCAGGTCACAAGAAAGCGAGTTGAAGAAAGGAGCTCAGGGGCACTGTAATTCACAAACCTGCAGAGTTATAAATGACAGCTATCGTCCAAAAATATACTGAAGTAAGGCTGCCAAGAGGACTTGAAAGCGGGGCAGAATTGCAGGAAACCGATTTCAGGAGGTAGACTGGAATTGCATTGAAAGCATAGGAAAAGAGGCAGAACGTCCACAATGATGCACTTGGCCAAAAAGGGCGTATGCGTTTTTTCCTGAATATATTCAGGAAAAAACGCATACGCCCTTTTTGGCCAACCAAGCAAGCTTGCAAAGGAAATCTGCACTACAATGAAGTCTCACTTCCCCCCGGTCAAAAGGGCCATCTGAAAAAAGTGTAAAATCCAGAAAGGCAGGACAGGCCATGGAGAACTGGGAGCCTTCTTATGCTGATGGGCGGGATGTAAATTGCCAACAGCCACTCGGGAGAAGTGTATGGTGTTTCCTGAAACATCTAAAAAACAAAGCAACAGAGCCTAGGGCACTTCCACTTATGGTCCTATAGCTTAGGGAAATTAAAATCAAAAAGACACAGCCACCCCAAAGTTTGGGACGCCTCTGTTTACAAGAACCTCATTTACCGTACAAGTTCAATATCACAGAAAGTGAAAAATGGATAAAGAAGTTGTGGTACTTACGTACAATGCAGTATCACTCAACAATGAAATCTATGTCATCAGGCCCGTAGCAGCATAATGAGTGGATTCAGGTACGATGATTCTAACTGAAATAAGTCACACAGAAAAAGAAACATCATAAGATATCACTAATACACAGAATGTAAACTTGGCTACACAGGAACTGAATTCCAAAACAGAACAGGGTCTCAAATTTAGAAAACCAACTTATGCTTGCTTAAGGGGAAAGGTGAGTTGGGGTGCTGCATAAAACCAGAGATTGAAATGAGCACAGATAAAGTTCCTTAAGCCAAATATGGAATAGACAAGAGCTACTCCTTGCTCAACGAAATGGACTCAACACCGCATATTAAACGCCTAAGAATGTACCTGACTAGTAAGTATCTTAAAACCTATGGATTGCTATGTCTCCGAAAGAGAATCAAGCATGTGTACAGGGGCATAAACGCAGCAGTGATAGGATTGGAGAGGTTCGGTGAGCAAATGAAGACCCTTTGAAGTCATATTGCATGGTACCCATTACACGGGTCTCAACTCTCCAGGTTTAAGGTATTCTTCCTTCAGCTAAAACATGCATGTGGAACCCAGAGTATGATCAACCGTTTGAACGGGAGACGTGTTCAAATATGTCTCAGTTTTCCTCCCCTGGTACTCGGGTGCAACATTCCAGATGCTTTACTAACACCCTCCCGACTTGGAGAGTCAGTCCCTTTAACCTCCTGTTTGGCCCAGTTTGCAATTTCTGTGGAAGATGAACAGGAATAGCGAGAACCAATGAGAGACTAGCTGGAGGTGTCTGGACGGGCAAATTTAACTCTCATTTCCCACCAGGAAGAGGAATTAACCAAAGGCTCAGCGTGCCGTGCCGGAACCAGATTAGGGCCTGAAGCCATCCTGCGGTGTTGCGGCCAGCTCAAAAGAAAGCGAGTTGAAGAAAGGAGCTCAGGGGCACTGTAATTCACAAACCTGCAGAGTTATAAATGACAGCTATCGTCCAAAAATATACTGAAGTAAGGCTGCCAAGAGGACTTGAAAGCGGTGCAGAATTGCAGGAAACCGATTTCAGGAGGTAGACTGGAATTGCATTGAAAGCATAGGAAAAGAGGCAGAACGTCCACAATGATGCACTTGGCCAAAAAGGGCGTATGCGTTTTTTCCTGAATATATTCAGGAAAAAACGCATACGCCCTTTTTGGCCAACCAAGCAAGCTTGCAAAGGAAATCTGCACTACAATGAAGTCTCACTTCCCCCCGGTCAAAAGGGCCATCTGAAAAAAGTGTAAAATCCAGAAAGGCAGGACAAGCCATGGAGAACTGGGAGCCTTGTTATGCTGATGGGCGGGATGTAAATTGCCAACAGACACTCGGGAGAAGTGTATGGTGTTTCCTGAAACATCTAAAAAACAAAGCAACAGAGCCTAGGGCACTTCCACTTATGGTCCTATAGATTAGGGAAATTAAAATCAAAAAGACACAGCCACCCCAAAGTTTGGGACTCCTCTGTTTACAAGAACCTCGTTTACAGTACAAGTTCAACATCGCAGAAAGTGAAAAATGGATAAAGAAGTTGTGGTATTTACTTACAAAGCAATATCACTCAGCAATGAAATCTATGTCATCAGGCCCTTAGCAGCACAATGAGTGGATTCAGGTATGATGATTCTAACTGATATAAGTCACACAGAAAAAGAAACATCATAAGATATCAGTAATACACGGAATGTAAACTTGGCTACACAGGAACTGAATTACAGAACAGAACAGGGTCTCAAATTTAGAAAACCAACTTATGCTTGCTTAAGGGGAAAGGTGAGTTGGGGTGCTGCATAAAACCAGAGATTGAAATGAGCACAGATAAAGTTCCTTAAGCCAAATATGGAATAGACAAGAGCTACTCCTTGCTCAACGAAATGGACTCAACACCGCATATTAAACGCCTAAGAATGTACCTGACTAGTAAGTATCTTAAAACCTATGGATTGCTATGTCTCCGAAAGAGAATCAAGCATGTGTACAGGGGCATAAACGCAGCAGTGATAGGATTGGAGAGGTTCGGTGAGCAAATGAAGACCCTTTGAAGTCATATTGCATGGTACCCATTCCACGGGTTTCAACTACCCAGGTTTAAGGTATTCTACCTTCAGCTAAAACATGCATGTGGAAACTAGAGTATGATGAACCATGTGATCGGGAAACGTGTTCAAATATGTCTCAGTTTTCGTACCCTGGTACTCGGGTGCAACATTCCAGACGCTTTACTAACACCCTCCCGACTTGGAGAGTCAGTCCCTTTAACCTCCTGTTTGGCCCAGTTTGCAATTTCTGTGGAAGATGAACAGGAATAGCGAGAACCAATGAGAGACTAGCTGGAGGTGTCTGGACGGGCAAATTTAACTCTCATTTCCCACCAGGAAGAGGAATTAACCAAAGGCTCAGCGTGCCGTGCCGGAACCAGATTAGGGCCTGAAGCCATCCTGCGGTGTTGCGGCCAGCTCAAAAGAAAGCGAGTTGAAGAAAGGAGCTCAGGGGCACTGTAATTCACAAACCTGAAGAGTTATAAATGACAGCTATCGTCCAAAAATATACTGAAGTAAGGCTGCCAAGAGGACTTGAAAGCGGGGCAGAATTGCAGGAAACCGATTTCAGGAGGTAGACTGGAATTGCATTGAAAGCATAGGAAAAGAGGCAGAACGTCCACAATGATGCACTTGGCCAAAAAGGGCGTATGCGTTTTTTCCTGAATATATTCAGGAAAAAACGCATACGCCCTTTTTGGCCAACCAAGCAAGCTTGCAAAGGAAATCTGCACTACAATGAAGTCTCACTTCCCCCCGGTCAAAAGGGCCATCTGAAAAAAGTGTAAAATCCAGAAAGGCAGGACAGGCCGTGGAGAACTGGGAGCCTTGTTATGCTGATGGGCGGGATGTAAATTGTCAACAGCCACTCAGGAGAAGTGTATGGTGTTTCCTGAAACATCTAAAAAACAAAGCAACAGAGCCTAGGGCACTTCCACTTATGGTCCTATAGCTTAGGGAAATTAAAATCAAAAAGACACAGCCACCCCAAAGTTTGGGACGCCTCTGTTTACAAGAACCTCGTTTACAGTACAAGTTCAACATCGCAGAAAGTGAAAAATGGATAAAGAAGTTGTGGTATTTACTTACAAAGCAATATCACTCAGCAATGAAATCTATGTCATCAGGCCCTTAGCAGCACAATGAGTGGATTCAGGTATGATGATTCTAACTGATATAAGTCACACAGAAAAAGAAACATCATAAGATATCAGTAATACACGGAATGTAAACTTGGCTACACAGGAACTGAATTACAGAACAGAACAGGGTCTCAAATTTAGAAAACCAACTTATGCTTGCTTAAGGGTAAAGGTGAGTTGGGGTGCTGCATAAAACCAGAGATTGAAATGAGCACAGATAAAGTTCCTTAAGCCAAATATGGAATAGACAAGAGCTACTCCTTGCTCAATGAAATGGACTCAACACCGCATATTAAACGCCTAAGAATGTACCTGACTAGTAAGTATCTTAAAACCTATGGATTGCTATGTCTCCGAAAGAGAATCAAGCATGTGTACAGGGGCATAAACGCAGCAGTGATAGGATTGGAGAGGTTCGGTGAGCAAATGAAGACCCTTTGAAGTCATATTGCATGGTACCCATTCCATGGGTTTCAACTACCCAGGTTTAAGGTATTCTACCTTCAGCTAAAACATGCATGTGGAAACTAGAGTATGATCAACCATGTGATCGGGAAACGTGTTCAAATATGTCTCAGTTTTCGTACCCTGGTACTCGGGTGCAACATTCCAGACGGTTTACTAACACCCTCCCGACTTGGAGAGTCAGTCCCTTTAACCTCCTGTTTGGCCCAGTTTGCAATTTCTGTGGAAGATGAACAGGAATAGCGAGAACCAATGAGAGACTAGCTGGAGGTGTCTGGACGGGCAAATTTAACTCTCATTTCCCACCAGGAAGAGGAATTAACCAAAGGCTCAGCTTGCCGTGCCGGAACCAGATTAGGGCCTGAAGCCATCCTGCGGTGTTGCGGCCAGCTCAAAAGAAAGCGAGTTAAAGAAAGGAGCTCAGGGGCACTGTAATTCACAAACCTGCAGAGTTATAAATGACAGCTATCGTCCAAAAATATACTGAAGTAAGGCTGCCAAGAGGACTTGAAAGCGGGGCAGAATTGCAGGAAACCGATTTCAGGAGGTAGACTGGAATTGCATTGAAAGCATAGGAAAAGAGGCAGAACGTCCACAATGATGCACTTGGCCAAAAAGGGCGTATGCGTTTTTTCCTGAATATATTCAGGAAAAAACGCATACGCCCTTTTTGGCCAACCAAGCAAGCTTGCAAAGGAAATCTGCACTACAATGAAGTCTCACTTCCCCCCGGTCAAAAGGGCCATCTGAAAAAAGTGTAAAATCCAGAAAGGCAGGACAAGCCATGGAGAACTGGGAGCCTTGTTATGCTGATGGGCGGGATGTAAATTGCCAACAGACACTCGGGAGAAGTGTATGGTGTTTCCTGAAACATCTAAAAAACAAAGCAACAGAGCCTAGGGCACTTCCACTTATGGTCCTATAGCTTAGGGAAATTAAAATCAAAAAGACACAGCCACCCCAAAGTTTGGGACGCCTCTGTTTACAAGAACCTCATTTACCGTACAAGTTCAATATCACAGAAAGTGAAAAATGGATAAAGAAGTTGTGGTACTTACGTACAATGCAGTATCACTCAACAATGAAATCTATGTCATCAGGCCCGTAGCAGCATAATGAGTGGATTCAGGTACGATGATTCTAACTGAAATAAGTCACACAGAAAAAGAAACATCATAAGATATCACTAATACACAGAATGTAAACTTGGCTACACAGGAACTGAATTCCAAAACAGAACAGGGTCTCAAATTTAGAAAACCAACTTATGCTTGCTTAAGCGGAAAGGTGAGTTGGGGTGCTGCATAAAACCAGAGATTGAAATGAGCACAGATAAAGTTCCTTAAGCCAAATATGGAATAGACAAGAGCTACTCCTTGCTCAACGAAATGGACTCAACACCCCATATTAAATGCCTAAGAATGTACCTGACTAGTAAGTATCTTAAAACCTATGGATTGCTATGTCTCCAAAAGAGAATCAAGCGTCTGTACAGGGGGATAAACGCAGCAGTGATAGGATTGGAGAAGTTCGGTGAGCAAATGAAGACCCTTTGAAGTCATATTGCATGGTACCCATTACACGGGTCTCAACTCTCCAGGTTTAAGGTATTCTTCCTTCAGCTAAAACATGCATGTGGAACCCAGAGTATGATCAACCGTGTGAACGGGAGACGTGTTCAAATATGTCTCAGTTTTCCTCCCCTGGTACTCGGGTGCAACATTCCAGACGCTTTACTAACACCCTCCCGACTTGGAGAGTCAGTCCCTTTAACCTCCTGTTTGGCCCAGTTTGCAATTTCTGCGGAAGATGAACAGGAATAGCGAGAACCAATGAGAGACTAGCTGGAGGTGTCTGGACGGGCAAATTTAACTCTCATTTCCCACCAGGAAGAGGAATTAACCAAAGGCTCAGCGTGCCGTGCCGGAACCAGATTAAGGCCTGAAGCCATCCTGCGGTGTTGCGGCCAGCTCAAAAGAAAGCGAGTTGAAGAAAGGAGCTCAGGGGCACTGTAATTCACAAACCTGCAGAGTTATAAATGACAGCTATCGTCCAAAAATATACTGAAGTAAGGCTGCCAAGAGGACTTGAAAGCGGGGCAGAATTGCAGGAAACCGATTTCAGGAGTTAGACTGGAATTGCATTGAAAGCATAGGAAAAGAGGCAGAACGTCCACAATGATGCACTTGGCCAAAAAGGGCGTATGCGTTTTTTCCTGAATATATTCAGGAAAAAACGCATACGCCCTTTTTGGCCAACCAAGCAAGCTTGCAAAGGAAATCTGCACTACAATGAAGTCTCACTTCCCCCCGGTCAAAAGGGCCATCTGAAAAAAGTGTAAAATCCAGAAAGGCAGGACAGGCCATGGAGAACTGGGAGCCTTGTTATGCTGATGGGCGGGATGTAAATTGCCAACAGACACTCGGGAGAAGTGTATGGTGTTTCCTGAAACATCTAAAAAACAAAGCAACAGAGCCTAGGGCACTTCCACTTATGGTCCTATAGATTAGGGAAATTAAAATCAAAAAGACACAGCCACCCCAAAGTTTGGGACGCCTCTGTTTACAAGAACCTCGTTTACAGTACAAGTTCAACATCGCAGAAAGTGAAAAATGGATAAAGAAGTTGTGGTATTTACTTACAAAGCAATATCACTCAGCAATGAAATCTATGTCATCAGGCCCTTAGCAGCACAATGAGTGGATTCAGGTATGATGATTCTAACTGATATAAGTCACACAGAAAAAGAAACATCATAAGATATCAGTAATACACGGAATGTAAACTTGGCTACACAGGAACTGAATTACAGAACAGAACAGGGTCTCAAATTTAGAAAACCAACTTATGCTTGCTTAAGGGGAAAGGTGAGTTGGGGTGCTGCATAAAACCAGAGATTGAAATGAGCACAGATAAAGTTCCTTAAGCCAAATATGGAATAGACAAGAGCTACTCCTTGCTCAATGAAATGGACTCAACACCGCATATTAAACGCCTAAGAATGTACCTGACTAGTAAGTATCTTAAAACCTGTGGATTGCTATGTCTCCGAAAGAGAATCAAGCATGTGTACAGGGGCATAAACGCAGCAGTGATAGGATTGGAGAGGTTCGGTGAGCAAATGAAGACCCTTTGAAGTCATATTGCATGGTACCCATTACACGGGTCTCAACTCTCCAGGTTTAAGGTATTCTTCCTTCAGCTAAAACATGCATGTGGAACCCAGAGTATGATCAACCGTGTGAACGGACACGTGTTCAAATATGTCTCAGTTTTGGTCCCCTGGTACTCGGGTGCAACATTCCTGACACTTTACTAACACTCTCCCCACTTGGAGAGTCAGCGCCTTTAACCTCCTGTTTGGCCCAGTTTGCAATTTCTGCGGAAGATGAACAGGAATAGGGAGAACCAATGAGAGACTAGCTGGAGGTGTCTGGACGGGCAAATTTAACTCTCATTTCCCACCAGGAAGAGGAAATAACCAAAGGCTCAGCGTGCCGTGCTGGAACAAGATTAGGGCCTGAAGCCATCCTGCGGTGTTGCGGCCAGCTCAAAAGAAAGCGAGTTGAAGAAAGGAGCTCAGGGGCACTGTAATTCACAAACCTGCAGAGTTATAAATGACAGCTATCGTCCAAAAATATACTGAAGTAAGGCTGCCAAGAGGACTTGAAAGCGGGGCAGAATTGCAGGAAACCGATTTCAGGAGGTAGACTGGAATTGCATTGAAAGCATAGGAAAAGAGGCAGAACGTCCACAATGATGCACTTGGCCAAAAAGGGCGTATGCGTTTTTTCCTGAATATATTCAGGAAAAAACGCATACGCCCTTTTTGGCCAACCAAGCAAACTTGCAAAGGAAATCTGCACTACAATGAAGTCTCACTTCCCCCCGGTCAAAAGGGCCATCTGAAAAAAGTGTAAAATCCAGAAAGGCAGGACAGGCCATGGAGAACTGGGAGCCTTGTTATGCTGATGGGCGGGATGTAAATTGCCAACAGACACTCGGGAGAAGTGTATGGTGTTTCCTGAAACATCTAAAAAACAAAGCAACAGGGCCTAGGGCACTTCCACTTATGGTCCTATAGCTTAGGGAAATTAAAATCAAAAAGACACAGCCACCCCAATGTTTGGGACGCCTCTGTTTACAAGAACCTCTTTTACCGTACAAGTTCAATATCGCAGAAAGTGAAAAATGGATAAAGAACTTGTGGTACTTACGTACAATGCAGTATCACTCAGCAATGAAATCTATGTCATTAGGCCCATAGCAGCATAATGAGTGGATTCAGGTACGATGATTCTAACTGAAATAAGTCACACAGAAAAAGAAACATCATAAGATATCACTAATACACGGAATGTAAACTTGGCTACACAGGAACTGAATTCCAAAACAGAACAGGGTCTCAAATTTAGAAAACCAACTTATGCTTGCTTAAGGGGAAAGGTGAGTTGGGGTGCTGCATAAAACCAGAGATTGAAATGAGCACAGATAAAGTTCCTTAAGCCAAATATGGAATAGACAAGAGCTACTCCTTGCTCAACGAAATGGACTCAACACCCCATATTAAACGCCTAAGAATGTACCTGACTAGTAAGTATCTTAAAACCTATGGATTGCTATGTCTCCAAAAGAGAATCAAGCATGTGTACAGGGGCATAAACGCAGCAGTGATAGGATTGGAGAGGTTCGGTGAGCAAATGAAGACCCTTTGAAGTCATATTGCATGGTACCCATTCCACGGGTCTCAACTCTCCAGGTTTAAGGTATTCTTCCTTCAGCTAAAACATGCATGTGGAACCCAGAGTATGATCAACCGTGTGAACGGGAGACGTGTTCAAATATGTCTCAGTTTTGGTCCCCTGGTACTCGGGTGCAACATTCCTGAAGCTTTACTAACTCTCCCCACTTGGAGAGTCAGGGCCTTTAACCTCCTGTTTGGCCCAGTTTGCAATTTCTGCGGAAGATGAACAGGAATAGGGAGAACCAATGAGAGACTAGCTGGAGGTGTCTCGACGGGCAAATTTAACTCTCATTTCCCACCAGGAAGAGGAAATAACCAAAGGCTCAGCGAGCCGTGCCGGAACAAGATTAGGGCCTGAAGCCATCCTGCGGTGTTGCTGCCAGCTCAAAAGAAAGAGAGTTGAAGAAAGGAGCTCAGGGGCACTGTAATTCACAAACCTGCAGAGTTATAAATGACAGCTATCGTCCAAAAATATACTGAAGTAAGGCTGCCAAGAGGACTTGAAAGCGGGGCAGAATTGCAGGAAACCGATTTCAGGAGGTAGACTGGAATTGCATTGAAAGCATAGGAAAAGAGGCAGAACGTCCACAATGATGCACTTGGCCAAAAAGGGCGTATGCGTTTTTTCCTGAATATATTCAGGAAAAAACGCATACGCCCTTTTTGGCCAACCAAGCAAGCTTGCAAAGGAAATCTGCACTACAATGAAGTCTCACTTCCCCCCGGTCAAAAGGGCCATCTGAAAAAAGTGTAAAATCCAGAAACGCAGGACAGGCCATGGAGAACTGGGAGCCTTTTTATGCTGATGGGAGGGATGTAAATTGCCAACAGCCACTCGGGAGAAGTGTATGGTGTTTCCTGAAACATCTAAAAAACAAAGCAACAGAGCCTAGGGCACTTCCACTTATGGTCCTATAGCTTAGGGAAATTAAAATCAAAAAGACACAGCCACCCCAAAGTTTGGGACGCCTCTGTTTACAAGAACCTCGTTTACAGTACAAGTTCAACATCGCAGAAAGTGAAAAATGGATAAAGAAGTTGTGGTACTTACGTACAATGCAGTATCACTCAACAATGAAATCTATGTCATCAGGCCCGTAGCAGCATAATGAGTGGATTCAGGTACGATGATTCTAACTGAAATAAGTCACACAGAAAAAGAAACATCATAAGATATCACTAATACACAGAATGTAAACTTGGCTACACAGGAACTGAATTCCAAAACAGAACAGGGTCTCAAATTTAGAAAACCAACTTATGCTTGCTTAAGGGGAAAGGTGAGTTGGGGTGCTGCATAAAACCAGAGATTGAAATGAGCACAGATAAAGTTCCTTAAGCCAAATATGGAATAGACAAGAGCTACTCCTTGCTCAACGAAATGGACTCAACACCCCATATTAAATGCCTAAGAATGTACCTGACTAGTAAGTATCTTAAAACCTATGGATTGCTATGTCTCCAAAAGAGAATCAAGCGTCTGTACAGGGGGATAAACGCAGCAGTGATAGGATTGGAGAAGTTCGGTGAGCAAATGAAGACCCTTTGAAGTCATATTGCATGGTACCCATTACACGGGTCTCAACTCTCCAGGTTTAAGGTATTCTTCCTTCAGCTAAAACATGCATGTGGAACCCAGAGTATGATCAACCGTGTGAACGGGAGACGTGTTCAAATATGTCTCAGTTTTCCTCCCCTGGTACTCGGGTGCAACATTCCAGATGCTTTACTAACACCCTCCCGACTTGGAGAGTCAGTGCCTTTAACCTCCTGTTTGGCCCAGTTTGCAATTTCTGCGGAAGATGAACAGGAATAGCGAGAACCAATGAGAGACTAGCTGGAGGTGTCTGGACGGGCAAATTTAACTCTCATTTCCCACCAGGAAGAGGAAATAACCAAAGGATCAGCGTGCCGTGCCGGAACCAGATTAGGGCCTGAAGCCATCCTGCGGTGTTGCGACCAGGTCACAAGACAGCGAGTTGAAGAAAGGAGTTCAGGGGCACGGTAATTCACAAACCTGCAGAGTTATAAATGACAGCTATCGTCCAAAAATATACTGAAGTAAGGCTGCCAAGAGGACTTGAAAGCGGTGCAGAATTGCAGGAAACCGATTTCAGGAGGTAGACTGGAATTGCATTGAAAGCATAGGAAAAGAGGCAGAATGTCCACAATGATGCACTTGGCCAAAAAGGGCATATGCGTTTTTTCCTGAATATATTCAGGAAAAAACGCATATGCCCTTTTTGGCCAAGCAAGCAAGCTTGCAAAGGAAATCTGCACTACAATGAAGTCTCACTTCCCCCCGGTCAAAAGGGCCATCTGAAAAAAGTGTAAAATCCAGAAAGGCAGGACAGGCCATGGAGAACTGGGAGCCTTTTTATGCTGATGGGAGGGATGTAAATTGCCAACAGCCACTCGGGAGAAGTGTATGGTGTTTCCTGAAACATCTAAAAAACAAAGCAACAGAGCCTAGGGCACTTCCACTTATGGTCCTATAGCTTAGGGAAATTAAAATCAAAAAGACACAGCCACCCCAAAGTTTGGGACGCCTCTGTTTACAAGAACCTCGTTTACAGTACAAGTTCAACATCGCAGAAAGTGAAAAATGGATAAAGAAGTTGTGGTATTTACTTACAAAGCAATATCACTCAGCAATGAAATCTATGTCATCAGGCCCTTAGCAGCACAATGAGTGGATTCAGGTATGATGATTCTAACTGATATAAGTCACACAGAAAAAGAAACATCATAAGATATCAGTAATACACGGAATGTAAACTTGGCTACACAGGAACTGAATTACAGAACAGAACAGGGTCTCAAATTTAGAAAACCAACTTATGCTTGCTTAAGGGTAAAGGTGAGTTGGGGTGCTGCATAAAACCAGAGATTGAAATGAGCACAGATAAAGTTCCTTAAGCCAAATATGGAATAGACAAGAGCTACTCCTTGCTCAACGAAATGGACTCAACACCGCATATTAAACGCCTAAGAATGTACCTGACTAGTAAGTATCTTAAAACCTATGGATTGCTATGTCTCCGAAAGAGAATCAAGCATGTGTACAGGGGCATAAACGCAGCAGTGATAGGATTGGAGAGGTTCGGTGAGCAAATGAAGACCCTTTGAAGTCATATTGCATGGTACCCATTCTACGGGTTTCAACTACCCAGCTTTAAGGTATTCTACCTTCAGCTAAAACATGCATGTGGAAACTAGAGTATGATGAACCATGTGATCGGGAAACGTGTTCAAATATGTCTCAGTTTTCGTACCCTGGTACTCGGGTGCAACATTCCAGACGCTTTACTAACACCCTCCCGACTTGGAGAGTCAGTCCCTTTAACCTCCTGTTTGGCCCAGTTTCCAATTTCTGTGGAAGATGAACAGGAATAGCGAGAACCAATGAGAGACTAGCTGGAGGTGTCTGGACGGGCAAATTTAACTCTCATTTCCCACCAGGAAGAGGAATTAACCAAAGGCTCAGCTTGCCGTGCCGGAACCAGATTAGGGCCTGAAGCCATCCTGCGGTGTTGCGGCCAGCTCAAAAGAAAGCGAGTTGAAGAAAGGAGCTCAGGGGCACTGTAATTCACAAACCTGCAGAGTTATAAATGACAGCTATCGTCCAAAAATATACTGAAGTAAGGCTGCCAAGAGGACTTGAAAGCGGGGCAGAATTGCAGGAAACCGATTTCAGGAGGTAGACTGGAATTGCATTGAAAGCATAGGAAAAGAGGCAGAACGTCCACAATGATGCACTTGGCCAAAAAGGGCGTATGCGTTTTTTCCTGAATATATTCAGGAAAAAACGCATACGCCCTTTTTGGCCAACCAAGCAAGCTTGCAAAGGAAATCTGCACTACAATGAAGTCTCACTTCCCCCCGGTCAAAAGGGCCATCTGAAAAAAGTGTAAAATCCAGAAAGGCAGGACAGGCCATGGAGAACTGGGAGCCTTGTTATGCTGATGGGAGGGATGTAAATTGCCAACAGCCACTCGGGAGAAGTGTATGGTGTTTCCTGAAACATCTAAAAAACAAAGCAACAGAGCCTAGGGCACTTCCACTTATGGTCCTATAGCTTAGGGAAATTAAAATCAAAAAGACACAGCCACCCCAAAGTTTGGGACGCCTCTGTTTACAAGAACCTCATTTACAGTACAAGTTCAACATCGCAGAAAGTGAAAAATGGATAAAGAAGTTGTGGTACTTACGTACAATGCAGTATCACTCAACAATGAAATCTATGTCATCAGGCCCGTAGCAGCATAATGAGTGGATTCAGGTACGATGATTCTAACTGAAATAAGTCACACAGAAAAAGAAACATCATAAGATATCACTAATACACAGAATGTAAACTTGGCTACACAGGAACTGAATTCCAAAACAGAACAGGGTCTCAAATTTAGAAAACCAACTTATGCTTGCTTAAGGGGAAAGGTGAGTTGGGGTGCTGCATAAAACCAGAGATTGAAATGAGCACAGATAAAGTTCCTTAAGCCAAATATGGAATAGACAAGAGCTACTCCTTGCTCAACGAAATGGACTCAACACCCCATATTAAATGCCTAAGAATGTACCTGACTAGTAAGTATCTTAAAACCTATGGATTGCTATGTCTCCAAAAGAGAATCAAGCGTCTGTACAGGGGGATAAACGCAGCAGTGATAGGATTGGAGAAGTTCGGTGAGCAAATGAAGACCCTTTGAAGTCATATTGCATGGTACCCATTACACGGGTCTCAACTCTCCAGGTTTAAGGTATTTTTCCTTCAGCTAAAACATGCATGTGGAACCCAGAGTATGATCAACCGTGTGAACAGGAGACGTGTTCAAATATGTCTCAGTATTCCTCCCCTGGTACTCGGGTGCAACATTCCAGATGCTTTACTAACACCCTCCCGACTTGGAGAGTCAGTCCCTTTAACCTCCTGTTTGGCCCAGTTTGCAATTTCTGCGGAAGATGAACAGGAATAGCGAGAACCAATGAGAGACTAGCTGGAGGTGTCTGGACGGGCAAATTTAACTCTCATTTCCCACCAGGAAGAGGAATTAACCAAAGGCTCAGCTTAGAGTGCCGGAACCAGATTAGGGCCTGAAGCCATCTTGCGGTGTTGCGGCCAGGTCACAAGAAAGCGAGTTGAAGAAAGGAGCTCAGGGGCACTGTAATTCACAAACCTGCAGAGTTATAAATGACAGCTATCGTCCAAAAATATACTGAAGTAAGGCTGCCAAGAGGACTTGAAAGCGGGGCAGAATTGCAGGAAACCGATTTCAGGAGGTAGACTGGAATTGCATTGAAAGCATAGGAAAAGACGCAGAACGTCCACAATGACGCACTTGGCCAAAAAGGGCATATGCGTTTTTTCCTGAATATATTCAGGAAAAAACGCATATGCCCTTTCTGGCCAACCAAGCAAGCTTGCAAAGGAAATCTGCACTACAATGAAGTCTCACTTCCCCCCGGTCAAAAGGGCCATCTGAAAAAAGTGTAAAATCCAGAAAGGCAGGACAGGCCATGGAGAACTGGGAGCCTTGTTATGCTGATGGGCGGGATGTAAATTGCCAACAGACACTCGGGAGAAGTGTATGGTGTTTCCTGAAACATCTAAAAAACAAAGCAACAGAGCCTAGGGCACTTCCACTTATGGTCCTATAGCTTAGGGAAATTAAAATCAAAAAGACACAGCCACCCCAAAGTTTGGGACGCCTCTGTTTACAAGAACCTCGTTTACAGTACAAGTTCAACATCGCAGAAAGTGAAAAATGGATAAAGAAGTTGTGGTATTTACTTACAAAGCAATATCACTCAGCAATGAAATCTATGTCATCAGGCCCTTAGCAGCACAATGAGTGGATTCAGGTATGATGATTCTAACTGAAATAAGTCACACAGAAAAAGAAACATCATAAGATATCAGTAATACACAGAATGTAAACTTGGCTACACAGGAACTGAATTACAGAACAGAACAGGGTCTCAAATTTAGAAAACCAACTTATGCTTGCTTAAGGGTAAAGGTGAGTTGGGGTGCTGCATAAAACCAGAGATTGAAATGAGCACAGATAAAGTTCCTTAAGCCAAATATGGAATAGACAAGAGCTACTCCTTGCTCAACGAAATGGACTCAACACCGCATATTAAACGCCTAAGAATGTACCTGACTAGTAAGTATCTTAAAACCTATGGATTGCTATGTCTCCGAAAGAGAATCAAGCATGTGTACAGGGGCATAAACGCAGCAGTGATAGGATTGGAGAGGTTCGGTGAGCAAATGAAGACCCTTTGAAGTCATATTGCATGGTACCCATTCCACGGGTCTCAACTCTCCAGGTTTAAGTTATTCTTCCTTCAGCTAAAACATGCATGTGGAACCCAGAGTATGATCAACCGTGTGAACGGACACGTGTTCAAATATGTCTCAGTTTTGGTCCCCTGGTACTCGGGTGCAACATTCCTGACACTTTACTAACACTCTCCCCACTTGGAGAGTCAGCGCCTTTAACCTCCTGTTTGGCCCAGTTTGCAATTTCTGCGGAAGATGAACAGGAATAGCGAGAACCAATGAGAGACTAGCTGGAGGTGTCTGGACGGGCAAATTTAACTCTCATTTCCCACGAGGAAGAGGAATTAACCAAAGGCTCAGCTTGCCGTGCCGGAACCAGATTAGGGCCTGAAGCCATCCTGCGGTGTTGCGGCCAGCTCAAAAGAAAGCGAGTTGAAGAAAGGAGCTCAGGGGCACTGTAATTCACAAACCTGCAGAGTTATAAATGACAGCTATCGTCCAAAAATATACTGAAGTAAGGCTGCCAAGAGGACTTGAAAGCGGGGCAGAATTGCAGGAAACTGATTTCAGGAGGTAGACTGGAATTGCATTGAAAGCATAGGGAAAGAGGCAAAACGTCCACAATGATGCACTTGGCCAAAAAGGGCGTATGCGTTTTTTCCTGAATATATTCAGGAAAAAACGCATACGCCCTTTTTGGCCAACCAAGCAAGCTTGCAAAGGAAATCTGCACTACAATGAAGTCTCACTTCCCCCCGGTCAAAAGGGCCATCTGAAAAAAGTGTAAAATCCAGAAAGGCAGGACAGGCCATGGAGAACTGGGAGCCTTGTTATGCTGATGGGCGGGATGTAAATTGCCAACAGACACTCGGGAGAAGTGTATGGTGTTTCCTGAAACATCTAAAAAACAAAGCAACAGAGCCTAGGGCACTTCCACTTATGGTCCTATAGCTTAGGGAAATTAAAATCAAAAAGACACAGCCACCCCAAAGTTTGGGACGCCTCTGTTTACAAGAACCTCGTTTACCGTACAAGTTCAATATCACAGAAAGTGAAAAATGGATAAAGAACTTGTGGTACTTACGTACAATGCAGTATCACTCAGCAATGAAATCTATGTCATCAGGCCCGTAACAGCATAATGAGTGGATTCAGGTACGATGATTCTAACTGAAATAAGTCACACAGAAAAAGAAACATCATAAGATATCACTAATACATGGAATGTAAACTTGGCTACACAGGAACTGAATTCCAAAACAGAACAGGGTCTCAAATTTAGAAAACCTACTTATGCTTGCTTAAGGGGAAAGGTGAGTTGGGGTGCTGCATAAAACCAGAGATTGAAATGAGCACAGATAAAGTTCCTTAAGCCAAATATGGAATAGACAAGAGCTACTCCTTGCTCAACGAAATGGACTCAACACCCCATATTAAACGCCTAAGAATGTACCTGACTACTAAGTATCTTAAAACCTATGGATTGCTATGTCTCCAAAAGAGAATCAAGCGTGTATACAGGGGCATAAACGCAGCAGTGATAGGATTGGAGAGGTTCGGTGAGCAAATGAAGACCCTTTGAAGTCATATTGCATGGTACCCATTACACGGGTCTCAACTCTCCAGGTTTAAGGGATTCTTCCTTCAGCTAAAACATGCATGTGGAACCCAGAGTATGATCAACCGTGTGAATGGGAGACGTGTTCATATATGTCTCAGTTTTCCTCCCCTGGTACTCGGGTGCAACATTCCAGACGCTTTACTAACACTCTCCCCCCTTGGAGAGTCAGCGCCTTTAACCTCCTGTTTGGCCCAGTTTGCAATTTCTGCGGAAGATGAACAGGAATAGTGAGAACCAATCAGAGACTAGCTGGAGGTGTCTGGACGGGCAAATTTAACTCTCATTTCCCACCAGGAAGAGGAAATAACCAAAGGATCAGCGTGCCGTGCCGGAACCAGATTAGGGCCTGAAGCCATCCTGCGGTGTTGCGACCAGGTCACAAGAAAGCGAGTTGAAGAAAGGAGTTCAGGGGCACGGTAATTCACAAACCTGCAGAGTTATAAATGACAGCTATCGTCCAAAAATATACTGAAGTAAGGCTGCCAAGAGGACTTGAAAGCGGTGCAGAATTGCAGGAAACCGATTTCAGGAGGTAGACTGGAATTGCATTGAAAGCATAGGAAAAGAGGCAGAATGTCCAAAATGATGCACTTGGCCAAAAAGGGCATATGCGTTTTTTCCTGAATATATTCAGGAAAAAACGCATATGCCCTTTTTGGCCAAGCAAGCAAGCTTGCAAAGGAAATCTGCACTACAATGAAGTCTCACTTCCCCCCGGTCAAAAGGGCCATCTGAAAAAAGTGTAAAATCCAGAAAGGCAGGACAGGCCATGGAGAACTGGGAGCCTTTTTATGCTGATGGGAGGGATGTAAATTGCCAACAGCCACTTGGGAGAAGTGTATGGTGTTTCCTGAAACATCTAAAAAACAAAGCAACAGAGCCTAGGGCACTTCCACTTATGGTCCTATAGCTTAGGGAAATTAAAATCAAAAAGACACAGCCACCCCAAAGTTTGGGACGCCTCTGTTTACAAGAACCTCGTTTACAGTACAAGTTCAACATCGCAGAAAGTGAAAAATGGATAAAGAAGTTGTGGTATTTACTTACAAAGCAATATCACTCAGCAATGAAATCTATGTCATCAGGCCCTTAGCAGCACAATGAGTGGATTCAGGTATGATGATTCTAACTGAAATAAGTCACACAGAAAAAGAAACATCATAAGATATCACTAATACACAGAATGTAAACTTGGCTACACAGGAACTGAATTCCAAAACAGAACAGGGTCTCAAATTTAGAAAACCAACTTATGCTTGCTTAAGGGGAAAGGTGAGTTGGGGTGCTGCATAAAACCAGAGATTGAAATGAGCACAGATAAAGTTCCTTAAGCCAAATATGGAATAGACAAGAGCTACTCCTTGCTCAACGAAATGGACTCAACACCCCATATTAAATGCCTAAGAATGTACCTGACTAGTAAGTATCTTAAAACCTATGGATTGCTATGTCTCCAAAAGAGAATCAAGCGTCTGTTCAGGGGGATAAACGCAGCAGTGATAGGATTGGAGAAGTTCGGTGAGCAAATGAAGACCCTTTGAAGTCATATTGCATGGTACCCATTACACGGGTCTCAACTCTCCAGGTTTAAGGTATTCTTCCTTCAGCTAAAACATGCATGTGGAACCCAGAGTATGATCAACGGTGTGAACGGGAGATGTGTTCAAATATGTCTCAGTTTTCCTCCCCTGGTACTCGGGTGCAACATTCCAGACGCTTTACTAACACCCTCCCGACTTGGAGAGTCAGTCCCTTTAACCTCCTGTTTGGCCCAGTTTGCAATTTCTGCGGAAGATGAACAGGAATAGCGAGAACCAATGAGAGACTAGCTGGAGGTGTCTGGACGGGCAAATTTAACTATCATTTCCCACCAGGAAGAGGAATTAACCAAAGGCTCAGCGTGCCGTGCCGGAACCAGATTAGGGCCTGAAGCCATCCTGCGGTGTTGCGGCCAGCTCAAAAGAAAGCGAGTTGAAGAAAGGAGCTCAGGGGCACTGTAATTCACAAACCTGAAGAGTTATAAATGACAGCTATCGTCCAAAAATATACTGAAGTAAGGCTGCCAAGAGGACTTGAAAGCGGTGCAGAATTGCAGGAAACCGATTTCAGGAGGTAGACTGGAATTGCATTGAAAGCATAGGAAAAGAGGCAGAACGTCCACAATGATGCACTTGGCCAAAAAGGGCGTATGCGTTTTTTCCTGAATATATTCAGGAAAAAACGCATACGCCCTTTTTGGCCAACCAAGCAAGCTTGCAAAGGAAATCTGCACTACAATGAAGTCTCACTTCCCCCCGGTCAAAAGGGCCATCTGAAAAAAGTGTAAAATCCAGAAAGGCAGGACAGGCCATGGAGAACTGGGAGCCTTGTTATGCTGATGGGCGGGATGTAAATTGCCAACAGACACTCGGGAGAAGTGTATGGTGTTTCCTGAAACATCTAAAAAACAAAGCAACAGAGCCTAGGGCACTTCCACTTATGGTCCTATAGCTTAGGGAAATTAAAATCAAAAAGACACAGCCACCCCAAAGTTTGGGACGCCTCTGTTTACAAGAACCTCGTTTACAGTACAAGTTCAACATCGCAGAAAGTGAAAAATGGATAAAGAAGTTGTGGTATTTACTTAAAAAGCAATATCACTCAGCAATGAAATCTATGTCATCAGGCCCTTAGCAGCACAATGAGTGGATTCAGGTATGATGATTCTAACTGATATAAGTCACACAGAAAAAGAAACATCATAAGATATCAGTAATACACGGAATGTAAACTTGGCTACACAGGAACTGAATTACAGAACAGAACAGGGTCTCAAATTTAGAAAACCAACTTATGCTTGCTTAAGGGTAAAGGTGAGTTGGGGTGCTGCATAAAACCAGAGATTGAAATGAGCACAGATAAAGTTCCTTAAGCCAAATATGGAATAGACAAGAGCTACTCCTTGCTCAACGAAATGGACTCAACACCGCATATTAAACGCCTAAGAATGTACCTGACTAGTAAGTATCTTAAAACCTATGGATTGCTATGTCTCCGAAAGAGAATCAAGCATGTGTACAGGGGCATAAACGCAGCAGTGATAGGATTGGAGAGGTTCGGTGAGCAAATGAAGACCCTTTGAAGTCATATTGCATGGTACCCATTCCACGGGTTTCAACTACCCAGGTTTAAGGTATTCTACCTTCAGCTAAAACATGCATGTGGAAACTAGAGTATGATCAACCATGTGATCGGGAAACGTGTTCAAATATGTCTCAGTTTTCGTACCCTGGTACTCGGGTGCAACATTCCAGATGCTTTACTAACACCCTCCCGACTTGGAGAGTCAGTCCCTTTAACCTCCTGTTTGGCCCAGTTTGCAATTTCTGTGGAAGATGAACAGGAATAGCGAGAACCAATGAGAGACTAGCTGGAGGTGTCTGGACGGGCAAATTTAACTCTCATTTCCCACCAGGAAGAGGAATTAACCAAAGGCTCAGCTTGCCGTGCCGGAACCAGATTAGGGCCTGAAGCCATCCTGCGGTGTTGCGGCCAGCTCAAAAGAAAGCGAGTTGAAGAAAGGAGCTCAGGGGCACTGTAATTCACAAACCTGCAGAGTTATAAATGACAGCTATCGTCCAAAAATATACTGAAGTAAGGCTGCCAAGAGGACTTGAAAGCGGGGCAGAATTGCAGGAAACCGATTTCAGGAGGTAGACTGGAATTGCATTGAAAGCATAGGAAAAGAGGCAGAACGTCCACAATGATGCACTTGGCCAAAAAGGGCGTATGCGTTTTTTCCTGAATATATTCAGGAAAAAACGCATACGCCCTTTTTGGCCAACCAAGCAAGCTTGCAAAGGAAATCTGCACTACAATGAAGTCTCACTTCCCCCCGGTCAAAAGGGCCATCTGAAAAAAGTGTAAAATCCAGAAAGGCAGGACAGGCCATGGAGAACTGGGAGCCTTGTTATGCTGATGGGCGGGATGTAAATTGCCAACAGACACTCGGGAGAAGTGTATGGTGTTTCCTGAAACATCTAAAAAACAAAGCAACAGAGCCTAGGGCACTTCCACTTATGGTCCTATAGCTTAGGGAAATTAAAATCAAAAAGACACAGCCACCCCAAAGTTTGGGACGCCTCTGTTTACAAGAACCTCGTTTACAGTACAAGTTCAACATCGCAGAAAGTGAAAAATGGATAAAGAAGTTGTGGTACTTACGTACAATGCAGTATCACTCAACAATGAAATCTATGTCATCAGGCCCGTAGCAGCATAATGAGTGGATTCAGGTACGATGATTCTAACTGAAATAAGTCACACAGAAAAAGAAACATCATAAGATATCACTAATACACAGAATGTAAACTTGGCTACACAGGAACTGAATTCCAAAACAGAACAGGGTCTCAAATTTAGAAAACCAACTTATGCTTGCTTAAGGGGAAAGGTGAGTTGGGGTGCTGCATAAAACCAGAGATTGAAATGAGCACAGATAAAGTTCCTTAAGCCAAATATGGAATAGACAAGAGCTACTCCTTGCTCAACGAAATGGACTCAACACCCCATATTAAATGCCTAAGAATGTACCTGACTAGTAAGTATCTTAAAACCTATGGATTGCTATGTCTCCAAAAGAGAATCAAGCGTCTGTACAGGGGGATAAACGCAGCAGTGATAGGATTGGAGAAGTTCGGTGAGCAAATGAAGACCCTTTGAAGTCATATTGCATGGTACCCATTACACGGGTCTCAACTCTCCAGGTTTAAGGTATTCTTCCTTCAGCTAAAACATGCATGTGGAACCCAGAGTATGATCAACCGTGTGAACAGGAGACGTGTTCAAATATGTCTCAGTATTCCTCCCCTGGTACTCGGGTGCAACATTCCAGATGCTTTACTAACACCCTCCCGACTTGGAGAGTCAGTCCCTTTAACCTCCTGTTTGGCCCAGTTTGCAATTTCTGCGGAAGATGAACAGGAATAGCGAGAACCAATGAGAGACTAGCTGGAGGTGTCTGGACGGGCAAATTTAACTCTCATTTCCCACCAGGAAGAGGAATTAACCAAAGGCTCAGCTTACAGTGCCGGAACCAGATTAGGGCCTGAAGCCATCCTGCGGTGTTGCGGCCAGGTCACAAGAAAGCGAGTTGAAGAAAGGAGCTCAGGGGCACTGTAATTCACAAACCTGCAGAGTTATAAATGACAGCTATCGTCCAAAAATATACTGAAGTAAGGCTGCCAAGAGGACTTGAAAGCGGGGCAGAATTGCAGGAAACCGATTTCAGGAGGTAGACTGGAATTGCATTGAAAGCATAGGAAAAGACGCAGAACGTCCACAATGACGCACTTGGCCAAAAAGGGCATATGCGTTTTTTCCTGAATATATTCAGGAAAAAACGCATATGCCCTTTCTGGCCAACCAAGCAAGCTTGCAAAGGAAATCTGCACTACAATGAAGTCTCACTTCCCCCCGGTCAAAAGGGCCATCTGAAAAAAGTGTAAAATCCAGAAAGGCAGGACAGGCCATGGAGAACTGGGAGCCTTGTTATGCTGATGGGCGGGATGTAAATTGCCAACAGACACTCAGGAGAAGTGTATGGTGTTTCCTGAAACATCTAAAAAACAAAGCAACAGAGCCTAGGGCACTTCCACTTATGGTCCTATAGCTTAGGGAAATTAAAATCAAAAAGACACAGCCACCCCAAAGTTTGGGACGCCTCTGTTTACAAGAACCTCGTTTACAGTACAAGTTCAACATCGCAGAAAGTGAAAAATGGATAAAGAAGTTGTGGTATTTACTTACAAAGCAATATCACTCAGCAATGAAATCTATGTCATCAGGCCCTTAGCAGCACAATGAGTGGATTCAGGTATGATGATTCTAACTGAAATAAGTCACACAGAAAAAGAAACATCATAAGATATCAGTAATACACGGAATGTAAACTTGGCTACACAGGAACTGAATTACAGAACAGAACAGGGTCTCAAATTTAGAAAACCAACTTATGCTTGCTTAAGGGTAAAGGTGAGTTGGGGTGCTGCATAAAACCAGAGATTGAAATGAGCACAGATAAAGTTCCTTAAGCCAAATATGGAATAGACAAGAGCTACTCCTTGCTCAACGAAATGGACTCAACACCGCATATTAAACGCCTAAGAATGTACCTGACTAGTAAGTATCTTAAAACCTATGGATTGCTATGTCTCCGAAAGAGAATCAAGCATGTGTACAGGGGCATAAACGCAGCAGTGATAGGATTGGAGAGGTTCGGTGAGCAAATGAAGACCCTTTGAAGTCATATTGCATGGTACCCATTCCACGGGTCTCAACTCTCCAGGTTTAAGGTATTCTTCCTTCAGCTAAAACATGCATGTGGAACCCAGAGTATGATCAACCGTGTGAACGGACACGTGTTCAAATATGTCTCAGTTTTGGTCCCCTGGTACTCGGGTGCAACATTCCTGACACTTTACTAACACTCTCCCCACTTGGAGAGTCAGCGCCTTTAACCTCCTGTTTGGCCCAGTTTGCAATTTCTGCTGAAGATGAACAGGAATAGCGAGAACCAATGAGAGACTAGCTGGAGGTGTCTGGACGGGCAAATTTAACTCTCATTTCCCACGAGGAAGAGGAATTAACCAAAGGCTCAGCTTGCCGTGCCGGAACCAGATTAGGGCCTGAAGCCATCCTGCGGTGTTGCGGCCAGCTCAAAAGAAAGCGAGTTGAAGAAAGGAGCTCAGGGGCACTGTAATTCACAAACCTGCAGAGTTATAAATGACAGCTATCGTCCAAAAATATACTGAAGTAAGGCTGCCAAGAGGACTTGAAAGCGGGGCAGAATTGCAGGAAACTGATTTCAGGAGGTAGACTGGAATTGCATTGAAAGCATAGGGAAAGAGGCAAAACGTCCACAATGATGCACTTGGCCAAAAAGGGCGTATGCGTTTTTTCCTGAATATATTCAGGAAAAAACGCATACGCCCTTTTTGGCCAACCAAGCAAGCTTGCAAAGGAAATCTGCACTACAATGAAGTCTCACTTCCCCCCGGTCAAAAGGGCCATCTGAATAAAGTGTAAAATCCAGAAAGGCAGGACAGGCCATGGAGAACTGGGAGCCTTGTTATGCTGATGGACGGGATGTAAATTGCCAACAGCCACTCGGGAGAAGTGTATGGTGTTTCCTGAAACATCTAAAAAACAAAGCAACAGAGCCTAGGGCACTTCCACTTATGGTCCTATAGCTTAGGGAAATTAAAATCAAAAAGACACAGCCACCCCAAAGTTTGGGACGCCTCTGTTTACAAGAACCTCATTTACCGTACAAGTTCAATATCACAGAAAGTGAAAAATGGATAAAGAAGTTGTGGTACTTACGTACAATGCAGTATCACTCAACAATGAAATCTATGTCATCAGGCCCGTAGCAGCATAATGAGTGGATTCAGGTACGATGATTCTAACTGAAATAAGTCACACAGAAAAAGAAACATCATAAGATATCACTAATACACAGAATGTAAACTTGGCTACACAGGAACTGAATTCCAAAACAGAACAGGGTCTCAAATTTAGAAAACCAACTTATGCTTGCTTAAGCGGAAAGGTGAGTTGGGGTGCTGCATAAAACCAGAGATTGAAATGAGCACAGATAAAGTTCCTTAAGCCAAATATGGAATAGACAAGAGCTACTCCTTGCTCAACGAAATGGACTCAACACCCCATATTAAATGCCTAAGAATGTACCTGACTAGTAAGTATCTTAAAACCTATGGATTGCTATGTCTCCAAAAGAGAATCAAGCGTCTGTACAGGGGGATAAATGCAGCAGTGATAGGATTGGAGAAGTTCGGTGAGCAAATGAAGACCCTTTGAAGTCATATTGCATGGTACCCATTACACGGGTCTCAACTCTCCAGGTTTAAGGTATTCTTCCTTCAGCTAAAACATGCATGTGGAACCCAGAGTATGATCAACCGTGTGAACGGGAGACGTGTTCAAATATGTCTCAGTTTTCCTCCCCTGGTACTCGGGTGCAACATTCCAGACGCTTTACTAACACCCTCCCGACTTGGAGAGTCAGTCCCTTTAACCTCCTGTTTGGCCCAGTTTGAAATTTCTGCGGAAGATGAACAGGAATAGTGAGAACCAATGAGAGACTAGCTGGAGGTGTCTGGACGGGCAAATTTAACTCTCATTTCCCACCAGGAAGAGGAATTAACCAAAGGCTCAGCTTGCCGTGCCGGAACCAGATTAGGGCCTGAAGCCATCCTGCGGTGTTGCGGCCAGCTCAACAGAAAGCGAGTTGAAGAAAGGAGCTCAGGGGCACTGTAATTCACAAACCTGCAGAGTTATAAATGACAGCTATCGTCCAAAAATATACTGAAGTAAGGCTGCCAAGAGGACTTGAAAGCGGGGCAGAATTGCAGGAAACCGATTTCAGGAGGTAGACTGGAATTGCATTGAAAGCATAGGAAAAGAGGCAGAACGTCCACAATGATGCACTTGGCCAAAAAGGGCGTATGCGGTTTTTCCTGAATATATTCAGGAAAAAACGCATACGCCCTTTTTGGCCAACCAAGCAAGCTTGCAAAGGAAATCTGCACTACAATGAAGTCTCACTTCCCCCCGGTCAAAAGGGCCATCTGAAAAAAGTGTAAAATCCAGAAAGGCAGAACAGGCCATGGAGAACTGGGAGCCTTGTTATGCTGATGGGCGGGATGTAAATTGCCAACAGACACTCGGGAGAAGTGTATGGTGTTTCCTGAAACATCTAAAAAACAAAGCAACAGAGCCTAGGGCACTTCCACTTATGGTCCTATAGCTTAGGGAAATTAAAATCAAAAAGACACAGCCACCCCAAAGTTTGGGACGCCTCTGTTTACAAGAACCTCGTTTACAGTACAAGTTCAACATCGCAGAAAGTGAAAAATGGATAAAGAAGTTGTGGTATTTACTTACAAAGCAATATCACTCAGCAATGAAATCTATGTCATCAGGCCCTTAGCAGCACAATGAGTGGATTCAGGTATGATGATTCTAACTGATATAAGTCACACAGAAAAAGAAACATCATAAGATATCAGTAATACACGGAATGTAAACTTGGCTACACAGGAACTGAATTACAGAACAGAACAGGGTCTCAAATTTAGAAAACCAACTTATGCTTGCTTAAGGGTAAAGGTGAGTTGGGGTGCTGCATAAAACCAGAGATTGAAATGAGCACAGATAAAGTTCCTTAAGCCAAATATGGAATAGACAAGAGCTACTCCTTGCTCAACGAAATGGACTCAACACCGCATATTAAACGCCTAAGAATGTACCTGACTAGTAAGTATCTTAAAACCTATGGATTGCTATGTCTCCGAAAGAGAATCAAGCATGTGTACAGGGGCATAAACGCAGCAGTGATAGGATTGGAGAGGTTCAGTGAGCAAATGAAGACCCTTTGAAGTCATATTGCATGGTACCCATTCCACGGGTTTCAACTACAAAGGTTTAAGGTATTCTACCTTCAGCTAAAACATGCATGTGGAAACTAGAGTATGATCAACCATGTGATCGGGAAACGTGTTCAAATATGTCTCAGTTTTCGTACCCTGGTACTCGGGTGCAACATTCCAGATGCTTTACTAACACCCTCCCGACTTAGAGAGTCAGTCCCTTTAACCTCCTGTTTGGCCCAGTTTGCAATTTCTGTGGAAGATGAACAGGAATAGCGAGAACCAATGAGAGACTAGCTGGAGGTGTCTGGACGGGCAAATTTAACTCTCATTTCCCACCAGGAAGAGGAATTAATCAAAGGCTCAGCTTGCCGTGCCGGAACCAGATTAGGGCCTGAAGCCATCCTGCGGTGTTGCGGCCAGGTCACAAGAAAGCGAGTTGAAGAAAGCAGCTCAGGGGCACTGTAATTCACAAACCTGCAGAGTTATAAATGACAGCTATCGTCCAAAAATATACTGAAGTAAGGCTGCCAAGAGGACTTGAAAGCGGGGCAGAATTGCAGGAAACCGATTTCAGGAGGTAGACTGGAATTGCATTGAAAGCATAGGAAAAGAGGCAGAACGTCCACAATGATGCACTTGGCCAAAAAGGGCGTATGCGTTTTTTCCTGAATATATTCAGGAAAAAACGCATACGCCCTTTTTGGCCAACCAAGCAAGCTTGCAAAGGAAATCTGCACTACAATGAAGTCTCACTTCCCCCCGGTCAAAAGGGCCATCTGAAAAAAGTGTAAAATCCAGAAAGGCAGGACAGGCCATGGAGAACTGGGAGCCTTGTTATGCTGATGGGAGGGATGTAAATTGCCAACAGACACTCGGGAGAAGTGTATGGTGTTTCCTGAAACATCTAAAAAACAAAGCAACAGAGCCTAGGGCACTTCCACTTATGGTCCTATAGCTTAGGGAAATTAAAATCAAAAAGACACAGCCACCCCAAAGTTTGGGACGCCTCTGTTTACAAGAACCTCGTTTACAGTACAAGTTCAACATCGCAGAAAGTGAAAAATGGATAAAGAAGTTGTGGTACTTACGTACAATGCAGTATCACTCAACAATGAAATCTATGTCATCAGGCCCGTAGCAGCATAATGAGTGGATTCAGGTACGATGATTCTAACTGAAATAAGTCACACAGAAAAAGAAACATCATAAGATATCACTAATACACAGAATGTAAACTTGGCTACACAGGAACTGAATTCCAAAACAGAACAGGGTCTCAAATTTAGAAAACCAACTTATGCTTGCTTAAGGGGAAAGGTGAGTTGGGGTGCTGCATAAAACCAGAGATTGAAATGAGCACAGATAAAGTTCCTTAAGCCAAATATGGAATAGACAAGAGCTACTCCTTGCTCAACGAAATGGACTCAACACCCCATATTAAATGCCTAAGAATGTACCTGACTAGTAAGTATCTTAAAACCTATGGATTGCTATGTCTCCAAAAGAGAATCAAGCGTCTGTACAGGGGGATAAACGCAGCAGTGATAGGATTGGAGAAGTTCGGTGAGCAAATGAAGACCCTTTGAAGTCATATTGCATGGTACCCATTACACGGGTCTCAAATCTCCAGGTTTAAGGTATTCTTCCTTCAGCTAAAACATGCATGTGGAACCCAGAGTATGATCAACCGTGTGAACAGGAGACGTGTTCAAATATGTCTCAGTATTCCTCCCCTGGTACTCGGGTGCAACATTCCAGGCGCTTTACTAACACCCTCCTGACTTGGAGAGTCAGTCCCTTTAACCTCCTGTTTGGCCCAGTTTGCAATTTCTGCGGAAGATGAACAGGAATAGCGAGAACCAATGAGAGACTAGCTGGAGGTGTCTGGACGGGCAAATTTAACTCTCATTTCCCACCAGGAAGAGGAATTAACCAAAGGCTCAGCGTGCCGTGCCGGAACCAGATTAGGGCCTGAAGCAATCCTGCGGTGTTGCGGCCAGCTCAAAAGAAAGCGAGTTGAAGAAAGGAGCTCAGGGGCACTGTAATTCACAAACCTGCAGAGTTATAAATGACAGCTATCGTCCAAAAATATACTGAAGTAAGGCTGCCTAGACGACTTGAAAGCGGGTCAGAATTGCAGGAAACCGATTTCAGGAGGTAGACTGGAATTGCATTGAAAGCATAGGAAAAGAGGCAGAACGTCCACAATGATGCACTTGGCCAAAAAGGGCGTATGCGTTTTTTCCTGAATATATTCAGGAAAAAACGCATACGCCCTTTTTGGCCAACCAAGCAAGCTTGCAAAGGAAATCTGCACTACAATGAAGTCTCACTTCCCCCCGGTCAAAAGGGCCATCTGAAAAAAATGTAAAATCCAGAAAGGCAGGACAGGCCATGGAGAACTGGGAGCCTTTTTATGTTGATGGGAGGGATGTAAATTGCCAACAGACACTCGGGAGAAGTGTATGGTGTTTCCTGAAACATCTAAAAAACAAAGCAACAGAGCCTAGGGCACTTCCACTTATGGTCCTATAGATTAGGGAAATTAAAATCAAAAAGACACAGCCACCCCAAAGTTTGGGACGCCTCTGTTTACAAGAACCTCGTTTACAGTACAAGTTCAACATCGCAGAAAGTGAAAAATGGATAAAGAAGTTGTGGTATTTACTTACAAAGCAATATCACTCAGCAATGAAATCTATGTCATCAGGCCCTTAGCAGCACAATGAGTGGATTCAGGTATGATGATTCTAACTGAAATAAGTCACACAGAAAAAGAAACATCATAAGATATCAGTAATACACGGAATGTAAACTTGGCTACACAGGAACTGAATTACAGAACAGAACAGGGTCTCAAATTTAGAAAACCAACTTATGCTTGCTTAAGGGTAAAGGTGAGTTGGGGTGCTGCATAAAACCAGAGATTGAAATGAGCACAGATAAAGTTCCTTAAGCCAAATATGGAATAGACAAGAGCTACTCCTTGCTCAACGAAATGGACTCAACACCCCATATTAAATGCCTAAGAATGTACCTGACTAGTAAGTATCTTAAAACCTATGGATTGCTATGTCTCCAAAAGAGAATCAAGCGTCTGTACAGGGGGATAAACGCAGCAGTGATAGGATTGGAGAAGTTCGGTGAGCAAATGAAGACCCTTTGAAGTCATATTGCATGGTACCCATTACACGGGTCTCAACTCTCCAGGTTTAAGGTATTCTTCCTTCAGCTAAAACATGCATGTGGAACCCAGAGTATGATCAACCATGTGAACGGGAGACGTGTTCAAATATGTCTCAGTTTTCCTCCCCTGGTACTCGGGTGCAACATTCCAGACGCTTTACTAACACCCTCCCGACTTGGAGAGTCAGTCCCTTTAACCTCCTGTTTGGCCCAGTTTGCAATTTCTGCGGAAGATGAACAGGAATAGCGAGAACCAATGAGAGACTAGCTGGAGGTGTCTGGACGGGCAAATTTAACTCTCATTTCCCACCAGGAAGAGGAATTAACCAAAGGCTCAGCGTGCCGTGCCGGAACCAGATTAAGGCCTGAAGCCATCCTGCGGTGTTGCGGCCAGCTCAAAAGAAAGCGAGTTGAAGAAAGGAGCTCAGGGGCACTGTAATTCACAAACCTGCAGAGTTATAAATGACAGCTATCGTCCAAAAATATACTGAAGTAAGGCTGCCAAGAGGACTTGAAAGTGGGGCAGAATTGCAGGAAACCGATTTCAGGAGGTAGACTGGAATTGCATTGAAAGCATAGGAAAAGAGGCAGAACGTCCACAATGATGCACTTGGCCAAAAAGGGCGTATGCGTTTTTTCCTGAATATATTCAGGAAAAAACGCATACGCCCTTTTTGGCCAACCAAGCAAGCTTGCAAAGGAAATCTGCACTACAATGAAGTCTCACTTCCCCCCGGTCAAAAGGGCCATCTGAAAAAAGTGTAAAATCCAGAAAGGCAGGACAGGCCATGGAGAACTGGGAGCCTTTTTATGCTGATGGGAGGGATGTAAATTGCCAACAGCCACTCGGGAGAAGTGTATGGTGTTTCCTGAAACATCTAAAAAACAAAGCAACAGAGCCTAGGGCACTTCCACTTATGGTCCTATAGCTTAGGGAAATTAAAATCAAAAAGACACAGCCACCCCAAAGTTTGGGATGCCTCTGTTTACAAGAACCTCATTTACCGTACAAGTTCAATATCACAGAAAGTGAAAAATGGATAAAGAAGTTGTGGTACTTACGTACAATGCAGTATCACTCAACAATGAAATCTATGTCATCAGGCCCGTAGCAGCATAATGAGTGGATTCAGGTACGATGATTCTAACTGAAATAAGTCACACAGAAAAAGAAACATCATAAGATATCACTAATACACAGAATGTAAACTTGGCTACACAGGAACTGAATTCCAAAACAGAACAGGGTCTCAAATTTAGAAAACCAACTTATGCTTGCTTAAGGGGAAAGGTGAGTTGGGGTGCTGCATAAAACCAGAGATTGAAATGAGCACAGATAAAGTTCCTTAAGCCAAATATGGAATAGACAAGAGCTACTCCTTCCTCAACGAAATGGACTCAACACCCCATATTAAACGCCTAAGAATGTACCTGACTAGTAAGTATCTTAAAACCTATGGATTGCTATGTCTCCAAAAGAAAATCAAGCGTCTGTACAGGGGGATAAACGCAGCAGTGATAGGATTGGAGAAGTTCGGTGAGCAAATGAAGACCCTTTGAAGTCATATTGCATAGTACCCATTCCACGGGTTTCAACTACCCAGGTTTAAGGTATTCTACCTTCAGCGAAAACATGCATGTGGAAACTAGAGTATGATCAACCATGTGATCGGGAAACGTGCTCAAATATGTCTCAGTTTTCGTACCCTGGTACTCGGGTGCAACTTTCCAGACGCTTTACTAACACCCTCCCGACTTGGAGAGTCAGTCCCTTTAACCTCCTGTTTGGCCCAGTTTGCAATTTCTGTGGAAGATGAACAGGAATAGCGAGAACCAATGAGAGACTAGCTGGAGGTGTCTGGACGGGCAAATTTAACTCTCATTTCCCACCAGGAAGAGGAATTAACCAAAGGCTCAGCTTGCCGTGCCGGAACCAGATTAGGGCCTGAAGCCATCCTGCGGTGTTGCGGCCAGCTCAAAAGAAAGCGAGTTGAAGAAAGGAGCTCAGGGGCACTGTAATTCACAAACCTGCAGAGTTATAAATGACAGCTATCGTCCAAAAATATACTGAAGTAAGGCTGCCAAGAGGACTTGAAAGCGGGGCAGAATTGCAGGAAACCGATTTCAGGAGGTAGACTGGAATTGCATTGAAAGCATAGGAAAAGAGGCAGAACGTCCACAATGATGCACTTGGCCAAAAAGGGCGTATGCGTTTTTTCCTGAATATATTCAGGAAAAAACGCATACGCCCTTTTTGGCCAACCAAGCAAGCTTGCAAAGGAAATCTGCACTACAATGAAGTCTCACTTCCCCCCGGTCAAAAGGGCCATCTGAAAAAAGTGTAAAATCCAGAAAGGCAGGACAGGCCATGGAGAACTGGGAGCCTTGTTATGCTGATGGGCGGGATGTAAATTGCCAACAGCCACTCGGGAGAAGTGTATGGTGTTTCCTGAAACATCTAAAAAACAAAGCAACAGAGCCTAGGGCACTTCCACTTATGGTCCTATAGCTTAGGGAAATTAAAATCAAAAAGACACAGCCACCCCAAAGTTTGGGACGCCTCTGTTTACAAGAACCTCATTTACCGTACAAGTTCAATATCACAGAAAGTGAAAAATGGATAAAGAAGTTGTGGTACTTACGTACAAGGCAGTATCACTCAACAATGAAATCTATGTCATCAGGCCCGTAGCAGCATAATGAGTGGATTCAGGTACGATGATTCTAACTGAAATAAGTCACACAGAAAAAGAAACATCATAAGATATCAGTAATACACAGAATGTAAACTTGGCTACACAGGAACTGAATTCCAAAACAGAACAGGGTCTCAAATTTAGAAAACCAACTTATGCTTGCTTAAGCGGAAAGGTCAGTTGGGGTGCTGCATAAAACCAGAGATTGAAATGAGCACAGATAAAGTTCCTTAAGCCAAATATGGAATAGACAAGAGCTACTCCTTGCTCAACGAAATGGACTCAACACCCCATATTAAATGCCTAAGAATGTACCTGACTAGTAAGTATCTTAAAACCTATGGATTGCTATGTCTCCAAAAGAGAATCAAGCGTCTGTACAGGGTGATAAACGCAGCAGTGATAGGATTGGAGAAGTTCGGTGAGCAAATGAAGACCCTTTGAAGTCATATTGCATGGTACCCATTACACGGGTCTCAACTCTCCAGGTTTAAGGTATTCTTCCTTCAGCTAAAACATGCATGTGGAACCCAGAGTATGATCAACCGTGTGAACGGGAGACGTGTTCAAATATGTCTCAGTTTTCCTCCCCTGGTACTCGGGTGCAACATTCCAGATGCTTTACTAACACCCTCCCGACTTGGAGAGTCAGTCCCTTTAACCTCCTGTTTGGCCCAGTTTGCAATTTCTGCGGAAGATGAACAGGAATAGCGAGAACCAATGAGAGACTAGCTGGAGGTGTCTGGACGGGCAAATTTAACTCTCATTTCCCACCAGGAAGAGGAATTAACCAAAGGCTCAGCGTGCCGTGCCGGAACCAGATTAGGGCCTGAAGCCATCCTGCGGTGTTGCGGCCAGCTCAAAAGAAAGCGAGTTGAAGAAAGGAGCTCAGGGGCACTGTAATTCACAAACCTGCAGAGTTATAAATGACAGCTATCGTCCAAAAATATACTGAAGTAAGGCTGCCAAGAGGACTTGAAAGCGGGGCAGAATTGCAGGAAACCGATTTCAGGAGGTAGACTGGAATTGCATTGAAAGCATAGGAAAAGAGGCAGAACGTCCACAATGATGCACTTGGCCAAAAAGGGCATATGCGTTTTTTCCTGAATATATTCAGGAAAAAACGCATACGCCCTTTTTGGCCAACCAAGCAAGCTTGCAAAGGAAATCTGCACTACAATGAAGTCTCACTTCCCCCCGGTCAAAAGGGCCATCTGAAAAAAGTGTAAAATCCAGAAAGGCAGGACAGGCCATGGAGAACTGGGAGCCTTGTTATGCTGATGGGCGGGATGTAAATTGCCAACAGACACTTGGGAGAAGTGTATGGTGTTTCCTGAAACATCTAAAAAACAAAGCAACAGAGCCTAGGGCACTTCCACTTATGGTCCTATAGCTTAGGGAAATTAAAATCAAAAAGACACAGCCACCCCAAAGTTTGGGACGCCTCTGTTTACAAGAACCTCGTTTACAGTACAAGTTCAACATCGCAGAAAGTGAAAAATGGATAAAGAAGTTGTGGTATTTACTTACAAAGCAATATCACTCAGCAATGAAATCTATGTCATCAGGCCCTTAGCAGCACAATGAGTGGATTCAGGTATGATGATTCTAACTGAAATAAGTCACACAGAAAAAGAAACATCATAAGATATCAGTAATACACGGAATGTAAACTTGGCTACACAGGAACTGAATTACAGAACAGAACAGGGTCTCAAATTTAGAAAACCAACTTATGCTTGCTTAAGGGTAAAGGTGAGTTGGGGTGCTGCATAAAACCAGAGATTGAAATGAGCACAGATAAAGTTCCTTAAGCCAAATATGGAATAGACAAGAGCTACTCCTTGCTCAACGAAATGGACTCAACACCGCATATTAAACGCCTAAGAATGTACCTGACTAGTAAGTATCTTAAAACCTATGGATTGCTATGTCTCCGAAAGAGAATCAAGCATGTGTACAGGGGCATAAACGCAGCAGTGATAGGATTGGAGAGGTTCGGTGAGCAAATGAAGACCCTTTGAAGTCATATTGCATGGTACCCATTCCACGGGTTTCAACTACCCAGGTTTAAGGTATTCTTCCTTCAGCTAAAACATGCATGTGGAACCTAGAGTACGATCAACCATGTGATCGGGAAACGTGTTCAAATATGTCTCAGTTTTCATACCCTGGTACTCGGGTGCAACATTCCATACGCTTTACTGACACCCTCCCGACTTGGAGAGTCAGTCCCTTTAACCTCCTGTTTGGCCCAGTTTGCAATTTCTGCGGAAGATGAACAGGAATAGCGAGAACCAATGAGAGACTAGCTGGAGGTGTCTGGACGGGCAAATTTAACTCTCATTTCCCACCAGGAAGAGGAATTAACCAAAGGCTCAGCTTGCCGTGCCGGAACCAGATTAGGGCCTGAAGCCATCCTGCGGTGTTGCGGCCAGCTCAAAAGAAAGCGAGTTGAAGAAAGGAGCTCAGGGGCACTGTAATTCACAAACCTGCAGAGTTATAAATGACAGCTATCGTCCAAAAATATACTGAAGTAAGGCTGCCAAGAGGACGTGAAAGCGGGGCAGAATTGCAGGAAACCGATTTCAGGAGGTAGACTGGAATTGCATTGAAAGCATAGGAAAAGAGGCAGAACGTCCACAATGATGCACTTGGCCAAAAAGGGCGTATGCGTTTTTTCCTGAATATATTCAGGAAAAAACGCATACGCCCTTTTTGGCCAACCAAGCAAGCTTGCAAAGGAAATCTGCACTACAATGAAGTCTCACTTCCCCCCGGTCAAAAGGGCCATCTGAAAAAAGTGTAAAATCCAGAAAGGCAGGACAGGCCATGGAGAACTGGGAGCCTTGTTATGCTGATGGGCGGGATGTAAATTGTCAACAGCCACTCAGGAGAAGTGTATGGTGTTTCCTGAAACATCTAAAAAACAAAGCAACAGAGCCTAGGGCACTTCCACTTATGGTCCTATAGCTTAGGGAAATTAAAATCAAAAAGACACAGCCACCCCAAAGTTTGGGACGCCTCTGTTTACAAGAACCTCGTTTACAGTACAAGTTCAACATCGCAGAAAGTGAAAAATGGATAAAGAAGTTGTGGTATTTACTTACAAAGCAATATCACTCAGCAATGAAATCTATGTCATCAGGCCCTTAGCAGCACAATGAGTGGATTCAGGTATGATGATTCTAACTGAAATAAGTCACACAGAAAAAGAAACATCATAAGATATCAGTAATACACGGAATGTAAACTTGGCTACACAGGAACTGAATTACAGAACAGAACAGGGTCTCAAATTTAGAAAACCAACTTATGCTTGCTTAAGGGGAAAGGTGAGTTGGGGTGCTGCATAAAACCAGAGATTGAAATGAGCACAGATAAAGTTCCTTAAGCCAAATATGGAATAGACAAGAGCTACTCCTTGCTCAACGAAATGGACTCAACACCGCATATTAAACGCCTAAGAATGTACCTGACTAGTAAGTATCTTAAAACCTATGGATTGCTATGTCTCCAAAAGAGAATCAAGCATGTGTACAGGGGCATAAACGCAGCAGTGATAGGATTGGAGAGGTTCGGTGAGCAAATGAAGACCCTTTGAAGTCATATTGCATGGTACCCATTCCACGGGTTTCAACTACCCAGGTTTAAGGTATTCTACCTTCAGCTAAAACATGCATGTGGAAACTAGAGTACGATCAACCATGTGATCGGGAAACGTGTTCAAATATGTCTCAGTTTTCGTACCCTGGTACTCGGGTGCAACATTCCAGACGCTTTACTAACATCCTCCCGACTTGGAGAGTCAGTCCCTTTAACCTCCTGTTTGGCCCAGTTTGCAATTTCTGCGGAAGATGAACAGGAATAGCGAGAACCAATGAGAGACTAGCTGGAGGTGTCTGGACGGGCAAATTTAACTCTCATTTGCCACCAGGAAGAGGAATTAACCAAAGGCTCAGCTTGCCGTGCCGGAACCAGATTAGGGCCTGAAGCCATCCTGCGGTGTTGCGGCCAGCTCAAAAGAAAGCGAGTTGAAGAAAGGAGCTCAGGGGCACTGTAATTCACAAACGTGCAGAGTTATAAATGACAGCTATCGTCCAAAAATATACTGAAGTAAGGCTGCCAAGAGGACTTGAAAGCGGGGCAGAATTGCAGGAAACCGATTTCAGGAGGTAGACTGGAATTGCATTGAAAGCATAGGAAAAGAGGCAGAACGTCCACAATGATGCACTTGGCCAAAAAGGGCGTATGCGTTTTTTCCTGAATATATTCAGGAAAAAACGCATACGCCCTTTTTGGCCAACCAAGCAAGCTTGCAAAGGAAATCTGCACTACAATGAAGTCTCACTTCCCCCCGGTCAAAAGGGCCATCTGAAAAAAGTGTAAAATCCAGAAAGGCAGGACAGGCCATGGAGAACTGGGAGCCTTGTTATGCTGATGGGCGGGATGTAAATTGCCAACAGCCACTCGGGAGAAGTGTATGGTGTTTCCTGAAACATCTAAAAAACAAAGCAACAGAGCCTAGGGCACTTCCACTTATGGTCCTATAGCTTAGGGAAATTAAAATCAAAAAGACACATCCACCCCAAAGTTTGGGATGCCTCTGTTTACAAGAACCTCGTTTACAGTACAAGTTCAACATCGCAGAAAGTGAAAAATGGATAAAGAAGTTGTGGTATTTACTTACAAAGCAATATCACTCAGCAATGAAATCTATGTCATCAGGCCCTTAGCAGCACAATGAGTGGATTCAGGTATGATGATTCTAACTGAAATAAGTCACACAGAAAAAGAAACATCATAAGATATCAGTAATACACGGAATGTAAACTTGGCTACACAGGAACTGAATTACAGAACAGAACAGGGTCTCAAATTTAGAAAACCAACTTATGCTTGCTTAAGGGTAAAGGTGAGTTGGGGTGCTGCATAAAACCAGAGATTGAAATGAGCACAGATAAAGTTCCTTAAGCCAAATATGGAATAGACAAGAGCTACTCCTTGCTCAACGAAATGGACTCAACACCGCATATTAAACGCCTAAGAATGTACCTGACTAGTAAGTATCTTAAAACCTATGGATTGCTATGTCTCCGAAAGAGAATCAAGCATGTGTACAGGGGCATAAATGCAGCAGTGATAGGATTGGAGAGGTTCGGTGAGCAAATGAAGACCCTTTGAAGTCATATTGCATGGTACCCATTCCACGGGTTTCAACTACCCAGGTTTAAGGTATTCTTCCTTCAGCTAAAACATGCATGTGGAACCTAGAGTACGATCAACCATGTGATCGGGAAACGTGTTCAAATATGTCTCAGTTTTCATACCCTGGTACTCGGGTGCAACATTCCAGACGCTTTACTAACACCCTCCCGACTTGGAGAGTCAGTCCCTTTAACCTCCTGTTTGGCCCAGTTTGCAATTTCTGCGGAAGATGAACAGGAATAGCGAGAACCAATGAGAGACTAGCTGGAGGTGTCTGGACGGGCAAATTTAACTCTCATTTCCCACCAGGAAGAGGAATTAACCAAAGGCTCAGCTTGCCGTGCCGGAACCAGATTAGGGCCTGAAGCCATCCTGCGGTGTTGCGGCCAGCTCAAAAGAAAGCGAGTTGAAGAAAGGAGCTCAGGGGCACTGTAATTCACAAACGTGCAGAGTTATAAATGACAGCTATCGTCCAAAAATATACTGAAGTAAGGCTGCCAAGAGGACTTGAAAGCGGGGCAGAATTGCAGGAAACCGATTTCAGGAGGTAGACTGGAATTGCATTGAAAGCATAGGAAAAGAGGCAGAACGTCCACAATGATGCACTTGGCCAAAAAGGGCGTATGCGTTTTTTCCTGAATATATTCAGGAAAAAACGCATACGCCCTTTTTGGCCAACCAAGCAAGCTTGCAAAGGAAATCTGCACTACAATGAAGTCTCACTTCCCCCCGGTCAAAAGGGCCATCTGAAAAAAGTGTAAAATCCAGAAAGGCAGCACAGGCCATGGAGAACTGGGAGCCTTGTTATGCTGATGGGCGGGATGTAAATTGTCAACAGACACTCAGGAGAAGTGTATGGTGTTTCCTGAAACATCTAAAAAACAAAGCAACAGAGCCTAGGGCACTTCCACTTATGGTCCTATAGCTTAGGGAAATTAAAATCAAAAAGACACAGCCACCCCAAAGTTTGGGACGCCTCTGTTTACAAGAACCTCCTTTACAGTACAAGTTCAACATCGCAGAAAGTGAAAAATGGATAAAGAAGTTGTGGTATTTACTTACAAAGCAATATCACTCAGCAATGAAATCTATGTCATCAGGCCCTTAGCAGCACAATGAGTGGATTCAGGTATGATGATTCTAACTGAAATAAGTCACACAGAAAAAGAAACATCATAAGATATCAGTAATACACGGAATGTAAACTTGGCTACACAGGAACTGAATTACAGAACAGAACAGGGTCTCAAATTTAGAAAACCAACTTATGTTTGCTTAAGGGTAAAGGTGAGTTGGGGTGCTGCATAAAACCAGAGATTGAAATGAGCACAGATAAAGTTCCTTAAGCCAAATATGGAATAGACAAGAGCTACTCCTTGCTCAACGAAATGGACTCAACACCGCATATTAAACGCCTAAGAATGTACCTGACTAGTAAGTATCTTAAAACCTATGGATTGCTATGTCTCCGAAAGAGAATCAAGCATGTGTACAGGGGCATAAACGCAGCAGTGATAGGATTGGAGAGGTTCGGTGAGCAAATGAAGACCCTTTGAAGTCATATTGCATGGTACCCATTCCACGGGTTTCAACTACCCAGGTTTAAGGTATTCTACCTTCAGCTAAAACATGCATGTGGAAACTAGAGTATGATCAACCATGTGATCGGGAAACGTGTTCAAATATGTCTCAGTTTTCGTACCCTGGTACTCGGGTGCAACATTCTAGACGCTTTACTAACATCCTCCCGACTTGGAGAGTCAGTCCCTTTAACCTCCTGTTTGGCCCAGTTTGCAATTTCTGTGGAAGATGAACAGGAATAGCGAGAACCAATGAGAGACTAGCTGGAGGTGTCTGGACGGGCAAATTTAACTCTCATTTCCCACCAGGATGAGGAATTAACCAAAGGCTCAGCTTGCCGTGCCGGAACCAGATTAGGGCCTGAAGCCATCCTGCGGTGTTGCGGCCAGCTCAAAAGAAAGCGAGTTGAAGAAAGGAGCTCAGGGGCACTGTAATTCACAAACCTGCAGAGTTATAAATGACAGCTATCGTCCAAAAATATACTGAAGTAAGGCTGCCAAGAGGACTTGAAAGCGGGGCAGAATTGCAGGAAACCGATTTCAGGAGGTAGACTGGAATTGCATTGAAAGCATAGGAAAAGAGGCAGAACGTCCACAATGATGCACTTGGCCAAAAAGGGCGTATGCGTTTTTTCCTGAATATATTCAGGAAAAAACGCATACGCCCTTTTTGGCCAACCAAGCAAGCTTGCAAAGGAAATCTGCACTACAATGAAGTCTCACTTCCCCCCGGTCAAAAGGGCCATCTGAAAAAAGTGTAAAATCCAGAAAGGCAGGACAGGCCATGGAGAACTGGGAGCCTTGTTATGCTGATGGGCGGGATGTAAATTGCCAACAGCCACTCGGGAGAAGTGTATGGTGTTTCCTGAAACATCTAAAAAACAAAGCAACAGAGCCTAGGGCACTTCCACTTATGGTCCTATAGCTTAGGGAAATTAAAATCAAAAAGACACAGCCACCCCAAAGTTTGGGACGCCTCTGTTTACAAGAACCTCATTTACCGTACAAGTTCAATATCACAGAAAGTGAAAAATGGATAAAGAAGTTGTGGTACTTACGTACAATGCAGTATCACTCAACAATGAAATCTATGTCATCAGGCCCGTAGCAGCATAATGAGTGGATTCAGGTACGATGATTCTAACTGAAATAAGTCACACAGAAAAAGAAACATCATAAGATATCACTAATACACAGAATGTAAACTTGGCTACACAGGAACTGAATTCCAAAACAGAACAGGGTCTCAAATTTAGAAAACCAACTTATGCTTGCTTAAGCGGAAAGGTGAGTTGGGGTGCTGCATAAAACCAGAGATTGAAATGAGCACAGATAAAGTTCCTTAAGCCAAATATGGAATAGACAAGAGCTACTCCTTGCTCAACGAAATGGACTCAACACCCTATATTAAATGCCTAAGAATGTACCTGACTAGTAAGTATCTTAAAACCTATGGATTGCTATGTCTCCAAAAGAGAATCAAGCGTCTGTACAGGGGGATAAACGCAGCAGTGATAGGATTGGAGAGGTTCGGTGAGCAAATGAATACCCTTTGAAGTCATATTGCATGGTACCCATTACACGGGTCTCAACTCTCCAGGTTTAAGGTATTCTTCCTTCAGCTAAAACATGCATGTGGAAACTAGAGTATGATCAACCATGTGATCGGGAAACGTGTTCAAATATGTCTCAGTTTTCGTACCCTGGCACTCGGGTGCAACATTCCAGACGCTTTACTAACATCCTCCCGACTTGGAGAGTCAGTCCCTTTAACCTCCTGTTTGGCCCAGTTTGCAATTTCTGTGGAAGATGAACAGGAATAGCGAGAACCAATGAGAGACTAGCTGGAGGTGTCTGGACGGGCAAATTTAACTCTCATTTCCCACCAGGAAGAGGAATTAACCAAAGGCTCAGCTTGCCGTGCCGGAACCAGATTAGGGCCTGAAGCCATCCTGCGGTGTTGCGGCCAGCTCAAAAGAAAGCGAGTTGAAGAAAGGAGCTCAGGGGCACTGTAATTCACAAACCTGCAGAGTTATAAATGACAGCTATCGTCCAAAAATATACTGAAGTAAGGCTGCCAAGAGGACTTGAAAGCGGGGCAGAATTGCAGGAAACCGATTTCAGGAGGTAGACTGGAATTGCATTGAAAGCATAGGAAAAGAGGCAGAACGTCCACAATGATGCACTTGGCCAAAAAGGGCGTATGCGTTTTTTCCTGAATATATTCAGGAAAAAACGCATACGCCCTTTTTGGCCAACCAAGCAAGCTTGCAAAGGAAATCTGCACTACAATGAAGTCTCACTTCCCCCCGGTCAAAAGGGCCATCTGAAAAAAGTGTAAAATCCAGAAAGGCAGGACAGGCCATGGAGAACTGGGAGCCTTGTTATGCTGATGGGCGGGATGTAAATTGCCAACAGACACTCGGGAGAAGTGTATGGTGTTTCCTGAAACATCTAAAAAACAAAGCAACAGAGCCTAGGGCACTTCCACTTATGGTCCTATAGCTTAGGGAAATTAAAATCAAAAAGACACAGCCACCCCAAAGTTTGGGACGCCTCTGTTTACAAGAACCTCGTTTACAGTACAAGTTCAACATCGCAGAAAGTGAAAAATGGATAAAGAAGTTGTGGTATTTACTTACAAAGCAATATCACTCAGCAATGAAATCTATGTCATCAGGCCCTTAGCAGCACAATGAGTGGATTCAGGTATGATGATTCTAACTGAAATAAGTCACACAGAAAAAGAAACATCATAAGATATCAGTAATACACGGAATGTAAACTTGGCTACACAGGAACTGAATTACAGAACAGAACAGGGTCTCAAATTTAGAAAACCAACTTATGCTTGCTTAAGGGTAAAGGTGAGTTGGGGTGCTGCATAAAACCAGAGATTGAAATGAGCACAGATAAAGTTCCTTAAGCCAAATATGGAATAGACAAGAGCTACTCCTTGCTCAACGAAATGGACTCAACACCGCATATTAAACGCCTAAGAATGTACCTGACTAGTAAGTATCTTAAAACCTATGGATTGCTATGTCTCCGAAAGAGAATCAAGCATGTGTACAGGGGCATAAATGCAGCAGTGATAGGATTGGAGAGGTTCGGTGAGCAAATGAAGACCCTTTGAAGTCATATTGCATGGTACCCATTCCACGGGTTTCAACTACCCAGGTTTAAGGTATTCTTCCTTCAGCTAAAACATGCATGTGGAACCTAGAGTACGATCAACCATGTGATCGGGAAACGTGTTCAAATATGTCTCAGTTTTCATACCCTGGTACTCGGGTGCAACATTCCAGACGCTTTACTAACACCCTCCCGACTTGGAGAGTCAGTCCCTTTAACCTCCTGTTTGGCCCAGTTTGCAATTTCTGCGGAAGATGAACAGGAATAGCGAGAACCAATGAGAGACTAGCTGGAGGTGTCTGGACGGGCAAATTTAACTCTCATTTCCCACCAGGAAGAGGAATTAACCAAAGGCTCAGCTTGCCGTGCCGGAACCAGATTAGGGCCTGAAGCCATCCTGCGGTGTTGCGGCCAGCTCAAAAGAAAGCGAGTTGAAGAAAGGAGCTCAGGGGCACTGTAATTCACAAACGTGCAGAGTTATAAATGACAGCTATCGTCCAAAAATATACTGAAGTAAGGCTGCCAAGAGGACTTGAAAGCGGGGCAGAATTGCAGGAAACCGATTTCAGGAGGTAGACTGGAATTGCATTGAAAGCATAGGAAAAGAGGCAGAACGTCCACAATGATGCACTTGGCCAAAAAGGGCGTATGCGTTTTTTCCTGAATATATTCAGGAAAAAACGCATACGCCCTTTTTGGCCAACCAAGCAAGCTTGCAAAGGAAATCTGCACTACAATGAAGTCTCACTTCCCCCCGGTCAAAAGGGCCATCTGAAAAAAGTGTAAAATCCAGAAAGGCAGCACAGGCCATGGAGAACTGGGAGCCTTGTTATGCTGATGGGCGGGATGTAAATTGTCAACAGACACTCAGGAGAAGTGTATGGTGTTTCCTGAAACATCTAAAAAACAAAGCAACAGAGCCTAGGGCACTTCCACTTATGGTCCTATAGCTTAGGGAAATTAAAATCAAAAAGACACAGCCACCCCAAAGTTTGGGACGCCTCTGTTTACAAGAACCTCCTTTACAGTACAAGTTCAACATCGCAGAAAGTGAAAAATGGATAAAGAAGTTGTGGTATTTACTTACAAAGCAATATCACTCAGCAATGAAATCTATGTCATCAGGCCCTTAGCAGCACAATGAGTGGATTCAGGTATGATGATTCTAACTGAAATAAGTCACACAGAAAAAGAAACATCATAAGATATCAGTAATACACGGAATGTAAACTTGGCTACACAGGAACTGAATTACAGAACAGAACAGGGTCTCAAATTTAGAAAACCAACTTATGTTTGCTTAAGGGTAAAGGTGAGTTGGGGTGCTGCATAAAACCAGAGATTGAAATGAGCACAGATAAAGTTCCTTAAGCCAAATATGGAATAGACAAGAGCTACTCCTTGCTCAACGAAATGGACTCAACACCGCATATTAAACGCCTAAGAATGTACCTGACTAGTAAGTATCTTAAAACCTATGGATTGCTATGTCTCCGAAAGAGAATCAAGCATGTGTACAGGGGCATAAACGCAGCAGTGATAGGATTGGAGAGGTTCGGTGAGCAAATGAAGACCCTTTGAAGTCATATTGCATGGTACCCATTCCACGGGTTTCAACTACCCAGGTTTAAGGTATTCTACCTTCAGCTAAAACATGCATGTGGAAACTAGAGTATGATCAACCATGTGATCGGGAAACGTGTTCAAATATGTCTCAGTTTTCGTACCCTGGTACTCGGGTGCAACATTCTAGACGCTTTACTAACATCCTCCCGACTTGGAGAGTCAGTCCCTTTAACCTCCTGTTTGGCCCAGTTTGCAATTTCTGTGGAAGATGAACAGGAATAGCGAGAACCAATGAGAGACTAGCTGGAGGTGTCTGGACGGGCAAATTTAACTCTCATTTCCCACCAGGATGAGGAATTAACCAAAGGCTCAGCTTGCCGTGCCGGAACCAGATTAGGGCCTGAAGCCATCCTGCGGTGTTGCGGCCAGCTCAAAAGAAAGCGAGTTGAAGAAAGGAGCTCAGGGGCACTGTAATTCACAAACCTGCAGAGTTATAAATGACAGCTATCGTCCAAAAATATACTGAAGTAAGGCTGCCAAGAGGACTTGAAAGCGGGGCAGAATTGCAGGAAACCGATTTCAGGAGGTAGACTGGAATTGCATTGAAAGCATAGGAAAAGAGGCAGAACGTCCACAATGATGCACTTGGCCAAAAAGGGCGTATGCGTTTTTTCCTGAATATATTCAGGAAAAAACGCATACGCCCTTTTTGGCCAACCAAGCAAGCTTGCAAAGGAAATCTGCACTACAATGAAGTCTCACTTCCCCCCGGTCAAAAGGGCCATCTGAAAAAAGTGTAAAATCCAGAAAGGCAGGACAGGCCATGGAGAACTGGGAGCCTTGTTATGCTGATGGGCGGGATGTAAATTGCCAACAGCCACTCGGGAGAAGTGTATGGTGTTTCCTGAAACATCTAAAAAACAAAGCAACAGAGCCTAGGGCACTTCCACTTATGGTCCTATAGCTTAGGGAAATTAAAATCAAAAAGACACAGCCACCCCAAAGTTTGGGACGCCTCTGTTTACAAGAACCTCATTTACCGTACAAGTTCAATATCACAGAAAGTGAAAAATGGATAAAGAAGTTGTGGTACTTACGTACAATGCAGTATCACTCAACAATGAAATCTATGTCATCAGGCCCGTAGCAGCATAATGAGTGGATTCAGGTACGATGATTCTAACTGAAATAAGTCACACAGAAAAAGAAACATCATAAGATATCACTAATACACAGAATGTAAACTTGGCTACACAGGAACTGAATTCCAAAACAGAACAGGGTCTCAAATTTAGAAAACCAACTTATGCTTGCTTAAGCGGAAAGGTGAGTTGGGGTGCTGCATAAAACCAGAGATTGAAATGAGCACAGATAAAGTTCCTTAAGCCAAATATGGAATAGACAAGAGCTACTCCTTGCTCAACGAAATGGACTCAACACCCTATATTAAATGCCTAAGAATGTACCTGACTAGTAAGTATCTTAAAACCTATGGATTGCTATGTCTCCAAAAGAGAATCAAGCGTCTGTACAGGGGGATAAACGCAGCAGTGATAGGATTGGAGAGGTTCGGTGAGCAAATGAATACCCTTTGAAGTCATATTGCATGGTACCCATTACACGGGTCTCAACTCTCCAGGTTTAAGGTATTCTTCCTTCAGCTAAAACATGCATGTGGAAACTAGAGTATGATCAACCATGTGATCGGGAAACGTGTTCAAATATGTCTCAGTTTTCGTACCCTGGCACTCGGGTGCAACATTCCAGACGCTTTACTAACATCCTCCCGACTTGGAGAGTCAGTGCCTTTAACCTCCTGTTTGGCCCAGTTTGCAATTTCTGTGGAAGATGAACAGGAATAGCGAGAACCAATGAGAGACTAGCTGGAGGTGTCTGGACGGGCAAATTTAACTCTCATTTCCCACCAGGAAGAGGAATTAACCAAAGGCTCAGCTTGCCGTGCCGGAACCAGATTAGGGCCTGAAGCCATCCTGCGGTGTTGCGGCCAGCTCAAAAGAAAGCGAGTTGAAGAAAGGAGCTCAGGGGCACTGTAATTCACAAACCTGCAGAGTTATAAATGACAGCTATCGTCCAAAAATATACTGAAGTAAGGCTGCCAAGAGGACTTGAAAGCGGGGCAGAATTGCAGGAAACCGATTTCAGGAGGTAGACTGGAATTGCATTGAAAGCATAGGAAAAGAGGCAGAACGTCCACAATGATGCACTTGGCCAAAAAGGGCGTATGCGTTTTTTCCTGAATATATTCAGGAAAAAACGCATACGCCCTTTTTGGCCAACCAAGCAAGCTTGCAAAGGAAATCTGCACTACAATGAAGTCTCACTTCCCCCCGGTCAAAAGGGCCATCTGAAAAAAGTGTAAAATCCAGAAAGGCAGGACAGGCCATGGAGAACTGGGAGCCTTGTTATGCTGATGGGCGGGATGTAAATTGCCAACAGACACTCGGGAGAAGTGTATGGTGTTTCCTGAAACATCTAAAAAACAAAGCAACAGAGCCTAGGGCACTTCCACTTATGGTCCTATAGCTTAGGGAAATTAAAATCAAAAAGACACAGCCACCCCAAAGTTTGGGACGCCTCTGTTTACAAGAACCTCGTTTACAGTACAAGTTCAACATCGCAGAAAGTGAAAAATGGATAAAGAAGTTGTGGTATTTACTTACAAAGCAATATCACTCAGCAATGAAATCTATGTCATCAGGCCCTTAGCAGCACAATGAGTGGATTCAGGTATGATGATTCTAACTGAAATAAGTCACACAGAAAAAGAAACATCATAAGATATCAGTAATACACGGAATGTAAACTTGGCTACACAGGAACTGAATTACAGAACAGAACAGGGTCTCAAATTTAGAAAACCAACTTATGCTTGCTTAAGGGTAAAGGTGAGTTGGGGTGCTGCATAAAACCAGAGATTGAAATGAGCACAGATAAAGTTCCTTAAGCCAAATATGGAATAGACAAGAGCTACTCCTTGCTCAACGAAATGGACTCAACACCGCATATTAAACGCCTAAGAATGTACCTGACTAGTAAGTATCTTAAAACCTATGGATTGCTATGTCTCCGAAAGAGAATCAAGCATGTGTACAGGGGCATAAACGCAGCAGTTATAGGATTGGAGAGGTTCGGTGAGCAAATGAAGACCCTTTGAAGTCATATTGCATAGTACCCATTCCACGGGTTTCAACTACCCAGGTTTAAGGTATTCTTCCTTCAGCTAAAACATGCATGTGGAACCTAGAGTACGATCAACCATGTGATCGGGAAACGTGTTCAAATATGTCTCAGTTTTCGTACCCTGGTACTCGGGTGCAACATTCCAGACGCTTTACTAACACCCTCCCGACTTGGAGAGTCAGTCCCTTTAACCTCCTGTTTGGCCCAGTTTGCAATTTCTGTGGAAGATGAACAGGAATAGCGAGAACCAATGAGAGACTAGCTGGAGGTGTCTGGACGGGCAAATTTAACTCTCATTTCCCACCAGGAAGAGGAATTAACCAAAGGCTCAGCGTGCCGTGCCGGAACCAGATTAGGGCCTGAAGCCATCCTGCGGTGTTGCGGCCAGGTCACAAGAAAGCGAGTTGAAGAAAGGAGCTCAGGGGCACTGTAATTCACAAACCTGCAGAGTTATAAATGACAGCTATCGTCCAAAAATATACTGAAGTAAGGCTGCCAAGAGGACTTGAAAGCTGGGCAGAATTGCAGGAAACTGATTTCAGGAGGTAGACTGGAATTGCATTGAAAGCATAGGAAAAGAGGCAGAACGTCCACAATGATGCACTTGGCCAAAAAGGGCGTATGCGTTTTTTCCTGAATATATTCAGGAAAAAACGCATACGCCCTTTTTGGCCAACCAAGCAAGCTTGCAAAGGAAATCTGCACTACAATGAAGTCTCACTTCCCCCCGGTCAAAAGGGCCATCTGAAAAAAGTGTAAAATCCAGAAAGGCAGGACAGGCCATGGAGAACTGGGAGCCTTTTTATGCTGATGGGAGGGATGTAAATTGCCAACAGACACTCGGGAGAAGTGTATGGTGTTTCCTGAAACATCTAAAAAACAAAGCAACAGAGCCTAGGGCACTTCCACTTATGGTCCTATAGATTAGGGAAATTAAAATCAAAAAGACACAGCCACCCCAAAGTTTGGGACACCTCTGTTTACAAGAACCTCGTTTACAGTACAAGTTCAACATCGCAGAAAGTGAAAAATGGATAAAGAAGTTGTGGTATTTACTTACAAAGCAATATCACTCAGCAATGAAATCTATGTCATCAGGCCCTTAGCAGCACAATGAGTGGATTCAGGTATGATGATTCTAACTGAAATAAGTCACACAGAAAAAGAAACATCATAAGATATCAGTAAAACACGGAATGTAAACTTGGCTACACAGGAACTGAATTACAGAACAGAACAGGGTCTCAAATTTAGAAAACCAACTTATGCTTGCTTAAGGGGAAAGGTGAGTTGGGGTGCTGCATAAAACCAGAGATTGAAATGAGCACAGATAAAGTTCCTTAAGCCAAATATGGAATAGACAAGAGCTACTCCTTGCTCAACGAAATGGACTCAACACCGCATATTAAACGCCTAAGAATGTACCTGACTAGTAAGTATCTTAAAACCTATGGATTGCTATGTCTCCGAAAGAGAATCAAGCATGTGTACAGGGGCATAAACGCAGCAGTGATAGGATTGGAGAGGTTCGGTGAGCAAATGAAGACCCTTTGAAGTCATATTGCATGGTACCCATTCCACGGGTTTCAACTACCCAGGTTTAAGGTATTCTACCTTCAGCTAAAACATGCATGTGGAAACTAGAGTATGATCAACCATGTGATCGGGAAACGTGTTCAAATATGTCTCAGTTTTCGTAGCCTGGTACTCGGGTGCAACATTCCAGACGCTTTACTAACACTCTCCCCACTTGGAGAGTCAGCGCCTTTAACCTCCTGTTTGGCCCAGTTTGCAATTTCTGCGGAAGATGAACAGGAATAGGGAGAACCAATGAGAGACTAGCTGGAGGTGTCTGGACGGGCAAATTTAACTCTCATTTCCCACCAGGAGGTGGAAATAACCAAAGGCTCAGCGTGCCGTGCCGGAACCAGATTAGGGCCTGAAGCCATCCTGCGGTGTTGCGGCCAGCTCAAAAGAAAGCGAGTTGAAGAAAGGAGCTCAGGGGCACTGTAATTCACAAACCTGCAGAGTTATAAATGACAGCTATCGTCCAAAAATATACTGAAGTAAGGCTGCCAAGAGGACTTGAAAGCGGGGCAGAATTGCAGGAAACCGATTTCAGGAGGTAGACTGGAATTGCATTGAAAGCATAGGAAAAGAGGCAGAACGTCCACAATGATGCACTTGGCCAAAAAGGGCGTATGCGTTTTTTCCTGAATATATTCAGGAAAAAACGCATACGCCCTTTTTGGCCAACCAAGCAAGCTTGCAAAGGAAATCTGCACTACAATGAAGTCTCACTTCCCCCCGGTCAAAAGGGCCATCTGAAAAAAGTGTAAAATCCAGAAAGGCAGGACAGGCCATGGAGAACTGGGAACCTTGTTATGCTGATGGGCGGGATGTAAATTGCCAACAGACACTCGGGAGAAGTGTATGGTGTTTCCTGAAACATCTAAAAAACAAAGCAACAGAGCCTAGGGCACTTCCACTTATGGTCCTATAGCTTAGGGAAATTAAAATCAAAAAGACACAGCCACCCCAAAGTTTGGGACGCCTCTGTTTACAAGAACCTCGTTTATGGTACAAGTTCAATATCGCAGAAAGTGAAAAATGGATAAAGGAGTTCTGGTATTTACTTACAAAGCAATATCACTCAGCAATGAAATCTATGTCATCAGGCCCTTAGCAGCACAATGAGTGGATTCAGGTATGATGATTCTAACTGAAATAAGTCACACAGAAAAAGAAACATCATAAGATATCAGTAATACACGGAATGTAAACTTGGCTACACAGGAACTGAATTACAGAACAGAACAGGGTCTCAAATTTAGAAAACCAACTTATGCTTGCTTAAGGGTAAAGGTGAGTTGGGGTGCTGCATAAAACCAGAGATTGAAATGAGCACAGATAAACTTCCTTAAGCCAAATATGGAATAGACAAGAGCTACTCCTTGCTCAACGAAATGGACTCAACACCGCATATTAAAAGCCTAAGAATGTACCTGACTAGTAAGTATCTTAAAACCTATGGATTGCTATGTCTCCGAAAGAGAATCAAGCATGTGTACAGGGGCATAAACGCAGCAGTGATAGGATTGGAGAGGTTCGGTGAGCAAATGAAGACCCTTTGAAGTCATATTGCATGGTACCCATTCCACGGGTTTCAACTACCCAGGTTTAAGGTATTCTACCTTCAGCTAAAACATGCATGTGGAAACTAGAGTATGATCAACCATGTGATCGGGAAACGTGTTCAAATATGTCTCAGTTTTCGTAGCCTGGTACTCGGGTGCAACATTCCAGACGCTTTACTAACACTCTCCCCACTTGGAGAGTCAGCGCCTTTAACCTCCTGTTTGGCCCAGTTTGCAATTTCTGCGGAAGATGAACAGGAATAGGGAGAACCAATGAGAGACTAGCTGGAGGTGTCTGGACGGGCAAATTTAACTCTCATTTCCCACCAGGAGGAGGAAATAACCAAAGGCTCAGCGTGCCGTGCCGGAACCAGATTAGGGCCTGAAGCCATCCTGCGGTGTTGCGGCCAGCTCAAAAGAAAGCGAGTTTAAGAAAGGAGCTCAGGGGCACTGTAATTCACAAACCTGCAGAGTTATAAATGACAGCTATCGTCCAAAAATATACTGAAGTAAGGCTGCCAAGAGGACTTGAAAGCGGGGCAGAATTGCAGGAAACTGATTTCAGGAGGTAGACTGGAATTGCATTGAAAGCATAGGAAAAGAGGCAGAACGTCCACAATGATGCACTTGGCCAAAAAGGGCGTATGCGTTTTTTCCTGAATATATTCAGGAAAAAATGCATACGCCCTTTTTGGCCAACCAAGCAAACTTGCAAAGGAAATCTGCACTACAATGAAGTCTCACTTCCCCCCGGTCAAAAGGGCCATCTGAAAAAAGTGTAAAATCCAGAAAGGCAGGACAGGCCATGGAGAACTGGGAACCTTGTTATGCTGATGGGCGGGATGTAAATTGCCAACAGACACTCGGGAGAAGTGTATGGTGTTTCCTGAAACATCTAGAAAACAAAGCAACAGAGCCTAGGGCACTTCCACTTATGGTCCTATAGCTTAGGGAAATTAAAATCAAAAAGACACAGTCACCCCAAAGTTTGGGACGCCTCTGTTTACAAGAACCTCGTTTATGGTACAAGTTCAATATCGCAGAAAGTGAAAAATGGATAAAGGAGTTGTGGTATTTACTTACAAAGCAATATCACTCAGCAATGAAATCTATGTCATCAGGCCCTTAGCAGCACAATGAGTGGATTCAGGTATGATGATTCTAACTGAAATAAGTCACACAGAAAAAGAAACATCATAAGATATCAGTAATACACGGAATGTAAACTTGGCTACACAGGAACTGAATTACAGAACAGAACAGGGTCTCAAATTTAGAAAACCAACTTATGCTTGCTTAAGGGTAAAGGTGAGTTGGGGTGCTGCATAAAACCAGAGATTGAAATGAGCACAGATAAACTTCCTTAAGCCAAATATGGAATAGACAAGAGCTACTCCTTGCTCAACGAAATGGACTCAACACCGCATATTAAACGCCTAAGAATGTACCTGACTAGTAAGTATCTTAAAACCTATGGATTGCTATGTCTCCGAAAGAGAATCAAGCATGTGTACAGGGGCATAAACGCAGCAGTGATAGGATTGGAGAGGTTCGGTGAGCAAATGAAGACCCTTTGAAATCATATTGCATGGTACCCATTCCACGGGTTTCAACTACCCAGGTTTAAGGTATTCTTCCTTCAGCTAAAACATGCATGTGGAAACTAGAGTATGATCAACCATGTGATCGGGAGACGTGTTCAAATATGTCTCACTTTTCGTACCCTGGTACTCGGGTGCAACATTCCAGACGCTTTACCAACACTCTCCCGACTTGGAGAGTCAGTCCCTTTAACCTCCTGTTTGGCCCAGTTTGCAATTTCTGCGGAAGATGAACAGGAATAGCGAGAACCAATGAGAGACTAGCTGGAGGTGTCTGGACGGGCAAATTTAACTCTCATTTCCCACCAGGAAGAGGAATTAACCAAAGGCTCAGCGTGCCGTGCCGGAACCAGATTAGGGCCTGAAGCCATCCTGCGGTGTTGCAGCCAGCTCAAAAGAAAGCGAGTTGAAGAAAGGAGCTCAGGGACACTGTAATTCACAAACCTGCAGAGTTATAAATGACAGCTATCGTCCAAAAATATACTGAAGTAAGGCTGCCAAGAGGACTTGAAAGCGGGGCAGAATTGCAGGAAACCGATTTCAGGAGGTAGACTGGAATTGCATTGAAAGCATAGGAAAAGAGGCAGAACATCCACAATGATGCACTTGGCCAAAAAGGGCGTATGCGTTTTTTCCTGAATATATTCAGGAAAAAACGCATACGCCCTTTTTGGCCAACCAAGCAAGCTTGCAAAGAAATCTGCACTACAATGAAGTCTCACTTCCCCCCGGTCAAAAGGGCCATCTGAAAAAAGTGTAAAATCCAGAAAGGCAGGACAGGCCATGGAGAACTGGGAGCCTTGTTATGCTGATGGGCGGGATGTAAATTGCCAACAGACACTCGGGAGAAGTGTATGGTGTTTCCTGAAACATCTAAAAAACAAAGCAACAGAGCCTAGGGCACTTCCACTTATGGTCCTATAGCTTAGGGAAATTAAAATCAAAAAGACACAGCCACCCCAAAGTTTGGGACACCTCTGTTTACAAGAACCTCGTTTACAGTACAACTTCAACATCGCAGAAAGTGAAAAATGGATAAAGAAGTTGTGGTATTTACCTACAAAGCAATATCACTCAGCAATGAAATCTATGTCATCAGGCCCTTAGCAGCACAATGAGTTGATACAGGTATGATGATTCTAACTGAAATAAGTCACACAGAAAAAGAAACATCATAAGATATCAGTAATACACGGAATGTAAACTTGGCTACACAGGAACGGAATTACAGAACAGAACAGGGTCTCAAATTTAGAAAACCAACTTATGCTTGCTTAAGGGGAAAGGTGAGTTGGGGTGCTGCATAAAACCAGAGATTGAAATGAGCACAGATAAAGTTCCTTAAGCCAAATATGGAATAGACAAGAGCTACTCCTTGCTCAACGAAATGGACTCAACACCGCATATTTAACGCCTAAGAATGTACCTGACTAGTAAGTATCTTAAAACCTATGGATTGCTATGTCTCCGAAAGAGAATCAAGCATGTGTACAGGGGCATAAACGCAGCAGTGATAGGATTGGAGAGGTTCGGTGAGCAAATGAAGACCCTTTGAAATCATATTGCATGGTACCCATTCCACGGGTTTCAACTACCCAGGTTTAAGGTATTCTTCCTTCAGCTAAAACATGCATGTGGAACCTAGAGTATGATCAACCATGTGATCGGGAGACGTGTTCAAATATGTCTCACTTTTCGTACCCTGGTACTCGGGTGCAACATTCCAGACGCTTTACCAACACTCTCCCGACTTGGAGAGTCAGTCCCTTTAACCTCCTGTTTGGCCCAGTTTGCAATTTCTGCGGAAGATGAACAGGAATAGCGAGAACCAATGAGAGACTAGCTGGAGGTGTCTGGACGGGCAAATTTAACTCTCATTTCCCACCAGGAAGAGGAATTAACCAAAGGCTCAGCGTGCCGTGCCGGAACCAGATTAGGGCCTGAAGCCATCCTGCGGTGTTGCAGCCAGCTCAAAAGAAAGCGAGTTGAAGAAAGGAGCTCAGGGACACTGTAATTCACAAACCTGCAGAGTTATAAATGACAGCTATCGTCCAAAAATATACTGAAGTAAGGCTGCCAAGAGGACTTGAAAGCGGGGCAGAATTGCAGGAAACCGATTTCAGGAGGTAGACTGGAATTGCATTGAAAGCATAGGAAAAGAGGCAGAACATCCACAATGATGCACTTGGCCAAAAAGGGCGTATGCATTTTTTCCTGAATATATTCAGGAAAAAACGCATACGCCCTTTTTGGCCAACCAAGCAAGCTTGCAAAGGAAATCTGCACTACAATGAAGTCTCACTTCCCCCCGGTCAAAAGGGCCATCTGAAAAAAGTGTAAAACCCAGAAAGGCAGGACAGGCCATGGAGAACTGGGAGCCTTGTTATGCTGATAGGCGGGATGTAAATTGCCAACAGACACTGGGGAGAAGTATATGGTATTTCCTGAAACATCTAAAAAACAAAGCAACAGAGCCTAGGGCACTTCCACTTATGGTCCTATAGTTTAGGGAAATTAAAATCAAAAAGACACAGCCACCCCAAAGTTTGGGACGCCTCTGTTTACAAGAACCTCGTTTACCGTACAAGTTCAATATCACAGAAAGTGAAAAATGGATAAAGAACTTGTGGTACTTACGTACAATGCAGTATCACTCAGCAATGAAATCTATGTCATCAGGCCCGTAGAAGCATAATGAGTGGATTCAGGTACGATGATTCTAACTGAAATAAGTCACACAGAAAAAGAAACATCATAAGATATCAGTAATACACGGAATGTAAAATTGGCTACACAGGAACTGAATTCCAAAACAGAACAGGGTCTCAAATTTAGAAAACCAACTTATGCTTGCTTAAGGGTAAAGGTGAGTTGGGGTGCTGCATAAAACCAGAGATTGAAATGAGCACAGATAAAGTTCCTTAAGCCAAATATGGAATAGACAAGAGCTACTCCTAGCTCAACGAAATGGACTCAACTCCCCATATTAAAAGCCTAAGAATGTACCTGACTAGTAAGTATCTTAATACCTATGGATTGCTATGTCTCTGAAAGAGAATCAAGCATGTGTACAGGGGCATAAACGCAGCAGTGATAGGATTGGAGAGGTTCGGTGAGCAAATGAAGACCCTGTGAAGTCATATTGCATGGTACCCATTCCACGGGTCTCAACTCTCCAGGTTTAAGGTATTCTTCCTTCAGCTAAAACATGCATGTGGAACCCAGAGTATGATCAACCATGTGAAAGGGAGACGTGTTCAAATATGTCTCAGTTTTCCTCCCCTGGTACTCGGGTGCAACATTCCAGACGCTTTACTAACACTCTCCCCACTTGGAGAGTCAGCGCCTTTAACCTCCTGTTTGGCCCAGTTTGCAATTTCTGCGGAAGATGAACAGGAATAGGGAGAACCAATGAGAGACTAGCTGGAGGTGTCTGGACGGGCAAATTTAACTCTCATTTCCCACCAGGAGGAGGAAATAACCAAAGGCTCAGCGTGCCGTGCCGGAACCAGATTAGGGCCTGAAGCCATCCTGCGGTGTTGCGGCCAGCTCAAAAGAAAGCGAGTTGAAGAAAGGAGCTCAGGGGCACTGTAATTCACAAACCTGCAGAGTTATAAATGACAGCTATCGTCCAAAAATATACTGAAGTAAGGCTGCCAAGAGGACTTGAAAGCGGGGCAGAATTGCAGGAAACCGATTTCAGGAGGTAGACTGGAATTGCATTGAAAGCATAGGAAAAGAGGCAGAACGTCCACAATGATGCACTTGGCCAAAAAGGGCGTATGCGTTTTTTCCTGAATATATTCAGGAAAAAACGCATACGCCCTTTTTGGCCAACCAAGCAAGCTTGCAAAGGAAATCTGCACTACAATGAAGTCTCACTTCCCCCCGGTCAAAAGGGCCATCTGAAAAAAGTGTAAAATCCAGAAAGGCAGGACAGGCCATATAGAACTGGGAGCCTTGTTATGCTGATGGGCGGGATGTAAATTGCCAACAGACACTCGGGAGAAGTGTATGGTGTTTCCTGAAACATCTAAAAAACAAAGCAACAGAGCCTAGGGCACTTCCACATATGGTCCTATAGCTTAGGGAAATTAAAATCAAAAAGACACACCACCCCAAAGTTTGGGACGCCTCTGTTTACAAGAACCTCGTTTATGGTACAAGTTCAATATCGCAGAAAGTGAAAAATGGATAAAGGAGTTGTGGTATTTACTTACAAAGCAATATCACTCAGCAATGAAATCTATGTCATCAGGCCCTTAGCAGCACAATGAGTGGATTCAGGTATGATGATTCTAACTGAAATAAGTCACACAGAAAAAGAAACATCATAAGATATCAGTAATACACGGAATGTAAACTTGGCTACACAGGAACTGAATTACAGAACAGAACAGGGTCTCAAATTTAGAAAACCAACTTATGCTTGCTTAAGGGTAAAGGTGAGTTGGGGTGCTGCATAAAACCAGAGATTGAAATGAGCACAGATAAAGTTCCTTAAGCCAAATATGGAATAGACAAGAGCTACTCCTTGCTCAACGAAATGGACTCAACACCCCATATTAAACGCCTAAGAATGTACCTGACTAGTAAGTATCTTAAAACCTATGGATTGCTATGTCTCCGACAGAGAATCAAGCATGTGTACAGGGGCATAAACGCAGCAGTGATAGGATTGGAGAGGTTCGGTGAGCAAATGAAGACCCTTTGAAGTCATATTGCATGGTACCCATTCCACGGGTTTCAACTACCCAGGTTTAAGGTATTCTTCCTGCAGGTAAAACATGCATGTGGAACCCAGAGTATGATCAACCGTGTGAACGGGAGACATGTTCAAATATGTCTCAGTTTTCCTCCCCTGGTACTCGGGTGCAACATTCCAGACTCTTTACTAACACTCTCCCCACTTGGAGAGTCAGTCACTTTAACCTCCTGTTTGGCCCAGTTTGCAATTTCTGCGGAAGATGAACAGGAATAGGGAGAAGCAATGAGAGACTAGCTGGAGGTGTCTGGACGGGCAAATTTAACTCTCATTTCCCACCAGGAAGAGGAATTAACCAAAGGCTCAGTGTGCCGTGCCGGAACCAGATTAGGGCCTGAAGCCATCCTGCTGTATTGCGGCCAGGTCACAAGAAAGCGAGTTGAAGAAAGGAGTTCAGGGGCACTGTAATTCACAAACCTGCAGAGTTATCAATGACAGCTATCGTCCAAAAATATACTGAAGTAAGGCTGCCAAGAGGACTTGAAAGCGGGGCAGAATTGCAGGAAACCGATTTCAGGAGGTAGATTGGAATTGCATTGAAAGCATAGGAAAAGAGGCAGAACGTCCACAATGATGCACTTGGCCATAAAGCGCGTATGCGTTTTTTCCTGAATATATTCAGGAAGAAACGCATACGCCCATTTTGGCCAACCAAGCAAGCTTGCAAAGGAAATCTGCACTACAATGAAGTCTCACTTCCCCCCGGTCAAAAGGGCCATCTGAAAAAAGTGTAAAATCCAGAAAGGCAGGACAGGCCATGGAGAACTGGGAGCCTTGTTATGCTGATGGGCGGGATGTAAATTGCCAACAGACACTCGGGAGAAGTGTATGGTGTTTCCTGAAACATCTAAAAAACAAAGCAACAGAGCCTAGGGCACTTCCACTTATGGTCCTATAGCTTAGGGAAATTAAAATCAAAAAGACACAGCCACCCCAAAGTTTGGGACGCCTCTGTTTACAAGAACCTCGTTTACAGTACAAGTTCAACATCGCAGAAAGTGAAAAATGGATAAAGAAGTTGTGGTATTTACTTACAAAGCAATATCACTCAGCAATGAAATCTATGTCATCAGGCCCTTAGCAGCACAATGAGTGGATTCAGGTATGATGATTCTAACTGAAATAAGTCACACAGAAAAAGAAACATCATAAGATATCAGTAATACACGGAATGTAAACTTGGCTACACAGGAACTGAATTACAGAACAGAACAGGGTCTCAAATTTAGAAAACCAACTTATGCTTGCTTAAGGGGAAAGGTGAGTTGGGGTGCTGCATAAAACCAGAGATTGAAATGAGCACAGATAAAGTTCCTTAAGCCAAATATGGAATAGACAAGAGCTACTCCTTGCTCAACGAAATGGACTCAACACCGCATATTAAACGCCTAAGAATGTACCTGACTAGTAAGTATCTTAAAACCTATGGATTGCTATGTCTCCGAAAGAGAATCAAGCATGTGTACAGGGGCATAAACGCAGCAGTGATAGGATTGGAGAGGTTCGGTGAGCAAATGAAGACCCTTTGAAGTCATATTGCATAGTACCCATTCCACGGGTTTCAACTACCCAGGTTTAAGGTATTCTTCCTTCAGCTAAAACATACATGTGGAACCCAGAATATGATCAAACATGTGATCGGGAAACGTGTTCAAATATGTCTCAGTTTTCGTACCCTGGTACTCGGGTGCAACATTCCAGACGCTTTACTAACACCCTCCCGACTTGGAGAGTCAGTCCCTTTAACCTCCTGTTTGGCCCAGTTTGCAATTTCTGTGGAAGATGAACAGGAATAGCGAGAACCAATGAGAGACTAGCTGGAGGTGTCTGGACGGGCAAATTTAACTCTCATTTCCCACCAGGAAGAGGAATTAACCAAAGGTTCAGCTTGCCGTGCCGGAACCAGATTAGGGCCTGAAGCCATCCTGCGGTATTGCGGCCAGGTCACAAGAAAGCGAGTTGAAGAAAGGAGTTCAGGGGCACTGTAATTCACAAACCTGCAGAGTTATCAATGACAGCTATCGTCCAAAAATATACTGAAGTAAGGCTGCCAAGAGGACTTGAAAGCGGGGCAGAATTGCAGGAAACCAATTTCAGGAGGTAGATTGGAATTGCATTGAAAGCATAGGAAAAGAGGCAGAACGTCCACAATGATGCACTTGGCCATAAAGCGCGTATGCGTTTTTTCCTGAATATATTCAGGAAGAAACGCATACGCCCATTTTGGCCAACCAAGCAAGCTTGCAAAGGAAATCTGCACTACAATGAAGTCTCACTTCCCCCCGGTCAAAAGGGCCATCTGAAAAAAGTGTAAAATCCAGAAAGGCAGGACAGGCCATGGAGAACTGGGAGCCTTGTTATGCTGATGGGCGGGATGTAAATTGCCAACAGACACTCGGGAGAAGTGTATGGTGTTTCCTGAAACATCTAAAAAACAAAGCAACAGAGCCTAGGGCACTTCCACTTATGGTCCTATAGCTTAGGGAAATTTAAATCTAAAAGACACAGCCACCCCAAAGTTTGGGACGCCTCTGTTTACAAGAACCTCGTTTACAGTACAAGTTCAACATCGCAGAAAGTGAAAAATGGATAAAGAAGTTGTGGTATTTACTTACAAAGCAATATCACTCAGCAATGAAATCTATGTCATCAGGCCCTTAGCAGCACAATGAGTGGATTCAGGTATGATGATTCTAACTGAAATAAGTCACACAGAAAAAGAAACATCATAAGATATCAGTAATACACGGAATGTAAACTTGGCTACACAGGAACTGAATTACAGAACAGAACAGGGTCTCAAATTTAGAAAACCAACTTATGCTTGCTTAAGGGGAAAGGTGAGTTGGGGTGCTGCATAAAACCAGAGATTGAAATGAGCACAGATAAAGTTCCTTAAGCCAAATATGGAATAGACAAGAGCTACTCCTTGCTCAACGAAATGGACTCAACACCGCATATTAAACGCCTAAGAATGTACCTGACTAGTAAGTATCTTAAAACCTATGGATTGCTATGTCTCCGAAAGAGAATCAAGCATGTGTACAGGGGCATAAACGCAGCAGTGATAGGATTGGAGAGGTTCGGTGAGCAAATGAAGACCCTTTGAAGTCATATTGCATAGTACCCATTCCACGGGTTTCAACTACCCAGGTTTAAGGTATTCTTCCTTCAGCTAAAACATACATGTGGAACCCAGACTATGATCAACCATGTGATCGGGAAACGTGTTCAAATATGTCTCAGTTTTCGTACCCTGGTACTCGGGTGCAACATTCCAGACGCTTTACTAACACCCTCCCGACTTGGAGAGTCAGTCCCTTTAACCTCCTTTTTGGCCCAGTTTGAAATTTCTGTGGAAGATGAACAGGAATAGCGAGAACCAATGAGAGACTAGCTGGAGGTGTCTGGACGGGCAAATTTAACTCTCATTTCCCACCAGGAAGAGGAATTAACCAAAGGTTCAGCTTGCCGTGCCGGAACCAGATTAGGGCCTGAAGCCATCCTGCGGTGTTGCAGCCAGCTCAAAAGAAAGCGAGTTGAAGAAAGGAGCTCAGGGACACTGTAATTCACAAACCTGCAGAGTTATAAATGACAGCTATCGTCCAAAAATATACTGAAGTAAGGCTGCCAAGAGGACTTGAAAGCGGGGCAGAATTGCAGGAAACCGATTTCAGGAGGTAGACTGGAATTGCATTGAAAGCATAGGAAAAGAGGCAGAACGTCCACAATGATGCACTTGGCCAAAAAGGGTGTATGCGTTTTTTACTGAATATATTCAGGAAAAAACGCATACGCCCTTTTTGGCCAACGAAGCAAGCTTGCAAAGGAAATCTGCACTACAATGAAGTCTCACTTCCCCCCGGTCAAAAGGGCCATCTGAAAAAAGTGTAAAATCCAGAAAGGCAGGACAGGCCATGGAGAACTGGGAGCCTTGTTATGCTGATGGGCGGGATGTAAATTGCCAACAGACACTCGGGAGAAGTGTATGGTGTTTCCTGAAACATCTAAAAAACAAAGCAACAGAGCCTAGGGCACTTCCACTTATGGTCCTATAGCTTAGGGAAATTAAAATCAAAAAGACACAGCCACCCCAAAGTTTGGGACGCCTCTGTTTACAGGAACCTCGTTTACCGTACAAGTTCAATATCACAGAAAGTGAAAAATGGATAAAGAAGTTGTGGTACTTATGTACAATGCAGTATCACTCAACAATGAAATCTATGTCATCAGGCCCGTAGCAGCACAATGAGTGGATTCAGGTACGATGATTCTAACTGAAATAAGTCACACAGAAAAAGAAACATCATAAGATATCAGTAAAACACGGAATGTAAACTTGGCTACACAGGAACTGAATTACAGAACAGAACAGGGTCTCAAATTTAGAAAACCAACTTATGCTTGCTTAAGGGTAAAGTGAGTTGGGGTGCTGCATAAAACCAGAGATTGAAATGAGCACAGATAAAGTTCCTTAAGCCAAATATGGAATAGACAAGAGCTACTCCTTGCTCAACGAAATGGACTCAACACCGCATATTAAACGCCTAAGAATGTACCTGACTAGTAAGTATCTTAAAACCTATGGATTGCTATGTCTCCAAAAGAGAATCAAGCATGTGTACAGGGGCATAAACGCAGCAGTGATAGGATTGGAGAGGTTCGGTGAGCAAATGAAGACCCTTTGAAGACATATTGCATGGTACCCATTCCACGGGTTTCAACTACCCAGGTTTAAGGTATTCTACCTTCAGCTAAAACATGCATGTGGAAACTAGAGTATGATCAAACATGTGATCGGGAGACGTGTTCAAATATGTCTCAGTTTTCGTACCCTGGTACTCGGGTGCAACATTCCAGACGCTTTACTAACACTCTCCCCACTTGGAGAGTCAGCGCCTTTAACCTCCTGTTAGGCCCAGTTTGCAATTTCTGCGGAAGATGAACAGGAATAGGGAGAACCAATGAGAGACTAGCTGGAGGTGTCTGGACGGGCAAATTTAACTCTCATTTCCCACCAGGAGGAGGAAATAACCAAAGGCTCAGCGTGCCGTGCCGGAACAAGATTAGGGCCTGAAGCCATCCTGCGGTGTTGCGGCCAGCTCAAAAGAAAGCGAGTTGAAGAAAGGAGCTCAGGGGCACTGTAATTCACAATCCTGCAGAGTTATAAATGACAGCTATCGTCCAAAAATATACTGAAGTAAGGCTGCCAAGAGGACTTGAAAGCGGGGCAGAATTGCAGGAAACCGATTTCAGGAGGTAGACTGGAATTGCATTGAAAGCATAGGAAAAGAGGCAGAACGTCCACAATGATGCACTTGGCCAAAAAGGGCGTATGCGTTTTTTCCTGAATATATTCAGGAAAAAACGCATACGCCCTTTTTGGCCAACCAAGCAAGCTTGCAAAGGAAATCTGCACTACAATGAAGTCTCACTTCCCCCCGGTCAAAAGGGCCATCTGAAAAAAGTGTAAAATCCAGAAAGGCAGGACAGGCCATGGAGAACTGGGAGCCTTGTTATGCTGATGGGCAGGATGTAAATTGCCAACAGACACTCGGGAGAAGTGTATGGTGTTTCCTGAAACATCTAAAAAACAAAGCAACAGAGCCTAGGGCACTTCCAATTATGGTCCTATAGCTTAGGGAAATTAAAATCAAAAAGACACAGCCACCCCAAAGTTTGGGACGCCTCTGTTTACAAGAACCTCGTTTATGGTACAAGTTCAATATCGCAGAAAGTGAAAAATGGATAAAGGAGTTCTGGTATTTACTTACAAAGCAATATCACTCAGCAATGAAATCTATGTCATCAGGCCCTTAGCAGCACAATGAGTGGATTCAGGTATGATGATTCTAACTGAAATAAGTCACACAGAAAAAGAAACATCATAAGATATCAGTAATACACGGAATGTAAACTTGGCTACACAGGAACTGAATTACAGAACAGAACAGGGACTCAAATTTAGAACACCAACTTATGCTTGCTTAAGGGTAAAGGTGAGTTGGGGTGCTGCATAAAACCAGAGATTGAAATGAGCACAGATAAAGTTCCTTAAGCCAAATATGGAATAGACAAGAGCTACTCCTTGCTCAACGAAATGGACTCAACACCCCATATTAAACGCCTAAGAATGTACCTGACTAGTAAGTATCTTAAAACCTATGGATTGCTATGTCTCCGAAAGAGAATCAAGCATGTGTACAGGGGCATAAACGCAGCAGTGATAGGATTGGAGAGGTTCGGTGAGCAAATGAAGACCCTTTGAAATCATATTGCATGGTACCCATTCCACGGTTTTCAACTACCCAGGTTTAAGGTATTCTTCCTTCAGCTAAAACATGCATGTGGAACCTAGAGTATGATCAACCATGTGATCGGGAGACGTGTTCAAATATGTCTCACTTTTCGTACCCTGGTACGCGGGTGCAACATTCCAGAAGCTTTACCAACACTCTCCAGACTTGGAGAGTCAGTCCCTTTAACCTCCTGTTTGGCCCAGTTTGCAATTTCTGCGGAAGATGAACAGGAATAGCGAGAACCAATGAGAGACTAGCTGGAGGTGTCTGGACGGGCAAATTTAACTCTCATTTCCCACCAGGAAGAGGAATTAACCAAAGGCTCAGCGTGCCGTGCCGGAACCAGATTAGGGCCTGAAGCCATCCTGCGGTGTTGCAGCCAGCTCAAAAGAAAGCGAGTTGAAGAAAGGAGCTCAGGGACACTGTAATTCACAAACCTGCAGAGTTATAAATGACAGCTATCGTCCAAAAATATACTGAAGTAAGGCTGCCAAGAGGACTTGAAAGCGGGGCAGAATTGCAGGAAACCGATTTCAGGAGGTAGACTGGAATTGCATTGAAAGCATAGGAAAAGAGGCAGAACATCCACAATGATGCACTTGGCCAAAAAGGGCGTATGCGTTTTTTCCTGAATATATTCAGGAAAATACGCATACGCACCTTTTGGCCAACCAAGCAAGCTTGCAAAGAAATCTGCACCACAATGAAGTCTCACTTCCCCCGGTCAAAAGGGCCATCTGAAAAAAGTGTAAAATCCAGAAAGGCAGGACAGGCCATGGAAAACTGGGAGCCTTGTTATGCTGATGGGTGGGATGTAAATTGCCAACAGACACTCGGGAGAAGTGTATGGTGTTTCCTGAAACATCTAAAAAACAAAGCAACAGAGCCTAGGGCACTTCCACTTATGGTCCTATAGCTTAGGGAAATTAAAATCAAAAAGACACAGCCACCCCAAAGTTTGGGACGCCTCTGTTTACAAGAACCTCGTTTACAGTACAAGTTCAACATCGCAGAAAGTGAAAAATGGATAAAGAAGTTGTGGTATTTACTTACAAAGCAATATCACTCAGCAATGAAATCTATGTCATCAGGCCCTTAGCAGCACAATGAGTTGATACAGGTATGATGATTCTAACTGAAATAAGTCACACAGAAAAAGAAACATCATAAGATATCAGTAATACACGGAATGTAAACTTGGCTACACAGGAACTGAATTACAGAACAGAACAGGGTCTCAAATTTAGAAAACCAACTTATGCTTGCTTAAGGGTAAAGTGAGTTGGGGTGCTGCATAAAACCAGAGATTGAAATGAGCACAGATAAAGTTCCTTAAGCCAAATATGGAATAGACAAGAGCTACTCCTTGCTCAACGAAATGAACTCAACACCCCATATTAAACGCCTAAGAATGTACCTGACTAGTAAGTATCTTAAAACCTAGGGATTGCTATGTCTCCGAAGGAGAATCAAGCGTGTGTACAGGGGCATAAACGCAGCAGTGATAGGATTGGAGAGGTTCGGTGAGCAAATGAAGACCCTTTGAAGTCATATTGCATGGTACCCATTCCACGGGTCTCAACTCTCCAGGTTTAAGGTAGTCTTCCTTCAGCTAAATCATGCATGTGGAACCCAGAGTATGATCAACCATGTGATCGGGAGACGTGTTCAAATATGTCTCAGTTTTCGTCCCCTGGTACTCGGGTCCAACATTCCAGACACTTTACAAACACTCTCCCGACTTGGAGAGTCAGCGCCTTTAACCTCCTGTTTGGCCCAGTTTGCAATTTCTGTGGAAGATGAACAGGAATAGGGAGAACCAATGAGAGACTAGCTGGAGGTGTCTGGACGGGCAAATTTAACTCTCATTTCCCACCAGGAAGGGGACATAACCAAAGGCTCAGCGTGCCGTGCCAGAACCAGATTAGGGCCTGAAGCCATCCTGCGGTGTTGCGACCAGCTCAAAAGAAAGCGAGTTAAAGAAAGGAGCTCAGGGGCACTGTAATTCCAAAGCTGCAGAGTTATAAATGACAGCTATCGTCCAAAAATATACTAAAGTAAGGCTGCCAAGAGGACTTGAAAGCGGGGCAGAATTGCAGGAAACCGATTTCAGGAGGTAGACTGGAATTGCATTGAAAGCATAGGAAAAGAGGCAGAACGTCCACAATGATGCACTTGGCCAAAAAGGGCGTATGCGTTTTTTCCTGAATATATTCAGGAAAAAACGCATACGCCCTTTTTGGCCAACCAAGCAAGTTTGCAAAGGAAATCTGCACTACAATGAAGTCTCACTTCCCCCCGGTCAAAAGGGCCATCTGAAAAAAGTGTAAAATCCAGAAAGGCAGGACAGGCCATGGAGAACTGGGAGCCTTGTTATGCTGATGGGTGGGATGTAAATTGCCAATAGACACTCGGGAGAAGTGTATGGTGTTTCCTGAAACATGTAAAAAACAAAGCAATAGAGCCTAGGGCACTTCCACTTATGGTCCTATAGCTTAGGGAAATTAAAATCAAAAAGACACAGCCACCCCAAAGTTTGGGACGGCTCTGTTTACAAGAACCTCGTTTACGGTACAAGTTCAATATCGCAGAAAGTGAAAAATGGATAAAGAAGTTGTGGTACTTACGTACAATGCAATATCAATCAGCAATGAAATCTATGTCATCAGGCCCATAGCAGAATAATGAGTGGATTCAGGTACAATGATTCTAACTGAAATAAGTCGCACAGAAAAAGAAACATCATAAGATATCAGTAATACACGAAATGTAAACTTGGCTACACAGGAACTGAATTCCAAAACAGAACAGGGTCTCAAATTTAGAAAACCAACTTATGCTTGCTTAAGGGGAAAGGTGAGTTGGGGTGCTGCATAAAACCAGAGATTGAAATGAACACAGATAAACTTCCTTAAGCCAAATATGGAATAGACAAGAGCTACTCCTTGCTCAACGAAATGGACTCAACACCCCATATTAAACGCCTAAGAATGTACCTGACTAGTAAGTATCTTAAAACCTGTGGATTGCTATGTCTCCAAACGAGAATCAAGGGTGTGTACAGGGGCATAAACGCAGCAGTGATAGGATTGGAGAGGTTCGGTGAGCAAATGAAGACCCTTTGAAGTCATATTGCATGGTACCCATTACACGGGTCTCAACTCTCCAGGTTTAAGGTATTCTTCCTTCAGCTAAGACATGCATGTGGAACCCAGAGTATGATCAACCATGTGAAAGGGAGACGTGTTCAAATATGTCTCAGTTTTCCTCCCCTGGTACTCGGGTGCAACATTCCAGACGCTTTACTAAAACTCTCCCCACTTGGAGAGTCAGCGCGTTTAACCTCCTGTTTGGCCCAGTTTGCAATTTCTGCGGAAGATGAACAGGAATAGGGAGAACCAATGAGAGACTAGCTGGAGGTGTCTGGACGGGCAAATTTAACTCTCATTTCCCACCAGGAGGAGGAAATAACCAAAGGCTCAGCGTGCCGTGCCGGAACAAGATTAGGGCCTGAAGCCATCCTGCGGTGTTGCGGCCAGCTCAAAAGAAAGCGAGTTGAAGAAAGGAGCTCAGGGGCACTGTAATTCACAATCCTGCAGAGTTATAAATGACAGCTATCGTCCAAAAATATACTGAAGTAAGGCTGCCAAGAGGACTTGAAAGCGGGGCAGAATTGCAGGAAACCGATTTCAGGAGGTAGACTGGAATTGCATTGAAAGCATAGGAAAAGAGGCAGAACGTCCACAATGATGCACTTGGCCAAAAAGGGCGTATGCGTTTTTTCCTGAATATATTCAGGAAAAAACGCATACGCCCTTTTTGGCCAACCAAGCAAGCTTGCAAAGGAAATCTGCACTACAATGAAGTCTCACTTCCCCCCGGTTAAAAGGGCCATCTGAAAAAAGTGTAAAATCCAGAAAGGCAGGACAGGCCATGGAGAACTGGGAACCTTGTTATGCTGATGGGCGGGATGTAAATTGCCAACAGACACTCAGAAGAAGTGTATGGTGTTTCCGGAAACATCTAAAAAACAAAGCAACAGAGCCTAGGGCACTTCCACTTATGGTCCTATAGCTTAGGGAAATTAAAATCAAAAAGACACAGCCACCCCAAAGTTTGGGACGCCTCTGTTTACAAGAACCTCATTTATGGTACAAGTTCAATATCGCAGAAAGTGAAAAATGGATAAAGAAGTTGTGGTATTTACTTACAAAGCAATATCAATCAGCAATGAAATCTATGTCATCAGGCCCTTAGCAGCACAATGAGTGGATTCAGGTATGATGATTCTAACTGAAATAAGTCACACAGAAAAAGAAACATCATAAGATATCAGTAATACACGGAATGTAAACTTGGCTACACAGGAACTGAATTACAGAACAGAACAGGGTCTCAAATTTAGAAAACCAACTTATGCTTGCTTAAGGGAAAAGGTGAGTTGGGGTGCTGCATAAAACCAGAGATTGAAATGAGCACAGATAAAGTTCCTTAAGCCAAATATGGAATAGACAAGAGCTACTCCTTGCTCAACGAAATGGACTCAACACCGCATATTAAACGCCTAAGAATGTACCTGACTAGTAAGTATCTTAAAACCTATGGATTGCTATGTCTCCGACAGAGAATCAAGCATGTGTACAGGGGCATAAACGCAGCAGTGATAGGATTGGAGAGGTTCGGTGAGCAAATGAAGACCCTTTGAAGTCATATTGCATGGTACCCATTACACGGGTCTCAACTCTCCAGGTTTAAGGTATTCTTCCTTCAGGTAAAACATGCATGTGGAACCCAGAGTATGATCAACCGTGTGAACGGGAGACATGTTCAAATATGTCTCAGTTTTCCTCCCCTGGTACTCGGGTGCAACATTCCAGACGCTTTACTAACACCCTCCCGACTTGGAGAGTCAGTCCCTTTAACCTCCTGTTTGGCCCAGTTTGCAATTTCTGCGGAAGATGAACAGGAATAGGGAGAAGCAATGAGAGACTAGCTGGAGGTGTCTGGACGGGCAAATTTAACTCTCATTTCCCACCAGGAAGAGGAATTAACCAAAGGCTCAGTGTGCCGTGCTGGAACCAGATTAGGGCCTGAAGCCATCCTGCGGTATTGCGGCCAGGTCACAAGAAAGCGAGTTGAAGAAAGGAGTTCAGGGGCACTGTAATTCACAAACCTGCAGAGTTATCAATGACAGCTATCGTCCAAAAATATACTGAAGTAAGGCTGCCAAGAGGACTTGAAAGCGGGGCAGAATTGCAGGAAACCGATTTCAGGAGGTAGATTGGAATTGCATTGAAAGCATAGGAAAAGAGGCAGAACGTCCACAATGATGCACTTGGCCATAAAGCGCGTATGCGTTTCTTCCTGAATATATTCAGGAAGAAACGCATACGCCCGTTTTGGCCAACCAAGCAAGCTTGCAAAGGAAATCTGCACTACAATGAAGTCTCACTTCCCCCCGGTCAAAAGGGCCATCTGAAAAAAGTGTAAAATCCAGAAAGGCAGGACAGGCCATGGAGAACTGGGAGCCTTGTTATGCTGATGGGCGGGATGTAAATTGCCAACGGACACTCGGGAGAAGTGTATGGTGTTTCCTGAAACATCTAAAAAACAAAGCAACAGAGCCTAGGGCACTTCCACTTATGGTCCTATAGCTTAGGGAAATTAAAATCAAAAAGACACAGCCACCCCAAAGTTTGGGACACCTCTGTTTACAAGAACCTCGTTTACAGTACAAGTTCAACATCGCAGAAAGTGAAAAATGGATAAAGAAGTTGTGGTATTTACTTACAAAGCAATATCACTCAGCAATGAAATCTATGTCATCAGGCCCTTAGCAGCACAATGAGTGGATTCAGGTATGATGATTCTAACTGAAATAAGTCACACAGAAAAAGAAACATCATAAGATATCACTAATACACGGAATGTAAACTTGGCTACACAGGAACTGAATTACAGAACAGAACAGGGTCTCAAATTTAGAAAACCAACTTATGCTTGCTTAAGGGTAAAGGTGAGTTGGGGTGCTGCATAAAACCAGAGATTGAAATGAGCACAGATAAAGTTCCTTAAGCCAAATATGGAATAGACAAGAGCTACTCCTTGCTCAACGAAATGGACTCAACACCGCATATTAAACGCCTAAGAATGTACCTGACTAGTAAGTATCTTAAAACCTATGGATTGCTATGTCTCCGAAAGAGAATCAAGCATGTGTACAGGGGCATAAACGCAGCAGTGATAGGATTGGAGAGGTTCGGTGAGCAAATGAAGACCCTTTGAAGTCATATTGCATAGTACCCATTCCACGGGTTTCAACTACCCAGGTTTAAGGTATTCTTCCTTCAGCTAAAACATACATGTGGAACCCAGACTATGATCAACCATGTGATCGGGAAACGTGTTCAAATATGTCTCAGTTTTCGTACCCTGGTACTCGGGTGCAACATTCCAGACGCTTTACTAACACCCTCCCGACTTGGAGAGTCAGTCCCTTTAACCTCCTGTTTGGCCCAGTTTGAAATTTCTGTGGAAGATGAACAGGAATAGCGAGAACCAATGAGAGACTAGCTGGAGGTGTCTGGACGGGCAAATTTAACTCTCATTTCCCACCAGGAAGAGGAATTAACCAAAGGTTCAGCTTGCCGTGCCGGAACCAGATTAGGGCCTGAAGCCATCCTGCGGTGTTGCAGCCAGCTCACAAGAAAGCGAGTTGAAGAAAGGAGCTCAGGGGCACTGTAATTCACAAACCTGCAGAGTTATAAATGACAGCTATCGTCCAAAAATATACTGAAGTAAGGCTGCCAAGAGGACTTGAAAGCGGGGCAGAATTGCAGGAAACCGATTTCAGGAGGTAGACTGGAATTGCATTGAAAGCATAGGAAAAGAGGCAGAACGTCCACAATGATGCACTTGGCCAAAAAGGGTGTATGCGTTTTTTACTGAATATATTCAGGAAAAAACGCATACGCCCTTTTTGGCCAACGAAGCAAGCTTGCAAAGGAAATCTGCACTACAATGAAGTCTCACTTCCCCCCGGTCAAAAGGGCCATCTGAAAAAAGTGTAAAATCCAGAAAGGCAGGACAGGCCATGGAGACCTGGGAGCCTTGTTATGCTGATGGGCGGGATGTAAATTGCCAACAGACACTCGGGAGAAGTGTATGGTGTTTCCTGAAACATCTAAAAAACAAAGCAACAGAGCCTAGGGCACTTCCACTTATGGTCCTATAGCTTAGGGAAATTAAAATCAAAAAGACACAGCCACCCCAAAGTTTGGGACGCCTCTGTTTACAGGAACCTCGTTTACCGTACAAGTTCAATATCACAGAAAGTGAAAAATGGATAAAGAAGTTGTGGTACTTATGTACAATGCAGTATCACTCAACAATGAAATCTATGTCATCAGGCCCGTAGCAGCACAATGAGTGGATTCAGGTACGATGATTCTAACTGAAATAAGTCACACAGAAAAAGAAACATCATAAGATATCAGTAAAACACGGAATGTAAACTTGGCTACACAGGAACTGAATTACAGAACAGAACAGGGTCTCAAATTTAGAAAACCAACTTATGCTTGCTTAAGGGTAAAGTGAGTTGGGGTGCTGCATAAAACCAGAGATTGAAATGAGCACAGATAAAGTTCCTTAAGCCAAATATGGAATAGACAAGAGCTACTCCTTGCTCAACGAAATGGACTCAACACCGCATATTAAACGCCTAAGAATGTACCTGACTAGTAAGTATCTTAAAACCTATGGATTGCTATGTCTCCAAAAGAGAATCAAGCATGTGTACAGGGGCATAAACGCAGCAGTGATAGGATTGGAGAGGTTCGGTGAGCAAATGAAGACCCTTTGAAGACATATTGCATGGTACCCATTCCACGGGTTTCAACTACCCAGGTTTAAGGTATTCTACCTTCAGCTAAAACATGCATGTGGAAACTAGAGTATGATCAAACATGTGATCGGGAGACGTGTTCAAATATGTCTCAGTTTTCGTACCCTGGTACTCGGGTGCAACATTCCAGACGCTTTACTAACACTCTCCCCACTTGGAGAGTCAGCGCCTTTAACCTCCTGTTAGGCCCAGTTTGCAATTTCTGCGGAAGATGAACAGGAATAGGGAGAACCAATGAGAGACTAGCTGGAGGTGTCTGGACGGGCAAATTTAACTCTCATTTCCCACCAGGAGGAGGAAATAACCAAAGGCTCAGCGTGCCGTGCCGGAACAAGATTAGGGCCTGAAGCCATCCTGCGGTGTTGCGGCCAGCTCAAAAGAAAGCGAGTTGAAGAAAGGAGCTCAGGGGCACTGTAATTCACAATCCTGCAGAGTTATAAATGACAGCTATCGTCCAAAAATATACTGAAGTAAGGCTGCCAAGAGGACTTGAAAGCGGGGCAGAATTGCAGGAAACCGATTTCAGGAGGTAGACTGGAATTGCATTGAAAGCATAGGAAAAGAGGCAGAACGTCCACAATGATGCACTTGGCCAAAAAGGGCGTATGCGTTTTTTCCTGAATATATTCAGGAAAAAACGCATACGCCCTTTTTGGCCAACCAAGCAAGCTTGCAAAGGAAATCTGCACTACAATGAAGTCTCACTTCCCCCCGGTCAAAAGGGCCATCTGAAAAAAGTGTAAAATCCAGAAAGGCAGGACAGGCCATGGAGAACTGGGAGCCTTGTTATGCTGATGGGCAGGATGTAAATTGCCAACAGACACTCGGGAGAAGTGTATGGTGTTTCCTGAAACATCTAAAAAACAAAGCAACAGAGCCTAGGGCACTTCCAATTATGGTCCTATAGCTTAGGGAAATTAAAATCAAAAAGACACAGCCACCCCAAAGTTTGGGACGCCTCTGTTTACAAGAACCTCGTTTATGGTACAAGTTCAATATCGCAGAAAGTGAAAAATGGATAAAGGAGTTCTGGTATTTACTTACAAAGCAATATCACTCAGCAATGAAATCTATGTCATCAGGCCCTTAGCAGCACAATGAGTGGATTCAGGTATGATGATTCTAACTGAAATAAGTCACACAGAAAAAGAAACATCATAAGATATCAGTAATACACGGAATGTAAACTTGGCTACACAGGAACTGAATTACAGAACAGAACAGGGACTCAAATTTAGAACACCAACTTATGCTTGCTTAAGGGTAAAGGTGAGTTGGGGTGCTGCATAAAACCAGAGATTGAAATGAGCACAGATAAAGTTCCTTAAGCCAAATATGGAATAGACAAGAGCTACTCCTTGCTCAACGAAATGGACTCAACACTCCATATTAAACGCCTAAGAATGTACCTGACTAGTAAGTATCTTAAAACCTATGGATTGCTATGTCTCCGAAAGAGAATCAAGCATGTGTACAGGGGCATAAACGCAGCAGTGATAGGATTGGAGAGGTTCGGTGAGCAAATGAAGACCCTTTGAAATCATATTGCATGGTACCCATTCCACGGTTTTCAACTACCCAGGTTTAAGGTATTCTTCCTTCAGCTAAAACATGCATGTGGAACCTAGAGTATGATCAACCATGTGATCGGGAGACGTGTTCAAATATGTCTCACTTTTCGTACCCTGGTACGCGGGTGCAACATTCCAGAAGCTTTACCAACACTCTCCAGACTTGGAGAGTCAGTCCCTTTAACCTCCTGTTTGGCCCAGTTTGCAATTTCTGCGGAAGATGAACAGGAATAGCGAGAACCAATGAGAGACTAGCTGGAGGTGTCTGGACGGGCAAATTTAACTCTCATTTCCCACCAGGAAGAGGAATTAACCAAAGGCTCAGCGTGCCGTGCCGGAACCAGATTAGGGCCTGAAGCCATCCTGCGGTGTTGCAGCCAGCTCAAAAGAAAGCGAGTTGAAGAAAGGAGCTCAGGGACACTGTAATTCACAAACCTGCAGAGTTATAAATGACAGCTATCGTCCAAAAATATACTGAAGTAAGGCTGCCAAGAGGACTTGAAAGCGGGGCAGAATTGCAGGAAACCGATTTCAGGAGGTAGACTGGAATTGCATTGAAAGCATAGGAAAAGAGGCAGAACATCCACAATGATGCACTTGGCCAAAAAGGGCGTATGCGTTTTTTCCTGAATATATTCAGGAAAATACGCATACGCACCTTTTGGCCAACCAAGCAAGCTTGCAAAGAAATCTGCACCACAATGAAGTCTCACTTCCCCCGGTCAAAAGGGCCATCTGAAAAAAGTGTAAAATCCAGAAAGGCAGGACAGGCCATGGAAAACTGGGAGCCTTGTTATGCTGATGGGTGGGATGTAAATTGCCAACAGACACTCGGGAGAAGTGTATGGTGTTTCCTGAAACATCTAAAAAACAAAGCAACAGAGCCTAGGGCACTTCCACTTATGGTCCTATAGCTTAGGGAAATTAAAATCAAAAAGACACAGCCACCCCAAAGTTTGGGACGCCTCTGTTTACAAGAACCTCGTTTACAGTACAAGTTCAACATCGCAGAAAGTGAAAAATGGATAAAGAAGTTGTGGTATTTACTTACAAAGCAATATCACTCAGCAATGAAATCTATGTCATCAGGCCCTTAGCAGCACAATGAGTTGATACAGGTATGATGATTCTAACTGAAATAAGTCACACAGAAAAAGAAACATCATAAGATATCAGTAATACACGGAATGTAAACTTGGCTACACAGGAACTGAATTACAGAACAGAACAGGGTCTCAAATTTAGAAAACCAACTTATGCTTGCTTAAGGGTAAAGTGAGTTGGGGTGCTGCATAAAACCAGAGATTGAAATGAGCACAGATAAAGTTCCTTAAGCCAAATATGGAATAGACAAGAGCTACTCCTTGCTCAACGAAATGAACTCAACACCCCATATTAAACGCCTAAGAATGTACCTGACTAGTAAGTATCTTAAAACCTAGGGATTGCTATGTCTCCGAAGGAGAATCAAGCGTGTGTACAGGGGCATAAACGCAGCAGTGATAGGATTGGAGAGGTTCGGTGAGCAAATGAAGACCCTTTGAAGTCATATTGCATGGTACCCATTCCACGGGTCTCAACTCTCCAGGTTTAAGGTAGTCTTCCTTCAGCTAAATCATGCATGTGGAACCCAGAGTATGATCAACCATGTGATCGGGAGACGTGTTCAAATATGTCTCAGTTTTCGTCCCCTGGTACTCGGGTCCAACATTCCAGACACTTTACAAACACTCTCCCGACTTGGAGAGTCAGCGCCTTTAACCTCCTGTTTGGCCCAGTTTGCAATTTCTGTGGAAGATGAACAGGAATAGGGAGAACCAATGAGAGACTAGCTGGAGGTGTCTGGACGGGCAAATTTAACTCTCATTTCCCACCAGGAAGGGGACATAACCAAAGGCTCAGCGTGCCGTGCCAGAACCAGATTAGGGCCTGAAGCCATCCTGCGGTGTTGCGACCAGCTCAAAAGAAAGCGAGTTAAAGAAAGGAGCTCAGGGGCACTGTAATTCCAAAGCTGCAGAGTTATAAATGACAGCTATCGTCCAAAAATATACTAAAGTAAGGCTGCCAAGAGGACTTGAAAGCGGGGCAGAATTGCAGGAAACCGATTTCAGGAGGTAGACTGGAATTGCATTGAAAGCATAGGAAAAGAGGCAGAACGTCCACAATGATGCACTTGGCCAAAAAGGGCGTATGCGTTTTTTCCTGAATATATTCAGGAAAAAACGCATACGCCCTTTTTGGCCAACCAAGCAAGTTTGCAAAGGAAATCTGCACTACAATGAAGTCTCACTTCCCCCCGGTCAAAAGGGCCATCTGAAAAAAGTGTAAAATCCAGAAAGGCAGGACAGGCCATGGAGAACTGGGAGCCTTGTTATGCTGATGGGTGGGATGTAAATTGCCAATAGACACTCGGGAGAAGTGTATGGTGTTTCCTGAAACATGTAAAAAACAAAGCAATAGAGCCTAGGGCACTTCCACTTATGGTCCTATAGCTTAGGGAAATTAAAATCAAAAAGACACAGCCACCCCAAAGTTTGGGACGGCTCTGTTTACAAGAACCTCGTTTACGGTACAAGTTCAATATCGCAGAAAGTGAAAAATGGATAAAGAAGTTGTGGTACTTACGTACAATGCAATATCAATCAGCAATGAAATCTATGTCATCAGGCCCATAGCAGCATAATGAGTGGATTCAGGTACAATGATTCTAACTGAAATAAGTCGCACAGAAAAAGAAACATCATAAGATATCAGTAATACACGAAATGTAAACTTGGCTACACAGGAACTGAATTCCAAAACAGAACAGGGTCTCAAATTTAGAAAACCAACTTATGCTTGCTTAAGGGGAAAGGTGAGTTGGGGTGCTGCATAAAACCAGAGATTGAAATGAACACAGATAAACTTCCTTAAGCCAAATATGGAATAGACAAGAGCTACTCCTTGCTCAACGAAATGGACTCAACACCCCATATTAAACGCCTAAGAATGTACCTGACTAGTAAGTATCTTAAAACCTGTGGATTGCTATGTCTCCAAACGAGAATCAAGGGTGTGTACAGGGGCATAAACGCAGCAGTGATAGGATTGGAGAGGTTCGGTGAGCAAATGAAGACCCTTTGAAGTCATATTGCATGGTACCCATTACACGGGTCTCAACTCTCCAGGTTTAAGGTATTCTTCCTTCAGCTAAGACATGCATGTGGAACCCAGAGTATGATCAACCATGTGAAAGGGAGACGTGTTCAAATATGTCTCAGTTTTCCTCCCCTGGTACTCGGGTGCAACATTCCAGACGCTTTACTAAAACTCTCCCCACTTGGAGAGTCAGCGCGTTTAACCTCCTGTTTGGCCCAGTTTGCAATTTCTGCGGAAGATGAACAGGAATAGGGAGAACCAATGAGAGACTAGCTGGAGGTGTCTGGACGGGCAAATTTAACTCTCATTTCCCACCAGGAGGAGGAAATAACCAAAGGCTCAGCGTGCCGTGCCGGAACAAGATTAGGGCCTGAAGCCATCCTGCGGTGTTGCGGCCAGCTCAAAAGAAAGCGAGTTGAAGAAAGGAGCTCAGGGGCACTGTAATTCACAATCCTGCAGAGTTATAAATGACAGCTATCGTCCAAAAATATACTGAAGTAAGGCTGCCAAGAGGACTTGAAAGCGGGGCAGAATTGCAGGAAACCGATTTCAGGAGGTAGACTGGAATTGCATTGAAAGCATAGGAAAAGAGGCAGAACGTCCACAATGATGCACTTGGCCAAAAAGGGCGTATGCGTTTTTTCCTGAATATATTCAGGAAAAAACGCATACGCCCTTTTTGGCCAACCAAGCAAGCTTGCAAAGGAAATCTGCACTACAATGAAGTCTCACTTCCCCCCGGTCAAAAGGGCCATCTGAAAAAAGTGTAAAATCCAGAAAGGCAGGACAGGCCATGGAGAACTGGGAACCTTGTTATGCTGATGGGCGGGATGTAAATTGCCAACAGACACTCAGAAGAAGTGTATGGTGTTTCCGGAAACATCTAAAAAACAAAGCAACAGAGCCTAGGGCACTTCCACTTATGGTCCTATAGCTTAGGGAAATTAAAATCAAAAAGACACAGCCACCCCAAAGTTTGGGACGCCTCTGTTTACAAGAACCTCATTTATGGTACAAGTTCAATATCGCAGAAAGTGAAAAATGGATAAAGGAGTTGTGGTATTTACTTACAAAGCAATATCAATCAGCAATGAAATCTATGTCATCAGGCCCTTAGCAGCACAATGAGTGGATTCAGGTATGATGATTCTAACTGAAATAAGTCACACAGAAAAAGAAACATCATAAGATATCAGTAATACACGGAATGTAAACTTGGCTACACAGGAACTGAATTACAGAACAGAACAGGGTCTCAAATTTAGAAAACCAACTTATGCTTGCTTAAGGGAAAAGGTGAGTTGGGGTGCTGCATAAAACCAGAGATTGAAATGAGCACAGATAAAGTTCCTTAAGCCAAATATGGAATAGACAAGAGCTACTCCTTGCTCAACGAAATGGACTCAACACCGCATATTAAACGCCTAAGAATGTACCTGACTAGTAAGTATCTTAAAACCTATGGATTGCTATGTCTCCGACAGAGAATCAAGCATGTGTACAGGGGCATAAACGCAGCAGTGATAGGATTGGAGAGGTTCGGTGAGCAAATGAAGACCCTTTGAAGTCATATTGCATGGTACCCATTACACGGGTCTCAACTCTCCAGGTTTAAGGTATTCTTCCTTCAGGTAAAACATGCATGTGGAACCCAGAGTATGATCAACCGTGTGAACGGGAGACATGTTCAAATATGTCTCAGTTTTCCTCCCCTGGTACTCGGGTGCAACATTCCAGACGCTTTACTAACACCCTCCCGACTTGGAGAGTCAGTCCCTTTAACCTCCTGTTTGGCCCAGTTTGCAATTTCTGCGGAAGATGAACAGGAATAGGGAGAAGCAATGAGAGACTAGCTGGAGGTGTCTGGACGGGCAAATTTAACTCTCATTTCCCACCAGGAAGAGGAATTAACCAAAGGCTCAGTGTGCCGTGCTGGAACCAGATTAGGGCCTGAAGCCATCCTGCGGTATTGCGGCCAGGTCACAAGAAAGCGAGTTGAAGAAAGGAGTTCAGGGGCACTGTAATTCACAAACCTGCAGAGTTATCAATGACAGCTATCGTCCAAAAATATACTGAAGTAAGGCTGCCAAGAGGACTTGAAAGCGGGGCAGAATTGCAGGAAACCGATTTCAGGAGGTAGATTGGAATTGCATTGAAAGCATAGGAAAAGAGGCAGAACGTCCACAATGATGCACTTGGCCATAAAGCGCGTATGCGTTTCTTCCTGAATATATTCAGGAAGAAACGCATACGCCCGTTTTGGCCAACCAAGCAAGCTTGCAAAGGAAATCTGCACTACAATGAAGTCTCACTTCCCCCCGGTCAAAAGGGCCATCTGAAAAAAGTGTAAAATCCAGAAAGGCAGGACAGGCCATGGAGAACTGGGAGCCTTGTTATGCTGATGGGCGGGATGTAAATTGCCAACGGACACTCGGGAGAAGTGTATGGTGTTTCCTGAAACATCTAAAAAACAAAGCAACAGAGCCTAGGGCACTTCCACTTATGGTCCTATAGCTTAGGGAAATTAAAATCAAAAAGACACAGCCACCCCAAAGTTTGGGACACCTCTGTTTACAAGAACCTCGTTTACAGTACAAGTTCAACATCGCAGAAAGTGAAAAATGGATAAAGAAGTTGTGGTATTTACTTACAAAGCAATATCACTCAGCAATGAAATCTATGTCATCAGGCCCTTAGCAGCACAATGAGTGGATTCAGGTATGATGATTCTAACTGAAATAAGTCACACAGAAAAAGAAACATCATAAGATATCACTAATACACGGAATGTAAACTTGGCTACACAGGAACTGAATTACAGAACAGAACAGGGTCTCAAATTTAGAAAACCAACTTATGCTTGCTTAAGGGTAAAGGTGAGTTGGGGTGCTGCATAAAACCAGAGATTGAAATGAGCACAGATAAAGTTCCTTAAGCCAAATATGGAATAGACAAGAGCTACTCCTTGCTCAACGAAATGGACTCAACACCGCATATTAAACGCCTAAGAATGTACCTGACTAGTAAGTATCTTAAAACCTATGGATTGCTATGTCTCCGAAAGAGAATCAAGCATGTGTACAGGGGCATAAACGCAGCAGTGATAGGATTGGAGAGGTTCGGTGAGCAAATGAAGACCCTTTGAAGTCATATTGCATGGTACCCATTCCACGGGTTTCAACTACCCAGGTTTAAGGTATTCTACCTTCAGGTAAAACATGCATGTGGAAACTAGAGTATGATCAACCATGTGATCGGGAAACGTGTTCAAATATGTCTCAGTTTTCGTACCCTGGTACTCGGGTGCAACATTCCAGACGCTTTACTAACAACCTCCCGACTTGGAGAGTCAGTCCCTTTAACCTCCTGTTTGGCCCAGTTTGCAATTTCTGTGGAAGATGAACAGGAATTGCCAGAACCAATGAGAGACTAGCTGGAGGTGTCTGGACGGGCAAATTTAACTCTCATTTCCCACCAGGAAGAGGAATTAACCAAAGGCTCAGCGTGCCGTGCCGGAACCAGATTAGGGCCTGAAGCCATCCTGCGGTGTTTCGGCCAGCTCAAAAGAAAGCAAGTTGAAGAAAGGAGCTCAGGGGCACTGTAATTCACAAACCTGCAGAGTTATAAATGACAGCTATCGTCCAAAAATATACTGAAGTAAGGCTGCCAAGAGGACTTGAAAGCGGGGCAGAATTGCAGGAAACCGATTTCAGGAGGTAGACTGGAATTGCATTGAAAGCATAGGAAAAGAGGCAGAACGTCCACAATGATGCACTTGGCCAAAAAGGGCGTATGCGTTTTTTCCTGAATATATTCAGGAAAAAACGCATACGCCCTTTTTGGCCAACCAAGCAAGCTTGCAAAGGAAATCTGCACTACAATGAAGTCTCACTTCCCCCCGGTCAAAAGGGCCATCTGAAAAAAGTGTAAAATCCAGAAAGGCAGGACAGGCCATGGAGAACTGGGAGCCTTGTTATGCTGATGGGCGGGATGTAAATTGCCAACAGACACTCGGGAGAAGTGTATGGTGTTTCCTGAAACATCTAAAAAACAAAGCAACAGAGCCTAGGGCACTTCCACTTATGGTCCTATAGCTTAGGGAAATTTAAATCTAAAAGACACAGCCACCCCAAAGTTTGGGACGCCTCTGTTTACAAGAACCTCGTTTACAGTACAAGTTCAACATCGCAGAAAGTGAAAAATGGATAAAGAAGTTGTGGTATTTACTTACAAAGCAATATCACTCAGCAATGAAATCTATGTCATCAGGCCCTTAGCAGCACAATGAGTGGATTCAGGTATGATGATTCTAACTGAAATAAGTCACACAGAAAAAGAAACATCATAAGATATCAGTAATACACGGAATGTAAACTTGGCTACACAGGAACTGAATTACAGAACAGAACAGGGTCTCAAATTTAGAAAACCAACTTATGCTTGCTTAAGGGTAAAGGTGAGTTGGGGTGCTGCATAAAACCAGAGATTGAAATGAGCACAGATAAAGTTCCTTAAGCCAAATATGGAATAGACAAGAGCTACTCCTTGCTCAACGAAATGGACTCAACACCGCATATTAAACGCCTAAGAATGTACCTGACTAGTAAGTATCTTAAAACCTATGGATTGCTATGTCTCCAAAAGAGAATCAAGCATGTGTACAGGGGCATAAACGCAGCAGTGATAGGATTGGAGAGGTTCGGTGAGCAAATGAAGACCCTTTGAAGTCATATTGCATGGTACCCATTACACGGGTCTCAACTCTCCAGGTTTAAGGTATTCTTCCTTCAGGTAAAACATGCATGTGGAACCCAGAGTATGATCAACCGTGTGAACGGGAGACATGTTCAAATATGTCTCAGTTTTCCTCCCCTGGTACTCGGGTGCAACATTCCAGACGCTTTACTAACACCCTCCCGACTTGGAGAGTCAGTCCCTTTAACCTCCTGTTTGGCCCAGTTTGCAATTTCTGCGGAAGATGAACAGGAATAGGGAGAAGCAATGAGAGACTAGCTGGAGGTGTCTGGACGGGCAAATTTAACTCTCATTTCCCACCAGGAAGAGGAATTAACCAAAGGCTCAGTGTGCCGTGCTGGAACCAGATTAGGGCCTGAAGCCATCCTGCGGTATTGCGGCCAGGTCACAAGAAAGCGAGTTGAAGAAAGGAGTTCAGGGGCACTGTAATTCACAAACCTGCAGAGTTATCAATGACAGCTATCGTCCAAAAATATACTGAAGTAAGGCTGCCAAGAGGACTTGAAAGCGGGGCAGAATTGCAGGAAACCGATTTCAGGAGGTAGATTGGAATTGCATTGAAAGCATAGGAAAAGAGGCAGAACGTCCACAATGATGCACTTGGCCATAAAGCGCGTATGCGTTTCTTCCTGAATATATTCAGGAAGAAACGCATACGCCCGTTTTGGCCAACCAAGCAAGCTTGCAAAGGAAATCTGCACTACAATGAAGTCTCACTTCCCCCCGGTCAAAAGGGCCATCTGAAAAAAGTGTAAAATCCAGAAAGGCAGGACAGGCCATGGAGAACTGGGAGCCTTGTTATGCTGATGGGCGGGATGTAAATTGCCAACAGACACTCGGGAGAAGTGTATGGTGTTTCCTGAAACATCTAAAAAACAAAGCAACAGAGCCTAGGGCACTTCCACTTATGGTCCTATAGCTTAGGGAAATTAAAATCAAAAAGACACAGCCACCCCAAAGTTTGGGACACCTCTGTTTACAAGAACCTCGTTTACAGTACAAGTTCAACATCGCAGAAAGTGAAAAATGGATAAAGAAGTTGTGGTATTTACTTACAAAGCAATATCACTCAGCAATGAAATCTATGTCATCAGGCCCTTAGCAGCACAATGAGTGGATTCAGGTATGATGATTCTAACTGAAATAAGTCACACAGAAAAAGAAACATCATAAGATATCACTAATACACGGAATGTAAACTTGGCTACACAGGAACTGAATTACAGAACAGAACAGGGTCTCAAATTTAGAAAACCAACTTATGCTTGCTTAAGGGTAAAGGTGAGTTGGGGTGCTGCATAAAACCAGAGATTGAAATGAGCACAGATAAAGTTCCTTAAGCCAAATATGGAATAGACAAGAGCTACTCCTTGCTCAACGAAATGGACTCAACACCGCATATTAAACGCCTAAGAATGTACCTGACTAGTAAGTATCTTAAAACCTATGGATTGCTATGTCTCCGAAAGAGAATCAAGCATGTGTACAGGGGCATAAACGCAGCAGTGATAGGATTGGAGAGGTTCGGTGAGCAAATGAAGACCCTTTGAAGTCATATTGCATGGTACCCATTCCACGGGTTTCAACTACCCAGGTTTAAGGTATTCTACCTTCAGGTAAAACATGCATGTGGAAACTAGAGTATGATCAACCATGTGATCGGGAAACGTGTTCAAATATGTCTCAGTTTTCATACCCTGGTACTCGGGTGCAACATTCCAGACGCTTTACTAACAACCTCCCGACTTGGAGAGTCAGTCCCTTTAACCTCCTGTTTGGCCCAGTTTGCAATTTCTGTGGAAGATGAACAGGAATAGCCAGAACCAATGAGAGACTAGCTGGAGGTGTCTGGACGGGCAAATTTAACTCTCATTTCCCACCAGGAAGAGGAATTAACCAAAGGCTCAGCGTGCCGTGCCGGAACCAGATTAGGGCCTGAAGCCATCCTGCGGTGTTTCGGCCAGCTCAAAAGAAAGCAAGTTGAAGAAAGGAGCTCAGGGGCACTGTAATTCACAAACCTGCAGAGTTATAAATGACAGCTATCGTCCAAAAATATACTGAAGTAAGGCTGCCAAGAGGACTTGAAAGTGGGGCAGAATTGCAGGAAACCGATTTCAGGAGGTAGACTGGAATTGCATTGAAAGCATAGGAAAAGAGGCAGAACGTCCACAATGATGCACTTGGCCAAAAAGGGCGTATGCGTTTTTTCCTGAATATATTCAGGAAAAAACGCATACGCCCTTTTTGGCCAACCAAGCAAGCTTGCAAAGGAAATCTGCACTACAATGAAGTCTCACTTCCCCCCGGTCAAAAGGGCCATCTGAAAAAAGTGTAAAATCCAGAAAGGCAGGACAGGCCATGGAGAACTGGGAGCCTTGTTATGCTGATGGGCGGGATGTAAATTGCCAACAGACACTCGGGAGAAGTGTATGGTGTTTCCTGAAACATCTAAAAAACAAAGCAACAGAGCCTAGGGCACTTCCACTTATGGTCCTATAGCTTAGGGAAATTTAAATCTAAAAGACACAGCCACCCCAAAGTTTGGGACGCCTCTGTTTACAAGAACCTCGTTTACAGTACAAGTTCAACATCGCAGAAAGTGAAAAATGGATAAAGAAGTTGTGGTATTTACTTACAAAGCAATATCACTCAGCAATGAAATCTATGTCATCAGGCCCTTAGCAGCACAATGAGTGGATTCAGGTATGATGATTCTAACTGAAATAAGTCACACAGAAAAAGAAACATCATAAGATATCAGTAATACACGGAATGTAAACTTGGCTACACAGGAACTGAATTACAGAACAGAACAGGGTCTCAAATTTAGAAAACCAACTTATGCTTGCTTAAGGGTAAAGGTGAGTTGGGGTGCTGCATAAAACCAGAGATTGAAATGAGCACAGATAAAGTTCCTTAAGCCAAATATGGAATAGACAAGAGCTACTCCTTGCTCAACGAAATGGACTCAACACCGCATATTAAACGCCTAAGAATGTACCTGACTAGTAAGTATCTTAAAACCTATGGATTGCTATGTCTCCGAAAGAGAATCAAGCATGTGTACAGGGGCATAAACGCAGCAGTGATAGGATTGGAGAGGTTCGGTGAGCAAATGAAGACCCTTTGAAGTCATATTGCATAGTACCCATTCCACGGGTTTCAACTACCCAGGTTTAAGGTATTCTTCCTTCAGCTAAAACATACATATGGAACCCAGAGTATGATCAACCATGTGATCGGGAAACGTGTTCAAATATGTCTCAGTTTTCGTACCCTGGTACTCGGGTGCAACATTCCAGACGCTTTACTAACACCCTCCCGACTTGGAGAGTCAGTCCCTTTAACCTCCTGTTTGGCCCAGTTTGCAATTTCTGTGGAAGATGAACAGGAATAGCGAGAACCAATGAGAGACTAGCTGGAGGTGTCTGGACGGGCAAATTTAACTCTCATTTCCCACCAGGAAGAGGAATTAACCAAAGGTTCAGCTTGCCGTGCCGGAACCAGATTAGGGCCTGAAGCCATCCTGCGGTGTTGTGGCCAGCTCAAAAGAAAGCGAGTTGAAGAAAGGAGCTCAGGGGCACTGTAATTCACAAACCTGCAGAGTTATAAATGACAGCTATCGTCCAAAAATATACTGAAGTAAGGCTGCCAAGAGGACTTGAAAGCGGGGCAGAATTGCAGGAAACCGATTTCAGGAGGTAGACTGGAATTGCATTGAAAGCATAGGAAAAGAGGCAGAACGTCCACAATGATGCACTTGGCCAAAAAGGGTGTATGCGTTTTTTCCTGAATATATTCAGGAAAAAACGCATACGCCCTTTTTGGCCAACCAAGCAAGCTTGCAAAGGAAATCTGCACTACAATGAAGTCTCACTTCCCCCCGGTCAAAAGGGCCATCTGAAAAAAGTGTAAAATCCAGAAAGGCAGGACAGGCCATGGAGAACTGGGAGCCTTTTTATGTTGATGGGCGGGATGTAAATTGCCAACAGCCACTCGGGAGAAGTGTATGGTGTTTCCTGAAACATCTAAAAAACAAAGCAACAGAGCCTAGGGCACTTCCACTTATGGTCCTATAGCTTAGGGAAATTAAAATCAAAAAGACACAGCCACCCCAAAGTTTGGGACGCCTCTGTTTACAAGAACCTCGTTTACCGTACAAGTTCAATATCACAGAAAGTGAAAAATGGATAAAGAAGTTGTGGTACTTATGTACAATGCAGTATCACTCAACAATGAAATCTATGTCATCAGGCCCGTAGCAGCACAATGAGTGGATTCAGGTACGATGATTCTAACTGAAATAAGTCACACAGAAAAAGAAACATCATAAGATATCAGTAATACACGGAATGTAAACTTGGCTACACAGGAACTGAATTACAGAACAGAACAGGGACTCAAATTTAGAACACCAACTTATGCTTGCTTAAGGGTAAAGGTGAGTTGGGGTGCTGCATAAAACCAGAGATTGAAATGAGCACAGATAAAGTTCCTTAAGCCAAATATGGAATAGACAAGAGCTACTCCTTGCTCAACGAAATGGACTCAACACCCCATATTAAACGCCTAAGAATGTACCTGACTAGTAAGTATCTTAAAACCTATGGATTGCTATGTCTCCGAAAGAGAATCAAGCATGTGTACAGGGGCATAAACGCAGCAGTGATAGGATTGGAGAGGTTCGGTGAGCAAATGAAGACCCTTTGAAATCATATTGCATGGTACCCATTCCACGGTTTTCAACTACCCAGGTTTAAGGTATTCTTCCTTCAGCTAAAACATGCATGTGGAACCTAGAGTATGATCAACCATGTGATCGGGAGACGTGTTCAAATATGTCTCACTTTTCGTACCCTGGTACGCGGGTGCAACATTCCAGACGCTTTACCAACACTCTCCCGACTTGGAGAGTCAGTCCCTTTAACCTCCTGTTTGGCCCAGTTTGCAATTTCTGCGGAAGATGAACAGGAATAGCGAGAACCAATGAGAGACTAGCTGGAGGTGTCTGGACGGGCAAATTTAACTCTCATTTCCCACCAGGAAGAGGAATTAACCAAAGGCTCAGCGTGCCGTGCCGGAACCAGATTAGGGCCTGAAGCCATCCTGCGGTGTTGCGGCCAGCTCAAAAGAAAGCGAGTTGAAGAAAGGAGCTCAGGGACACTGTAATTCACAAACCTGCAGAGTTATAAATGACAGCTATCGTCCAAAAATATACTGAAGTAAGGCTGCCAAGAGGACTTGAAAGCGGGGCAGAATTGCAGGAAACCGATTTCAGGAGGTAGACTGGAATTGCATTGAAAGCATAGGAAAAGAGGCAGAACATCCACAATGATGCACTTGGCCAAAAAGGGCGTATGCGTTTTTTCCTGAATATATTCAGGAAAATACGCATACGCACCTTTTGGCCAACCAAGCAAGCTTGCAAAGAAATCTGCACCACAATGAAGTCTCACTTCCCCCGGTCAAAAGGGCCATCTGAAAAAAGTGTAAAATCCAGAAAGGCAGGACAGGCCATGGAGAACTGGGAGCCTTGTTATGCTGATGGGTGGGATGTAAATTGCCAACAGACACTCGGGAGAAGTGTATGGTGTTTCCTGAAACATCTAAAAAACAAAGCAACAGAGCCTAGGGCACTTCCACTTATGGTCCTATAGCTTAGGGAAATTAAAATCAAAAAGACACAGCCACCCCAAAGTTTGGGACGCCTCTGTTTACAAGAACCTCGTTTACAGTACAAGTTCAACATCGCAGAAAGTGAAAAATGGATAAAGAAGTTGTGGTATTTACTTACAAAGCAATATCACTCAGCAATGAAATCTATGTCATCAGGCCCTTAGCAGCACAATGAGTTGATACAGGTATGATGATTCTAACTGAAATAAGTCACACAGAAAAAGAAACATCATAAGATATCAGTAATACACGGAATGTAAACTTGGCTACACAGGAACTGAATTACAGAACAGAACAGGGTCTCAAATTTAGAAAACCAACTTATGCTTGCTTAAGGGTAAAGTGAGTTGGGGTGCTGCATAAAACCAGAGATTGAAATGAGCACAGATAAAGTTCCTTAAGCCAAATATGGAATAGACAAGAGCTACTCCTTGCTCAACGAAATGAACTCAACACCGCATATTAAACGCCTAAGAATGTACCTGACTAGTAAGTATCTTAAAACCTAGGGATTGCTATGTCTCCGAAGGAGAATCAAGCGTGTGTACAGGGGCATAAACGCAGCAGTGATAGGATTGGAGAGGTTCGGTGAGCAAATGAAGACCCTTTGAAGTCATATTGCATGGTACCCATTCCACGGGTCTCAACTCTCCAGGTTTAAGGTAGTCTTCCTTCAGCTAAATCATGCATGTGGAACCCAGAGTATGATCAACCATGTGATCGGGAGACGTGTTCAAATATGTCTCAGTTTTCGTCCCCTGGTACTCGGGTCCAACATTCCAGACACTTTACAAACACTCTCCCGACTTGGAGAGTCAGCGCCTTTAACCTCCTGTTTGGCCCAGTTTGCAATTTCTGTGGAAGATGAACAGGAATAGGGAGAACCAATGAGAGACTAGCTGGAGGTGTCTGGACGGGCAAATTTAACTCTCATTTCCCACCAGGAAGGGGACATAACCAAAGGCTCAGCGTGCCGTGCCAGAACCAGATTAGGGCCTGAAGCCATCCTGCGGTGTTGCGGCCACCTCAAAAGAAAGCGAGTTAAAGAAAGGAGCTCAGGGGCACTGTAATTCCAAAGCTGCAGAGTTATAAATGACAGCTATCGTCCAAAAATATACTAAAGTAAGGCTGCCAAGAGGACTTGAAAGCGGGGCAGAATTGCAGGAAACCGATTTCAGGAGGTAGACTGGAATTGCATTGAAAGCATAGGAAAAGAGGCAGAACGTCCACAATGATGCACTTGGCCAAAAAGGGCGTATGCGTTTTTTCCTGAATATATTCAGGAAAAAACGCATACGCCCTTTTTGGCCAACCAAGCAAGTTTGCAAAGGAAATCTGCACTACAATGAAGTCTCACTTCCCCCCGGTCAAAAGGGCCATCTGAAAAAAGTGTAAAATCCAGAAAGGCAGGACAGGCCATGGAGAACTGGGAGCCTTGTTATGCTGATGGGTGGGATGTAAATTGCCAATAGACACTCGGGAGAAGTGTATGGTGTTTCCTGAAACATGTAAAAAACAAAGCAATAGCGCCTAGGGCACTTCCACTTATGGTCCTATAGCTTAGGGAAATTAAAATCAAAAAGACACAGCCACCCCAAAGATTGGGACGGCTCTGTTTACAAGAACCTCGTTTACGGTACAAGTTCAATATCGCAGAAAGTGAAAAATGGATAAAGAAGTTGTGGTACTTACGTACAATGCAATATCAATCAGCAATGAAATCTATGTCATCAGGCCCATAGCAGCATAATGAGTGGATTCAGGTACAATGATTCTAACTGAAATAAGTCGCACAGAAAAAGAAACATCATAAGATATCAGTAATACACGAAATGTAAACTTGGCTACACAGGAACTGAATTCCAAAACAGAACAGGGTCTCAAATTTAGAAAACCAACTTATGCTTGCTTAAGGGGAAAGGTGAGTTGGGGTGCTGCATAAAACCAGAGATTGAAATGAACACAGATAAACTTCCTTAAGCCAAATATGGAATAGACAAGAGCTACTCCTTGCTCAACGAAATGGACTCAACACCCCATATTAAATGCCTAAGAATGTACCTGACTAGTAAGTATCTTAAAACCTGTGGATTGCTATGTCTCCAAACGAGAATCAAGGGTGTGTACAGGGGCATAAACGCAGCAGTGATAGGATTGGAGAGGTTCGGTGAGCAAATGAAGACCCTTTGAAGTCATATTGCATGGTACCCATTACACGGGTCTCAACTCTCCAGGTTTAAGGTATTCTTCCTTCAGCTAAGACATGCATGTGGAACCCAGAGTATGATCAACCATGTGAAAGGGAGACGTGTTCAAATATGTCTCAGTTTTCCTCCCCTGGTACTCGGGTGCAACATTCCAGACGCTTTACTAACACTCTCCCCACTTGGAGAGTCAGCGCGTTTAACCTCCTGTTTGGCCCAGTTTGCAATTTCTGCGGAAGATGAACAGGAATAGGGAGAACCAATGAGAGACTAGCTGGAGGTGTCTGGACGGGCAAATTTAACTCTCATTTCCCACCAGGAGGAGGAAATAACCAAAGGCTCAGCGTGCCGTGCCGGAACAAGATTAGGGCCTGAAGCCATCCTGCGGTGTTGCGGCCAGCTCAAAAGAAAGCGAGTTGAAGAAAGGAGCTCAGGGGCACTGTAATTCACAATCCTGCAGAGTTATAAATGACAGCTATCGTCCAAAAATATACTGAAGTAAGGCTGCCAAGAGGACTTGAAAGCGGGGCAGAATTGCAGGAAACCGATTTCAGGAGGTAGACTGGAATTGCATTGAAAGCATAGGAAAAGAGGCAGAACGTCCACAATGATGCACTTGGCCAAAAAGGGCGTATGCGTTTTTTCCTGAATATATTCAGGAAGAAACGCATACGCCCGTTTTGGCCAACCAAGCAAGCTTGCAAAGGAAATCTGCACTACAATGAAGTCTCACTTCCCCCCGGTCAAAAGGGCCATCTGAAAAAAGTGTAAAATCCAGAAAGGCAGGACAGGCCATGGAGAACTGGGAGCCTTGTTATGCTGATGGGCGGGATGTAAATTGCCAACGGACACTCGGGAGAAGTGTATGGTGTTTCCTGAAACATCTAAAAAACAAAGCAACAGAGCCTAGGGCACTTCCACTTATGGTCCTATAGCTTAGGGAAATTAAAATCAAAAAGACACAGCCACCCCAAAGTTTGGGACGCCTCTGTTTACAAGAACCTCGTTTACAGTACAAGTTCAACATCGCAGAAAGTGAAAAATGGATAAAGAAGTTGTGGTATTTACTTACAAAGCAATATCACTCAGCAATGAAATCTATGTCATCAGGCCCTTAGCAGCACAATGAGTGGATTCAGGTATGATGATTCTAACTGAAATAAGTCACACAGAAAAAGAAACATCATAAGATATCAGTAATACACGGAATGTAAACTTGGCTACACAGGAACTGAATTACAGAACAGAACAGGGTCTCAAATTTAGAAAACCAACTTATGCTTGCTTAAGGGTAAAGGTGAGTTGGGGTGCTGCATAAAACCAGAGATTGAAATGAGCACAGATAAAGTTCCTTAAGCCAAATATGGAATAGACAAGAGCTACTCCTTGCTCAACGAAATGGACTCAACACCGCATATTAAACACCTAAGAATGTACCTGTCCAGTAAGTATCTTAAAACCTATGGATTGCTATGTCTCCGAAAGAGAAGCAAGCATGTGTACAGGGGCATAAACGCAGCAGTGATAGGATTGGAGAGGTTCGGTGAGCAAATGAAGACCCTTTGAAGTCATATTGCATGGTACCCATTCCACGGGTTTCAACTACCCAGGTTTAAGGTATTCTACCTTCAGGTAAAACATGCATGTGGAAACTAGAGTATGATCAACCATGTGATCGGGAAACGTGTTCAAATATGTCTCAGTTTTCGTACCCTGGTACTCGGGTGCAACATTCCAGACGCTTTACTAACACCCTCCCGACTTGGAGAGTCAGTCCCTTTAACCTCCTGTTTGGCCCAGTTTGCAATTTCTGTGGAAGATGAACAGGAATAGCCACAACCAATGAGAGACTAGCTGGAGGTGTCTGGACGGGCAAATTTAACTCTCATTTCCCACCAGGAAGAGGAATTAACCAAAGGCTCAGCGTGCCGTGCCGGAACCAGATTAGGGCCTGAAGCCATCCTGCGGTGTTGCGGCCAGCTCAAAAGAAAGCAAGTTGAAGAAAGGAGCTCAGGGGCACTGTAATTCACAAACCTGCAGAGTTATAAATGACAGCTATCGTCCAAAAATATACTGAAGTAAGGCTGCCAAGAGGACTTGAAAGCGGGGCAGAATTGCAGGAAACCGATTTCAGGAGGTAGACTGGAATTGCATTGAAAGCATAGGAAAAGAGACAGAACGTCCACAATGATGCACTTGGCCAAAAAGGGCGTATGCGTTTTTTCCTGAATATATTCAGGAAAAAACGCATACGCCCTTTTTGGCCAACCAAGCAAGCTTGCAAAGGAAATCTGCACTACAATGAAGTCTCACTTCCCCCCGGTCAAAAGGGCCATCTGAAAAAAGTGTAAAATCCAGAAAGGCAGGACAGGCCATGGAGAACTGGGAGCCTTGTTATGCTGATGGGCGGGATGTAAATTGCCAACAGACACTCGGGAGAAGTGTATGGTGTTTCCTGAAACATCTAAAAAACAAAGCAACAGAGCCTAGGGCACTTCCACTTATGGTCCTATAGCTTAGGGAAATTTAAATCTAAAAGACACAGCCACCCCAAAGTTTGGGACGCCTCTGTTTACAAGAACCTCGTTTACAGTACAAGTTCAACATCGCAGAAAGTGAAAAATGGATAAAGAAGTTGTGGTATTTACTTACAAAGCAATATCACTCAGCAATGAAATCTATGTCATCAGGCCCTTAGCAGCACAATGAGTGGATTCAGGTATGATGATTCTAACTGAAATAAGTCACACAGAAAAAGAAACATCATAAGATATCAGTAATACACGGAATGTAAACTTGGCTACACAGGAACTGAATTACAGAACAGAACAGGGTCTCAAATTTAGAAAACCAACTTATGCTTGTTTAAGGGTAAAGGTGAGTTGGGGTGCTGCATAAAACCAGAGATTGAAATGAGCACAGATAAAGTTCCTTAAGCCAAATATGGAATAGACAAGAGCTACTCCTTGCTCAACGAAATGGACTCAACACCCCATATTAAACGCCTAAGAATGTACCTGACTAGTAAGTATCTTAAAACCTATGGATTGCTATGTCTCCGAAAGAGAATCAAGCATGTGTACAGGGGCATAAACGCAGCAGTGATAGGATTGGAGAGGTTCGGTGAGCAAATGAAGACCCTTTGAAATCATATTGCATGGTACCCATTCCACGGTTTTCAACTACCCAGGTTTAAGGTATTCTTCCTTCAGCTAAAACATGCATGTGGAACCTAGAGTATGATCAACCATGTGATCGGGAGACGTGTTCAAATATGTCTCACTTTTCGTACCCTGGTACTCGGGTGCAACATTCCAGACGCTTTACCAACACTCTCCCTACTTGGAGAGTCAGTCCCTTTAACCTCCTGTTTGTCCCAGTTTGCAATTTCTGCGGAAGATGAACAGGAATAGCGAGAACCAATGAGAGACTAGCTGGAGGTGTCTGGACGGGCAAATTTAACTCTCATTTCCCACCAGGAAGAGGAATTAACCAAAGGCTCAGCGTGCCGTGCCGGAACCAGATTAGGGCCTGAAGCCATCCTGCGGTGTTGCAGCCAGCTCAAAAGAAAGCGAGTTGAAGAAAGGAGCTCAGGGACACTGTAATTCACAAACCTGCAGAGTTATAAATGACAGCTATCGTCCAAAAATATACTGAAGTAAGGCTGCCAAGAGGACTTGAAAGCGGGGCAGAATTGCAGGAAACCGATTTCAGGAGGTAGACTGGAATTGCATTGAAAGCATAGGAAAAGAGGCAGAACATCCACAATGATGCACTTGGCCAAAAAGGGCGTATGCGTTTTTTCCTGAATATATTCAGGAAAATACGCATACGCACCTTTTGGCCAACCAAGCAAGCTTGCAAAGAAATCTGCACCACAATGAAGTCTCACTTCCCCCGGTCAAAAGGGCCATCTGAAAAAAGTGTAAAATCCAGAAAGGCAGGACAGGCCATGGAGAACTGGGAGCCTTGTTATGCTGATGGGTGGGATGTAAATTGCCAACAGACACTCGGGAGAAGTGTATGGTGTTTCCTGAAACATCTAAAAAACAAAGCAACAGAGCCTAGGGCACTTCCACTTATGGTCCTATAGCTTAGGGAAATTAAAATCAAAAAGACACAGCCACCCCAAAGTTTGGGACACCTCTGTTTACAAGAACCTCGTTTACAGTACAAGTTCAACATCGCAGAAAGTGAAAAATGGATAAAGAAGTTGTGGTATTTACTTACAAAGCAATATCACTCAGCAATGAAATCTATGTCATCAGGCCCTTAGCAGCACAATGAGTGGATTCAGGTATGATGATTCTAACTGAAATAAGTCACACAGAAAAAGAAACATCATAAGATATCAGTAATACACGGAATGTAAACTTGGCTACACAGGAACTGAATTACAGAACAGAACAGGGTCTCAAATTTAGAAAACCAACTTATGCTTGCTTAAGGGTAAAGTGAGTTGGGGTGCTGCATAAAACCAGAGATTGAAATGAGCACAGATAAAGTTCCTTAAGCCAAATATGGAATAGACAAGAGCTACTCCTTGCTCAACGAAATGAACTCAACACCCCATATTAAACGCCTAAGAATGTACCTGACTAGTAAGTATCTTAAAACCTAGGGATTGCTATGTCTCCGAAGGAGAATCAAGCGTGTGTACAGGGGCATAAACGCAGCAGTGATAGGATTGGAGAGGTTCGGTGAGCAAATGAAGACCCTTTGAAGTCATATTGCATGGTACCCATTCCACGGGTCTCAACTCTCCAGGTTTAAGGTAGTCTTCCTTCAGCTAAATCATGCATGTGGAACCCAGAGTATGATCAACCATGTGATCGGGAGACGTGTTCAAATATGTCTCAGTTTTCGTCCCCTGGTACTCGGGTCCAACATTGCAGACACTTTACAAACACTCTCCCGACTTGGAGAGTCAGCGCCTTTAACCTCCTGTTTGGCCCAGTTTGCAATTTCTGTGGAAGATGAACAGGAATAGGGAGAACCAATGAGAGACTAGCTGGAGGTGTCTGGACGGGCAAATTTAACTCTCATTTCCCACCAGGAAGGGGACATAACCAAAGGCTCAGCGTGCCGTGCCAGAACCAGATTAGGGCCTGAAGCCATCCTGCGGTGTTGCGGCCAGCTCAAAAGAAAGCGAGTTAAAGAAAGGAGCTCAGGGGCACTGTAATTCCAAAGCTGCAGAGTTATAAATGACAGCTATCGTCCAAAAATATACTAAAGTAAGGCTGCCAAGAGGACTTGAAAGCGGGGCAGAATTGCAGGAAACCGATTTCAGGAGGTAGACTGGAATTGCATTGAAAGCATAGGAAAAGAGGCAGAACGTCCACAATGATGCACTTGGCCAAAAAGGGCGTATGCGTTTTTTCCTGAATATATTCAGGAAAAAACGCATACGCCCTTTTTGGCCAACCAAGCAAGTTTGCAAAGGAAATCTGCACTACAATGAAGTCTCACTTCCCCCCGGTCAAAAGGGCCATCTGAAAAAAGTGTAAAATCCAGAAAGGCAGGACAGGCCATGGAGAACTGGGAGCCTTGTTATGCTGATGGGTGGGATGTAAATTGCCAATAGACACTCGGGAGAAGTGTATGGTGTTTCCTGAAACATGTAAAAAACAAAGCAATAGAGCCTAGGGCACTTCCACTTATGGTCCTATAGCTTAGGGAAATTAAAATCAAAAAGACACAGCCACCCCAAAGTTTGGGACGGCTCTGTTTACAAGAACCTCGTTTACGGTACAAGTTCAATATCGCAGAAAGTGAAAAATGGATAAAGAAGTTGTGGTACTTACGTACAATGCAATATCAATCAGCAATGAAATCTATGTCATCAGGCCCATAGCAGCATAATGAGTGGATTCAGGTACAATGATTCTAACTGAAATAAGTCGCACAGAAAAAGAAACATCATAAGATATCAGTAATACACGAAATGTAAACTTGGCTACACAGGAACTGAATTCCAAAACAGAACAGGGTCTCAAATTTAGAAAACCAACTTATGCTTGCTTAAGGGGAAAGGTGAGTTGGGGTGCTGCATAAAACCAGAGATTGAAATGAACACAGATAAACTTCCTTAAGCCAAATATGGAATAGACAAGAGCTACTCCTTGCTCAACGAAATGGACTCAACACCCCATATTAAACGCCTAAGAATGTACCTGACTAGTAAGTATCTTAAAACCTGTGGATTGCTATGTCTCCAAACGAGAATCAAGGGTGTGTACAGGGGCATAAACGCAGCAGTGATAGGATTGGAGAGGTTCGGTGAGCAAATGAAGACCCTTTGAAGTCATATTGCATGGTACCCATTACACGGGTCTCAACTCTCCAGGTTTAAGGTATTCTTCCTTCAGCTAAGACATGCATGTGGAACCCAGAGTATGATCAACCATGTGAAAGGGAGACGTGTTCAAATATGTCTCAGTTTTCCTCCCCTGGTACTCGGGTGCAACATTCCAGACGCTTTACTAACACTCTCCCCACTTGGAGAGTCAGCGCGTTTAACCTCCTGTTTGGCCCAGTTTGCAATTTCTGCGGAAGATGAACAGGAATAGGGAGAACCAATGAGAGACTAGCTGGAGGTGTCTGGACGGACAAATTTAACTCTCATTTCCCACCAGGAGGAGGAAATAACCAAAGGCTCAGCGTGCCGTGCCGGAACAAGATTAGGGCCTGAAGCCATCCTGCGGTGTTGCGGCCAGCTCAAAAGAAAGCGAGTTGAAGAAAGGAGCTCAGGGGCACTGTAATTCACAATCCTGCAGAGTTATAAATGACAGCTATCGTCCAAAAATATACTGAAGTAAGGCTGCCAAGAGGACTTGAAAGCGGGGCAGAATTGCAGGAAACCGATTTCAGGAGGTAGACTGGAATTGCATTGAAAGCATAGGAAAAGAGGCAGAACGTCCACAATGATGCACTTGGCCAAAAAGGGCGTATGCGTTTTTTCCTGAATATATTCAGGAAAAAACGCATACGCCCTTTTTGGCCAACCAAGCAAGCTTGCAAAGGAAATCTGCACTACAATGAAGTCTCACTTCCCCCCGGTCAAAAGGGCCATCTGAAAAAAGTGTAAAATCCAGAAAGGCAGGACAGGCCATGGAGAACTGGGAACCTTGTTATGCTGATGGGCGGGATGTAAATTGCCAACAGACACTCAGGAGAAGTGTATGGTGTTTCCGGAAACATCTAAAAAACAAAGCAACAGAGCCTAGGGCACTTCCACTTATGGTCCTATAGCTTAGGGAAATTAAAATCAAAAAGACACAGCCACCCCAAAGTTTGGGACGCCTCTGTTTACAAGAACCTCGTTTATGGTACAAGTTCAATATCGCAGAAAGTGAAAAATGGATAAAGGAGTTGTGGTATTTACTTACAAAGCAATATCAATCAGCAATGAAATCTATGTCATCAGGCCCTTAGCAGCACAATGAGTGGATTCAGGTATGATGATTCTAACTGAAATAAGTCACACAGAAAAAGAAACATCATAAGATATCAGTAATACACGGAATGTAAACTTGGCTACACAGGAACTGAATTACAGAACAGAACAGGGTCTCAAATTTAGAAAACCAACTTATGCTTGCTTAAGGGTAAAGGTGAGTTGGGGTGCTGCATAAAACCAGAGATTGAAATGAGCACAGATAAAGTTCCTTAAGCCAAATATGGAATAGACAAGAGCTACTCCTTGCTCAACGAAATGGACTCAACACCGCATATTAAACGCCTAAGAATGTACCTGACTAGTAAGTATCTTAAAACCTATGGATTGCTATGTCTCTGACAGAGAATCAAGCATGTGTACAGGGGCATAAACGCAGCAGTGATAGGATTGGAGAGGTTCGGTGAGCAAATGAAGACCCTTTGAAGTCATATTGCATGGTACCCATTACACGGGTCTCAACTCTCCAGGTTTAAGGTATTCTTCCTTCAGGTAAAACATGCATGTGGAACCCAGAGTATGATCAACCGTGTGAACGGGAGACATGTTCAAATATGTCTCAGTTTTCCTCCCCTGGTACTCGGGTGCAACATTCCAGACGCTTTACTAACACCCTCCCGACTTGGAGAGTCAGTCCCTTTAACCTCCTGTTTGGCCCAGTTTGCAATTTCTGCGGAAGATGAACAGGAATAGGGAGAAGCAATGAGAGACTAGCTGGAGGTGTCTGGACGGGCAAATTTAACTCTCATTTCCCACCAGGAAGAGGAATTAACCAAAGGCTCAGTGTGCCGTGCTGGAACCAGATTAGGGCCTGAAGCCATCCTGCGGTATTGCGGCCAGGTCACAAGAAAGCGAGTTGAAGAAAGGAGTTCAGGGGCACTGTAATTCACAAACCTGCAGAGTTATCAATGACAGCTATCGTCCAAAAATATACTGAAGTAAGGCTGCCAAGAGGACTTGAAAGCGGGGCAGAATTGCAGGAAACCGATTTCAGGAGGTAGATTGGAATTGCATTGAAAGCATAGGAAAAGAGGCAGAACGTCCACAATGATGCACTTGGCCATAAAGCGCGTATGCGTTTCTTCCTGAATATATTCAGGAAGAAACGCATACGCCCGTTTTGGCCAACCAAGCAAGCTTGCAAAGGAAATCTGCACTACAATGAAGTCTCACTTCCCCCCGGTCAAAAGGGCCATCTGAAAAAAGTGTAAAATCCAGAAAGGCAGGACAGGCCATGGAGAACTGGGAGCCTTGTTATGCTGATGGGCGGGATGTAAATTGCCAACAGACACTCGGGAGAAGTGTATGGTGTTTCCTGAAACATCTAAAAAACAAAGCAACAGAGCCTAGGGCACTTCCACTTATGGTCCTATAGCTTAGGGAAATTAAAATCAAAAAGACACAGCCACCCCAAAGTTTGGGACGCCTCTGTTTACAAGAACCTCGTTTACAGTACAAGTTCAACATCGCAGAAAGTGAAAAATGGATAAAGAAGTTGTGGTATTTACTTACAAAGCAATATCACTCAGCAATGAAATCTATGTCATCAGGCCCTTAGCAGCACAATGAGTGGATTCAGGTATGATGATTCTAACTGAAATAAGTCACACAGAAAAAGAAACATCATAAGATATCAGTAATACACGGAATGTAAACTTGGCTACACAGGAACTGAATTACAGAACAGAACAGGGTCTCAAATTTAGAAAACCAACTTATGCTTGCTTAAGGGTAAAGGTGAGTTGGGGTGCTGCATAAAACCAGAGATTGAAATGAGCACAGATAAAGTTCCTTAAGCCAAATATGGAATAGACAAGAGCTACTCCTTGCTCAACGAAATGGACTCAACACCGCATATTAAACACCTAAGAATGTACCTGTCCAGTAAGTATCTTAAAACCTATGGATTGCTATGTCTCCGAAAGAGAATCAAGCATGTGTACAGGGGCATAAACGCAGCAGTGATAGGATTGGAGAGGTTCGGTGAGCAAATGAAGACCCTTTGAAGTCATATTGCATGGTACCCATTCCACGGGTTTCAACTACCCAGGTTTAAGGTATTCTACCTTCAGGTAAAACATGCATGTGGAAACTAGAGTATGATCAACCATGTGATCGGGAAACGTGTTCAAATATGTCTCAGTTTTCGTACCCTGGTACTCGGGTGCAACATTCCAGACGCTTTACTAACACCCTCCCGACTTGGAGAGTCAGTCCCTTTAACCTCCTGTTTGGCCCAGTTTGCAATTTCTGTGGAAGATGAACAGGAATAGCCACAACCAATGAGAGACTAGCTGGAGGTGTCTGGACGGGCAAATTTAACTCTCATTTCCCACCAGGAAGAGGAATTAACCAAAGGCTCAGCGTGCCGTGCCGGAACCAGATTAGGGCCTGAAGCCATCCTGCGGTGTTGCGGCCAGCTCAAAAGAAAGCAAGTTGAAGAAAGGAGCTCAGGGGCACTGTAATTCACAAACCTGCAGAGTTATAAATGACAGCTATCGTCCAAAAATATACTGAAGTAAGGCTGCCAAGAGGACTTGAAAGCGGGGCAGAATTGCAGGAAACCGATTTCAGGAGGTAGACTGGAATTGCATTGAAAGCATAGGAAAAGAGGCAGAACGTCCACAATGATGCACTTGGCCAAAAAGGGCGTATGCGTTTTTTCCTGAATATATTCAGGAAAAAACGCATACGCCCTTTTTGGCCAACCAAGCAAGCTTGCAAAGGAAATCTGCACTACAATGAAGTCTCACTTCCCCCCGGTCAAAAGGGCCATCTGAAAAAAGTGTAAAATCCAGAAAGGCAGGACAGGCCATGGAGAACTGGGAGCCTTGTTATGCTGATGGGCGGGATGTAAATTGCCAACAGACACTCGGGAGAAGTGTATGGTGTTTCCTGAAACATCTAAAAAACAAAGCAACAGAGCCTAGGGCACTTCCACTTATGGTCCTATAGCTTAGGGAAATTTAAATCTAAAAGACACAGCCACCCCAAAGTTTGGGACGCCTCTGTTTACAAGAACCTCGTTTACAGTACAAGTTCAACATCGCAGAAAGTGAAAAATGGATAAAGAAGTTGTGGTATTTACTTACAAAGCAATATCACTCAGCAATGAAATCTATGTCATCAGGCCCTTAGCAGCACAATGAGTGGATTCAGGTATGATGATTCTAACTGAAATAAGTCACACAGAAAAAGAAACATCATAAGATATCAGTAATACACGGAATGTAAACTTGGCTACACAGGAACTGAATTACAGAACAGAACAGGGTCTCAAATTTAGAAAACCAACTTATGCTTGTTTAAGGGTAAAGGTGAGTTGGGGTGCTGCATAAAACCAGAGATTGAAATGAGCACAGATAAAGTTCCTTAAGCCAAATATGGAATAGACAAGAGCTACTCCTTGCTCAACGAAATGGACTCAACACCGCATATTAAACGCCTAAGAATGTACCTGACTAGTAAGTATCTTAAAACCTATGGATTGCTATGTCTCTGAAAGAGAATCAAGCATGTGTACAGGGGCATAAACGCAGCAGTGATAGGATTGGAGAGGTTCGGTGAGCAAATGAAGACCCTTTGAAGTCATATTGCATAGTACCCATTCCACGGGTTTCAACTACCCAGGTTTAAGGTATTCTTCCTTCAGCTAAAACATACATATGGAACCCAGAGTATGATCAACCATGTGATCGGGAAACGTGTTCAAATATGTCTCAGTTTTCGTACCCTGGTACTCGGGTGCAACATTCCAGACGCTTTACTAACACCCTCCCGACTTGGAGAGTCAGTCCCTTTAACCTCCTGTTTGGCCCAGTTTGCAATTTCTGTGGAAGATGAACAGGAATAGCGAGAACCAATGAGAGACTAGCTGGAGGTGTCTGGACGGGCAAATTTAACTCTCATTTCCCACCAGGAAGAGGAATTAACCAAAGGTTCAGCTTGCCGTGCCGGAACCAGATTAGGGCCTGAAGCCATCCTGCGGTGTTGCGGCCAGCTCAAAAGAAAGCGAGTTGAAGAAAGGAGCTCAGGGGCACTGTAATTCACAAACCTGCAGAGTTATAAATGACAGCTATCGTCCAAAAATATACTGAAGTAAGGCTACCAAGAGGACGTGAAAGCGGGGCAGAATTGCAGGAAACCGATTTCAGGAGGTAGACTGGAATTGCATTGAAAGCATAGGAAAAGAGGCAGAACGTCCACAATGATGCACTTGGCCAAAAAGGGTGTATGCGTTTTTTACTGAATATATTCAGGAAAAAACGCATACGCCCTTTTTGGCCAACCAAGCAAGCTTGCAAAGGAAATCTGCACTACAATGAAGTCTCACTTCCCCCCGGTCAAAAGGGCCATCTGAAAAAAGTGTAAAATCCAGAAAGGCAGGACAGGCCATGGAGAACTGGGAGCCTTTTTATGTTGATGGGCGGGATGTAAATTGCCAACAGCCACTCGGGAGAAGTGTATGGTGTTTCCTGAAACATCTAAAAAACAAAGCAACAGAGCCTAGGGCAATTCCACTTATGGTCCTATAGATTAGGGAAATTAAAATCAAAAAGACACAGCCACCCCAAAGTTTGGGACGCCTCTGTTTACAAGAACCTCGTTTACCGTACAAGTTCAATATCACAGAAAGTGAAAAATGGATAAAGAAGTTGTGGTACTTACGTACAATGCAGTATCACTCAACAATGAAATCTATGTCATCAGGCCCGTAGCAGCACAATGAGTGGATTCAGGTACGATGATTCTAACTGAAATAAGTCACACAGAAAAAGAAACATCATAAGATATCACTAATACACAGAATGTAAACTTGGCTACACAGGAACTGAATTCCAAAACAGAACAGGGTCTCAAATTTAGAAAACCAACTTATGCTTGCTTAAGGGTAAAGGTGAGTTGGGGTGCTGCATAAAACCAGAGATTGAAATGAGCACAGATAAAGTTCCTTAAGCCAAATATGGAATAGACAAGAGCTACTCCTTCCTCAACGAAATGGACTCAACACCCCATATTAAACGCCTAAGAATGTACCTGACTAGTAAGTATCTTAAAACCTATGGATTGCTATGTCTCCAAAAGAAAATCAAGCATCTGTACAGGGGGATAAACGCAGCAGTGATAGGATTGGAGAAGTTCGGTGAGCAAATGAAGACCCTTTGAAGTCATATTGCATAGTACCCATTCCACGGGTTTCAACTACCCAGGTTTAAGGTATTCTACCTTCAGCTAAAACATGCATGTGGAAACTAGAGTATGATCAACCATGTGATCGGGAAACGTGTTCAAATATGTCTCAGTTTTCGTACCCTGGTACTCGGGTGCAACTTTCCAGACACTTTACTAACACCCTCCCGACTTGGAGAGTCAGTCCCTTTAACCTCCTGTTTGGCCCAGTTTGCAATTTCTGCGGAAGATGAACAGGAATAGCGAGAACCAATGAGAGACTAGCTGGAGGTGTCTGGACGGGCAAATTTAACTCTCATTTCCCACCAGGAAGAGGAATTAACCAAAGGCTCAGCGTGCCGTGACGGAACCAGATTAGGGCCTGAAGCCATCCTGCGGTGTTGCGGCCAGGTCACAAGAAAGCGAGTTGAAGAAAGGAGCTCAGGGGCACTGTAATTCACAAACCTGCAGAGTTATAAATGACAGCTATCGTCCAAAAATATACTGAAGTAAGGCTGCCAAGAGGACTTGAAAGCGGGGCAGAATTGCAGGAAACCGATTTCAGGAGGTAGACTGGAATTGCATTGAAAGCATAGGAAAAGAGGCAGAACGTCCACAATGATGCACTTGGCCAAAAAGGGCGTATGCGTTTTTTCCTGAATATATTCAGGAAAAAACGCATACGCCCTTTTTGGCCAACCAAGCAAGCTTGCAAAGGAAATCTGCACTACAATGAAGTCTCACTTCCCCCCGGTCAAAAGGGCCATCTGAAAAAAGTGTAAAATCCAGAAAGGCAGGACAGGCCATGGAGAACTGGGAGCCTTGTTATGCTGATGGGCGGGATGTAAATTGCCAACAGACACTCGGGAGAAGTGTATGGTGTTTCCTGAAACATCTAAAAAACAAAGCAACAGAGCCTAGGGCACTTCCACTTATGGTCCTATAGGTTAGGGAAATTTAAATCTAAAAGACACAGCCACCCCAAAGTTTGGGACGCCTCTGTTTACAAGAACCTCGTTTACAGTACAAGTTCAACATCGCAGAAAGTGAAAAATGGATAAAGAAGTTGTGGTATTTACTTACAAAGCAATATCACTCAGCAATGAAATCTATGTCATCAGGCCCTTAGCAGCACAATGAGTGGATTCAGGTATGATGATTCTAACTGAAATAAGTCACACAGAAAAAGGAACATCATAAGATATCAGTAAAACACGGAATGTAAACTTGGCTACACAGGAACTGAATTACAGAACAGAACAGGGTCTCAAATTTAGAAAACCAACTTATGCTTGCTTAAGGGTAAAGTGAGTTGGGGTGCTGCATAAAACCAGAGATTGAAATGAGCACAGATAAAGTTCCTTAAGCCAAATATGGAATAGACAAGAGCTACTCCTTGCTCAACGAAATGGACTCAACACCGCATATTAAACGCCTAAGAATATACCTGACTAGTAAGTATCTTAAAACCTATGGATTGCTATGTCTCCGAAAGAGAATCAAGCATGTGTACAGGGGCATAAACGCAGCAGTGATAGGATTGGAGAGGTTCGGTGAGCAAATGAAGACCCTTTGAAGTCATATTGCATGGTACCCATTCCACGGGTTTCAACTACCCAGGTTTAAGGTATTCTACCTTCAGCTAAAACATGCATGTGGAAACTAGAGTATGATCAACCATGTGATCGGGAAACGTGTTCAAATATGTCTCAGTTTTCCTCCCCTGGTACTCGGGTGCAACATTCCAGACGCTTTACTAACACCCTCCCGACTTGGAGAGTCAGTCCCTTTAACCTCCTGTTTGGCCCAGTTTGCAATTTCTGCGGAAGATGAACAGGAATAGCGAGAACCAATGAGAGACTAGCTGGAGGTGTCTGGACGGGCAAATTTAACTCTCATTTCCCACCAGGAAGAGGAATTAACCAAAGGCTCAGCTTGCCGTGCCGGAACCAGATTAGGACCTGAAGCCATCCTGCGGTGTTGCGGCCAGGTCACAAGAAAGCGAGTTGAAGAAAGGAGCTCAGGGGCACTGTAATTCACAAACCTGCAGAGTTATAAATGACAGCTATCGTCCAAAAATATACTGAAGTAAGGCTGCCAAGAGGACTTGAAAGCGGGGCAGAATTGCAGGAAACCGATTTCAGGAGGTAGACTGGAATTGCATTGAAAGCATAGGAAAAGAGGCAGAACGTCCACAATGATGCACTTGGCCAAAAAGGGCGTATGCGTTTTTTCCTGAATATATTCAGGAAAAAACGCATACGCCCTTTTTGGCCAACCAAGCAAGCTTGCAAAGGAAATCTGCACTACAATGAAGTCTCACTTCCCCCCGGTCAAAAGGGCCATCTGAAAAAAGTGTAAAATCCAGAAAGGCAGGACAGGCCATGGAGAACTGGGAGCCTTGTTATGCTGATGGGCGGGATGTAAATTGCCAACAGACACTCGGGAGAAGTGTATGGTGTTTCCTGAAACATCTAAAAAACAAAGCAACAGAGCCTAGGGCACTTCCACTTATGGTCCTATAGCTTAGGGAAATTAAAATCAAAAAGACACAGCCACCCCAAAGTTTGGGACGCCTCTGTTTACAAGAACCTCATTTACCGTACAAGTTCAATATCACAGAAAGTGAAAAATGGATAAAGAAGTTGTGGTACTTACGTACAATGCAGTATCACTCAACAATGAAATCTATGTCATCAGGCCCGTAGCAGCATAATGAGTGGATTCAGGTATGATGATTCTAACTGAAATAAGTCACACAGAAAAAGAAACATCATAAGATATCACTAATACACAGAATGTAAACTTGGCTACACAGGAACTGAATTCCAAAACAGAACAGGGTCTCAAATTTAGAAAACCAACTTATGCTTGCTTAAGGGGAAAGGTGAGTTGGGGTGCTGCATAAAACCAGAGATTGAAATGAGCACAGATAAAGTTCCTTAAGCCAAATATGGAATAGACAAGAGCTACTCCTTGCTCAACGAAATGGACTCAACACCCCATATTAAATGCCTAAGAATGTACCTGACTAGTAAGTATCTTAAAACCTATGGATTGCTATGTCTCCAAAAGAGAATCAAGCGTCTGTACAGGGTGATAAACGCAGCAGTGATAGGATTGGAGAAGTTCGGTGAGCAAATGAAGACCCTTTGAAGTCATATTGCATGGTACCCATTACACGGGTCTCAACTCTCCAGGTTTAAGGTATTCTTCCTTCAGCTAAAACATGCATGTGGAACCCAGAGTATGATCAACCGTGTGAACGGGAGACGTGTTCAAATATGTCTCAGTTTTCCTCCCCTGGTACTCGGGTGCAACATTCCAGACGCTTTACTAACACCCTCCCGACTTGGAGAGTCAGTCCCTTTAACCTCCTGTTTGGCCCAGTTTGCAATTTCTGCGGAAGATGAACAGGAATAGCGAGAACCAATGAGAGACTAGCTGGAGGTGTCTGGACGGGCAAATTTAACTCTCATTTCCCACCAGGAAGAGGAATTAACCAAAGGCTCAGCGTGCCGTGCCGGAACCAGATTAGGGCCTGAAGCCATCCTGCGGTGTTGCGGCCAGCTCAAAAGAAAGCGAGTTGAAGAAAGGAGCTCAGGGGCACTGTAATTCACAAACCTGCAGAGTTATAAATGACAGCTATCGTCCAAAAATATACTGAAGTAAGGCTGCCAAGAGGACTTGAAAGCGGGGCAGAATTGCAGGAAACCGATTTCAGGAGGTAGACTGGAATTGCATTGAAAGCATAGGAAAAGAGGCAGAACGTCCACAATGATGCACTTGGCCAAAAAGGGCGTATGCGTTTTTTCCTGAATATATTCAGGAAAAAACGCATACGCCCTTTTTGGCCAACCAAGCAAGCTTGCAAAGGAAATCTGCACTACAATGAAGTCTCACTTCCCCCCGGTCAAAAGGGCCATCTGAAAAAAGTGTAAAATCCAGAAAGGCAGGACAGGCCATGGAGAACTTGGAGCCTTGTTATGCTGATGGGCGGGATGTAAATTGTCAACAGACACTCGGGAGAAGTGTATGGTGTTTCCTGAAACATCTAAAAAACAAAGCAACAGAGCCTAGGGCACTTCCACTTATGGTCCTATAGCTTAGGGAAATTAAAATCAAAAAGACACAGCCACCCCAAAGTTTGGGACGCCTCTGTTTACAAGAACCTCGTTTACAGTACAAGTTCAACATCGCAGAAAGTGAAAAATGGATAAAGAAGTTGTGGTATTTACTTACAAAGCAATATCACTCAGCAATGAAATCTATGTCATCAGGCCCTTAGCAGCACAATGAGTGGATTCAGGTATGATGATTCTAACTGAAATAAGTCACACAGAAAAAGAAACATCATAAGATATCAGTAATACACGGAATGTAAACTTGGCTACACAGGAACTGAATTACAGAACAGAACAGGGTCTCAAATTTAGAAAACCAACTTATGCTTGCTTAAGGGTAAAGGTGAGTTGGGGTGCTGCATAAAACCAGAGATTGAAATGAGCACAGATAAAGTTCCTTAAGCCAAATATGGAATAGACAAGAGCTACTCCTTGCTCAACGAAATGGACTCAACACCGCATATTAAACGCCTAAGAATGTACCTGACTAGTAAGTATCTTAAAACCTATGGATTGCTATGTCTCCGAAAGAGAATCAAGCATGTGTACAGGGGCATAAACGCAGCAGTGATAGGATTGGAGAGGTTCGGTGAGCAAATGAAGACCCTTTGAAGTCATATTGCATAGTACCCATTCCACGGGTTTCAACTACCCAGGTTTAAGGTATTCTTCCTTCAGCTAAAACATGCATGTGGAACCTAGAGTACGATCAACCATGTGATCGGGAAATGTGTTCAAATATGTCTCAGTTTTCGTACCCTGGTACTCGGGTGCAACATTCCAGACGCTTTACTAACACCCTCCCGACTTGGAGAGTCAGTCCCTTTAACCTCCTGTTTGGCCCAGTTTGCAATTTCTGTGGAAGATGAACAGGAATAGCGAGAACCAATGAGAGACTAGCTGGAGGTGTCTGGACGGGCAAATTTAACTCTCATTTCCCACCAGGAAGAGGAATTAACCAAAGGTTCAGCGTGCCGTGCCGGAACCAGATTAGGGCCTGAAGCCATCCTGCGGTGTTGCGGCCAGGTCACAAGAAAGCGAGTTGAAGAAAGGAGCTCAGGGGCACTGTAATTCACAAACCTGCAGAGTTATAAATGACAGCTATCGTCCAAACATATACTGAAGTAAGGCTGCCAAGAGGACTTGAAAGCGGGGCAGAATTGCAGGAAACCGATTTCAGGAGGTAGACTGGAATTGCATTGAAAGCATAGGAAAAGAGGCAGAACGTCCACAATGATGCACTTGGCCAAAAAGGGCGTATGCGTTTTTTCCTGAATATATTCAGGAAAAAACGCATACGCCCTTTTTGGCCAACCAAGCAAGCTTGCAAAGGAAATCTGCACTACAATGAAGTCTCACTTCCCCCCGGTCAAAAGGGCCATCTGAAAAAAGTGTAAAATCCAGAAAGGCAGGACAGGCCATGGAGAACTGGGAGCCTTGTTATGCTGATGGGCGGGATGTAAATTGCCAACAGCCACTCGGGAGAAGTGTATGGTGTTTCCTGAAACATCTAAAAAACAAAGCAACAGAGCCTAGGGCACTTCCACTTATGGTCCTATAGCTTAGGGAAATTAAAATCAAAAAGACACAGCCACCCCAAAGTTTGGGACGCCTCTGTTTACAAGAACCTCATTTACCGTACAAGTTCAATATCACAGAAAGTGAAAAATGGATAAAGAAGTTGTGGTACTTACGTACAATGCAGTATCACTCAACAATGAAATCTATGTCATCAGGCCCATAGCAGCATAATGAGTGGATTCAGGTACGATGATTCTAACTGAAATAAGTCACACAGAAAAAGAAACATCATAAGATATCACTAATACACAGAATGTAAACTTGGCTACACACAACTGAATTCCAAAACAGAACAGGGTCTCAAATTTAGAAAACCAACTTATGCTTGCTTAAGGGGAAAGGTGAGTTGGGGTGCTGCATAAAACCAGAGATTGAAATGAGCACAGATAAAGTTCCTTAAGCCAAATATGGAATAGACAAGAGCTACTCCTTGCTCAACGAAATGGACTCAACACCCCATATTAAATGCCTAAGAATGTACCTGACTAGTAAGTATCTTAAAACCTATGGATTGCTATGTCTCCAAAAGAGAATCAAGCGTCTGTACAGGGTGATAAACGCAGCAGTGATAGGATTGGAGAAGTTCGGTGAGCAAATGAAGACCCTTTGAAGTCATATTGCATGGTACCCATTACACGGGTCTCAACTCTCCAGGTTTAAGGTATTCTTCCTTCAGCTAAAACATGCATGTGGAACCCAGAGTATGATCAACCGTGTGAACGGGAGACGTGTTCAAATATGTCTCAGTTTTCCTCCCCTGGTACTCGGGTGCAACATTCCAGACGCTTTACTAACACCCTCCCGACTTGGAGAGTCAGTCCCTTTAACCTCCTGTTTGGCCCAGTTTGCAATTTCTGCGGAAGATGAACAGGAATAGCGAGAACCAATGAGAGACTAGCTGGAGGTGTCTGGACGGGCAAATTTAACTCTCATTTCCCACCAGGAAGAGGAATTAACCAAAGGCTCAGCGTGCCGTGCCGGAACCAGATTAGGGCCTGAAGCCATCCTGCGGTGTTGCGGCCAGCTCAAAAGAAAGCGAGTTGAAGAAAGGAGCTCAGGGGCACTGTAATTCACAAACCTGCAGAGTTATAAATGACAGCTATCGTCCAAAAATATACTGAAGTAAGGCTGCCAAGAGGACTTGAAAGCGGGGCAGAATTGCAGGAAACCGATTTCAGGAGGTAGACTGGAATTGCATTGAAAGCATAGGAAAAGAGGCAGAACGTCCACAATGATGCACTTGGCCAAAAAGGGCGTATGCGTTTTTTCCTGAATATATTCAGGAAAAAACGCATACGCCCTTTTTGGCCAACCAAGCAAGCTTGCAAAGGAAATCTGCACTACAATGAAGTCTCACTTCCCCCCGGTCAAAAGGGCCATCTGAAAAAAGTGTAAAATCCAGAAAGGCAGGACAGGCCATGGAGAACTTGGAGCCTTGTTATGCTGATGGGCGGGATGTAAATTGTCAACAGACACTCGGGAGAAGTGTATGGTGTTTCCTGAAACATCTAAAAAACAAAGCAACAGAGCCTAGGGCACTTCCACTTATGGTCCTATAGCTTAGGGAAATTAAAATCAAAAAGACACAGCCACCCCAAAGTTTGGGACGCCTCTGTTTACAAGAACCTCGTTTACAGTACAAGTTCAACATCGCAGAAAGTGAAAAATGGATAAAGAAGTTGTGGTATTTACTTACAAAGCAATATCACTCAGCAATGAAATCTATGTCATCAGGCCCTTAGCAGCACAATGAGTGGATTCAGGTATGATGATTCTAACTGAAATAAGTCACACAGAAAAAGAAACATCATAAGATATCACTAATACACGGAATGTAAACTTGGCTACACAGGAACTGAATTACAGAACAGAACAGGGTCTCAAATTTAGAAAACCAACTTATGCTTGCTTAAGGGTAAAGGTGAGTTGGGGTGCTGCATAAAACCAGAGATTGAAATGAGCACAGATAAAGTTCCTTAAGCCAAATATGGAATAGACAAGAGCTACTCCTTGCTCAACGAAATGGACTCAACACCGCATATTAAACGCCTAAGAATGTACCTGACTAGTAAGTATCTTAAAACCTATGGATTGCTATGTCTCCGAAAGAGAATCAAGCATGTGTACAGGGGCATAAACGCAGCAGTGATAGGATTGGAGAGGTTCGGTGAGCAAATGAAGACCCTTTGAAGTCATATTGCATAGTACCCATTCCACGGGTTTCAACTACCCAGGTTTAAGGTATTCTTCCTTCAGCTAAAACATGCATGTGGAACCTAGAGTACGATCAACCATGTGATCGGGAAACGTGTTCAAATATGTCTCAGTTTTCGTACCCTGGTACTCGGGTGCAACATTCCAGACGCTTTACTAACACCCTCCCGACTTGGAGAGTCAGTCCCTTTAACCTCCTGTTTGGCCCAGTTTGCAATTTCTGCGGAAGATGAACAGGAATAGCGAGAACCAATGAGAGACTAGCTGGAGGTGTCTGGACGGGCAAATTTAACTCTCATTTCCCACCAGGAAGAGGAATTAACCAAAGGCTCAGCTTGCCGTGCCGGAACCAGATTAGGACCTGAAGCCATCCTGCGGTGTTGCGGCCAGGTCACAAGAAAGCGAGTTGAAGAAAGGAGCTCAGGGGCACTGTAATTCACAAACCTGCAGAGTTATAAATGACAGCTATCGTCCAAAAATATACTGAAGTAAGGCTGCCAAGAGGACTTGAAAGCGGGGCAGAATTGCAGGAAACCGATTTCAGGAGGTAGACTGGAATTGCATTGAAAGCATAGGAAAAGAGGCAGAACGTCCACAATGATGCACTTGGCCAAAAAGGGCGTATGCGTTTTTTCCTGAATATATTCAGGAAAAAACGCATACGCCCTTTTTGGCCAACCAAGCAAGCTTGCAAAGGAAATCTGCACTACAATGAAGTCTCACTTCCCCCCGGTCAAAAGGGCCATCTGAAAAAAGTGTAAAATCCAGAAAGGCAGGACAGGCCATGGAGAACTGGGAGCCTTGTTATGCTGATGGGCGGGATGTAAATTGCCAACAGACACTCGGGAGAAGTGTATGGTGTTTCCTGAAACATCTAAAAAACAAAGCAACAGAGCCTAGGGCACTTCCACTTATGGTCCTATAGCTTAGGGAAATTAAAATCAAAAAGACACAGCCACCCCAAAGTTTGGGACGCCTCTGTTTACAAGAACCTCGTTTACAGTACAAGTTCAACATCGCAGAAAGTGAAAAATGGATAAAGAAGTTGTGGTATTTACTTACAAAGCAATATCACTCAGCAATGAAATCTATGTCATCAGGCCCTTAGCAGCACAATGAGTGGATTCAGGTATGATGATTCTAACTGAAATAAGTCACACAGAAAAAGAAACATCATAAGATATCAGTAATACACGGAATGTAAACTTGGCTACACAGGAACTGAATTACAGAACAGAACAGGGTCTCAAATTTAGAAAACCAACTTATGCTTGCTTAAGGGGAAAGGTGAGTTGGGGTGCTGCATAAAACCAGAGATTGAAATGAGCACAGATAAAGTTCCTTAAGCCAAATATGGAATAGACAAGAGCTACTCCTTGCTCAACGAAATGGACTCAACACCGCATATTAAATGCCTAAGAATGTACCTGACTAGTAAGTATCTTAAAACCTATGGATTGCTATGTCTCCGAAAGAGAATCAAGCATGTGTACAGGGGCATAAACGCAGCAGTGATAGGATTGGAGAGGTTCGGTGAGCAAATGAAGACCCTTTGAAGTCATATTGCATGGTACCCATTCCACGGGTTTCAACTACCCAGGTTTAAGGTATTCTTCCTTCAGCTAAAACATGCATGTGGAACCTAGAGTATGATCAACCATGTGATCGGGAGACGTGTTCAAATATGTCTCAGTTTTCGTACCCTGGTACTCGGGTGCAACATTCCAGACGCTTTACTAACACCCTCCCGACTTGGAGAGTCAGTCCCTTTAACCTCCTGTTTGGCCCAGTTTGCAATTTCTGCGGAAGATGAACAGGAATAGCGAGAACCAATGAGAGACTAGCTGGAGGTGTCTGGACGGGCAAATTTAACTCTCATTTCCCACCAGGAAGAGGAATTAACCAAAGGCTCACCGTGCCGTGCCGGAACCAGATTAGGGCCTGAAGCCATCCTGCGGTGTTGCGGCCAGCTCAAAAGAAAGCGAGTTGAAGAAAGGAGCTCAGGGGCACTGTAATTCACAAACCTGCAGAGTTATAAATGACAGCTATCGTCCAAAAATATACTGAAGTAAGGCTGCCAAGAGGACTTGAAAGCGGGGCAGAATTGCAGGAAACCGATTTCAGGAGGTAGACTGGAATTGCATTGAAAGCATAGGAAAAGAGGCAGAACGTCCACAATGATGCACTTGGCCAAAAAGGGCGTATGCGTTTTTTCCTGAATATATTCAGGAAAAAACGCATACGCCCTTTTTGGCCAACCAAGCAAGCTTGCAAAGGAAATCTGCACTACAATGAAGTCTCACTTCCCCCCGGTCAAAAGGGCCATCTGAAAAAAGTGTAAAATCCAGAAAGGCAGGACAGGCCATGGAGAACTGGGAGCCTTGTTATGCTGATGGGCGGGATGTAAATTGCCAACAGACACTCGGGAGAAGTGTATGGTGTTTCCTGAAACATCTAAAAAACAAAGCAACAGAGCCTAGGGCACTTCCACTTATGGTCCTATAGCTTAGGGAAATTAAAATCAAAAAGACACAGCCACCCCAAAGTTTGGGACGCCTCTGTTTACAAGAACCTCATTTACCGTACAAGTTCAATATCACAGAAAGTGAAAAATGGATAAAGAAGTTGTGGTACTTACGTACAATGCAGTATCACTCAACAATGAAATCTATGTCATCAGGCCCGTAGCAGCATAATGAGTGGATTCAGGTATGATGATTCTAACTGAAATAAGTCACACAGAAAAAGAAACATCATAAGATATCACTAATACACAGAATGTAAACTTGGCTACACAGGAACTGAATTCCAAAACAGAACAGGGTCTCAAATTTAGAAAACCAACTTATGCTTGCTTAAGGGGAAAGGTGAGTTGGGGTGCTGCATAAAACCAGAGATTGAAATGAGCACAGATAAAGTTCCTTAAGCCAAATATGGAATAGACAAGAGCTACTCCTTGCTCAACGAAACGGACTCAACACCCCATATTAAATGCCTAAGAATGTACCTGACTAGTAAGTATCTTAAAACCTATGGATTGCTATGTCTCCAAAAGAGAATCAAGCGTCTGTACAGGGTGATAAACGCAGCAGTGATAGGATTGGAGAAGTTCGGTGAGCAAATGAAGACCCTTTGAAGTCATATTGCATGGTACCCATTCCACGGGTTTCAACTACCCAGGTTTAAGGTATTCTACCTTCAGCTAAAACATGCATGTGGAAACTAGAGTATGATCAACCATGTGATCGGGAAACGTGTTCAAATATGTCTCAGTTTTCGTAGCCTGGTACTCGGGTGCAACATTCCAGACGCTTTACTAACACTCTCCCCACTTGGAGAGTCAGCGCCTTTAACCTCCTGTTTGGCCCAGTTTGCAATTTCTGCGGAAGATGAACAGGAATAGGGAGAACCAATGAGAGACTAGCTGGAGGTGTCTGGACGGGCAAATTTAACTCTCATTTCCCACCAGGAGGAGGAAATAACCAAAGGCTCAGCGTGCCGTGCCGGAACCAGATTAGGGCCTGAAGCCATCCTGCGGTGTTGCGGCCAGCTCAAAAGAAAGCGAGTTTAAGAAAGGAGCTCAGGGGCACTGTAATTCACAAACCTGCAGAGTTATAAATGACAGCTATCGTCCAAAAATATACTGAAGTAAGGCTGCCAAGAGGACTTGAAAGCGGGGCAGAATTGCAGGAAACTGATTTCAGGAGGTAGACTGGAATTGCATTGAAAGCATAGGAAAAGAGGCAGAACGTCCACAATGATGCACTTGGCCAAAAAGGGCGTATGCGTTTTTTCCTGAATATATTCAGGAAAAAATGCATACGCCCTTTTTGGCCAACCAAGCAAACTTGCAAAGGAAATCTGCACTACAATGAAGTCTCACTTCCCCCCGGTCAAAAGGGCCATCTGAAAAAAGTGTAAAATCCAGAAAGGCAGGACAGGCCATGGAGAACTGGGAACCTTGTTATGCTGATGGGCGGGATGTAAATTGCCAACAGACACTCGGGAGAAGTGTATGGTGTTTCCTGAAACATCTAGAAAACAAAGCAACAGAGCCTAGGGCACTTCCACTTATGGTCCTATAGCTTAGGGAAATTAAAATCAAAAAGACACAGTCACCCCAAAGTTTGGGACGCCTCTGTTTACAAGAACCTCGTTTATGGTACAAGTTCAATATCGCAGAAAGTGAAAAATGGATAAAGGAGTTGTGGTATTTACTTACAAAGCAATATCACTCAGCAATGAAATCTATGTCATCAGGCCCTTAGCAGCACAATGAGTGGATTCAGGTATGATGATTCTAACTGAAATAAGTCACACAGAAAAAGAAACATCATAAGATATCAGTAATACACGGAATGTAAACTTGGCTACACAGGAACTGAATTACAGAACAGAACAGGGTCTCAAATTTAGAAAACCAACTTATGCTTGCTTAAGGGTAAAGGTGAGTTGGGGTGCTGCATAAAACCAGAGATTGAAATGAGCACAGATAAACTTCCTTAAGCCAAATATGGAATAGACAAGAGCTACTCCTTGCTCAACGAAATGGACTCAACACCGCATATTAAACGCCTAAGAATGTACCTGACTAGTAAGTATCTTAAAACCTATGGATTGCTATGTCTCCGAAAGAGAATCAAGCATGTGTACAGGGGCATAAACGCAGCAGTGATAGGATTGGAGAGGTTCGGTGAGCAAATGAAGACCCTTTGAAATCATATTGCATGGTACCCATTCCACGGGTTTCAACTACCCAGGTTTAAGGTATTCTTCCTTCAGCTAAAACATGCATGTGGAAACTAGAGTATGATCAACCATGTGATCGGGAGACGTGTTCAAATATGTCTCACTTTTCGTACCCTGGTACTCGGGTGCAACATTCCAGACGCTTTACCAACACTCTCCCGACTTGGAGAGTCAGTCCCTTTAACCTCCTGTTTGGCCCAGTTTGCAATTTCTGCGGAAGATGAACAGGAATAGCGAGAACCAATGAGAGACTAGCTGGAGGTGTCTGGACGGGCAAATTTAACTCTCATTTCCCACCAGGAAGAGGAATTAACCAAAGGCTCAGCGTGCCGTGCCGGAACCAGATTAGGGCCTGAAGCCATCCTGCGGTGTTGCAGCCAGCTCAAAAGAAAGCGAGTTGAAGAAAGGAGCTCAGGGACACTGTAATTCACAAACCTGCAGAGTTATAAATGACAGCTATCGTCCAAAAATATACTGAAGTAAGGCTGCCAAGAGGACTTGAAAGCGGGGCAGAATTGCAGGAAACCGATTTCAGGAGGTAGACTGGAATTGCATTGAAAGCATAGGAAAAGAGGCAGAACATCCACAATGATGCACTTGGCCAAAAAGGGCGTATGCGTTTTTTCCTGAATATATTCAGGAAAAAACGCATACGCCCTTTTTGGCCAACCAAGCAAGCTTGCAAAGAAATCTGCACTACAATGAAGTCTCACTTCCCCCCGGTCAAAAGGGCCATCTGAAAAAAGTGTAAAATCCAGAAAGGCAGGACAGGCCATGGAGAACTGGGAGCCTTGTTATGCTGATGGGCGGGATGTAAATTGCCAACAGACACTCGGGAGAAGTGTATGGTGTTTCCTGAAACATCTAAAAAACAAAGCAACAGAGCCTAGGGCACTTCCACTTATGGTCCTATAGCTTAGGGAAATTAAAATCAAAAAGACACAGCCACCCCAAAGTTTGGGACGCCTCTGTTTACAAGAACCTCGTTTACAGTACAAGTTCAACATCGCAGAAAGTGAAAAATGGATAAAGAAGTTGTGGTATTTACCTACAAAGCAATATCACTCAGCAATGAAATCTATGTCATCAGGCCCTTAGCAGCACAATGAGTTGATACAGGTATGATGATTCTAACTGAAATAAGTCACACAGAAAAAGAAACATCATAAGATATCAGTAATACACGGAATGTAAACTTGGCTACACAGGAACTGAATTACAGAACAGAACAGGGTCTCAAATTTAGAAAACCAACTTATGCTTGCTTAAGGGGAAAGGTGAGTTGGGGTGCTGCATAAAACCAGAGATTGAAATGAGCACAGATAAAGTTCCTTAAGCCAAATATGGAATAGACAAGAGCTACTCCTTGCTCAACGAAATGGACTCAACACCGCATATTTAACGCCTAAGAATGTACCTGACTAGTAAGTATCTTAAAACCTATGGATTGCTATGTCTCCGAAAGAGAATCAAGCATGTGTACAGGGGCATAAACGCAGCAGTGATAGGATTGGAGAGGTTCGGTGAGCAAATGAAGACCCTTTGAAATCATATTGCATGGTACCCATTCCACGGGTTTCAACTACCCAGGTTTAAGGTATTCTTCCTTCAGCTAAAACATGCATGTGGAACCTAGAGTATGATCAACCATGTGATCGGGAGACGTGTTCAAATATGTCTCACTTTTCGTACCCTGGTACTCGGGTGCAACATTCCAGATGCTTTACCAACACTCTCCCGACTTGGAGAGTCAGTCCCTTTAACCTCCTGTTTGGCCCAGTTTGCAATTTCTGCGGAAGATGAACAGGAATAGCGAGAACCAATGAGAGACTAGCTGGAGGTGTCTGGACGGGCAAATTTAACTCTCATTTCCCACCAGGAAGAGGAATTAACCAAAGGCTCAGCGTGCCGTGCCGGAACCAGATTAGGGCCTGAAGCCATCCTGCGGTGTTGCAGCCAGCTCAAAAGAAAGCGAGTTGAAGAAAGGAGCTCAGGGACACTGTAATTCACAAACGTGCAGAGTTATAAATGACAGCTATCGTCCAAAAATATACTGAAGTAAGGCTGCCAAGAGGACTTGAAAGCGGGGCAGAATTGCAGGAAACCGATTTCAGGAGGTAGACTGGAATTGCATTGAAAGCATAGGAAAAGAGGCAGAACATCCACAATGATGCACTTGGCCAAAAAGGGCGTATGCATTTTTTCCTGAATATATTCAGGAAAAAACGCATACGCCCTTTTTGGCCAACCAAGCAAGCTTGCAAAGGAAATCTGCACTACAATGAAGTCTCACTTCCCCCCGGTCAAAAGGGCCATCTGAAAAAAGTGTAAAACCCAGAAAGGCAGGACAGGCCATGGAGAACTGGGAGCCTTGTTATGCTGATAGGCGGGATGTAAATTGCCAACAGACACTGGGGAGAAGTATATGGTATTTCCTGAAACATCTAAAAAACAAAGCAACAGAGCCTAGGGCACTTCCACTTATGGTCCTATAGTTTAGGGAAATTAAAATCAAAAAGACACAGCCACCCCAAAGTTTGGGACGCCTCTGTTTACAAGAACCTCGTTTACCGTACAAGTTCAATATCACAGAAAGTGAAAAATGGATAAAGAACTTGTGGTACTTACGTACAATGCAGTATCACTCAGCAATGAAATCTATGTCATCAGGCCCGTAGAAGCATAATGAGTGGATTCAGGTACGATGATTCTAACTGAAATAAGTCACACAGAAAAAGAAACATCATAAGATATCAGTAATACACGGAATGTAAAATTGGCTACACAGGAACTGAATTCCAAAACAGAACAGGGTCTCAAATTTAGAAAACCAACTTATGCTTGCTTAAGGGTAAAGGTGAGTTGGGGTGCTGCATAAAACCAGAGATTGAAATGAGCACAGATAAAGTTCCTTAAGCCAAATATGGAATAGACAAGAGCTACTCCTAGCTCAACGAAATGGACTCAACTCCCCATATTAAAAGCCTAAGAATGTACCTGACTAGTAAGTATCTTAATACCTATGGATTGCTATGTCTCTGAAAGAGAATCAAGCATGTGTACAGGGGCATAAACGCAGCAGTGATAGGATTGGAGAGGTTCGGTGAGCAAATGAAGACCCTGTGAAGTCATATTGCATGGTACCCATTCCACGGGTCTCAACTCTCCAGGTTTAAGGTATTCTTCCTTCAGCTAAAACATGCATGTGGAACCCAGAGTATGATCAACCATGTGAAAGGGAGACGTGTTCAAATATGTCTCAGTTTTCGTAGCCTGGTACTCGGGTGCAACATTCCAGACGCTTTACTAACACTCTCCCCACTTGGAGAGTCAGCGCCTTTAACCTCCTGTTTGGCCCAGTTTGCAATTTCTGCAGAAGATGAACAGGAATAGGGAGAACCAATGAGAGACTAGCTGGAGGTGTCTGGACGGGCAAATTTAACTCTCATTTCCCACCAGGAGGAGGAAATAACCAAAGGCTCAGCGTGCCGTGCCGGAACCAGATTAGGGCCTGAAGCCATCCTGCGGTGTTGCGGCCAGCTCAAAAGAAAGCGAGTTGAAGAAAGGAGCTCAGGGGCACTGTAATTCACAAACCTGCAGAGTTATAAATGACAGCTATCGTCCAAAAATATACTGAAGTAAGGCTGCCAAGAGGACTTGAAAGCGGGGCAGAATTGCAGGAAACCGATTTCAGGAGGTAGACTGGAATTGCATTGAAAGCATAGGAAAAGAGGCAGAACGTCCACAATGATGCACTTGGCCAAAAAGGGCGTATGCGTTTTTTCCTGAATATATTCAGGAAAAAACGCATACGCCCTTTTTGGCCAACCAAGCAAGCTTGCAAAGGAAATCTGCACTACAATGAAGTCTCACTTCCCCCCGGTCAAAAGGGCCATCTGAAAAAAGTGTAAAATCCAGAAAGGCAGGACAGGCCATATAGAACTGGGAGCCTTGTTATGCTGATGGGCGGGATGTAAATTGCCAACAGACACTCGGGAGAAGTGTATGGTGTTTCCTGAAACATCTAAAAAACAAAGCAACAGAGCCTAGGGCACTTCCACATATGGTCCTATAGCTTAGGGAAATTAAAATCAAAAAGACACACCACCCCAAAGTTTGGGACGCCTCTGTTTACAAGAACCTCGTTTATGGTACAAGTTCAATATCGCAGAAAGTGAAAAATGGATAAAGGAGTTGTGGTATTTACTTACAAAGCAATATCACTCAGCAATGAAATCTATGTCATCAGGCCCTTAGCAGCACAATGAGTGGATTCAGGTATGATGATTCTAACTGAAATAAGTCACACAGAAAAAGAAACATCATAAGATATCAGTAATACACGGAATGTAAACTTGGCTACACAGGAACTGAATTACAGAACAGAACAGGGTCTCAAATTTAGAAAACCAACTTATGCTTGCTTAAGGGTAAAGGTGAGTTGGGGTGCTGCATAAAACCAGAGATTGAAATGAGCACAGATAAAGTTCCTTAAGCCAAATATGGAATAGACAAGAGCTACTCCTTGCTCAACGAAATGGACTCAACACCCCATATTAAACGCCTAAGAATGTACCTGACTAGTAAGTATCTTAAAACCTATGGATTGCTATGTCTCCGACAGAGAATCAAGCATGTGTACAGGGGCATAAACGCAGCAGTGATAGGATTGGAGAGGTTCGGTGAGCAAATGAAGACCCTTTGAAGTCATATTGCATGGTACCCATTCCACGGGTTTCAACTACCCAGGTTTAAGGTATTCTTCCTGCAGGTAAAACATGCATGTGGAACCCAGAGTATGATCAACCGTGTGAACGGGAGACATGTTCAAATATGTCTCAGTTTTCCTCCCCTGGTACTCGGGTGCAACATTCCAGACTCTTTACTAACACTCTCCCCACTTGGAGAGTCAGTCACTTTAACCTCCTGTTTGGCCCAGTTTGCAATTTCTGCGGAAGATGAACAGGAATAGGGAGAAGCAATGAGAGACTAGCTGGAGGTGTCTGGACGGGCAAATTTAACTCTCATTTCCCACCAGGAAGAGGAATTAACCAAAGGCTCAGTGTGCCGTGCCGGAACCAGATTAGGGCCTGAAGCCATCCTGCTGTATTGCGGCCAGGTCACAAGAAAGCGAGTTGAAGAAAGGAGTTCAGGGGCACTGTAATTCACAAACCTGCAGAGTTATCAATGACAGCTATCGTCCAAAAATATACTGAAGTAAGGCTGCCAAGAGGACTTGAAAGCGGGGCAGAATTGCAGGAAACCGATTTCAGGAGGTAGATTGGAATTGCATTGAAAGCATAGGAAAAGAGGCAGAACGTCCACAATGATGCACTTGGCCATAAAGCGCGTATGCGTTTTTTCCTGAATATATTCAGGAAGAAACGCATACGCCCATTTTGGCCAACCAAGCAAGCTTGCAAAGGAAATCTGCACTACAATGAAGTCTCACTTCCCCCCGGTCAAAAGGGCCATCTGAAAAAAGTGTAAAATCCAGAAAGGCAGGACAGGCCATGGAGAACTGGGAGCCTTGTTATGCTGATGGGCGGGATGTAAATTGCCAACAGACACTCGGGAGAAGTGTATGGTGTTTCCTGAAACATCTAAAAAACAAAGCAACAGAGCCTAGGGCACTTCCACTTATGGTCCTATAGCTTAGGGAAATTAAAATCAAAAAGACACAGCCACCCCAAAGTTTGGGACGCCTCTGTTTACAAGAACCTCGTTTACAGTACAAGTTCAACATCGCAGAAAGTGAAAAATGGATAAAGAAGTTGTGGTATTTACTTACAAAGCAATATCACTCAGCAATGAAATCTATGTCATCAGGCCCTTAGCAGCACAATGAGTGGATTCAGGTATGATGATTCTAACTGAAATAAGTCACACAGAAAAAGAAACATCATAAGATATCAGTAATACACGGAATGTAAACTTGGCTACACAGGAACTGAATTACAGAACAGAACAGGGTCTCAAATTTAGAAAACCAACTTATGCTTGCTTAAGGGGAAAGGTGAGTTGGGGTGCTGCATAAAACCAGAGATTGAAATGAGCACAGATAAAGTTCCTTAAGCCAAATATGGAATAGACAAGAGCTACTCCTTGCTCAACGAAATGGACTCAACACCGCATATTAAACGCCTAAGAATGTACCTGACTAGTAAGTATCTTAAAACCTGTGGATTGCTATGTCTCCAAACGAGAATCAAGGGTGTGTACAGGGGCATAAATGCAGCAGTGATAGGATTGGAGAGGTTCGGTGAGCAAATGAAGACCCTTTGAAGTCATATTGCATGGTACCCATTACACGGGTCTCAACTCTCCAGGTTTAAGGTATTCTTCCTTCAGCTAAGACATGCATGTGGAACCCAGAGTATGATCAACCATGTGAAAGGGAGACGTGTTCAAATATGTCTCAGTTTTCCTCCCCTGGTACTCGGGTGCAACATTCCAGACGCTTTACTAAAACTCTCCCCACTTGGAGAGTCAGCGCGTTTAACCTCCTGTTTGGCCCAGTTTGCAATTTCTGCGGAAGATGAACAGGAATAGGGAGAAGCAATGAGAGACTAGCTGGAGGTGTCTGGACGGGCAAATTTAACTCTCATTTCCCACCAGGAGGAGGAAATAACCAAAGGCTCAGCGTGCCGTGCCGGAACAAGATTAGGGCCTGAAGCCATCCTGCGGTGTTGCGGCCAGCTCAAAAGAAAGCGAGTTGAAGAAAGGAGCTCAGGGGCACTGTAATTCACAATCCTGCAGAGTTATAAATGACAGCTATCGTCCAAAAATATACTGAAGTAAGGCTGCCAAGAGGACTTGAAAGCGGGGCAGAATTGCAGGAAACCGATTTCAGGAGGTAGACTGGAATTGCATTGAAAGCATAGGAAAAGAGGCAGAACGTCCACAATGATGCACTTGGCCAAAAAGGGCGTATGCGTTTTTTCCTGAATATATTCAGGAAAAAACGCATACGCCCTTTTTGGCCAACCAAGCAAGCTTGCAAAGGAAATCTGCACTACAATGAAGTCTCACTTCCCCCCGGTCAAAAGGGCCATCTGAAAAAAGTGTAAAATCCAGAAAGGCAGGACAGGCCATGGAGAACTGGGAACCTTGTTATGCTGATGGGCGGGATGTAAATTGCCAACAGACACTCAGAAGAAGTGTATGGTGTTTCCGGAAACATCTAAAAAACAAAGCAACAGAGCCTAGGGCACTTCCACTTATGGTCCTATAGCTTAGGGAAATTAAAATCAAAAAGACACAGCCACCCCAAAGTTTGGGACGCCTCTGTTTACAAGAACCTCATTTATGGTACAAGTTCAATATCGCAGAAAGTGAAAAATGGATAAAGGAGTTGTGGTATTTACTTACAAAGCAATATCAATCAGCAATGAAATCTATGTCATCAGGCCCTTAGCAGCACAATGAGTGGATTCAGGTATGATGATTCTAACTGAAATAAGTCACACAGAAAAAGAAACATCATAAGATATCAGTAATACACGGAATGTAAACTTGGCTACACAGGAACTGAATTACAGAACAGAACAGGGTCTCAAATTTAGAAAACCAACTTATGCTTGCTTAAGGGAAAAGGTGAGTTGGGGTGCTGCATAAAACCAGAGATTGAAATGAGCACAGATAAAGTTCCTTAAGCCAAATATGGAATAGACAAGAGCTACTCCTTGCTCAACGAAATGGACTCAACACCGCATATTAAACGCCTAAGAATGTACCTGACTAGTAAGTATCTTAAAACCTATGGATTGCTATGTCTCCGACAGAGAATCAAGCATGTGTACAGGGGCATAAACGCAGCAGTGATAGGATTGGAGAGGTTCGGTGAGCAAATGAAGACCCTTTGAAGTCATATTGCATGGTACCCATTACACGGGTCTCAACTCTCCAGGTTTAAGGTATTCTTCCTTCAGGTAAAACATGCATGTGGAACCCAGAGTATGATCAACCGTGTGAACGGGAGACATGTTCAAATATGTCTCAGTTTTCCTCCCCTGGTACTCGGGTGCAACATTCCAGACGCTTTACTAACACCCTCCCGACTTGGAGAGTCAGTCCCTTTAACCTCCTGTTTGGCCCAGTTTGCAATTTCTGCGGAAGATGAACAGGAATAGGGAGAAGCAATGAGAGACTAGCTGGAGGTGTCTGGACGGGCAAATTTAACTCTCATTTCCCACCAGGAAGAGGAATTAACCAAAGGCTCAGTGTGCCGTGCTGGAACCAGATTAGGGCCTGAAGCCATCCTGCGGTATTGCGGCCAGGTCACAAGAAAGCGAGTTGAAGAAAGGAGTTCAGGGGCACTGTAATTCACAAACCTGCAGAGTTATCAATGACAGCTATCGTCCAAAAATATACTGAAGTAAGGCTGCCAAGAGGACTTGAAAGCGGGGCAGAATTGCAGGAAACCGATTTCAGGAGGTAGATTGGAATTGCACTGAAAGCATAGGAAAAGAGGCAGAACGTCCACAATGATGCACTTGGCCATAAAGCGCGTATGCGTTTCTTCCTGAATATATTCAGGAAGAAACGCATACGCCCGTTTTGGCCAACCAAGCAAGCTTGCAAAGGAAATCTGCACTACAATGAAGTCTCACTTCCCCCCGGTCAAAAGGGCCATCTGAAAAAAGTGTAAAATCCAGAAAGGCAGGACAGGCCATGGAGAACTGGGAGCCTTGTTATGCTGATGGGCGGGATGTAAATTGCCAACGGACACTCGGGAGAAGTGTATGGTGTTTCCTGAAACATCTAAAAAACAAAGCAACAGAGCCTAGGGCACTTCCACTTATGGTCCTATAGCTTAGGGAAATTAAAATCAAAAAGACACAGCCACCCCAAAGTTTGGGACACCTCTGTTTACAAGAACCTCGTTTACAGTACAAGTTCAACATCGCAGAAAGTGAAAAATGGATAAAGAAGTTGTGGTATTTACTTACAAAGCAATATCACTCAGCAATGAAATCTATGTCATCAGGCCCTTAGCAGCACAATGAGTGGATTCAGGTATGATGATTCTAACTGAAATAAGTCACACAGAAAAAGAAACATCATAAGATATCACTAATACACGGAATGTAAACTTGGCTACACAGGAACTGAATTACAGAACAGAACAGGGTCTCAAATTTAGAAAACCAACTTATGCTTGCTTAAGGGTAAAGGTGAGTTGGGGTGCTGCATAAAACCAGAGATTGAAATGAGCACAGATAAAGTTCCTTAAGCCAAATATGGAATAGACAAGAGCTACTCCTTGCTCAACGAAATGGACTCAACACCGCATATTAAACGCCTAAGAATGTACCTGACTAGTAAGTATCTTAAAACCTATGGATTGCTATGTCTCCGAAAGAGAATCAAGCATGTGTACAGGGGCATAAACGCAGCAGTGATAGGATTGGAGAGGTTCGGTGAGCAAATGAAGACCCTTTGAAGTCATATTGCATGGTACCCATTCCACGGGTTTCAACTACCCAGGTTTAAGGTATTCTACCTTCAGGTAAAACATGCATGTGGAAACTAGAGTATGATCAACCATGTGATCGGGAAACGTGTTCAAATATGTCTCAGTTTTCGTACCCTGGTACTCGGGTGCAACATTCCAGACGCTTTACTAACAACCTCCCGACTTGGAGAGTCAGTCCCTTTAACCTCCTGTTTGGCCCAGTTTGCAATTTCTGTGGAAGATGAACAGGAATTGCCAGAACCAATGAGAGACTAGCTGGAGGTGTCTGGACGGGCAAATTTAACTCTCATTTCCCACCAGGAAGAGGAATTAACCAAAGGCTCAGCGTGCCGTGCCGGAACCAGATTAGGGCCTGAAGCCATCCTGCGGTGTTTCGGCGAGCTCAAAAGAAAGCAAGTTGAAGAAAGGAGCTCAGGGGCACTGTAATTCACAAACCTGCAGAGTTATAAATGACAGCTATCGTCCAAAAATATACTGAAGTAAGGCTGCCAAGAGGACTTGAAAGCGGGGCAGAATTGCAGGAAACCGATTTCAGGAGGTAGACTGGAATTGCATTGAAAGCATAGGAAAAGAGGCAGAACGTCCACAATGATGCACTTGGCCAAAAAGGGCGTATGCGTTTTTTCCTGAATATATTCAGGAAAAAACGCATACGCCCTTTTTGGCCAACCAAGCAAGCTTGCAAAGGAAATCTGCACTACAATGAAGTCTCACTTCCCCCCGGTCAAAAGGGCCATCTGAAAAAAGTGTAAAATCCAGAAAGGCAGGACAGGCCATGGAGAACTGGGAGCCTTGTTATGCTGATGGGCGGGATGTAAATTGCCAACAGACACTCGGGAGAAGTGTATGGTGTTTCCTGAAACATCTAAAAAACAAAGCAACAGAGCCTAGGGCACTTCCACTTATGGTCCTATAGCTTAGGGAAATTTAAATCTAAAAGACACAGCCACCCCAAAGTTTGGGACGCCTCTGTTTACAAGAACCTCGTTTACAGTACAAGTTCAACATCGCAGAAAGTGAAAAATGGATAAAGAAGTTGTGGTATTTACTTACAAAGCAATATCACTCAGCAATGAAATCTATGTCATCAGGCCCTTAGCAGCACAATGAGTGGATTCAGGTATGATGATTCTAACTGAAATAAGTCACACAGAAAAAGAAACATCATAAGATATCAGTAATACACGGAATGTAAACTTGGCTACACAGGAACTGAATTACAGAACAGAACAGGGTCTCAAATTTAGAAAACCAACTTATGCTTGCTTAAGGGGAAAGGTGAGTTGGGGTGCTGCATAAAACCAGAGATTGAAATGAGCACAGATAAAGTTCCTTAAGCCAAATATGGAATAGACAAGAGCTACTCCTTGCTCAACGAAATGGACTCAACACCGCATATTAAACGCCTAAGAATGTACCTGACTAGTAAGTATCTTAAAACCTATGGATTGCTATGTCTCCGACAGAGAATCAAGCATGTGTACAGGGGCATAAACGCAGCAGTGATAGGATTGGAGAGGTTCGGTGAGCAAATGAAGACCCTTTGAAGTCATATTGCATGGTACCCATTACACGGGTCTCAACTCTCCAGGTTTAAGGTATTCTTCCTTCAGGTAAAACATGCATGTGGAACCCAGAGTATGATCAACCGTGTGAACGGGAGACATGTTCAAATATGTCTCAGTTTTCCTCCCCTGGTACTCGGGTGCAACATTCCAGACGCTTTACTAACACCCTCCCGACTTGGAGAGTCAGTCCCTTTAACCTCCTGTTTGGCCCAGTTTGCAATTTCTGCGGAAGATGAACAGGAATAGGGAGAAGCAATGAGAGACTAGCTGGAGGTGTCTGGACGGGCAAATTTAACTCTCATTTCCCACCAGGAAGAGGAATTAACCAAAGGCTCAGTGTGCCGTGCTGGAACCAGATTAGGGCCTGAAGCCATCCTGCGGTATTGCGGCCAGGTCACAAGAAAGCGAGTTGAAGAAAGGAGTTCAGGGGCACTGTAATTCACAAACCTGCAGAGTTATCAATGACAGCTATCGTCCAAAAATATACTGAAGTAAGGCTGCCAAGAGGACTTGAAAGCGGGGCAGAATTGCAGGAAACCGATTTCAGGAGGTAGATTGGAATTGCATTGAAAGCATAGGAAAAGAGGCAGAACGTCCACAATGATGCACTTGGCCATAAAGCGCGTATGCGTTTCTTCCTGAATATATTCAGGAAGAAACGCATACGCCCGTTTTGGCCAACCAAGCAAGCTTGCAAAGGAAATCTGCACTACAATGAAGTCTCACTTCCCCCCGGTCAAAAGGGCCATCTGAAAAAAGTGTAAAATCCAGAAAGGCAGGACAGGCCATGGAGAACTGGGAGCCTTGTTATGCTGATGGGCGGGATGTAAATTGCCAACAGACACTCGGGAGAAGTGTATGGTGTTTCCTGAAACATCTAAAAAACAAAGCAACAGAGCCTAGGGCACTTCCACTTATGGTCCTATAGCTTAGGGAAATTAAAATCAAAAAGACACAGCCACCCCAAAGTTTGGGACACCTCTGTTTACAAGAACCTCGTTTACAGTACAAGTTCAACATCGCAGAAAGTGAAAAATGGATAAAGAAGTTGTGGTATTTACTTACAAAGCAATATCACTCAGCAATGAAATCTATGTCATCAGGCCCTTAGCAGCACAATGAGTGGATTCAGGTATGATGATTCTAACTGAAATAAGTCACACAGAAAAAGAAACATCATAAGATATCACTAATACACGGAATGTAAACTTGGCTACACAGGAACTGAATTACAGAACAGAACAGGGTCTCAAATTTAGAAAACCAACTTATGCTTGCTTAAGGGTAAAGGTGAGTTGGGGTGCTGCATAAAACCAGAGATTGAAATGAGCACAGATAAAGTTCCTTAAGCCAAATATGGAATAGACAAGAGCTACTCCTTGCTCAACGAAATGGACTCAACACCGCATATTAAACGCCTAAGAATGTACCTGACTAGTAAGTATCTTAAAACCTATGGATTGCTATGTCTCCGAAAGAGAATCAAGCATGTGTACAGGGGCATAAACGCAGCAGTGATAGGATTGGAGAGGTTCGGTGAGCAAATGAAGACCCTTTGAAGTCATATTGCATGGTACCCATTCCACGGGTTTCAACTACCCAGGTTTAAGGTATTCTACCTTCAGGTAAAACATGCATGTGGAAACTAGAGTATGATCAACCATGTGATCGGGAAACGTGTTCAAATATGTCTCAGTTTTCATACCCTGGTACTCGGGTGCAACATTCCAGACGCTTTACTAACAACCTCCCGACTTGGAGAGTCAGTCCCTTTAACCTCCTGTTTGGCCCAGTTTGCAATTTCTGTGGAAGATGAACAGGAATAGCCAGAACCAATGAGAGACTAGCTGGAGGTGTCTGGACGGGCAAATTTAACTCTCATTTCCCACCAGGAAGAGGAATTAACCAAAGGCTCAGCGTGCCGTGCCGGAACCAGATTAGGGCCTGAAGCCATCCTGCGGTGTTTCGGCCAGCTCAAAAGAAAGCAAGTTGAAGAAAGGAGCTCAGGGGCACTGTAATTCACAAACCTGCAGAGTTATAAATGACAGCTATCGTCCAAAAATATACTGAAGTAAGGCTGCCAAGAGGACTTGAAAGTGGGGCAGAATTGCAGGAAACCGATTTCAGGAGGTAGACTGGAATTGCATTGAAAGCATAGGAAAAGAGGCAGAACGTCCACAATGATGCACTTGGCCAAAAAGGGCGTATGCGTTTTTTCCTGAATATATTCAGGAAAAAACGCATACGCCCTTTTTGGCCAACCAAGCAAGCTTGCAAAGGAAATCTGCACTACAATGAAGTCTCACTTCCCCCCGGTCAAAAGGGCCATCTGAAAAAAGTGTAAAATCCAGAAAGGCAGGACAGGCCATGGAGAACTGGGAGCCTTGTTATGCTGATGGGCGGGATGTAAATTGCCAACAGACACTCGGGAGAAGTGTATGGTGTTTCCTGAAACATCTAAAAAACAAAGCAACAGAGCCTAGGGCACTTCCACTTATGGTCCTATAGCTTAGGGAAATTTAAATCTAAAAGACACAGCCACCCCAAAGTTTGGGACGCCTCTGTTTACAAGAACCTCGTTTACAGTACAAGTTCAACATCGCAGAAAGTGAAAAATGGATAAAGAAGTTGTGGTATTTACTTACAAAGCAATATCACTCAGCAATGAAATCTATGTCATCAGGCCCTTAGCAGCACAATGAGTGGATTCAGGTATGATGATTCTAACTGAAATAAGTCACACAGAAAAAGAAACATCATAAGATATCAGTAATACACGGAATGTAAACTTGGCTACACAGGAACTGAATTACAGAACAGAACAGGGTCTCAAATTTAGAAAACCAACTTATGCTTGCTTAAGGGTAAAGGTGAGTTGGGGTGCTGCATAAAACCAGAGATTGAAATGAGCACAGATAAAGTTCCTTAAGCCAAATATGGAATAGACAAGAGCTACTCCTTGCTCAACGAAATGGACTCAACACCGCATATTAAACGCCTAAGAATGTACCTGACTAGTAAGTATCTTAAAACCTATGGATTGCTATGTCTCCGAAAGAGAATCAAGCATGTGTACAGGGGCATAAACGCAGCAGTGATAGGATTGGAGAGGTTCGGTGAGCAAATGAAGACCCTTTGAAGTCATATTGCATAGTACCCATTCCACGGGTTTCAACTACCCAGGTTTAAGGTATTCTTCCTTCAGCTAAAACATACATATGGAACCCAGAGTATGATCAACCATGTGATCGGGAAACGTGTTCAAATATGTCTCAGTTTTCGTACCCTGGTACTCGGGTGCAACATTCCAGACGCTTTACTAACACCCTCCCGACTTGGAGAGTCAGTCCCTTTAACCTCCTGTTTGGCCCAGTTTGCAATTTCTGTGGAAGATGAACAGGAATAGCGAGAACCAATGAGAGACTAGCTGGAGGTGTCTGGACGGGCAAATTTAACTCTCATTTCCCACCAGGAAGAGGAATTAACCAAAGGTTCAGCTTGCCGTGCCGGAACCAGATTAGGGCCTGAAGCCATCCTGCGGTGTTGTGGCCAGCTCAAAAGAAAGCGAGTTGAAGAAAGGAGCTCAGGGGCACTGTAATTCACAAACCTGCAGAGTTATAAATGACAGCTATCGTCCAAAAATATACTGAAGTAAGGCTGCCAAGAGGACTTGAAAGCGGGGCAGAATTGCAGGAAACCGATTTCAGGAGGTAGACTGGAATTGCATTGAAAGCATAGGAAAAGAGGCAGAACGTCCACAATGATGCACTTGGCCAAAAAGGGTGTATGCGTTTTTTCCTGAATATATTCAGGAAAAAACGCATACGCCCTTTTTGGCCAACCAAGCAAGCTTGCAAAGGAAATCTGCACTACAATGAAGTCTCACTTCCCCCCGGTCAAAAGGGCCATCTGAAAAAAGTGTAAAATCCAGAAAGGCAGGACAGGCCATGGAGAACTGGGAGCCTTTTTATGTTGATGGGCGGGATGTAAATTGCCAACAGCCACTCGGGAGAAGTGTATGGTGTTTCCTGAAACATCTAAAAAACAAAGCAACAGAGCCTAGGGCACTTCCACTTATGGTCCTATAGCTTAGGGAAATTAAAATCAAAAAGACACAGCCACCCCAAAGTTTGGGACGCCTCTGTTTACAAGAACCTCGTTTACCGTACAAGTTCAATATCACAGAAAGTGAAAAATGGATAAAGAAGTTGTGGTACTTATGTACAATGCAGTATCACTCAACAATGAAATCTATGTCATCAGGCCCGTAGCAGCACAATGAGTGGATTCAGGTACGATGATTCTAACTGAAATAAGTCACACAGAAAAAGAAACATCATAAGATATCAGTAATACACGGAATGTAAACTTGGCTACACAGGAACTGAATTACAGAACAGAACAGGGACTCAAATTTAGAACACCAACTTATGCTTGCTTAAGGGTAAAGGTGAGTTGGGGTGCTGCATAAAACCAGAGATTGAAATGAGCACAGATAAAGTTCCTTAAGCCAAATATGGAATAGACAAGAGCTACTCCTTGCTCAACGAAATGGACTCAACACCCCATATTAAACGCCTAAGAATGTACCTGACTAGTAAGTATCTTAAAACCTATGGATTGCTATGTCTCCGAAAGAGAATCAAGCATGTGTACAGGGGCATAAACGCAGCAGTGATAGGATTGGAGAGGTTCGGTGAGCAAATGAAGACCCTTTGAAATCATATTGCATGGTACCCATTCCACGGTTTTCAACTACCCAGGTTTAAGGTATTCTTCCTTCAGCTAAAACATGCATGTGGAACCTAGAGTATGATCAACCATGTGATCGGGAGACGTGTTCAAATATGTCTCACTTTTCGTACCCTGGTACGCGGGTGCAACATTCCAGACGCTTTACCAACACTCTCCCGACTTGGAGAGTCAGTCCCTTTAACCTCCTGTTTGGCCCAGTTTGCAATTTCTGCGGAAGATGAACAGGAATAGCGAGAACCAATGAGAGACTAGCTGGAGGTGTCTGGACGGGCAAATTTAACTCTCATTTCCCACCAGGAAGAGGAATTAACCAAAGGCTCAGCGTGCCGTGCCGGAACCAGATTAGGGCCTGAAGCCATCCTGCGGTGTTGCGGCCAGCTCAAAAGAAAGCGAGTTGAAGAAAGGAGCTCAGGGACACTGTAATTCACAAACCTGCAGAGTTATAAATGACAGCTATCGTCCAAAAATATACTGAAGTAAGGCTGCCAAGAGGACTTGAAAGCGGGGCAGAATTGCAGGAAACCGATTTCAGGAGGTAGACTGGAATTGCATTGAAAGCATAGGAAAAGAGGCAGAACATCCACAATGATGCACTTGGCCAAAAAGGGCGTATGCGTTTTTTCCTGAATATATTCAGGAAAATACGCATACGCACCTTTTGGCCAACCAAGCAAGCTTGCAAAGAAATCTGCACCACAATGAAGTCTCACTTCCCCCGGTCAAAAGGGCCATCTGAAAAAAGTGTAAAATCCAGAAAGGCAGGACAGGCCATGGAGAACTGGGAGCCTTGTTATGCTGATGGGTGGGATGTAAATTGCCAACAGACACTCGGGAGAAGTGTATGGTGTTTCCTGAAACATCTAAAAAACAAAGCAACAGAGCCTAGGGCACTTCCACTTATGGTCCTATAGCTTAGGGAAATTAAAATCAAAAAGACACAGCCACCCCAAAGTTTGGGACGCCTCTGTTTACAAGAACCTCGTTTACAGTACAAGTTCAACATCGCAGAAAGTGAAAAATGGATAAAGAAGTTGTGGTATTTACTTACAAAGCAATATCACTCAGCAATGAAATCTATGTCATCAGGCCCTTAGCAGCACAATGAGTTGATACAGGTATGATGATTCTAACTGAAATAAGTCACACAGAAAAAGAAACATCATAAGATATCAGTAATACACGGAATGTAAACTTGGCTACACAGGAACTGAATTACAGAACAGAACAGGGTCTCAAATTTAGAAAACCAACTTATGCTTGCTTAAGGGTAAAGTGAGTTGGGGTGCTGCATAAAACCAGAGATTGAAATGAGCACAGATAAAGTTCCTTAAGCCAAATATGGAATAGACAAGAGCTACTCCTTGCTCAACGAAATGAACTCAACACCCCATATTAAACGCCTAAGAATGTACCTGACTAGTAAGTATCTTAAAACCTAGGGATTGCTATGTCTCCGAAGGAGAATCAAGCGTGTGTACAGGGGCATAAACGCAGCAGTGATAGGATTGGAGAGGTTCGGTGAGCAAATGAAGACCCTTTGAAGTCATATTGCATGGTACCCATTCCACGGGTCTCAACTCTCCAGGTTTAAGGTAGTCTTCCTTCAGCTAAATCATGCATGTGGAACCCAGAGTATGATCAACCATGTGATCGGGAGACGTGTTCAAATATGTCTCAGTTTTCGTCCCCTGGTACTCGGGTCCAACATTGCAGACACTTTACAAACACTCTCCCGACTTGGAGAGTCAGCGCCTTTAACCTCCTGTTTGGCCCAGTTTGCAATTTCTGTGGAAGATGAACAGGAATAGGGAGAACCAATGAGAGACTAGCTGGAGGTGTCTGGACGGGCAAATTTAACTCTCATTTCCCACCAGGAAGGGGACATAACCAAAGGCTCAGCGTGCCGTGCCAGAACCAGATTAGGGCCTGAAGCCATCCTGCGGTGTTGCGGCCACCTCAAAAGAAAGCGAGTTAAAGAAAGGAGCTCAGGGGCACTGTAATTCCAAAGCTGCAGAGTTATAAATGACAGCTATCGTCCAAAAATATACTAAAGTAAGGCTGCCAAGAGGACTTGAAAGCGGGGCAGAATTGCAGGAAACCGATTTCAGGAGGTAGACTGGAATTGCATTGAAAGCATAGGAAAAGAGGCAGAACGTCCACAATGATGCACTTGGCCAAAAAGGGCGTATGCGTTTTTTCCTGAATATATTCAGGAAAAAACGCATACGCCCTTTTTGGCCAACCAAGCAAGTTTGCAAAGGAAATCTGCACTACAATGAAGTCTCACTTCCCCCCGGTCAAAAGGGCCATCTGAAAAAAGTGTAAAATCCAGAAAGGCAGGACAGGCCATGGAGAACTGGGAGCCTTGTTATGCTGATGGGTGGGATGTAAATTGCCAATAGACACTCGGGAGAAGTGTATGGTGTTTCCTGAAACATGTAAAAAACAAAGCAATAGCGCCTAGGGCACTTCCACTTATGGTCCTATAGCTTAGGGAAATTAAAATCAAAAAGACACAGCCACCCCAAAGATTGGGACGGCTCTGTTTACAAGAACCTCGTTTACGGTACAAGTTCAATATCGCAGAAAGTGAAAAATGGATAAAGAAGTTGTGGTACTTACGTACAATGCAATATCAATCAGCAATGAAATCTATGTCATCAGGCCCATAGCAGCATAATGAGTGGATTCAGGTACAATGATTCTAACTGAAATAAGTCGCACAGAAAAAGAAACATCATAAGATATCAGTAATACACGAAATGTAAACTTGGCTACACAGGAACTGAATTCCAAAACAGAACAGGGTCTCAAATTTAGAAAACCAACTTATGCTTGCTTAAGGGGAAAGGTGAGTTGGGGTGCTGCATAAAACCAGAGATTGAAATGAACACAGATAAACTTCCTTAAGCCAAATATGGAATAGACAAGAGCTACTCCTTGCTCAACGAAATGGACTCAACACCCCATATTAAATGCCTAAGAATGTACCTGACTAGTAAGTATCTTAAAACCTGTGGATTGCTATGTCTCCAAACGAGAATCAAGGGTGTGTACAGGGGCATAAACGCAGCAGTGATAGGATTGGAGAGGTTCGGTGAGCAAATGAAGACCCTTTGAAGTCATATTGCATGGTACCCATTACACGGGTCTCAACTCTCCAGGTTTAAGGTATTCTTCCTTCAGCTAAGACATGCATGTGGAACCCAGAGTATGATCAACCATGTGAAAGGGAGACGTGTTCAAATATGTCTCAGTTTTCCTCCCCTGGTACTCGGGTGCAACATTCCAGACGCTTTACTAACACTCTCCCCACTTGGAGAGTCAGCGCGTTTAACCTCCTGTTTGGCCCAGTTTGCAATTTCTGCGGAAGATGAACAGGAATAGGGAGAACCAATGAGAGACTAGCTGGAGGTGTCTGGACGGGCAAATTTAACTCTCATTTCCCACCAGGAGGAGGAAATAACCAAAGGCTCAGCGTGCCGTGCCGGAACAAGATTAGGGCCTGAAGCCATCCTGCGGTGTTGCGGCCAGCTCAAAAGAAAGCGAGTTGAAGAAAGGAGCTCAGGGGCACTGTAATTCACAATCCTGCAGAGTTATAAATGACAGCTATCGTCCAAAAATATACTGAAGTAAGGCTGCCAAGAGGACTTGAAAGCGGGGCAGAATTGCAGGAAACCGATTTCAGGAGGTAGACTGGAATTGCATTGAAAGCATAGGAAAAGAGGCAGAACGTCCACAATGATGCACTTGGCCAAAAAGGGCGTATGCGTTTTTTCCTGAATATATTCAGGAAAAAACGCATACGCCCTTTTTGGCCAACCAAGCAAGCTTGCAAAGGAAATCTGCACTACAATGAAGTCTCACTTCCCCCCGGTCAAAAGGGCCATCTGAAAAAAGTGTAAAATCCAGAAAGGCAGGACAGGCCATGGAGAACTGGGAACCTTGTTATGCTGATGGGCGGGATGTAAATTGCCAACAGACACTCAGGAGAAGTGTATGGTGTTTCCGGAAACATCTAAAAAACAAAGCAACAGAGCCTAGGGCACTTCCACTTATGGTCCTATAGCTTAGGGAAATTAAAATCAAAAAGACACAGCCACCCCAAAGTTTGGGACGCCTCTGTTTACAAGAACCTCGTTTATGGTACAAGTTCAATATCGCAGAAAGTGAAAAATGGATAAAGGAGTTGTGGTATTTACTTACAAAGCAATATCAATCAGCAATGAAATCTATGTCATCAGGCCCTTAGCAGCACAATGAGTGGATTCAGGTATGATGATTCTAAATGAAATAAGTCACACAGAAAAAGAAACATCATAAGATATCAGTAATACACGGAATGTAAACTTGGCTACACAGGAACTGAATTACAGAACAGAACAGGGTCTCAAATTTAGAAAACCAACTTATGCTTGCTTAAGGGTAAAGGTGAGTTGGGGTGCTGCATAAAACCAGAGATTGAAATGAGCACAGATAAAGTTCCTTAAGCCAAATATGGAATAGACAAGAGCTACTCCTTGCTCAACGAAATGGACTCAACACCGCATATTAAACGCCTAAGAATGTACCTGACTAGTAAGTATCTTAAAACCTATGGATTGCTATGTCTCCGACAGAGAATCAAGCATGTGTACAGGGGCATAAACGCAGCAGTGATAGGATTGGAGAGGTTCGGTGAGCAAATGAAGACCCTTTGAAGTCATATTGCATGGTACCCATTACACGGGTCTCAACTCTCCAGGTTTAAGGTATTCTTCCTTCAGGTAAAACATGCATGTGGAACCCAGAGTATGATCAACCGTGTGAACGGGAGACATGTTCAAATATGTCTCAGTTTTCCTCCCCTGGTACTCGGGGGCAACATTCCAGACGCTTTACTAACACCCTCCCGACTTGGAGAGTCAGTCCCTTTAACCTCCTGTTTGGCCCAGTTTGCAATTTCTGCGGAAGATGAACAGGAATAGGGAGAAGCAATGAGAGACTAGCTGGAGGTGTCTGGACGGGCAAATTTAACTCTCATTTCCCACCAGGAAGAGGAATTAACCAAAGGCTCAGTGTGCCGTGCTGGAACCAGATTAGGGCCTGAAGCCATCCTGCGGTATTGCGGCCAGGTCACAAGAAAGCGAGTTGAAGAAAGGAGTTCAGGGGCACTGTAATTCACAAACCTGCAGAGTTATCAATGACAGCTATCGTCCAAAAATATACTGAAGTAAGGCTGCCAAGAGGACTTGAAAGCGGGGCAGAATTGCAGGAAACCGATTTCAGGAGGTAGATTGGAATTGCATTGAAAGCATAGGAAAAGAGGCAGAACGTCCACAATGATGCACTTGGCCATAAAGCGCGTATGCGTTTCTTCCTGAATATATTCAGGAAGAAACGCATACGCCCGTTTTGGCCAACCAAGCAAGCTTGCAAAGGAAATCTGCACTACAATGAAGTCTCACTTCCCCCCGGTCAAAAGGGCCATCTGAAAAAAGTGTAAAATCCAGAAAGGCAGGACAGGCCATGGAGAACTGGGAGCCTTGTTATGCTGATGGGCGGGATGTAAATTGCCAACGGACACTCGGGAGAAGTGTATGGTGTTTCCTGAAACATCTAAAAAACAAAGCAACAGAGCCTAGGGCACTTCCACTTATGGTCCTATAGCTTAGGGAAATTAAAATCAAAAAGACACAGCCACCCCAAAGTTTGGGACGCCTCTGTTTACAAGAACCTCGTTTACAGTACAAGTTCAACATCGCAGAAAGTGAAAAATGGATAAAGAAGTTGTGGTATTTACTTACAAAGCAATATCACTCAGCAATGAAATCTATGTCATCAGGCCCTTAGCAGCACAATGAGTGGATTCAGGTATGATGATTCTAACTGAAATAAGTCACACAGAAAAAGAAACATCATAAGATATCAGTAATACACGGAATGTAAACTTGGCTACACAGGAACTGAATTACAGAACAGAACAGGGTCTCAAATTTAGAAAACCAACTTATGCTTGCTTAAGGGTAAAGGTGAGTTGGGGTGCTGCATAAAACCAGAGATTGAAATGAGCACAGATAAAGTTCCTTAAGCCAAATATGGAATAGACAAGAGCTACTCCTTGCTCAACGAAATGGACTCAACACCGCATATTAAACACCTAAGAATGTACCTGTCCAGTAAGTATCTTAAAACCTATGGATTGCTATGTCTCCGAAAGAGAATCAAGCATGTGTACAGGGGCATAAACGCAGCAGTGATAGGATTGGAGAGGTTCGGTGAGCAAATGAAGACCCTTTGAAGTCATATTGCATGGTACCCATTCCACGGGTTTCAACTACCCAGGTTTAAGGTATTCTACCTTCAGGTAAAACATGCATGTGGAAACTAGAGTATGATCAACCATGTGATCGGGAAACGTGTTCAAATATGTCTCAGTTTTCGTACCCTGGTACTCGGGTGCAACATTCCAGACGCTTTACTAACACCCTCCCGACTTGGAGAGTCAGTCCCTTTAACCTCCTGTTTGGCCCAGTTTGCAATTTCTGTGGAAGATGAACAGGAATAGCCACAACCAATGAGAGACTAGCTGGAGGTGTCTGGACGGGCAAATTTAACTCTCATTTCCCACCAGGAAGAGGAATTAACCAAAGGCTCAGCGTGCCGTGCCGGAACCAGATTAGGGCCTGAAGCCATCCTGCGGTGTTGCGGCCAGCTCAAAAGAAAGCAAGTTGAAGAAAGGAGCTCAGGGGCACTGTAATTCACAAACCTGCAGAGTTATAAATGACAGCTATCGTCCAAAAATATACTGAAGTAAGGCTGCCAAGAGGACTTGAAAGCGGGGCAGAATTGCAGGAAACCGATTTCAGGAGGTAGACTGGAATTGCATTGAAAGCATAGGAAAAGAGACAGAACGTCCACAATGATGCACTTGGCCAAAAAGGGCGTATGCGTTTTTTCCTGAATATATTCAGGAAAAAACGCATACGCCCTTTTTGGCCAACCAAGCAAGCTTGCAAAGGAAATCTGCACTACAATGAAGTCTCACTTCCCCCCGGTCAAAAGGGCCATCTGAAAAAAGTGTAAAATCCAGAAAGGCAGGACAGGCCATGGAGAACTGGGAGCCTTGTTATGCTGATGGGCGGGATGTAAATTGCCAACAGACACTCGGGAGAAGTGTATGGTGTTTCCTGAAACATCTAAAAAACAAAGCAACAGAGCCTAGGGCACTTCCACTTATGGTCCTATAGCTTAGGGAAATTTAAATCTAAAAGACACAGCCACCCCAAAGTTTGGGACGCCTCTGTTTACAAGAACCTCGTTTACAGTACAAGTTCAACATCGCAGAAAGTGAAAAATGGATAAAGAAGTTGTGGTATTTACTTACAAAGCAATATCACTCAGCAATGAAATCTATGTCATCAGGCCCTTAGCAGCACAATGAGTGGATTCAGGTATGATGATTCTAACTGAAATAAGTCACACAGAAAAAGAAACATCATAAGATATCAGTAATACACGGAATGTAAACTTGGCTACACAGGAACTGAATTACAGAACAGAACAGGGTCTCAAATTTAGAAAACCAACTTATGCTTGTTTAAGGGTAAAGGTGAGTTGGGGTGCTGCATAAAACCAGAGATTGAAATGAGCACAGATAAAGTTCCTTAAGCCAAATATGGAATAGACAAGAGCTACTCCTTGCTCAACGAAATGGACTCAACACCCCATATTAAACGCCTAAGAATGTACCTGACTAGTAAGTATCTTAAAACCTATGGATTGCTATGTCTCCGAAAGAGAATCAAGCATGTGTACAGGGGCATAAACGCAGCAGTGATAGGATTGGAGAGGTTCGGTGAGCAAATGAAGACCCTTTGAAATCATATTGCATGGTACCCATTCCACGGTTTTCAACTACCCAGGTTTAAGGTATTCTTCCTTCAGCTAAAACATGCATGTGGAACCTAGAGTATGATCAACCATGTGATCGGGAGACGTGTTCAAATATGTCTCACTTTTCGTACCCTGGTACTCGGGTGCAACATTCCAGACGCTTTACCAACACTCTCCCGACTTGGAGAGTCAGTCCCTTTAACCTCCTGTTTGTCCCAGTTTGCAATTTCTGCGGAAGATGAACAGGAATAGCGAGAACCAATGAGAGACTAGCTGGAGGTGTCTGGACGGGCAAATTTAACTCTCATTTCCCACCAGGAAGAGGAATTAACCAAAGGCTCAGCGTGCCGTGCCGGAACCAGATTAGGGCCTGAAGCCATCCTGCGGTGTTGCAGCCAGCTCAAAAGAAAGCGAGTTGAAGAAAGGAGCTCAGGGACACTGTAATTCACAAACCTGCAGAGTTATAAATGACAGCTATCGTCCAAAAATATACTGAAGTAAGGCTGCCAAGAGGACTTGAAAGCGGGGCAGAATTGCAGGAAACCGATTTCAGGAGGTAGACTGGAATTGCATTGAAAGCATAGGAAAAGAGGCAGAACATCCACAATGATGCACTTGGCCAAAAAGGGCGTATGCGTTTTTTCCTGAATATATTCAGGAAAATACGCATACGCACCTTTTGGCCAACCAAGCAAGCTTGCAAAGAAATCTGCACCACAATGAAGTCTCACTTCCCCCGGTCAAAAGGGCCATCTGAAAAAAGTGTAAAATCCAGAAAGGCAGGACAGGCCATGGAGAACTGGGAGCCTTGTTATGCTGATGGGTGGGATGTAAATTGCCAACAGACACTCGGGAGAAGTGTATGGTGTTTCCTGAAACATCTAAAAAACAAAGCAACAGAGCCTAGGGCACTTCCACTTATGGTCCTATAGCTTAGGGAAATTAAAATCAAAAAGACACAGCCACCCCAAAGTTTGGGACGCCTCTGTTTACAAGAACCTCGTTTACAGTACAAGTTCAACATCGCAGAAAGTGAAAAATGGATAAAGAAGTTGTGGTATTTACTTACAAAGCAATATCACTCAGCAATGAAATCTATGTCATCAGGCCCTTAGCAGCACAATGAGTGGATTCAGGTATGATGATTCTAACTGAAATAAGTCACACAGAAAAAGAAACATCATAAGATATCAGTAATACACGGAATGTAAACTTGGCTACACAGGAACTGAATTACAGAACAGAACAGGGTCTCAAATTTAGAAAACCAACTTATGCTTGCTTAAGGGTAAAGTGAGTTGGGGTGCTGCATAAAACCAGAGATTGAAATGAGCACAGATAAAGTTCCTTAAGCCAAATATGGAATAGACAAGAGCTACTCCTTGCTCAACGAAATGAACTCAACACCCCATATTAAACGCCTAAGAATGTACCTGACTAGTAAGTATCTTAAAACCTAGGGATTGCTATGTCTCCGAAGGAGAATCAAGCGTGTGTACAGGGGCATAAACGCAGCAGTGATAGGATTGGAGAGGTTCGGTGAGCAAATGAAGACCCTTTGAAGTCATATTGCATGGTACCCATTCCACGGGTCTCAACTCTCCAGGTTTAAGGTAGTCTTCCTTCAGCTAAATCATGCATGTGGAACCCAGAGTATGATCAACCATGTGATCGGGAGACGTGTTCAAATATGTCTCAGTTTTCGTCCCCTGGTACTCGGGTCCAACATTGCAGACACTTTACAAACACTCTCCCGACTTGGAGAGTCAGCGCCTTTAACCTCCTGTTTGGCCCAGTTTGCAATTTCTGTGGAAGATGAACAGGAATAGGGAGAACCAATGAGAGACTAGCTGGAGGTGTCTGGACGGGCAAATTTAACTCTCATTTCCCACCAGGAAGGGGACATAACCAAAGGCTCAGCGTGCCGTGCCAGAACCAGATTAGGGCCTGAAGCCATCCTGCGGTGTTGCGGCCAGCTCAAAAGAAAGCGAGTTAAAGAAAGGAGCTCAGGGGCACTGTAATTCCAAAGCTGCAGAGTTATAAATGACAGCTATCGTCCAAAAATATACTAAAGTAAGGCTGCCAAGAGGACTTGAAAGCGGGGCAGAATTGCAGGAAACCGATTTCAGGAGGTAGACTGGAATTGCATTGAAAGCATAGGAAAAGAGGCAGAACGTCCACAATGATGCACTTGGCCAAAAAGGGCGTATGCGTTTTTTCCTGAATATATTCAGGAAAAAACGCATACGCCCTTTTTGGCCAACCAAGCAAGTTTGCAAAGGAAATCTGCACTACAATGAAGTCTCACTTCCCCCCGGTCAAAAGGGCCATCTGAAAAAAGTGTAAAATCCAGAAAGGCAGGACAGGCCATGGAGAACTGGGAGCCTTGTTATGCTGATGGGTGGGATGTAAATTGCCAATAGACACTCGGGAGAAGTGTATGGTGTTTCCTGAAACATGTAAAAAACAAAGCAATAGAGCCTAGGGCACTTCCACTTATGGTCCTATAGCTTAGGGAAATTAAAATCAAAAAGACACAGCCACCCCAAAGTTTGGGACGGCTCTGTTTACAAGAACCTCGTTTACGGTACAAGTTCAATATCGCAGAAAGTGAAAAATGGATAAAGAAGTTGTGGTACTTACGTACAATGCAATATCAATCAGCAATGAAATCTATGTCATCAGGCCCATAGCAGCATAATGAGTGGATTCAGGTACAATGATTCTAACTGAAATAAGTCGCACAGAAAAAGAAACATCATAAGATATCAGTAATACACGAAATGTAAACTTGGCTACACAGGAACTGAATTCCAAAACAGAACAGGGTCTCAAATTTAGAAAACCAACTTATGCTTGCTTAAGGGGAAAGGTGAGTTGGGGTGCTGCATAAAACCAGAGATTGAAATGAACACAGATAAACTTCCTTAAGCCAAATATGGAATAGACAAGAGCTACTCCTTGCTCAACGAAATGGACTCAACACCCCATATTAAACGCCTAAGAATGTACCTGACTAGTAAGTATCTTAAAACCTGTGGATTGCTATGTCTCCAAACGAGAATCAAGGGTGTGTACAGGGGCATAAACGCAGCAGTGATAGGATTGGAGAGGTTCGGTGAGCAAATGAAGACCCTTTGAAGTCATATTGCATGGTACCCATTACACGGGTCTCAACTCTCCAGGTTTAAGGTATTCTTCCTTCAGCTAAGACATGCATGTGGAACCCAGAGTATGATCAACCATGTGAAAGGGAGACGTGTTCAAATATGTCTCAGTTTTCCTCCCCTGGTACTCGGGTGCAACATTCCAGACGCTTTACTAACACTCTCCCCACTTGGAGAGTCAGCGCGTTTAACCTCCTGTTTGGCCCAGTTTGCAATTTCTGCGGAAGATGAACAGGAATAGGGAGAACCAATGAGAGACTAGCTGGAGGTGTCTGGACGGGCAAATTTAACTCTCATTTCCCACCAGGAGGAGGAAATAACCAAAGGCTCAGCGTGCCGTGCCGGAACAAGATTAGGGCCTGAAGCCATCCTGCGGTGTTGCGGCCAGCTCAAAAGAAAGCGAGTTGAAGAAAGGAGCTCAGGGGCACTGTAATTCACAATCCTGCAGAGTTATAAATGACAGCTATCGTCCAAAAATATACTGAAGTAAGGCTGCCAAGAGGACTTGAAAGCGGGGCAGAATTGCAGGAAACCGATTTCAGGAGGTAGACTGGAATTGCATTGAAAGCATAGGAAAAGAGGCAGAACGTCCACAATGATGCACTTGGCCAAAAAGGGCGTATGCGTTTTTTCCTGAATATATTCAGGAAAAAACGCATACGCCCTTTTTGGCCAACCAAGCAAGCTTGCAAAGGAAATCTGCACTACAATGAAGTCTCACTTCCCCCCGGTCAAAAGGGCCATCTGAAAAAAGTGTAAAATCCAGAAAGGCAGGACAGGCCATGGAGAACTGGGAACCTTGTTATGCTGATGGGCGGGATGTAAATTGCCAACAGACACTCAGGAGAAGTGTATGGTGTTTCCGGAAACATCTAAAAAACAAAGCAACAGAGCCTAGGGCACTTCCACTTATGGTCCTATAGCTTAGGGAAATTAAAATCAAAAAGACACAGCCACCCCAAAGTTTGGGACGCCTCTGTTTACAAGAACCTCGTTTATGGTACAAGTTCAATATCGCAGAAAGTGAAAAATGGATAAAGGAGTTGTGGTATTTACTTACAAAGCAATATCAATCAGCAATGAAATCTATGTCATCAGGCCCTTAGCAGCACAATGAGTGGATTCAGGTATGATGATTCTAACTGAAATAAGTCACACAGAAAAAGAAACATCATAAGATATCAGTAATACACGGAATGTAAACTTGGCTACACAGGAACTGAATTACAGAACAGAACAGGGTCTCAAATTTAGAAAACCAACTTATGCTTGCTTAAGGGTAAAGGTGAGTTGGGGTGCTGCATAAAACCAGAGATTGAAATGAGCACAGATAAAGTTCCTTAAGCCAAATATGGAATAGACAAGAGCTACTCCTTGCTCAACGAAATGGACTCAACACCGCATATTAAACGCCTAAGAATGTACCTGACTAGTAAGTATCTTAAAACCTATGGATTGCTATGTCTCCGACAGAGAATCAAGCATGTGTACAGGGGCATAAACGCAGCAGTGATAGGATTGGAGAGGTTCGGTGAGCAAATGAAGACCCTTTGAAGTCATATTGCATGGTACCCATTACACGGGTCTCAACTCTCCAGGTTTAAGGTATTCTTCCTTCAGGTAAAACATGCATGTGGAACCCAGAGTATGATCAACCGTGTGAACGGGAGACATGTTCAAATATGTCTCAGTTTTCCTCCCCTGGTACTCGGGTGCAACATTCCAGACGCTTTACTAACACCCTCCCGACTTGGAGAGTCAGTCCCTTTAACCTCCTGTTTGGCCCAGTTTGCAATTTCTGCGGAAGATGAACAGGAATAGGGAGAAGCAATGAGAGACTAGCTGGAGGTGTCTGGACGGGCAAATTTAACTCTCATTTCCCACCAGGAAGAGGAATTAACCAAAGGCTCAGTGTGCCGTGCTGGAACCAGATTAGGGCCTGAAGCCATCCTGCGGTATTGCGGCCAGGTCACAAGAAAGCGAGTTGAAGAAAGGAGTTCAGGGGCACTGTAATTCACAAACCTGCAGAGTTATCAATGACAGCTATCGTCCAAAAATATACTGAAGTAAGGCTGCCAAGAGGACTTGAAAGCGGGGCAGAATTGCAGGAAACCGATTTCAGGAGGTAGATTGGAATTGCATTGAAAGCATAGGAAAAGAGGCAGAACGTCCACAATGATGCACTTGGCCATAAAGCGCGTATGCGTTTCTTCCTGAATATATTCAGGAAGAAACGCATACGCCCGTTTTGGCCAACCAAGCAAGCTTGCAAAGGAAATCTGCACTACAATGAAGTCTCACTTCCCCCCGGTCAAAAGGGCCATCTGAAAAAAGTGTAAAATCCAGAAAGGCAGGACAGGCCATGGAGAACTGGGAGCCTTGTTATGCTGATGGGCGGGATGTAAATTGCCAACAGACACTCGGGAGAAGTGTATGGTGTTTCCTGAAACATCTAAAAAACAAAGCAACAGAGCCTAGGGCACTTCCACTTATGGTCCTATAGCTTAGGGAAATTAAAATCAAAAAGACACAGCCACCCCAAAGTTTGGGACGCCTCTGTTTACAAGAACCTCGTTTACAGTACAAGTTCAACATCGCAGAAAGTGAAAAATGGATAAAGAAGTTGTGGTATTTACTTACAAAGCAATATCACTCAGCAATGAAATCTATGTCATCAGGCCCTTAGCAGCACAATGAGTGGATTCAGGTATGATGATTCTAACTGAAATAAGTCACACAGAAAAAGAAACATCATAAGATATCAGTAATACACGGAATGTAAACTTGGCTACACAGGAACTGAATTACAGAACAGAACAGGGTCTCAAATTTAGAAAACCAACTTATGCTTGCTTAAGGGTAAAGGTGAGTTGGGGTGCTGCATAAAACCAGAGATTGAAATGAGCACAGATAAAGTTCCTTAAGCCAAATATGGAATAGACAAGAGCTACTCCTTGCTCAACGAAATGGACTCAACACCGCATATTAAACACCTAAGAATGTACCTGTCCAGTAAGTATCTTAAAACCTATGGATTGCTATGTCTCCGAAAGAGAATCAAGCATGTGTACAGGGGCATAAACGCAGCAGTGATAGGATTGGAGAGGTTCGGTGAGCAAATGAAGACCCTTTGAAGTCATATTGCATGGTACCCATTCCACGGGTTTCAACTACCCAGGTTTAAGGTATTCTACCTTCAGGTAAAACATGCATGTGGAAACTAGAGTATGATCAACCATGTGATCGGGAAACGTGTTCAAATATGTCTCAGTTTTCGTACCCTGGTACTCGGGTGCAACATTCCAGACGCTTTACTAACACCCTCCCGACTTGGAGAGTCAGTCCCTTTAACCTCCTGTTTGGCCCAGTTTGCAATTTCTGTGGAAGATGAACAGGAATAGCCACAACCAATGAGAGACTAGCTGGAGGTGTCTGGACGGGCAAATTTAACTCTCATTTCCCACCAGGAAGAGGAATTAACCAAAGGCTCAGCGTGCCGTGCCGGAACCAGATTAGGGCCTGAAGCCATCCTGCGGTGTTGCGGCCAGCTCAAAAGAAAGCAAGTTGAAGAAAGGAGCTCAGGGGCACTGTAATTCACAAACCTGCAGAGTTATAAATGACAGCTATCGTCCAAAAATATACTGAAGTAAGGCTGCCAAGAGGACTTGAAAGCGGGGCAGAATTGCAGGAAACCGATTTCAGGAGGTAGACTGGAATTGCATTGAAAGCATAGGAAAAGAGGCAGAACGTCCACAATGATGCACTTGGCCAAAAAGGGCGTATGCGTTTTTTCCTGAATATATTCAGGAAAAAACGCATACGCCCTTTTTGGCCAACCAAGCAAGCTTGCAAAGGAAATCTGCACTACAATGAAGTCTCACTTCCCCCCGGTCAAAAGGGCCATCTGAAAAAAGTGTAAAATCCAGAAAGGCAGGACAGGCCATGGAGAACTGGGAGCCTTGTTATGCTGATGGGCGGGATGTAAATTGCCAACAGACACTCGGGAGAAGTGTATGGTGTTTCCTGAAACATCTAAAAAACAAAGCAACAGAGCCTAGGGCACTTCCACTTATGGTCCTATAGCTTAGGGAAATTTAAATCTAAAAGACACAGCCACCCCAAAGTTTGGGACGCCTCTGTTTACAAGAACCTCGTTTACAGTACAAGTTCAACATCGCAGAAAGTGAAAAATGGATAAAGAAGTTGTGGTATTTACTTACAAAGCAATATCACTCAGCAATGAAATCTATGTCATCAGGCCCTTAGCAGCACAATGAGTGGATTCAGGTATGATGATTCTAACTGAAATAAGTCACACAGAAAAAGAAACATCATAAGATATCAGTAATACACGGAATGTAAACTTGGCTACACAGGAACTGAATTACAGAACAGAACAGGGTCTCAAATTTAGAAAACCAACTTATGCTTGTTTAAGGGTAAAGGTGAGTTGGGGTGCTGCATAAAACCAGAGATTGAAATGAGCACAGATAAAGTTCCTTAAGCCAAATATGGAATAGACAAGAGCTACTCCTTGCTCAACGAAATGGACTCAACACCGCATATTAAACGCCTAAGAATGTACCTGACTAGTAAGTATCTTAAAACCTATGGATTGCTATGTCTCCGAAAGAGAATCAAGCATGTGTACAGGGGCATAAACGCAGCAGTGATAGGATTGGAGAGGTTCGGTGAGCAAATGAAGACCCTTTGAAGTCATATTGCATAGTACCCATTCCACGGGTTTCAACTACCCAGGTTTAAGGTATTCTTCCTTCAGCTAAAACATACATATGGAACCCAGAGTATGATCAACCATGTGATCGGGAAACGTGTTCAAATATGTCTCAGTTTTCGTACCCTGGTACTCGGGTGCAACATTCCAGACGCTTTACTAACACCCTCCCGACTTGGAGAGTCAGTCCCTTTAACCTCCTGTTTGGCCCAGTTTGCAATTTCTGTGGAAGATGAACAGGAATAGCGAGAACCAATGAGAGACTAGCTGGAGGTGTCTGGACGGGCAAATTTAACTCTCATTTCCCACCAGGAAGAGGAATTAACCAAAGGTTCAGCTTGCCGTGCCGGAACCAGATTAGGACCTGAAGCCATCCTGCGGTGTTGCGGCCAGCTCAAAAGAAAGCGAGTTGAAGAAAGGAGCTCAGGGGCACTGTAATTCACAAACCTGCAGAGTTATAAATGACAGCTATCGTCCAAAAATATACTGAAGTAAGGCTACCAAGAGGACTTGAAAGCGGGGCAGAATTGCAGGAAACCGATTTCAGGAGGTAGACTGGAATTGCATTGAAAGCATAGGAAAAGAGGCAGAACGTCCACAATGATGCACTTGGCCAAAAAGGGTGTATGCGTTTTTTACTGAATATATTCAGGAAAAAACGCATACGCCCTTTTTGGCCAACCAAGCAAGCTTGCAAAGGAAATCTGCACTACAATGAAGTCTCACTTCCCCCCGGTCAAAAGGGCCATCTGAAAAAAGTGTAAAATCCAGAAAGGCAGGACAGGCCATGGAGAACTGGGAGCCTTTTTATGTTGATGGGCGGGATGTAAATTGCCAACAGCCACTCGGGAGAAGTGTATGGTGTTTCCTGAAACATCTAAAAAACAAAGCAACAGAGCCTAGGGCAATTCCACTTATGGTCCTATAGATTAGGGAAATTAAAATCAAAAAGACACAGCCACCCCAAAGTTTGGGACGCCTCTGTTTACAAGAACCTCGTTTACCGTACAAGTTCAATATCACAGAAAGTGAAAAATGGATAAAGAAGTTGTGGTACTTACGTACAATGCAGTATCACTCAACAATGAAATCTATGTCATCAGGCCCGTAGCAGCACAATGAGTGGATTCAGGTACGATGATTCTAACTGAAATAAGTCACACAGAAAAAGAAACATCATAAGATATCACTAATACACAGAATGTAAACTTGGCTACACAGGAACTGAATTCCAAAACAGAACAGGGTCTCAAATTTAGAAAACCAACTTATGCTTGCTTAAGGGTAAAGGTGAGTTGGGGTGCTGCATAAAACCAGAGATTGAAATGAGCACAGATAAAGTTCCTTAAGCCAAATATGGAATAGACAAGAGCTACTCCTTCCTCAACGAAATGGACTCAACACCCCATATTAAACGCCTAAGAATGTACCTGACTAGTAAGTATCTTAAAACCTATGGATTGCTATGTCTCCAAAAGAAAATCAAGCATCTGTACAGGGGGATAAACGCAGCAGTGATAGGATTGGAGAAGTTCGGTGAGCAAATGAAGACCCTTTGAAGTCATATTGCATAGTACCCATTCCACGGGTTTCAACTACCCAGGTTTAAGGTATTCTACCTTCAGCTAAAACATGCATGTGGAAACTAGAGTATGATCAACCATGTGATCGGGAAACGTGTTCAAATATGTCTCAGTTTTCGTACCCTGGTACTCGGGTGCAACTTTCCAGACACTTTACTAACACCCTCCCGACTTGGAGAGTCAGTCCCTTTAACCTCCTGTTTGGCCCAGTTTGCAATTTCTGCGGAAGATGAACAGGAATAGCGAGAACCAATGAGAGACTAGCTGGAGGTGTCTGGACGGGCAAATTTAACTCTCATTTCCCACCAGGAAGAGGAATTAACCAAAGGCTCAGCGTGCCGTGACGGAACCAGATTAGGGCCTGAAGCCATCCTGCGGTGTTGCGGCCAGGTCACAAGAAAGCGAGTTGAAGAAAGGAGCTCAGGGGCACTGTAATTCACAAACCTGCAGAGTTATAAATGACAGCTATCGTCCAAAAATATACTGAAGTAAGGCTGCCAAGAGGACTTGAAAGCGGGGCAGAATTGCAGGAAACCGATTTCAGGAGGTAGACTGGAATTGCATTGAAAGCATAGGAAAAGAGGCAGAACGTCCACAATGATGCACTTGGCCAAAAAGGGCGTATGCGTTTTTTCCTGAATATATTCAGGAAAAAACGCATACGCCCTTTTTGGCCAACCAAGCAAGCTTGCAAAGGAAATCTGCACTACAATGAAGTCTCACTTCCCCCCGGTCAAAAGGGCCATCTGAAAAAAGTGTAAAATCCAGAAAGGCAGGACAGGCCATGGAGAACTGGGAGCCTTGTTATGCTGATGGGCGGGATGTAAATTGCCAACAGACACTTGGGAGAAGTGTATGGTGTTTCCTGAAACATCTAAAAAACAAAGCAACAGAGCCTAGGGCACTTCCACTTATGGTCCTATAGGTTAGGGAAATTTAAATCTAAAAGACACAGCCACCCCAAAGTTTGGGACGCCTCTGTTTACAAGAACCTCGTTTACAGTACAAGTTCAACATCGCAGAAAGTGAAAAATGGATAAAGAAGTTGTGGTATTTACTTACAAAGCAATATCACTCAGCAATGAAATCTATGTCATCAGGCCCTTAGCAGCACAATGAGTGGATTCAGGTATGATGATTCTAACTGAAATAAGTCACACAGAAAAAGGAACATCATAAGATATCAGTAAAACACGGAATGTAAACTTGGCTACACAGGAACTGAATTACAGAACAGAACAGGGTCTCAAATTTAGAAAACCAACTTATGCTTGCTTAAGGGTAAAGTGAGTTGGGGTGCTGCATAAAACCAGAGATTGAAATGAGCACAGATAAAGTTCCTTAAGCCAAATATGGAATAGACAAGAGCTACTCCTTGCTCAACGAAATGGACTCAACACCGCATATTAAACGCCTAAGAATATACCTGACTAGTAAGTATCTTAAAACCTATGGATTGCTATGTCTCCGAAAGAGAATCAAGCATGTGTACAGGGGCATAAACGCAGCAGTGATAGGATTGGAGAGGTTCGGTGAGCAAATGAAGACCCTTTGAAGTCATATTGCATGGTACCCATTCCACGGGTTTCAACTACCCAGGTTTAAGGTATTCTACCTTCAGCTAAAACATGCATGTGGAAACTAGAGTATGATCAACCATGTGATCGGGAAACGTGTTCAAATATGTCTCAGTTTTCCTCCCCTGGTACTCGGGTGCAACATTCCAGACGCTTTACTAACACCCTCCCGACTTGGAGAGTCAGTCCCTTTAACCTCCTGTTTGGCCCAGTTTGCAATTTCTGCGGAAGATGAACAGGAATAGCGAGAACCAATGAGAGACTAGCTGGAGGTGTCTGGACGGGCAAATTTAACTCTCATTTCCCACCAGGAAGAGGAATTAACCAAAGGCTCAGCTTGCCGTGCCGGAACCAGATTAGGACCTGAAGCCATCCTGCGGTGTTGCGGCCAGGTCACAAGAAAGCGAGTTGAAGAAAGGAGCTCAGGGGCACTGTAATTCACAAACCTGCAGAGTTATAAATGACAGCTATCGTCCAAAAATATACTGAAGTAAGGCTGCCAAGAGGACTTGAAAGCGGGGCAGAATTGCAGGAAACCGATTTCAGGAGGTAGACTGGAATTGCATTGAAAGCATAGGAAAAGAGGCAGAACGTCCACAATGATGCACTTGGCCAAAAAGGGCGTATGCGTTTTTTCCTGAATATATTCAGGAAAAAACGCATACGCCCTTTTTGGCCAACCAAGCAAGCTTGCAAAGGAAATCTGCACTACAATGAAGTCTCACTTCCCCCCGGTCAAAAGGGCCATCTGAAAAAAGTGTAAAATCCAGAAAGGCAGGACAGGCCATGGAGAACTGGGAGCCTTGTTATGCTGATGGGCGGGATGTAAATTGCCAACAGACACTCGGGAGAAGTGTATGGTGTTTCCTGAAACATCTAAAAAACAAAGCAACAGAGCCTAGGGCACTTCCACTTATGGTCCTATAGCTTAGGGAAATTAAAATCAAAAAGACACAGCCACCCCAAAGTTTGGGACGCCTCTGTTTACAAGAACCTCGTTTACAGTACAAGTTCAACATCGCAGAAAGTGAAAAATGGATAAAGAAGTTGTGGTATTTACTTACAAAGCAATATCACTCAGCAATGAAATCTATGTCATCAGGCCCTTAGCAGCACAATGAGTGGATTCAGGTATGATGATTCTAACTGAAATAAGTCACACAGAAAAAGAAACATCATAAGATATCAGTAATACACGGAATGTAAACTTGGCTACACAGGAACTGAATTACAGAACAGAACAGGGTCTCAAATTTAGAAAACCAACTTATGCTTGCTTAAGGGGAAAGGTGAGTTGGGGTGCTGCATAAAACCAGAGATTGAAATGAGCACAGATAAAGTTCCTTAAGCCAAATATGGAATAGACAAGAGCTACTCCTTGCTCAACGAAATGGACTCAACACCGCATATTAAATGCCTAAGAATGTACCTGACTAGTAAGTATCTTAAAACCTATGGATTGCTATGTCTCCGAAAGAGAATCAAGCATGTGTACAGGGGCATAAACGCAGCAGTGATAGGATTGGAGAGGTTCGGTGAGCAAATGAAGACCCTTTGAAGTCATATTGCATGGTACCCATTCCACGGGTTTCAACTACCCAGGTTTAAGGTATTCTTCCTTCAGCTAAAACATGCATGTGGAACCTAGAGTATGATCAACCATGTGATCGGGAGACGTGTTCAAATATGTCTCAGTTTTCGTACCCTGGTACTCGGGTGCAACATTCCAGACGCTTTACTAACACCCTCCCGACTTGGAGAGTCAGTCCCTTTAACCTCCTGTTTGGCCCAGTTTGCAATTTCTGCGGAAGATGAACAGGAATAGCGAGAACCAATGAGAGACTAGCTGGAGGTGTCTGGACGGGCAAATTTAACTCTCATTTCCCACCAGGAAGAGGAATTAACCAAAGGCTCACCGTGCCGTGCCGGAACCAGATTAGGGCCTGAAGCCATCCTGCGGTGTTGCGGCCAGCTCAAAAGAAAGCGAGTTGAAGAAAGGAGCTCAGGGGCACTGTAATTCACAAACCTGCAGAGTTATAAATGACAGCTATCGTCCAAAAATATACTGAAGTAAGGCTGCCAAGAGGACTTGAAAGCGGGGCAGAATTGCAGGAAACCGATTTCAGGAGGTAGACTGGAATTGCATTGAAAGCATAGGAAAAGAGGCAGAACGTCCACAATGATGCACTTGGCCAAAAAGGGCGTATGCGTTTTTTCCTGAATATATTCAGGAAAAAACGCATACGCCCTTTTTGGCCAACCAAGCAAGCTTGCAAAGGAAATCTGCACTACAATGAAGTCTCACTTCCCCCCGGTCAAAAGGGCCATCTGAAAAAAGTGTAAAATCCAGAAAGGCAGGACAGGCCATGGAGAACTGGGAGCCTTGTTATGCTGATGGGCGGGATGTAAATTGCCAACAGACACTCGGGAGAAGTGTATGGTGTTTCCTGAAACATCTAAAAAACAAAGCAACAGAGCCTAGGGCACTTCCACTTATGGTCCTATAGGTTAGGGAAATTTAAATCTAAAAGACACAGCCACCCCAAAGTTTGGGACGCCTCTGTTTACAAGAACCTCGTTTACAGTACAAGTTCAACATCGCAGAAAGTGAAAAATGGATAAAGAAGTTGTGGTATTTACTTACAAAGCAATATCACTCAGCAATGAAATCTATGTCATCAGGCCCTTAGCAGCACAATGAGTGGATTCAGGTATGATGATTCTAACTGAAATAAGTCACACAGAAAAAGGAACATCATAAGATATCAGTAAAACACGGAATGTAAACTTGGCTACACAGGAACTGAATTACAGAACAGAACAGGGTCTCAAATTTAGAAAACCAACTTATGCTTGCTTAAGGGTAAAGTGAGTTGGGGTGCTGCATAAAACCAGAGATTGAAATGAGCACAGATAAAGTTCCTTAAGCCAAATATGGAATAGACAAGAGCTACTCCTTGCTCAACGAAATGGACTCAACACCGCATATTAAACGCCTAAGAATATACCTGACTAGTAAGTATCTTAAAACCTATGGATTGCTATGTCTCCGAAAGAGAATCAAGCATGTGTACAGGGGCATAAACGCAGCAGTGATAGGATTGGAGAGGTTCGGTGAGCAAATGAAGACCCTTTGAAGTCATATTGCATGGTACCCATTCCACGGGTTTCAACTACCCAGGTTTAAGGTATTCTACCTTCAGCTAAAACATGCATGTGGAAACTAGAGTATGATCAACCATGTGATCGGGAAACGTGTTCAAATATGTCTCAGTTTTCCTCCCCTGGTACTTGGGTGCAACATTCCAGACGCTTTACTAACACCCTCCCGACTTGGAGAGTCAGTCCCTTTAACCTCCTGTTTGGCCCAGTTTGCAATTTCTGCGGAAGATGAACAGGAATAGCGAGAACCAATGAGAGACTAGCTGGAGGTGTCTGGACGGGCAAATTTAACTCTCATTTCCCACCAGGAAGAGGAATTAACCAAAGGCTCAGCTTGCCGTGCCGGAACCAGATTAGGACCTGAAGCCATCCTGCGGTGTTGCGGCCAGGTCACAAGAAAGCGAGTTGAAGAAAGGAGCTCAGGGGCACTGTAATTCACAAACCTGCAGAGTTATAAATGACAGCTATCGTCCAAAAATATACTGAAGTAAGGCTGCCAAGAGGACTTGAAAGCGGGGCAGAATTGCAGGAAACCGATTTCAGGAGGTAGACTGGAATTGCATTGAAAGCATAGGAAAAGAGGCAGAACGTCCACAATGATGCACTTGGCCAAAAAGGGCGTATGCGTTTTTTCCTGAATATATTCAGGAAAAAACGCATACGCCCTTTTTGGCCAACCAAGCAAGCTTGCAAAGGAAATCTGCACTACAATGAAGTCTCACTTCCCCCCGGTCAAAAGGGCCATCTGAAAAAAGTGTAAAATCCAGAAAGGCAGGACAGGCCATGGAGAACTGGGAGCCTTGTTATGCTGATGGGCGGGATGTAAATTGCCAACAGCCACTCGGGAGAAGTGTATGGTGTTTCCTGAAACATCTAAAAAACAAAGCAACAGAGCCTAGGGCACTTCCACTTATGGTCCTATAGCTTAGGGAAATTAAAATCAAAAAGACACAGCCACCCCAAAGTTTGGGACGCCTCTGTTTACAAGAACCTCATTTACCGTACAAGTTCAATATCACAGAAAGTGAAAAATGGATAAAGAAGTTGTGGTACTTACGTACAATGCAGTATCACTCAACAATGAAATCTATGTCATCAGGCCCGTAGCAGCATAATGAGTGGATTCAGGTATGATGATTCTAACTGAAATAAGTCACACAGAAAAAGAAACATCATAAGATATCACTAATACACAGAATGTAAACTTGGCTACACAGGAACTGAATTCCAAAACAGAACAGGGTCTCAAATTTAGAAAACCAACTTATGCTTGCTTAAGGGGAAAGGTGAGTTGGGGTGCTGCATAAAACCAGAGATTGAAATGAGCACAGATAAAGTTCCTTAAGCCAAATATGGAATAGACAAGAGCTACTCCTTGCTCAACGAAATGGACTCAACACCCCATATTAAATGCCTAAGAATGTACCTGACTAGTAAGTATCTTAAAACCTATGGATTGCTATGTCTCCAAAAGAGAATCAAGCGTCTGTACAGGGTGATAAACGCAGCAGTGATAGGATTGGAGAAGTTCGGTGAGCAAATGAAGACCCTTTGAAGTCATATTGCATGGTACCCATTACACGGGTCTCAACTCTCCAGGTTTAAGGTATTCTTCCTTCAGCTAAAACATGCATGTGGAACCCAGAGTATGATCAACCGTGTGAACGGGAGACGTGTTCAAATATGTCTCAGTTTTCCTCCCCTGGTACTCGGGTGCAACATTCCAGACGCTTTACTAACACCCTCCCGACTTGGAGAGTCAGTCCCTTTAACCTCCTGTTTGGCCCAGTTTGCAATTTCTGCGGAAGATGAACAGGAATAGCGAGAACCAATGAGAGACTAGCTGGAGGTGTCTGGACGGGCAAATTTAACTCTCATTTCCCACCAGGAAGAGGAATTAACCAAAGGCTCAGCGTGCCGTGCCGGAACCAGATTAGGGCCTGAAGCCATCCTGCGGTGTTGCGGCCAGCTCAAAAGAAAGCGAGTTGAAGAAAGGAGCTCAGGGGCACTGTAATTCACAAACCTGCAGAGTTATAAATGACAGCTATCGTCCAAAAATATACTGAAGTAAGGCTGCCAAGAGGACTTGAAAGCGGGGCAGAATTGCAGGAAACCGATTTCAGGAGGTAGACTGGAATTGCATTGAAAGCATAGGAAAAGAGGCAGAACGTCCAAAATGATGCACTTGGCCAAAAAGGGCGTATGCGTTTTTTCCTGAATATATTCAGGAAAAAACGCATACGCCCTTTTTGGCCAACCAAGCAAGCTTGCAAAGGAAATCTGCACTACAATGAAGTCTCACTTCCCCCCGGTCAAAAGGGCCATCTGAAAAAAGTGTAAAATCCAGAAAGGCAGGACAGGCCATGGAGAACTTGGAGCCTTGTTATGCTGATGGGCGGGATGTAAATTGTCAACAGACACTCGGGAGAAGTGTATGGTGTTTCCTGAAACATCTAAAAAACAAAGCAACAGAGCCTAGGGCACTTCCACTTATGGTCCTATAGCTTAGGGAAATTAAAATCAAAAAGACACAGCCACCCCAAAGTTTGGGACGCCTCTGTTTACAAGAACCTCGTTTACAGTACAAGTTCAACATCGCAGAAAGTGAAAAATGGATAAAGAAGTTGTGGTATTTACTTACAAAGCAATATCACTCAGCAATGAAATCTATGTCATCAGGCCCTTAGCAGCACAATGAGTGGATTCAGGTATGATGATTCTAACTGAAATAAGTCACACAGAAAAAGAAACATCATAAGATATCAGTAATACACGGAATGTAAACTTGGCTACACAGGAACTGAATTACAGAACAGAACAGGGTCTCAAATTTAGAAAACCAACTTATGCTTGCTTAAGGGTAAAGGTGAGTTGGGGTGCTGCATAAAACCAGAGATTGAAATGAGCACAGATAAAGTTCCTTAAGCCAAATATGGAATAGACAAGAGCTACTCCTTGCTCAACGAAATGGACTCAACACCGCATATTAAACGCCTAAGAATGTACCTGACTAGTAAGTATCTTAAAACCTATGGATTGCTATGTCTCCGAAAGAGAATCAAGCATGTGTACAGGGGCATAAACGCAGCAGTGATAGGATTGGAGAGGTTCGGTGAGCAAATGAAGACCCTTTGAAGTCATATTGCATAGTACCCATTCCACGGGTTTCAACTACCCAGGTTTAAGGTATTCTTCCTTCAGCTAAAACATGCATGTGGAACCTAGAGTACGATCAACCATGTGATCGGGAAATGTGTTCAAATATGTCTCAGTTTTCGTACCCTGGTACTCGGGTGCAACATTCCAGACGCTTTACTAACACCCTCCCGACTTGGAGAGTCAGTCCCTTTAACCTCCTGTTTGGCCCAGTTTGCAATTTCTGTGGAAGATGAACAGGAATAGCGAGAACCAATGAGAGACTAGCTGGAGGTGTCTGGACGGGCAAATTTAACTCTCATTTCCCACCAGGAAGAGGAATTAACCAAAGGTTCAGCGTGCCGTGCCGGAACCAGATTAGGGCCTGAAGCCATCCTGCGGTGTTGCGGCCAGGTCACAAGAAAGCGAGTTGAAGAAAGGAGCTCAGGGGCACTGTAATTCACAAACCTGCAGAGTTATAAATGACAGCTATCGTCCAAACATATACTGAAGTAAGGCTGCCAAGAGGACTTGAAAGCGGGGCAGAATTGCAGGAAACCGATTTCAGGAGGTAGACTGGAATTGCATTGAAAGCATAGGAAAAGAGGCAGAACGTCCACAATGATGCACTTGGCCAAAAAGGGCGTATGCGTTTTTTCCTGAATATATTCAGGAAAAAACGCATACGCCCTTTTTGGCCAACCAAGCAAGCTTGCAAAGGAAATCTGCACTACAATGAAGTCTCACTTCCCCCCGGTCAAAAGGGCCATCTGAAAAAAGTGTAAAATCCAGAAAGGCAGGACAGGCCATGGAGAACTGGGAGCCTTGTTATGCTGATGGGCGGGATGTAAATTGCCAACAGCCACTCGGGAGAAGTGTATGGTGTTTCCTGAAACATCTAAAAAACAAAGCAACAGAGCCTAGGGCACTTCCACTTATGGTCCTATAGCTTAGGGAAATTAAAATCAAAAAGACACAGCCACCCCAAAGTTTGGGACGCCTCTGTTTACAAGAACCTCATTTACCGTACAAGTTCAATATCACAGAAAGTGAAAAATGGATAAAGAAGTTGTGGTACTTACGTACAATGCAGTATCACTCAACAATGAAATCTATGTCATCAGGCCCATAGCAGCATAATGAGTGGATTCAGGTACGATGATTCTAACTGAAATAAGTCACACAGAAAAAGAAACATCATAAGATATCACTAATACACAGAATGTAAACTTGGCTACACACAACTGAATTCCAAAACAGAACAGGGTCTCAAATTTAGAAAACCAACTTATGCTTGCTTAAGGGGAAAGGTGAGTTGGGGTGCTGCATAAAACCAGAGATTGAAATGAGCACAGATAAAGTTCCTTAAGCCAAATATGGAATAGACAAGAGCTACTCCTTGCTCAACGAAATGGACTCAACACCCCATATTAAATGCCTAAGAATGTACCTGACTAGTAAGTATCTTAAAACCTATGGATTGCTATGTCTCCAAAAGAGAATCAAGCGTCTGTACAGGGTGATAAACGCAGCAGTGATAGGATTGGAGAAGTTCGGTGAGCAAATGAAGACCCTTTGAAGTCATATTGCATGGTACCCATTACACGGGTCTCAACTCTCCAGGTTTAAGGTATTCTTCCTTCAGCTAAAACATGCATGTGGAACCCAGAGTATGATCAACCGTGTGAACGGGAGACGTGTTCAAATATGTCTCAGTTTTCCTCCCCTGGTACTCGGGTGCAACATTCCAGACGCTTTACTAACACCCTCCCGACTTGGAGAGTCAGTCCCTTTAACCTCCTGTTTGGCCCAGTTTGCAATTTCTGCGGAAGATGAACAGGAATAGCGAGAACCAATGAGAGACTAGCTGGAGGTGTCTGGACGGGCAAATTTAACTCTCATTTCCCACCAGGAAGAGGAATTAACCAAAGGCTCAGCGTGCCGTGCCGGAACCAGATTAGGGCCTGAAGCCATCCTGCGGTGTTGCGGCCAGCTCAAAAGAAAGCGAGTTGAAGAAAGGAGCTCAGGGGCACTGTAATTCACAAACCTGCAGAGTTATAAATGACAGCTATCGTCCAAAAATATACTGAAGTAAGGCTGCCAAGAGGACTTGAAAGCGGGGCAGAATTGCAGGAAACCGATTTCAGGAGGTAGACTGGAATTGCATTGAAAGCATAGGAAAAGAGGCAGAACGTCCACAATGATGCACTTGGCCAAAAAGGGCGTATGCGTTTTTTCCTGAATATATTCAGGAAAAAACGCATACGCCCTTTTTGGCCAACCAAGCAAGCTTGCAAAGGAAATCTGCACTACAATGAAGTCTCACTTCCCCCCGGTCAAAAGGGCCATCTGAAAAAAGTGTAAAATCCAGAAAGGCAGGACAGGCCATGGAGAACTTGGAGCCTTGTTATGCTGATGGGCGGGATGTAAATTGTCAACAGACACTCGGGAGAAGTGTATGGTGTTTCCTGAAACATCTAAAAAACAAAGCAACAGAGCCTAGGGCACTTCCACTTATGGTCCTATAGCTTAGGGAAATTAAAATCAAAAAGACACAGCCACCCCAAAGTTTGGGACGCCTCTGTTTACAAGAACCTCGTTTACAGTACAAGTTCAACATCGCAGAAAGTGAAAAATGGATAAAGAAGTTGTGGTATTTACTTACAAAGCAATATCACTCAGCAATGAAATCTATGTCATCAGGCCCTTAGCAGCACAATGAGTGGATTCAGGTATGATGATTCTAACTGAAATAAGTCACACAGAAAAAGAAACATCATAAGATATCAGTAATACACGGAATGTAAACTTGGCTACACAGGAACTGAATTACAGAACAGAACAGGGTCTCAAATTTAGAAAACCAACTTATGCTTGCTTAAGGGTAAAGGTGAGTTGGGGTGCTGCATAAAACCAGAGATTGAAATGAGCACAGATAAAGTTCCTTAAGCCAAATATGGAATAGACAAGAGCTACTCCTTGCTCAACGAAATGGACTCAACACCGCATATTAAACGCCTAAGAATGTACCTGACTAGTAAGTATCTTAAAACCTATGGATTGCTATGTCTCCGAAAGAGAATCAAGCATGTGTACAGGGGCATAAACGCAGCAGTGATAGGATTGGAGAGGTTCGGTGAGCAAATGAAGACCCTTTGAAGTCATATTGCATAGTACCCATTCCACGGGTTTCAACTACCCAGGTTTAAGGTATTCTTCCTTCAGCTAAAACATGCATGTGGAACCTAGAGTACGATCAACCATGTGATCGGGAAACGTGTTCAAATATGTCTCAGTTTTCGTACCCTGGTACTCGGGTGCAACATTCCAGACGCTTTACTAACACCCTCCCGACTTGGAGAGTCAGTCCCTTTAACCTCCTGTTTGGCCCAGTTTGCAATTTCTGTGGAAGATGAACAGGAATAGCGAGAACCAATGAGAGACTAGCTGGAGGTGTCTGGACGGGCAAATTTAACTCTCATTTCCCACCAGGAAGAGGAATTAACCAAAGGTTCAGCGTGCCGTGCCGGAACCAGATTAGGGCCTGAAGCCATCCTGCGGTGTTGCGGCCAGGTCACAAGAAAGCGAGTTGAAGAAAGGAGCTCAGGGGCACTGTAATTCACAAACCTGCAGAGTTATAAATGACAGCTATCGTCCAAACATATACTGAAGTAAGGCTGCCAAGAGGACTTGAAAGCGGGGCAGAATTGCAGGAAACCGATTTCAGGAGGTAGACTGGAATTGCATTGAAAGCATAGGAAAAGAGGCAGAACGTCCACAATGATGCACTTGGCCAAAAAGGGCGTATGCGTTTTTTCCTGAATATATTCAGGAAAAAACGCATACGCCCTTTTTGGCCAACCAAGCAAGCTTGCAAAGGAAATCTGCACTACAATGAAGTCTCACTTCCCCCCGGTCAAAAGGGCCATCTGAAAAAAGTGTAAAATCCAGAAAGGCAGGACAGGCCATGGAGAACTGGGAGCCTTGTTATGCTGATGGGCGGGATGTAAACTGTCAACAGACACTCGGGAGAAGTGTATGGTGTTTCCTGAAACATCTAAAAAACAAAGCAACAGAGCCTAGGGCACTTCCACTTATGGTCCTATAGCTTAGGGAAATTAAAATCAAAAAGACACAGCCACCCCAAAGTTTGGGACGCCTCTGTTTACAAGAACCTCATTTACCGTACAAGTTCAATATCACAGAAAGTGAAAAATGGATAAAGAAGTTGTGGTACTTACGTACAATGCAGTATCACTCAACAATGAAATCTATGTCATCAGGCCCATAGCAGCATAATGAGTGGATTCAGGTACGATGATTCTAACTGAAATAAGTCACACAGAAAAAGAAACATCATAAGATATCACTAATACACAGAATGTAAACTTGGCTACACAGGAACTGAATTCCAAAACAGAACAGGGTCTCAAATTTAGAAAACCAACTTATGCTTGCTTAAGGGGAAAGGTGAGTTGGGGTGCTGCATAAAACCAGAGATTGAAATGAGCACAGATAAAGTTCCTTAAGCCAAATATGGAATAGACAAGAGCTACTCCTTGCTCAACGAAATGGACTCAACACCCCATATTAAATGCCTAAGAATGTACCTGACTAGTAAGTATCTTAAAACCTATGGATTGCTATGTCTCCAAAAGAGAATCAAGCGTCTGTACAGGGTGATAAACGCAGCAGTGATAGGATTGGAGAAGTTCGGTGAGCAAATGAAGACCCTTTGAAGTCATATTGCATGGTACCCATTCCACGGGTCTCAACTCTCCAGGTTTAAGGTATTCTTCCTTCAGCTAAAACATGCATGTGGAACCCAGAGTATGATCAACCGTGTGAACGGGAGACGTGTTCAAATATGTCTCAGTTTTCCTCCCCTGGTACTCGGGTGCAACATTCCAGACGCTTTACTAACACCCTCCCGACTTGGAGAGTCAGTCCCTTTAACCTCCTGTTTGGCCCAGTTTGAAATTTCTGTGGAAGATGAACAGGAATAGCGAGAACCAATGAGAGACTAGCTGGAGGTGTCTGGACGGGCAAATTTAACTCTCATTTCCCACCAGGAAGAGGAATTAACCAAAGGCTCAGCGTGCCGTGCCGGAACCAGATTAGGGCCTGAAGCCATCCTGCGGTGTTGCGCCCAGCTCAAAAGAAAGCGAGTTGAAGAAAGGAGCTCAGGGGCACTGTAATTCACAAACCTGCAGAGTTATAAATGACAGCTATCGTCCAAAAATATACTGAAGTAAGGCTGCCAAGAGGACTTGAAAGCGGGGCAGAATTGCAGGAAACCGATTTCAGGAGGTAGACTGGAATTGCATTGAAAGCATAGGAAAAGAGGCAGAACGTCCACAATGATGCACTTGGCCAAAAAGGGCGTATGCGTTTTTTCCTGAATATATTCAGGAAAAAACGCATACGCCCTTTTTGGCCAACCAAGCAAGCTTGCAAAGGAAATCTGCACTACAATGAAGTCTCACTTCCCCCCGGTCAAAAGGGCCATCTGAAAAAAGTGTAAAATCCAGAAAGGCAGGACAGGCCATGGAGAACTGGGAGCCTTGTTATGCTGATGGGCGGGATGTAAATTGCCAACAGCCACTCGGGAGAAGTGTATGGTGTTTCCTGAAACATCTAAAAAACAAAGCAACAGAGCCTAGGGCACTTCCACTTATGGTCCTATAGCTTAGGGAAATTAAAATCAAAAAGACACAGCCACCCCAAAGTTTGGGACGCCTCTGTTTACAAGAACCTCATTTACCGTACAAGTTCAATATCACAGAAAGTGAAAAATGGATAAAGAAGTTGTGGTACTTACGTACAATGCAGTATCACTCAACAATGAAATCTATGTCATCAGGCCCGTAGCAGCATAATGAGTGGATTCAGGTACGATGATTCTAACTGAAATAAGTCACACAGAAAAAGAAACATCATAAGATATCACTAATACACAGAATGTAAACTTGGCTACACAGGAACTGAATTCCAAAACAGAACAGGGTCTCAAATTTAGAAAACCAACTTATGCTTGCTTAAGGGGAAAGGTGAGTTGGGGTGCTGCATAAAACCAGAGATTGAAATGAGCACAGATAAAGTTCCTTAAGCCAAATATGGAATAGACAAGAGCTACTCCTTGCTCAACGAAATGGACTCAACACCCCATATTAAATGCCTAAGAATGTACCTGACTAGTAAGTATCTTAAAACCTATGGATTGCTAGGTCTCCAAAAGAGAATCAAGCATCTGTACAGGGTGATAAACGCAGCAGTGATAGGATTGGAGAAGTTCGGTGAGCAAATGAAGACCCTTTGAAGTCATATTGCATGGTACCCATTACACGGGTCTCAACTCTCCAGGTTTAAGGTATTCTTCCTTCAGCTAAAACATGCATGTGGAACCCAGAGTATGATCAACCGTGTGAACGGGAGACGTGTTCAAATATGTCTCAGTTTTCCTCCCCTGGTACTCGGGTGCAACATTCCAGACGCTTTACTAACACCCTCCCGACTTGGAGAGTCAGTCCCTTTAACCTCCTGTTTGGCCCAGTTTGCAATTTCTGCGGAAGATGAACAGGAATAGCGAGAACCAATGAGAGACTAGCTGGAGGTGTCTGGACGGGCAAATTTAACTCTCATTTCCCACCAGGAAGAGGAATTAACCAAAGGCTCAGCGTGCCGTGCCGGAACCAGATTAGGGCCTGAAGCCATCCTGCGGTGTTGCGGCCAGCTCAAAAGAAAGCGAGTTGAAGAAAGGAGCTCAGGGGCACTGTAATTCACAAACCTGCAGAGTTATAAATGACAGCTATCGTCCAAAAATATACTGAAGTAAGGCTGCCAAGAGGACTTGAAAGCGGGGCAGAATTGCAGGAAACCGATTTCAGGAGGTAGACTGGAATTGCATTGAAAGCATAGGAAAAGAGGCAGAACGTCCACAATGATGCACTTGGCCAAAAAGGGCGTATGCGTTTTTTCCTGAATATATTCAGGAAAAAACGCATACGCCCTTTTTGGCCAACCAAGCAAGCTTGCAAAGGAAATCTGCACTACAATGAAGTCTCACTTCCCCCCGGTCAAAAGGGCCATCTGAAAAAAGTGTAAAATCCAGAAAGGCAGGACAGGCCATGGAGAACTTGGAGCCTTGTTATGCTGATGGGCGGGATGTAAATTGTCAACAGACACTCGGGAGAAGTGTATGGTGTTTCCTGAAACATCTAAAAAACAAAGCAACAGAGCCTAGGGCAATTCCACTTATGGTCCTATAGCTTAGGGAAATTAAAATCAAAAAGACACAGCCACCCCAAAGTTTGGGACGCCTCTGTTTACAAGAACCTCGTTTACAGTACAAGTTCAACATCGCAGAAAGTGAAAAATGGATAAAGAAGTTGTGGTATTTACTTACAAAGCAATATCACTCAGCAATGAAATCTATGTCATCAGGCCCTTAGCAGCACAATGAGTGGATTCAGGTATGATGATTCTAACTGAAATAAGTCACACAGAAAAAGAAACATCATAAGATATCACTAATACACGGAATGTAAACTTGGCTACACAGGAACTGAATTACAGAACAGAACAGGGTCTCAAATTTAGAAAACCAACTTATGCTTGCTTAAGGGTAAAGGTGAGTTGGGGTGCTGCATAAAACCAGAGATTGAAATGAGCACAGATAAAGTTCCTTAAGCCAAATATGGAATAGACAAGAGCTACTCCTTGCTCAACGAAATGGACTCAACACCGCATATTAAACGCCTAAGAATGTACCTGACTAGTAAGTATCTTAAAACCTATGGATTGCTATGTCTCCGAAAGAGAATCAAGCATGTGTACAGGGGCATAAACGCAGCAGTGATAGGATTGGAGAGGTTCGGTGAGCAAATGAAGACCCTTTGAAGTCATATTGCATAGTACCCATTCCACGGGTTTCAACTACCCAGGTTTAAGGTATTCTTCCTTCAGCTAAAACATGCATGTGGAACCTAGAGTACGATCAACCATGTGATCGGGAAACGTGTTCAAATATGTCTCAGTTTTCATACCCTGGTACTCGGGTGCAACATTCCAGACGCTTTACTAACACCCTCCCGACTTGGAGAGTCAGTCCCTTTAACCTCCTGTTTGGCCCAGTTTGCAATTTCTGTGGAAGATGAACAGGAATAGCGAGAACCAATGAGAGACTAGCTGGAGGTGTCTGGACGGGCAAATTTAACTCTCATTTCCCACCAGGAAGAGGAATTAACCAAAGGCTCAGCGTGCCGTGCCGGAACCAGATTAGGGCCTGAAGCCATCCTGCGGTGTTGCGGCCAGGTCACAAGAAAGCGAGTTGAAGAAAGGAGCTCAGGGGCACTGTAATTCACAAACCTGCAGAGTTATAAATGACAGCTATCGTCCAAACATATACTGAAGTAAGGCTGCCAAGAGGACTTGAAAGCGGGGCAGAATTGCAGGAAACCGATTTCAGGAGGTAGACTGGAATTGCATTGAAAGCATAGGAAAAGAGGCAGAACGTCCACAATGATGCACTTGGCCAAAAAGGGCGTATGCGTTTTTTCCTGAATATATTCAGGAAAAAACGCATACGCCCTTTTTGGCCAACCAAGCAAGCTTGCAAAGGAAATCTGCACTACAATGAAGTCTCACTTCCCCCCGGTCAAAAGGGCCATCTGAAAAAAGTGTAAAATCCAGAAAGGCAGGACAGGCCATGGAGAACTGGGAGCCTTGTTATGCTGATGGGCGGGATGTAAATTGCCAACAGCCACTCGGGAGAAGTGTATGGTGTTTCCTGAAACATCTAAAAAACAAAGCAACAGAGCCTAGGGCACTTCCACTTATGGTCCTATAGCTTAGGGAAATTAAAATCAAAAAGACACAGCCACCCCAAAGTTTGGGACGCCTCTGTTTACAAGAACCTCATTTACCGTACAAGTTCAATATCACAGAAAGTGAAAAATGGATAAAGAAGTTGTGGTACTTACGTACAATGCAGTATCACTCAACAATGAAATCTATGTCATCAGGCCCATAGCAACATAATGAGTGGATTCAGGTACGATGATTCTAACTGAAATAAGTCACACAGAAAAAGAAACATCATAAGATATCACTAATACACAGAATGTAAACTTGGCTACACACAACTGAATTCCAAAACAGAACAGGGTCTCAAATTTAGAAAACCAACTTATGCTTGCTTAAGGGGAAAGGTGAGTTGGGGTGCTGCATAAAACCAGAGATTGAAATGAGCACAGATAAAGTTCCTTAAGGCAAATATGGAATAGACAAGAGCTACTCCTTGCTCAACGAAATGGACTCAACACCCCATATTAAATGCCTAAGAATGTACCTGACTAGTAAGTATCTTAAAACCTATGGATTGCTATGTCTCCAAAAGAGAATCAAGCGTCTGTACAGGGTGATAAACGCAGCAGTGATAGGATTGGAGAAGTTCGGTGAGCAAATGAAGACCCTTTGAAGTCATATTGCATGGTACCCATTACACGGGTCTCAACTCTCCAGGTTTAAGGTATTCTTCCTTCAGCTAAAACATGCATGTGGAACCCAGAGTATGATCAACCGTGTGAACGGGAGACGTGTTCAAATATGTCTCAGTTTTCCTCCCCTGGTACTCGGGTGCAACATTCCAGACGCTTTACTAACACCCTCCCGACTTGGAGAGTCAGTCCCTTTAACCTCCTGTTTGGCCCAGTTTGCAATTTCTGCGGAAGATGAACAGGAATAGCGAGAACCAATGAGAGACTAGCTGGAGGTGTCTGGACGGGCAAATTTAACTCTCATTTCCCACCAGGAAGAGGAATTAACCAAAGGCTCAGCGTGCCGTGCCGGAACCAGATTAGGGCCTGAAGCCATCCTGCGGTGTTGCGGCCAGCTCAAAAGAAAGCGAGTTGAAGAAAGGAGCTCAGGGGCACTGTAATTCACAAACCTGCAGAGTTATAAATGACAGCTATCGTCCAAAAATATACTGAAGTAAGGCTGCCAAGAGGACTTGAAAGCGGGGCAGAATTGCAGGAAACCGATTTCAGGAGGTAGACTGGAATTGCATTGAAAGCATAGGAAAAGAGGCAGAACGTCCACAATGATGCACTTGGCCAAAAAGGGCGTATGCGTTTTTTCCTGAATATATTCAGGAAAAAACGCATACGCACTTTTTGGCCAACCAAGCAAGCTTGCAAAGGAAATCTGCACTACAATGAAGTCTCACTTCCCCCCGGTCAAAAGGGCCATCTGAAAAAAGTGTAAAATCCAGAAAGGCAGGACAGGCCATGGAGAACTTGGAGCCTTGTTATGCTGATGGGCGGGATGTAAATTGTCAATAGACACTCGGGAGAAGTGTATGGTGTTTCCTGAAACATCTAAAAAACAAAGCAACAGAGCCTAGGGCACTTCCACTTATGGTCCTATAGCTTAGGGAAATTAAAATCAAAAAGACACAGCCACCCCAAAGTTTGGGACGCCTCTGTTTACAAGAACCTCGTTTACAGTACAAGTTCAACATCGCAGAAAGTGAAAAATGGATAAAGAAGTTGTGGTATTTACTTACAAAGCAATATCACTCAGCAATGAAATCTATGTCATCAGGCCCTTAGCAGCACAATGAGTGGATTCAGGTATGATGATTCTAACTGAAATAAGTCACACAGAAAAAGAAACATCATAAGATATCACTAATACACGGAATGTAAACTTGGCTACACAGGAACTGAATTACAGAACAGAACAGGGTCTCAAATTTAGAAAACCAACTTATGCTTGCTTAAGGGTAAAGGTGAGTTGGGGTGCTGCATAAAACCAGAGATTGAAATGAGCACAGATAAAGTTCCTTAAGCCAAATATGGAATAGACAAGAGCTACTCCTTGCTCAACGAAATGGACTCAACACCGCATATTAAACGCCTAAGAATGTACCTGACTAGTAAGTATCTTAAAACCTATGGATTGCTATGTCTCCGAAAGAGAATCAAGCATGTGTACAGGGGCATAAACGCAGCAGTGATAGGATTGGAGAGGTTCGGTGAGCAAATGAAGACCCTTTGAAGTCATATTGCATAGTACCCATTCCACGGGTTTCAACTACCCAGGTTTAAGGTATTCTTCCTTCAGCTAAAACATGCATGTGGAACCTAGAGTACGATCAACCATGTGATCGGGAAACGTGTTCAAATATGTCTCAGTTTTCGTACCCTGGTACTCGGGTGCAACATTCCAGACGCTTTACTAACACCCTCCCGACTTGGAGAGTCAGTCCCTTTAACCTCCTGTTTGGCCCAGTTTGCAATTTCTGTGGAAGATGAACAGGAATAGCGAGAACCAATGAGAGACTAGCTGGAGGTGTCTGGACGGGCAAATTTAACTATCATTTCCCACCAGGAAGAGGAATTAACCAAAGGTTCAGCGTGCCGTGCCGGAACCAGATTAGGGCCTGAAGCCATCCTGCGGTGTTGCGGCCAGGTCACAAGAAAGCGAGTTGAAGAAAGGAGCTCAGGGGCACTGTAATTCACAAACCTGCAGAGTTATAAATGACAGCTATCGTCCAAACATATACTGAAGTAAGGCTGCCAAGAGGACTTGAAAGCGGGGCAGAATTGCAGGAAACCGATTTCAGGAGGTAGACTGGAATTGCATTGAAAGCATAGGAAAAGAGGCAGAACGTCCACAATGATGCACTTGGCCAAAAAGGGCGTATGCGTTTTTTCCTGAATATATTCAGGAAAAAACGCATACGCCCTTTTTGGCCAACCAAGCAAGCTTGCAAAGGAAATCTGCACTACAATGAAGTCTCACTTCCCCCCGGTCAAAAGGGCCATCTGAAAAAAGTGTAAAATCCAGAAAGGCAGGACAGGCCATGGAGAACTGGGAGCCTTGTTATGCTGATGGGCGGGATGTAAACTGTCAACAGACACTCGGGAGAAGTGTATGGTGTTTCCTGAAACATCTAAAAAACAAAGCAACAGAGCCTAGGGCACTTCCACTTATGGTCCTATAGCTTAGGGAAATTAAAATCAAAAAGACACAGCCACCCCAAAGTTTGGGACGCCTCTGTTTACAAGAACCTCATTTACCGTACAAGTTCAATATCACAGAAAGTGAAAAATGGATAAAGAAGTTGTGGTACTTACGTACAATGCAGTATCACTCAACAATGAAATCTATGTCATCAGGCCCATAGCAGCATAATGAGTGGATTCAGGTACGATGATTCTAACTGAAATAAGTCACACAGAAAAAGAAACATCATAAGATATCACTAATACACAGAATGTAAACTTGGCTACACAGGAACTGAATTCCAAAACAGAACAGGGTCTCAAATTTAGAAAACCAACTTATGCTTGCTTAAGGGGAAAGGTGAGTTGGGGTGCTGCATAAAACCAGAGATTGAAATGAGCACAGATAAAGTTCCTTAAGCCAAATATGGAATAGACAAGAGCTACTCCTTGCTCAACGAAATGGACTCAACACCGCATATTAAACGCCTAAGAATGTACCTGACTAGTAAGTATCTTAAAACCTATGGATTGCTATGTCTCCAAAAGAGAATCAAGCGTCTGTACAGGGTGATAAACGCAGCAGTGATAGGATTGGAGAAGTTCGGTGAGCAAATGAAGACCCTTTGAAGTCATATTGCATGGTACCCATTACACGGGTCTCAACTCTCCAGGTTTAAGGTATTCTTCCTTCAGCTAAAACATGCATGTGGAACCCAGAGTATGATCAACCGTGTGAACGGGAGACGTGTTCAAATATGTCTCAGTTTTCCTCCCCTGGTACTCGGGTGCAACATTCCAGACGCTTTACTAACACCCTCCCGACTTGGAGAGTCAGTCCCTTTAACCTCCTGTTTGGCCCAGTTTGAAATTTCTGTGGAAGATGAACAGGAATAGCGAGAACCAATGAGAGACTAGCTGGAGGTGTCTGGACGGGCAAATTTAACTCTCATTTCCCACCAGGAAGAGGAATTAACCAAAGGCTCAGCGTGCCGTGCCGGAACCAGATTAGGGCCTGAAGCCATCCTGCGGTGTTGCGGCCAGCTCAAAAGAAAGCGAGTTGAAGAAAGGAGCTCAGGGGCACTGTAATTCACAAACCTGCAGAGTTATAAATGACAGCTATCGTCCAAAAATATACTGAAGTAAGGCTGCCAAGAGGACTTGAAAGCGGGGCAGAATTGCAGGAAACCGATTTCAGGAGGTAGACTGGAATTGCATTGAAAGCATAGGAAAAGAGGCAGAACGTCCACAATGATGCACTTGGCCAAAAAGGGCGTATGCGTTTTTTCCTGAATATATTCAGGAAAAAACGCATACGCCCTTTTTGGCCAACCAAGCAAGCTTGCAAAGGAAATCTGCACTACAATGAAGTCTCACTTCCCCCCGGTCAAAAGGGCCATCTGAAAAAAGTGTAAAATCCAGAAAGGCAGGACAGGCCATGGAGAACTTGGAGCCTTGTTATGCTGATGGGCGGGATGTAAATTGTCAACAGCCACTCGGGAGAAGTGTATGGTGTTTCCTGAAACATCTAAAAAACAAAGCAACAGAGCCTAGGGCACTTCCACTTATGGTCCTATAGCTTAGGGAAATTAAAATCAAAAAGACACAGCCACCCCAAAGTTTGGGACGCCTCTGTTTACAAGAACCTCATTTACAGTACAAGTTCAACATCGCAGAAAGTGAAAAATGGATAAAGAAGTTGTGGTATTTACTTACAAAGCAATATCACTCAGCAATGAAATCTATGTCATCAGGCCCTTAGCAGCACAATGAGTGGATTCAGGTATGATGATTCTAACTGAAATAAGTCACACAGAAAAAGAAACATCATAAGATATCAGTAATACACGGAATGTAAACTTGGCTACACAGGAACTGAATTACAGAACAGAACAGGGTCTCAAATTTAGAAAACCAACTTATGCTTGCTTAAGGGGAAAGGTGAGTTGGGGTGCTGCATAAAACCAGAGATTGAAATGAGCACAGATAAAGTTCCTTAAGCCAAATATGGAATAGACAAGAGCTACTCCTTGCTCAACGAAATGGACTCAACACCGCATATTAAACGCCTAAGAATGTACCTGACTAGTAAGTATCTTAAAACCTATGGATTGCTATGTCTCCGAAAGAGAATCAAGCATGTGTACAGGGGCATAAACGCAGCAGTGATAGGATTGGAGAGGTTCGGTGAGCAAATGAAGACCCTTTGAAGTCATATTGCATAGTACCCATTCCACGGGTTTCAACTACCCAGGTTTAAGGTATTCTTCCTTCAGCTAAAACATGCATGTGGAACCTAGAGTACGATCAACCATGTGATCGGGAAACGTGTTCAAATATGTCTCAGTTTTCGTACCCTGGTACTCGGGTGCAACATTCCAGACGCTTTACTAACACCCTCCCGACTTGGAGAGTCAGTCCCTTTAACCTCCTGTTTGGCCCAGTTTGCAATTTCTGCGGAAGATGAACAGGAATAGCGAGAACCAATGAGAGACTAGCTGGAGGTGTCTGGACGGGCAAATTTAACTCTCATTTCCCACCAGGAAGAGGAATTAACCAAAGGCTCAGCGTGCCGTGCCGGAACCAGATTAGGGCCTGAAGCCATCCTGCGGTGTTGCGGCCAGGTCACAAGAAAGCGAGTTGAAGAAAGGAGCTCAGGGGCACTGTAATTCACAAACCTGCAGAGTTATAAATGACAGCTATCGTCCAAAAATATACTGAAGTAAGGCTGCCAAGACGACTTGAAAGCGGGGCAGAATTGCAGGAAACCGATTTCAGGAGGTAGACTGGAATTGCATTGAAAGCATAGGAAAAGAGGCAGAACGTCCACAATGATGCACTTGGCCAAAAAGGGCGTATGCGTTTTTTCCTGAATATATTCAGGAAAAAACGCATACGCCCTTTTTGGCCAACCAAGCAAGCTTGCAAAGGAAATCTGCACTACAATGAAGTCTCACTTCCCCCCGGTCAAAAGGGCCATCTGAAAAAAGTGTAAAATCCAGAAAGGCAGGACAGGCCATGGAGAACTGGGAGCCTTTTTATGCTGATGGGAGGGATGTAAATTGCCAACAGACACTCGGGAGAAGTGTATGGTGTTTCCTGAAACATCTAAAAAACAAAGCAACAGAGCCTAGGGCACTTCCACTTATGGTCCTATAGATTAGGGAAATTAAAATCAAAAAGACACAGCCACCCCAAAGTTTGGGACGCCTCTGTTTACAAGAACCTCGTTTACAGTACAAGTTCAACATCGCAGAAAGTGAAAAATGGATAAAGAAGTTGTGGTATTTACTTACAAAGCAATATCACTCAGCAATGAAATCTATGTCATCAGGCCCTTAGCAGCACAATGAGTGGATTCAGGTATGATGATTCTAACTGAAATAAGTCACACAGAAAAAGAAACATCATAAGATATCAGTAATACACAGAATGTAAACTTGGCTACACAGGAACTGAATTCCAAAACAGAACAGGGTCTCAAATTTAGAAAACCAACTTATGCTTGCTTAAGCGGAAAGGTGAGTTGGGGTGCTGCATAAAACCAGAGATTGAAATGAGCACAGATAAAGTTCCTTAAGCCAAATATGGAATAGACAAGAGCTACTCCTTGCTCAACGAAATGGACTCAACACCCCATATTAAATGCCTAAGAATGTACCTGACTAGTAAGCATCTTAAAACCTATGGATTGCTATGTCTCCAAAAGAGAATCAAGCGTCTGTACAGGGGGATAAACGCAGCAGTGATAGGATTGGAGAAGTTCGGTGAGCAAATGAAGACCCTTTGAAGTCATATTGCATGGTACCCATTACACGGGTCTCAACTCTCCAGGTTTAAGGTATTCTTCCTTCAGCTAAAACATGCATGTGGAACCCAGAGTATGATCAACCGTGTGAACGGGAGACGTGTTCAAATATGTGTCAGTTTTCCTCCCCTGGTACTCGGGTGCAACATTCCAGACGCTTTACTAACACCCTCCCGACTTGGAGAGTCAGTCCCTTTAACCTCCTGTTTGGCCCAGTTTGCAATTTCTGCGGAAGATGAACAGGAATAGCGAGAACCAATGAGAGACTAGCTGGAGGTGTCTGGACGGGCAAATTTAACTCTCATTTCCCACCAGGAAAAGGAATTAACCAAAGGCTCAGCTTGCCGTCCCGGAACCAGATTAGGGCCTGAAGCCATCCTGCGGTGTTGCGGCCAGCTCAAAAGAAAGCGAGTTGAAGAAAGGAGCTCAGGGGCACTGTAATTCACAAACCTGCAGAGTTATAAATGACAGCTATCGTCCAAAAATATACTGAAGTAAGGCTGCCAAGAGGACTTGAAAGCGGGGCAGAATTGCAGGAAACCGATTTCAGGAGGTAGACTGGAATTGCATTGAAAGCATAGGAAAAGAGGCAGAACGTCCACAATGATGCACTTGGCCAAAAAGGGCGTATGCGTTTTTTCCTGAATATATTCAGGAAAATCGCATACGCCCTTTTTGGCCAACCAAGCAAGCTTGCAAAGGAAATCTGCACTACAATGAAGTCTCACTTCCCCCCGGTCAAAAGGGCCATCTGAAAAAAGTGTAAAATCCAGAAAGGCAGGACAGGCCATGGAGAACTGGGAGCCTTGTTATGCTGATGGGCGGGATGTAAATTGCCAACAGACACTCGGGAGAAGTGTATGGTGTTTCCTGAAACATCTAAAAAACAAAGCAACAGAGCCTAGGGCACTTCCACTTATGGTCCTATAGCTTAGGGAAATTAAAATCAAAAAGACACAGCCACCCCAAAGTTTGGGACGCCTCTGTTTACAAGAACCTCATTTACCGTACAAGTTCAATATCACAGAAAGTGAAAAATGGATAAAGAAGTTGTGGTACTTACGTACAATGCAGTATCACTCAACAATGAAATCTATGTCATCAGGCCCGTAGCAGCATAATGAGTGGATTCAGGTACGATGATTCTAACTGAAATAAGTCACACAGAAAAAGAAACATCATAAGATATCACTAATACACAGAATGTAAACTTGGCTACACAGGAACTGAATTCCAAAACAGAACAGGGTCTCAAATTTAGAAAACCAACTTATGCTTGCTTAAGGGGAAAGGTGAGTTGGGGTGCTGCATAAAACCAGAGATTGAAATGAGCACAGATAAAGTTCCTTAAGCCAAATATGGAATAGACAAGAGCTACTCCTTGCTCAACGAAATGGACTCAACACCCCATATTAAATGCCTAAGAATGTACCTGACTAGTAAGTATCTTAAAACCTATGGATTGCTATGTCTCCAAAAGAGAATCAAGCGTCTGTACAGGGTGATAAACGCAGCAGTGATAGGATTGGAGAAGTTCGGTGAGCAAATGAAGACCCTTTGAAGTCATATTGCATGGTACCCATTACACGGGTCTCAACTCTCCAGGTTTAAGGTATTCTTCCTTCAGCTAAAACATGCATGTGGAACCCAGAGTATGATCAACCGTGTGAACGGGAGACGTGTTCAAATATGTCTCAGTTTTCCTCCCCTGGTACTCGGGTGCAACATTCCAGACGCTTTACTAACACCCTCCCGACTTGGAGAGTCAGTCCCTTTAACCTCCTGTTTGGCCCAGTTTGCAATTTCTGCGGAAGATGAACAGGAATAGCGAGAACCAATGAGAGACTAGCTGGAGGTGTCTGGACGGGCAAATTTAACTCTCATTTCCCACCAGGAAGAGGAATTAACCAAAGGCTCAGCGTGCCGTGCCGGAACCAGATTAGGGCCTGAAGCCATCCTGCGGTGTTGCGGCCAGCTCAAAAGAAAGCGAGTTGAAGAAAGGAGCTCAGGGGCACTGTAATTCACAAACCTGCAGAGTTATAAATGACAGCTATCGTCCAAAAATATACTGAAGTAAGGCTGCCAAGAGGACTTGAAAGCGGGGCAGAATTGCAGGAAACCGATTTCAGGAGGTAGACTGGAATTGCATTGAAAGCATAGGAAAAGAGGCAGAACGTCCACAATGATGCACTTGGCCAAAAAGGGCGTATGCGTTTTTTCCTGAATATATTCAGGAAAAAACGCATACGCCCTTTTTGGCCAACCAAGCAAGCTTGCAAAGGAAATCTGCACTACAATGAAGTCTCACTTCCCCCCGGTCAAAAGGGCCATCTGAAAAAAGTGTAAAATCCAGAAAGGCAGGACAGGCCATGGAGAACTGGGAGCCTTGTTATGCTGATGGGCGGGATGTAAATTGTCAACAGACACTCGGGAGAAGTGTATGGTGTTTCCTGAAACATCTAAAAAACAAAGCAACAGAGCCTAGGGCACTTCCACTTATGGTCCTATAGCTTAGGGAAATTAAAATCAAAAAGACACAGCCACCCCAAAGTTTGGGACGCCTCTGTTTACAAGAACCTCTTTTACAGTACAAGTTCAACATCGCAGAAAGTGAAAAATGGATAAAGAAGTTGTGGTATTTACTTACAAAACAATATCACTCAGCAATGAAATCTATGTCATCAGGCCCTTAGCAGCACAATGAGTGGATTCAGGTATGATGATTCTAACTGAAATAAGTCACACAGAAAAAGAAACATCATAAGATATCACTAATACACGGAATGTAAACTTGGCTACACAGGAACTGAATTACAGAACAGAACAGGGTCTCAAATTTAGAAAACCAACTTATGCTTGCTTAAGGGTAAAGGTGAGTTGGGGTGCTGCATAAAACCAGAGATTGAAATGAGCACAGATAAAGTTCCTTAAGCCAAATATGGAATAGACAAGAGCTACTCCTTGCTCAACGAAATGGACTCAACACCGCATATTAAACGCCTAAGAATGTACCTGACTAGTAAGTATCTTAAAACCTATGGATTGCTATGTCTCCGAAAGAGAATCAAGCATGTGTACAGGGGCATAAACGCAGCAGTGATAGGATTGGAGAGGTTCGGTGAGCAAATGAAGACCCTTTGAAGTCATATTGCATGGTACCCATTCCACGGGTTTCAACTACCCAGGTTTAAGGTATTCTTCCTTCAGCTAAAACATGCATGTGGAACCTAGAGTACGATCAACCATGTGATCGGGAAACGTGTTCAAATATGTCTCAGTTTTCGTACCCTGGTACTCGGGTGCAACATTCCAGACGCTTTACTAACACCCTCCTGACTTGGAGAGTCAGTCCCTTTAACCTCCTGTTTGGCCCAGTTTGCAATTTCTGTGGAAGATGAACAGGAATAGCGAGAACCAATGAGAGACTAGCTGGAGGTGTCTGGACGGGCAAATTTAACTCTCATTTCCCACCAGGAAGAGGAATTAACCAAAGGCTCAGCTTGCCGTGCCGGAACCAGATTAGGGCCTGAAGCCATCCTGCGGTGTTGCGGCCAGGTCACAAGAAAGCGAGTTGAAGAAAGGAGCTCAGGGGCACTGTAATTCACAAACCTGCAGAGTTATAAATGACAGCTATCGTCCAAACATATACTGAAGTAAGGCTGCCAAGAGGACTTGAAAGCGGGGCAGAATTGCAGGAAACCGATTTCAGGAGGTAGACTGGAATTGCATTGAAAGCATAGGAAAAGAGGCAGAACGTCCACAATGATGCACTTGGCCAAAAAGGGCGTATGCGTTTTTTCCTGAATATATTCAGGAAAAAACGCATACGCCCTTTTTGGCCAACCAAGCAAGCTTGCAAAGGAAATCTGCACTACAATGAAGTCTCACTTCCCCCCGGTCAAAAGGGCCATCTGAAAAAAGTGTAAAATCCAGAAAGGCAGGACAGGCCATGGAGAACTGGGAGCCTTGTTATGCTGATGGGCGGGATGTAAATTGCCAACAGCCACTCGGGAGAAGTGTATGGTGTTTCCTGAAACATCTAAAAAACAAAGCAACAGAGCCTAGGGCACTTCCACTTATGGTCCTATAGCTTAGGGAAATTAAAATCAAAAAGACACAGCCACCCCAAAGTTTGGGACGCCTCTGTTTACAAGAACCTCATTTACCGTACAAGTTCAATATCACAGAAAGTGAAAAATGGATAAAGAAGTTGTGGTACTTACGTACAATGCAGTATCACTCAACAATGAAATCTATGTCATCAGGCCCATAGCAGCATAATGAGTGGATTCAGGTACGATGATTCTAACTGAAATAAGTCACACAGAAAAAGAAACATCATAAGATATCACTAATACACAGAATGTAAACTTGGCTACACAGGAACTGAATTACAGAACAGAACAGTGTCTCAAATTTAGAAAACCAACTTATGCTTGCTTAAGGGGAAAGGTGAGTTGGGGTGCTGCATAAAACCAGAGATTGAAATGAGCACAGATAAAGTTCCTTAAGCCAAATATGGAATAGACAAGAGCTACTCCTTGCTCAACGAAATGGACTCAACACCCCATATTAAATGCCTAAGAATGTACCTGACTAGTAAGTATCTTAAAACCTATGGATTGCTATGTCTCCAAAAGAGAATCAAGCGTCTGTACAGGGTGATAAACGCAGCAGTGATAGGATTGGAGAAGTTCGGTGAGCAAATGAAGACCCTTTGAAGTCATATTGCATGGTACCCATTCCACGGGTCTCAACTCTCCAGGTTTAAGGTATTCTTCCTTCAGCTAAAACATGCATGTGGAACCCAGAGTATGATCAACCGTGTGAACGGGAGACGTGTTCAAATATGTCTCAGTTTTCCTCCCCTGGTACTCGGGTGCAACATTCCAGACGCTTTACTAACACCCTCCCGACTTGGAGAGTCAGTCCCTTTAACCTCCTGTTTGGCCCAGTTTGCAATTTCTGCGGAAGATGAACAGGAATAGCGAGAACCAATGAGAGACTAGCTGGAGGTGTCTGGACGGGCAAATTTAACTCTCATTTCCCACCAGGAAGAGGAATTAACCAAAGGCTCAGCGTGCCGTGCCGGAACCAGATTAGGGCCTGAAGCCATCCTGCGGTGTTGCGGCCAGCTCAAAAGAAAGCGAGTTGAAGAAAGGAGCTCAGGGGCACTGTAATTCACAAACCTGCAGAGTTATAAATGACAGCTATCGTCCAAAAATATACTGAAGTAAGGCTGCCAAGAGGACTTGAAAGCGGGGCAGAATTGCAGGAAACCGATTTCAGGAGGTAGACTGGAATTGCATTGAAAACATAGGAAAAGAGGCAGAACATCCACAATGATGCACTTGGCCAAAAAGGGCGTATGCGTTTTTTCCTGAATATATTCAGGAAAAAACGCATACGCCCTTTTTGGCCAACCAAGCAAGCTTGCAAAGGAAATCTGCACTACAATGAAGTCTCACTTCCCCCCGGTCAAAAGGGCCATCTGAAAAAAGTGTAAAATCCAGAAAGGCAGGACAGGCCATGGAGAACTGGGAGCCTTGTTATGCTGATGGGCGGGATGTAAATTGCCAACAGACACTCGGGAGAAGTGTATGGTGTTTCCTGAAACATCTAAAAAACAAAGCAACAGAGCCTAGGGCACTTCCACTTATGGTCCTATAGCTTAGGGAAATTAAAATCAAAAAGACACAGCCACCCCAAAGTTTGGGACGCCTCTGTTTACAAGAACCTCGTTTACAGTACAAGTTCAACATCGCAGAAAGTGAAAAATGGATAAAGAAGTTGTGGTATTTACTTACAAAGCAATATCACTCAGCAATGAAATCTATGTCATCAGGCCCTTAGCAGCACAATGAGTGGATTCAGGTATGATGATTCTAACTGAAATAAGTCACACAGAAAAAGAAACATCATAAGATATCAGTAATACACGGAATGTAAACTTGGCTACACAGGAACTGAATTACAGAACAGAACAGGGTCTCAAATTTAGAAAACCAACTTATGCTTGCTTAAGGGTAAAGGTGAGTTGGGGTGCTGCATAAAACCAGAGATTGAAATGAGCACAGATAAAGTTCCTTAAGCCAAATATGGAATAGACAAGAGCTACTCCTTGCTCAACGAAATGGACTCAACACCGCATATTAAACGCCTAAGAATGTACCTGACTAGTAAGTATCTTAAAACCTATGGATTGCTATGTCTCCGAAAGAGAATCAAGCATGTGTACAGGGGCATAAACGCAGCAGTGATAGGATTGGAGAGGTTCGGTGAGCAAATGAAGACCCTTTGAAGTCATATTGCATGGTACCCATTCCACGGGTTTCAACTACCCAGGTTTAAGGTATTCTTCCTGCAGCTAAAACATGCATGTGGAACCTAGAGTACGATCAACCATGTGATCGGGAAACGTGTTCAAATATGTCTCAGTTTTCATACCCTGGTACTTGGGTGCAACATTCCAGACGCTTTACTAACACCCTCCCGACTTGGAGAGTCAGTCCCTTTAACCTCCTGTTTGGCCCAGTTTGCAATTTCTGCGGAAGATGAACAGGAATAGCGAGAACCAATGAGAGACTAGCTGGAGGTGTCTGGACGGGCAAATTTAACTCTCATTTCCCACCAGGAAGAGGAATTAACCAAAGGCTCAGCGTGCCGTGCCGGAACCAGATTAGGGCCTGAAGCCATCCTGCGGTGTTGCGGCCAGCTCACAAGAAAGCGAGTTGAAGAAAGGAGCTCAGGGGCACTGTAATTCACAAACCTGCAGACTTATAAATGACAGCTATCGTCCAAAAATATACTGAAGTAAGGCTGCCAAGAGGACTTGAAAGCGGGGCAGAATTGCAGGAAACCGATTTCAGGAGGTAGACTGGAATTGCATTGAAAGCATAGGAAAAGAGGCAGAACGTCCACAATGATGCACTTGGCCAAAAAGGGCGTATGCGTTTTTTCCTGAATATATTCAGGAAAAAACGCATACGCCCTTTTTGGCCAACCAAGCAAGCTTGCAAAGGAAATCTGCACTACAATGAAGTCTCACTTCCCCCCGGTCAAAAGGGCCATCTGAAAAAAGTGTAAAATCCAGAAAGGCAGGACAGGCCATGGAGAACTGGGAGCCTTGTTATGCTGATGGGCGGGATGTAAATTGCCAACAGACACTCGGGAGAAGTGTATGGTGTTTCCTGAAACATCTAAAAAACAAAGCAACAGAGCCTAGGGCACTTCCACTTATGGTCCTATAGCTTAGGGAAATTAAAATCAAAAAGACACAGCCACCCCAAAGTTTGGGACGCCTCTGTTTACAAGAACCTCATTTACCGTACAAGTTCAATATCACAGAAAGTGAAAAATGGATAAAGAAGTTGTGGTACTTACGTACAATGCAGTATCACTCAACAATGAAATCTATGTCATCAGGCCCGTTGCAGCATAATGAGTGGATTCAGGTACGATGATTCTAACTGAAATAAGTCACACAGAAAAAGAAACATCATAAGATATCAGTAATACACGGAATGTAAACTTGGCTACACAGGAACTGAATTCCAAAACAGAACAGGGTCTCAAATTTAGAAAACCAACTTATGCTTGCTTAAGGGGAAAGGTGAGTTGGGGTGCTGCATAAAACCAGAGATTGAAATGAGCACAGATAAAGTTCCTTAAGCCAAATATGGAATAGACAAGAGCTACTCCTTGCTCAACGAAATGGACTCAACACCGCATATTAAACGCCTAAGAATGTACCTGACTAGTAAGTATCTTAAAACCTATGGATTGCTATGTCTCCAAAAGAGAATCAAGCGTCTGTACAGGGGGATAAACGCAGCAGTGATAGGATTGGAGAAGTTCGGTGAGCAAATGAAGACCCTTTGAAGTCATATTGCATGGTACCCATTACACGGGTCTCAACTCTCCAGGTTTAAGGTATTCTTCCTTCAGCTAAAACATGCATGTGGAACCCAGAGTATGATCAACCGTGTGAACAGGAGACGTGTTCAAATATGTCTCAGTTTTCCTCCCCTGGTACTCGGGTGCAACATTCCAGACGCTTTACTAACACCCTCCCGACTTGGAGAGTCAGTCCCTTTAACCTCCTGTTTGGCCCAGTTTGCAATTTCTGCGGAAGATGAACAGGAATAGCGAGAACCAATGAGAGACTAGCTGGAGGTGTCTGGACGGGCAAATTTAACTCTCATTTCCCACCAGGAAGAGGAATTAACCAAAGGCTCAGCTTGCCGTGCCGGAACCAGATTAGGGCCTGAAGCCATCCTGCGGTGTTGCGGCCAGCTCAAAAGAAAGCGAGTTGAAGAAAGGAGCTCAGGGGCACTGTAATTCACAAACCTGCAGAGTTATAAATGACAGCTATCGTCCAAAAATATACTGAAGTAAGGCTGCCAAGAGGACTTGAAAGCGGTGCAGAATTGCAGGAAACCGATTTCAGGAGGTAGACTGGAATTCAATTGAAAGCATAGGAAAAGAGGCAGAACGTCCACAATGATGCACTTGGCCAAAAAGGGCGTATGCGTTTTTTCCTGAATATATTCAGGAAAAAACGCATACGCCCTTTTTGGCCAACAAAGCAAGCTTGCAAAGGAAATCTGCACTACAATGAAGTCTCACTTCCCCCCGGTCAAAAGGGCCATCTGAAAAACGTGTAAAATCCAGAAAGGCAGGACAGGCCATGGAGAACTGGGAGCCTTGTTATGCTGATGGGCGGGATGTAAATTGCCAACAGACACTCGGGAGAAGTGTATGGTGTTTCCTGAAACATCTAAAAAACAAAGCAACAGAGCCTAGGGCACTTCCACTTATGGTCCTATAGCTTAGGGAAATTAAAATCAAAAAGACACAGCCACCCCAAAGTTTGGGACGCCTCTGTTTACAAGAACCTCGTTTACAGTACAAGTTCAACATCGCAGAAAGTGAAAAATGGATAAAGAAGTTGTGGTACTTACGTACAATGCAGTATCACTCAACAATGAAATCTATGTCATCAGGCCCGTAGCAGCATAATGAGTGGATTCAGGTACGATGATTCTAACTGAAATAAGTCACACAGAAAAAGAAACATCATAAGATATCACTAATACACAGAATGTAAACTTGGCTACACAGGAACTGAATTCCAAAACAGAACAGGGTCTCAAATTTAGAAAACCAACTTATGCTTGCTTAAGGGGAAAGGTGAGTTGGGGTGCTGCATAAAACCAGAGATTGAAATGATCACAGATAAAGTTCCTTAAGCCAAATATGGAATAGACAAGAGCTACTCCTTGCTCAACGAAATGGACTCAACACCGCATATTAAATGCCTAAGAATGTACCTGACTAGTAAGTATCTTAAAACCTATGGATTGCTATGTCTCCGAAAGAGAATCAAGCATGTGTACAGGGGCATAAACGCAGCAGTGATAGGATTGGAGAGGTTCGGTGAGCAAATGAAGACCCTTTGAAGTCATATTGCATGGTACCCATTCCACGGGTTTCAACTACCCACGTTTAAGGTATTCTTCCTTCAGCTAAAACATGCATGTGGAACCTAGAGTACGATCAACCATGTGATCGGGAAACGTGTTCAAATATGTCTCAGTTTTCATACCCTGGTACTTGGGTGCAACATTCCAGACGCTTTACTAACACCCTCCCGACTTGGAGAGTCAGTCCCTTTAACCTCCTGTTTGGCCCAGTTTGCAATTTCCGCGGAAGATGAACAGGAATAGCGAGAACCAATGAGAGACTAGCTGGAGGTGTCTGGACGGGCAAATTTAACTCTCATTTCCCACCAGGAAGAGGAATTAACCAAAGGCTCAGCGTGCCGTGCCGGAACCAGATTAGGGCCTGAAGCCATCCTGCGGTGTTGCGGCCAGCTCAAAAGAAAGCGAGTTGAAGAAAGGAGCTCAGGGGCACTGTAATTCACAAACCTGCAGAGTTATAAATGACAGCTATCGTCCAAAAATATACTGAAGTAAGGCTGCCAAGAGGACTTGAAAGCGGGGCAGAATTGCAGGAAACCGATTTCAGGAGGTAGACTGGAATTGCATTGAAAGCATAGGAAAAGAGGCAGAACGTCCACAATGATGCACTTGGCCAAAAAGGGCGTATGCGTTTTTTCCTGAATATATTCAGGAAAAAACGCATACGCCCTTTTTGGCCAACCAAGCAAGCTTGCAAAGGAAATCTGCACTACAATGAAGTCTCACTTCCCCCCGGTCAAAAGGGCCATCTGAAAAAAGTGTAAAATCCAGAAAGGCAGGACAGGCCATGGAGAACTGGGAGCCTTGTTATGCTGATGGGCGGGATGTAAATTGCCAACAGACACTCGGGAGAAGTGTATGGTGTTTCCTGAAACATCTAAAAAACAAAGTAACAGAGCCTAGGGCACTCCCACTTATGGTCCTATAGCTTAGGGAAATTAAAATCAAAAAGACACAGCCACCCCAAAGTTTGGGACGCCTCTGTTTACAAGAACCTCGTTTACCGTACAAGTTCAATATCACAGAAAGTGAAAAATGGATAAAGTACTTGTGGTACTTACGTACAATGCAGTATCACTCAGCAATGAAATCTATGTCATCAGGCCCGTAACAGCATAATGAGTGGATTCAGGTACGATGATTCTAACTGAAATAAGTCACACAGAAAAAGAAACATCATAAGATATCACTAATACACAGAATGTAAACTTGGCTACACAGGAACTGAATTCCAAAACAGAACAGTGTCTCAAATTTAGAAAACCAACTTATGCTTGCTTAAGGGGAAAGGTGAGTTGGGGTGCTGCATAAAACCAGAGATTGAAATGAGCACAGATAAAGTTCCTTAAGCCAAATATGGAATAGACAAGAGCTACTCCTTGCTCAACGAAATGGACTCAACGCCCCATATTAAACGCCTAAGAATGTACCTGACTAGTAAGTATCTTAAAACCTATGGATTTCTATGTATCCGAAAGAGAATCAAGCGTGTGTACAGGGGCATAAACGCAGCAGTGATAGGATTGGAGAGGTTCGGTGAGCAAATGAAGACCCTTTGAAGTCATATTGCATGGTACCCATTCCACGGGTCTCAACTCTCCAGGTTTAAGGTATTCTTCCTTCAGCTAAAACATGCATGTGGAACCCAGAGTATGATCAACCGTGTGAACGGGAGACGTGTTCAAATATGTCTCAGTTTTCCTCCCCTGGTACTCGGGTGCAACATTCCAGATGCTTTACTAACCCTCTCCGCACTTGGAGAGTCAGCGCCTTTAACCTCCTGTTTGGCCCAGTTTGCAATTTCTGCGGAAGATGAACAGGAATAACGAGAACCAATGAGAGACTAGCTGGAGGTGTCTGGACGGGCAAATTTAACTCTCATTTCCCACCAGGAAGAGGAATTAACCAAAGGCTCAGCGTGCCGTGCCGGAACCAGATTAGGGCCTGAAGCCATCCTGCGGTGTTGCGGCCAGGTCACAAGAAAGCGAGTTGAAGAAAGGAGCTCAGGGGCACTGTAATTCACAAACCTGCAGAGTTATAAATGACAGCTATCGTCCAAAAATATACTGAAGTAAGGCTGCCAAGAGGACTTGAAAGTGGGGCAGAATTGCAGGAAACCGATTTCAGGAGGTAGACTGGAATTGCATTGAAAGCATAGGAAAAGAGGCAGAACGTCCACAATGATGCACTTGGCCAAAAAGGGCGTATGCGTTTTTTCCTGAATATATTCAGGAAAAAACGCATACGCCCTTTTTGGCCAACCAAGCAAACTTGCAAAGGAAATCTGCACTACAATGAAGTCTCAATTCCCCCCGGTCAAAAGGGCCATCTGAAAAAAGTGTAAAATCCAGAAAGGCAGGACAGGCCATGGAGAACTGGGAGCCTTTTTATGCTGATGGGAGGGATGTAAATTGCCAACAGCCACTCGGGAAAAGTGTATGGTGTTTCCTGAAACATCTAAAAAACAAAGCAACAGAGCCTAGGGCACTTCCACTTATGGTCCTATAGCTTTGGGAAATTAAAATCAAAAAGACACAGCCACCCCAAAGTTTGGGACGCCTCTGTTTACAAGAACCTCGTTTACCGTACAAGTTCAATATCACAGAAAGTGAAAAATGGATAAAGAACTTGTGGTACTTACGTACAATGCAGTATCACTCAGCAATGAAATCTATGTCATCAGGCCCGTAGCAGCATAATGAGTGGATTCAGGTAAGATGATTCTAACTGAAATAAGTGACACAGAAAAAGAAACATCATAAGATATCACTAATACACGGAATGTAAACTTGGCTACACAGGAACTGAATTCCAAAACAGAACAGGGTCTCAAATTTAGAAAACCAACTTATGCTTGCTTAAGGGGAAAGGTGAGTTGGGGTGCTGCATAAAACCAGAGATTGAAATGAGCACAGATAAAGTTCCTTAAGCCAAATATGGAATAGACAAGAGCTACTCCTTGCTCAACGAAATGGACTCAACACCCCATATTAAACGCCTAAGAATGTACCTGACTAGTAAGTATCTTAAAACCTATGGATTGCTATGTCTCCGAAAGAGAATCAAGCGTGTGTACAGGGGCATAAACGCAGCAGTGATAGGATTGGAGAGGTTCGGTGAGCAAATGAAGACCCTTTGAAGTCATATTGCATGGTACCCATTCCACGGGTTTCAACTACCCAGGTTTAAGGTATTCTACCTTCAGCTAAAACATGCATGTGGAAACTAGAGTATGATCAACCATGTGATCGGGAGACGTGTTCAAATATGTCTCAGTTTTCGTACCCTGGTACTCGGGTGCAACATTCCAGACGCTTTACTAACACCCTCCCGACTTGGAGAGTCAGTCCCTTTAACCTCCTGTTTGGCCCAGTTTGCAATTTCTGTGGAAGATGAACAGGAATAGCGAGAACCAATGAGAGACTAGCTGGAGGTGTCTGGACGGGCAAATTTAACTCTCATTTCCCACCAGGAAGAGGAATTAACCAAAGGCTCAGCGTGCCGTGCTGGAACCAGATTAGGGCCTGAAGCAATCCTGCGGTGTTGCGGCCAGCTCACAAGAAAGCGAGTTGAAGAAAGGAGCTCAGGGGCACTGTAATTCACAAACCTGCAGAGTTATAAATGACAGCTATCGTCCAAAAATATACTGAAGTAAGGCTGCCAAGAGGACTTGAAAGCGGGGCAGAATTGCAGGAAACCGATTTCAGGAGGTAGACTGGAATTGCATTGAAAGCATAGGAAAAGAGGCAGAACGACCACAGTGATGCACTTGGCCAAAAAGGGCGTATGCGTTTTTTCCTGAATATATTCAGGAAAAAACGCATACGCCCTTTTTGGCCAACCAAGCAAGCTTGCAAAGGAAATCTGCACTACAATGAAGTCTCACTTCCCCCCGGTCAAAAGGGCCATCTGAAAAAAGTGTAAAATCCAGAAAGGCAGGACAGGCCATGGAGAACTGGGAGCCTTGTTATGCTGATGGGCGGGATGTAAATTGCCAACAGACACTCGGGAGAAGTGTATGGTGTTTCCTGAAACATCTAAAAAACAAAGGAACAGAGCCTAGGGCACTTCCACTTATGGTCCTATAGCTTAGGGAAATTAAAATCAAAAAGACACAGCCACCCCAAAGTTTGGGACGCCTCTGTTTACAAGAACCTCGTTTACCGTACAAGTTCAATATCACAGAAAGTGAAAAATGGATAAAGAACTTGTGGTACTTACGTACAATGCAGTATCACTCAGCAATGAAATCTGTATCATCAGGCCCGTAGCAGCATAATGAGTGCATTCAGGTACAATGATTCTAACTGATATAAGTCACACAGGAAAAGAAACATCATAAGATATCACTAATACACGGAATGTAAACTTGGCTACACAGGAACTGAATTCCAAAACAGAACAGGGTCTCAAATTTAGAAAACCAACTTATGCTTGCCTAAGGGGAAAGGTGAGTTGGGGTGCTGCATAAAACCAGAGATTGAAATGAGCACAGATAAAGTTACTTAAGCCAAATATGGAATAGACAAGAGCTACTCCTTGCTCAACGAAATGGACTCAACATCCCATATTACACGCCTAAGAATGTACCTGACTAGTAAGTATCTTAAAACCTATGGATTGCTATGTCTCCAAAAGAGAATGAAGCGTGTGTACAGGGGCATAAACGCAGCAGTGATAGGATTGGAGAGGTTCAGTGAGCAAATGAAGACCCTTTGAAGTCATATTGCATGGTACCCATTCCACGGGTCTCAACTCTCCAGGTTTAAGGGATTCTTCCTTCAGCTAAAACATGCATGTGGAACCCAGAGAATGATCCACCGTGTGATCGGGAGACGTGTTCAAATATGTCTCAGTTTTCGTCCCCTGGTACTCGGCTGCAACATTCCAGACGCTTTACTAACACTCTTTCGACTTGGAGAGTCAGTGCCTTTAACCTCCTGTTTGGCCCAGTTTGCAATTTCTGCGGAAGATGAACAGGAATAGGGAGAAACAATGAGAGACTAGCTGGAGGTGTCTGAACGGGCAAATTTAACTCTCATTTCCCACCAGGAAGAGGAATTAACCAAAGGCTCAGCGTGCCATGCCGGAACCAGATTAGGGCCTGAAGCAATCCTGCGGTGTTGCGGCCAGCTCACAAGAAAGCGAGTTGAAGAAAGGAGCTCAGGGGCACTGTAATTCACAAACCTGCAGAGTTATAAATGACAGCTATCGTCCAAAAATATACTGAAGTAAGGCTGCCAAGAGGACTTGAAAGCGGGGCAGAACTGCAGGAAACCGATTTCAGGAGGTAGACTGGAATTGCATTGAAAGCATAGGAAAAGAGGCAGAACGTCCACAATGATGCACTTGGCCAAAAAGTGCGTATGCGTTTTTTCCTGAATATATTCAGGAAAAAACGCATACGCCCTTTTTGGCCAACCAAGCAAGCTTGCAAAGGAAATCTGCACTACAATGAAGTCTCACTTCCCCCCGGTCAAAAGGGCCATCTGAAAAAAGTGTAAAATCCAGAAAGGCAGGACAGGCCATGGAGAACTGGGAGCCTTGTTATGCTGATGGGCGGGATGTAAATTGCCAAGACACACTCGGGAGAAGTGTATGGTGTTTCCTGAAACATCTAAAAAACAAAGCAACAGAGCCTAGGGCACTTCCACTTATGGTCCTATAGCTTAGGGAAATTAAAATCAAAAAGACACAGCCACCCCAAAGTTTGGGACGCCTCTGTTTACAAGAACCTCGTTTACAGTACAAGTTCAACATCGCAGAAAGTGAAAAATGGATAAAGAAGTTGTGGTATTTACTTACAAAGCAATATCACTCAGCAATGAAATCTATGTCATCAGGCCCTTAGCAGCACAATGAGTGGATTCAGGTATGATGATTCTAACTGAAATAAGTCACACAGAAAAAGAAACATCATAAGATATCAGTAATACACGGAATGTAAACTTGGCTACACAGGAACTGAATTACAGAACAGAACAGGGTCTCAAATTTAGAAAACCAACTTATGCTTGCTTAAGGGTAAAGGTGAGTTGGGGTGCTGCATAAAACCAGAGATTGAAATGAGCACAGATAAAGTTCCTTAAGCCAAATATGGAATAGACAAGAGCTACTCCTTGCTCAACGAAATGGACTCAACACCGCATATTAAACGCCTAAGAATGTACCTGACTAGTAAGTATCTTAAAACCTATGGATTGCTATGTCTCCGAAAGAGAATCAAGCATGTGTACACGGGCATAAACGCAGCAGTGATAGGATTGGAGAGGTTCGGTGAGCAAATGAAGACCCTTTGAAGTCATATTGCATGGTACCCATTCCACGGGTTTCAACTACCCAGGTTTAAGGTATTCTACCTTCAGCTAAAACATGCATGTGGAAACTAGAGTATGATCAACCATGTGATCGGGAAACGTGTTCAAATATGTCTCAGTTTTCGTACCCTGGTACTCGGGTGCAACATTCCAGACGCTTTACTAACACCCTCCCGACTTGGAGAGTCAGTCCCTTTAACCTCCTGTTTGGCCCAGTTTGCAATTTCTGTGGAAGATGAACAGGAATAGCGAGAACCAATGAGAGACTAGCTGGAGGTGTCTGGACGGGCAAATTTAACTCTCATTTCCCACCAGGAAGAGGAATTAACCAAAGGCTCAGCTTGCCGTGCCGGAACCAGATTAGAGCCTGAAGCCATCCTGCGGTGTGGCGGCCAGCTCAAAAGAAAGCGAGTTGAAGAAAGGAGCTCAGGGGCACTGTAATTCACAAACCTGCAGAGTTATAAATGACAGCTATCGTCCAAAAATATACTAAAGTAAGGCTGCCAAGAGGACTTGAAAGCGGGGCAGAATTGCAGGAAACCGATTTCAGGAGGTAGACTGGAATTGCATTGAAAGCATAGGAAAAGAGGCAGAACGTCCACAATGATGCACTTGGCCAAAAAGGGTGTATGCGTTTTTTCCTGAATATATTCAGGAAAAAACGCATACGCACTTTTTGGCCAACCAAGCAAGCTTGCAAAGGAAATCTGCACTACAATGAAGTCTCACTTCCCCCCGGTCAAAAGTGCCATCTGAAAAAAGTGTAAAATCCAGAAAGGCAGGACAGGCCATGGAGAACTGGGAGCCTTGTTATGCTGATGGGCGGGATGTAAATTGCCAAGAGACACTCGGGAGAAGTGTATGGTGTTTCCTGAAACATCTAAAAAACAAAGCAACAGAGCCTAGGGCACTTCCACTTATGGTCCTATAGCTTAGGGAAATTAAAATCAAAAAGACACAGCCACCCCAAAGTTTGGGACGCCTCTGTTTACAAGAACCTCGTTTACAGTACAAGTTCAACATCGCAGAAAGTGAAAAATGGATAAAGAAGTTGTGGTATTTACTTACAAAGCAATATCACTCAGCAATGAAATCTATGTCATCAGGCCCTTAGCAGCACAATGAGTGGATTCAGGTATGATGATTCTAACTGAAATAAGTCACACAGAAAAAGAAACATCATAAGATATCAGTAATACACGGAATGTAAACTTGGCTACACAGGAACTGAATTACAGAACAGAACAGGGTCTCAAATTTAAAAAACTAACTTATGCTTGCTTAAGGGTAAAGGTGAGTTGGGGTGCTGCATAAAACCAGAGATTGAAATGAGCACAGATAAAGTTCCTTAAGCCAAATATGGAATAGACAAGAGCTACTCCTTGCTCAACGAAATGGACTCAACACCGCATATTAAACGCCTAAGAATGTACCTGACTAGTAAGTATCTTAAAACCTATGGATTGCTATGTCTCCGAAAGAGAATCAAGCATGTGTACAGGGGCATAAACGCAGCAGTGATAGGATTGGAGAGGTTCGGTGAGCAAATGAAGACCCTTTGAAGTCATATTGCATGGTACCCATTCCACGGGTTTCAACTACCCAGGTTTAAGGTATTCTACCTTCAGCTAAAACATGCATGTGGAAACTAGAGTATGATCAACCATGTGATCGGGAAACGTGTTCAAATATGTCTCAGTTTTCGTACCCTGGTACTCGGGTGCAACATTCCAGACGCTTTACTAACACCCTCCCGACTTGGAGAGTCAGTCCCTTTAACCTCCTGTTTGGCCCGGTTTGCAATTTCTGTGGAAGATGAACAGGAATAGCGAGAACCAATGAGAGACTAGCTGGAGGTGTCTGGACGGGCAAATTTAACTCTCATTTCCCACCAGGAAGAGGAATTAACCAAAGGCTCAGCTTGCCGTGCCGGAACCAGATTAGGGCCTGAAGCCATCCTGCGGTGTTGCGGCCAGCTCAAAAGAAAGCGAGTTGAAGAAAGGAGCTCAGGGGCACTGTAATTCACAAACCTGCAGAGTTATAAATGACAGCTATCGTCCAAAAATATACTGAAGTAAGGCTGCCAAGAGGACTTGAAAGCGGGGCAGAATTGCAGGAAACCGATTTCAGGAGGTAGACTGGAATTGCATTGAAAGCATAGGAAAAGAGGCAGAACGTCCACAATGATGCACTTGGCCAAAAAGGGCGTATGCGTTTTTTCCTGAATATATTCAGGAAAAAACGCATACGCCCTTTTTGGCCAACCAAGCAAGCTTGCAAAGGAAATCTGCACTACAATGAAGTCTCACTTCCCCCCGGTCAAAAGGGCCATCTGAAAAAAGTGTAAAATCCAGAAAGGCAGGACAGGCCATGGAGAACTGGTAGCCTTGTTATGCTGATGGGAGGGATGTAAATTGCCAACAGACACTCGGGAGAAGTGTATGGTGTTTCCTGAAACATCTAAAAAACAAAGCAACAGAGCCTAGGGCACTTCCACTTATGGTCCTATAGCTTAGGGAAATTAAAATCAAAAAGACACAGCCACCCCAAAGTTTGGGACGCCTCTGTTTACAAGAACCTCGTTTACCGTAAAAGTTCAACATCGCAGAAAGTGAAAAATGGATAAAGAAGTTGTGGTATTTACTTACAAAGCAATATCACTCAGCAATGAAATCTATGTCATCAGGCCCTTAGCAGCACAATGAGTGGATTCAGGTATGTTGATTCTAACTGAAATAAGTCACACAGAAAAAGAAACATCATAAGATATCAGTAATACACGGAATGTAAACTTGGCTACACAGGAACTGAATTACAGAACAGAACAGGGTCTCAAATTTAGAAAACCAACTTATGCTTGCTTAAGGGTAAAGGTGAGTTGGGGTGCTGCATAAAACCAGAGATTGAAATGAGCACAGATAAAGTTCCTTAAGCCAAATATGGAATAGACAAGAGCTACTCCTTGCTCAACGAAATGGACTCAACACCGCATATTAAACGCCTAAGAATGTACCTGACTAGTAAGTATCTTAAAACCTATGGATTGCTATGTCTCCGAAAGAGAATCAAGCATGTGTACAGGGGCATAAACGCAGCAGTGATAGGATTGGAGAGGTTCGGTGAGCAAATGAAGACCCTTTGAAGTCATATTGCATGGTACCCATTCCACGGGTTTCAACTACCCAGGTTTAAGGTATTCTACCTTCAGCTAAAACATGCATGTGGAAACTAGAGTATGATGAACCATGTGATCGGGAAATGTGTTCAAATATGTCTCAGTTTTCATACCCTGGTACTCGGGTGCAACATTCCAGACGCTTTACTAACATCCTCCCGACTTGGAGAGTCAGTCCCTTTAACCTCCTCTTTGGCCCAGTTTGCAATTTCTGTGGAAGATGAACAGGAATAGCGAGAACCAATGAGAGACTAGCTGGAGGTGTCTGGACGGGCAAATTTAACTCTCATTTCCCACCAGGAAGAGGAATTAACCAAAGGCTCAGCTTGCCGTGCCGGAACCAGATTAGGGCCTGAAGCCATCCTGCGGTGTTGCGGCCAGCTCAAAAGAAAGCGAGTTGAAGAAAGGAGCTCAGGGGCACTGTAATTCACAAACCTGCAGAGTTATAAATGACAGCTATCGTCCAAAAATATACTAAAGTAAGGCTGCCAAGAGGACTTGAAAGCGGGGCAGAATTGCAGGAAACCGATTTCAGGAGGTAGACTGGAATTGCATTGAAAGCATAGGAAAAGAGGCAGAACGTCCACAATGATGCACTTGGCCAAAAAGGGCGTATGCGTTTTTTCCTGAATATATTCAGGAAAAAACGCATACGCCCTTTTTGGCCAACCAAGCAAGCTTGCAAAGGAAATCTGCACTACAATGAAGTCTCACTTCCCCCCGGTCAAAAGGGCCATCTGAAAAAAGTGTAAAATCCAGAAAGGCAGGACAGGCCATGGAGAACTGGGAGCCTTGTTATGCTGATGGGAGGGATGTAAATTGCCAACAGACACTCGGGAGAAGTGTATGGTGTTTCCTGAAACATCTAAAAAACAAAGCAACAGAGCCTAGGGCACTTCCACTTATGGTCCTATAGCTTAGGGAAATTAAAATCAAAAAGACACAGCCACCCCAAAGTTTGGGACGCCTCTGTTTACAAGAACCTCATTTACCGTACAAGTTCAATATCACAGAAAGTGAAAAATGGATAAAGAAGTTGTGGTACTTACGTACAATGCAGTATCACTAAACAATGAAATCTATGTCATCAGGCCCGTAGCAGCATAATGAGTGGATTCAGGTACGATGACTCTAACTGAAATAAGTCACACAGAAAAAGAAACATCATAAGATATCACTAATACACAGAATGTAAACTTGGCTACACAGGAACTGAATTCCAAAACAGAACAGGGTCTCAAATTTAGAAAACCAACTTATGCTTGCTTAAGGGGAAAGGTGAGTTGGGGTGCTGCATAAAACCAGAGATTGAAATGAGCACAGATAAAGTTCCTTAAGCCAAATATGGAATAGACAAGAGCTACTCCTTGCTCAACGAAGTGGACTCAACACCCCATATTAAATGCCTAAGAATGTACCTGACTAGTAAGTATCTTAAAACCTATGGATTGCTATGTCTCCGAAAGAGAATCAAGCATGTGCACAGGGGCATAAACGCAGCAGTGATAGGATTGGAGAGGTTCGGTGAGCAAATGAAGACCCTTTGAAGCCATATTGCATGGTACCCATTCCACGGGTCTCAACTACCCAGGTTTAAGGTATTCTACCTTCAGCTAAAACATGCATGTGGAACCTAGAGTATGATCAACCATGTAAACGGGCGACGTGTTCAATTATGTCTCAGTTGTCCTCCCCTGGTACTCGGGTGCAACATTCCTGACACTTTCCTAACACTCTCCTGACTTGGAGAGTCAGTCCCTTTAACCTCCTGTTTGGCCCAGTTTGCAATTTCTACGGAAGATGAACAGGAATAGCGAGAACCAATGAGAGACTAGCTGGAGGTGTCTGGAGGGGTAAATTTAACTCTCATTTCCCACCAGGAAGAGGAATTAACCAAAGGCTCAGTGTGCCGTGACGGAACCAGATTAGGGCCTGAAGCCATCCTGCGGTGTTGTGGCCAGGTCACAAGAAAGCGAGTTGAAGAAAGGAGCTCAGGGGCACTGTAATTCACAAACCTGCAGAGTTATAAATGACAGCTATCGTCCAAAGATATACTGAAGTAAGGCTGCCAAGAGGACTTGAAAGCGGGGCAGAATTGCAGGAAACCGATTTCAGGAGGTAGACTGGAATTGCATTGAAAGCATAGGAAAAGAGGCAGAACGTCCACAGTGATGCACTAGGCCAAAAAGGGCGTATGCGTTTTTTCCTGAATATATTCAGGAAAAAACGCATACGCACTTTTTGGCCAACCAAGCAAGCTTGCAAAGGAAATCTGCACTACAATGAAGTCTCACTTCCCCCCGGTCAAAAGGGCCATCTGAAAAAAGTGTAAAATCCAGAAAGGCAGGACAGGCCATGGAGAACTGGGAGCCTTGTTATGCTGATGGGCGGCATGTAAATTGCCAACAGACACTTGGGAGAAGTGTATGGTGTTTCCTGAAACATCTAAAAAACAAAGCAACAGAGCCTAGGGCACTTCCACTTATGGTCCTATAGCTTAGGGAAATTAAAATCAAAAAGACACAGCCACCCCAAAGTTTGGGACGCCTCTGTTTACAAGAACCTCGTTTACCGTACAAGCTCAATATCACAGAAAGTGAAAAATGGATAAAGAACTTGTGGTACTTTCGTACAATGCAGTATCACTCAGCAATGAAATCTATGTCATCAGGCCCGTAGAAGCATAATGAGTGGATTCAGGGACGATGATTCTAACTGAAATAAGTCACACAGAAAAAGAAACATCATAAGATATCAGTAATACACGGAATGTAAACTTGGCTACACAGGAACTGAATTACAGAACAGAACAGGGTCTCAAGTTTAGAAAACCAACTTATGCTTGCTTAAGGGGGAAAATGAGTTGGGGTGCTGCATAAAACCAGAGTTTGAAATTAGCACAGATACCATTCAATAAGCCAAATATGTAATAGACAAGACCTACCCCTTGCTCAACAAAATGGACTCAACAATGAGGTATCACCTCACACCTGATAGAATGGGCATCATGAGAAAATCTACAAACAAAAATGCTGGAAAGGGTGTGGAGAAAAGGAACCCTCTTCCACTATTGTTGGGAATATAAATTGATACAGTCACTACGGAGAACAATATGGAGTTTCTTAAGAAACTAACAGTAGAATTACCATATGATACAGCAATCCCAGTACTGGACATATACCCAGACAAAACCATAAATCAAAACGAGACATTCACCGCAATGTTCATTGCATCACTATTTACAATATCGAGGTAATGGAAGCAACCTAAATGCCCACAGACAGACGAATGCATAAAGCTGTGGTACATATATAAAATGGAATATTACTAAGCCATGAAAAGGAATGAAATTGGGTCATTTGTAGAGACGTCGATGGATCTAGAGACTGTCATACAGAGTGAAGAAAGTCAGAAAGAGAAAAACAAATCTTGTATATTCATGCATATATGTGGAACCTAGAAAAACTGTACAGATTAACCATTTTGCAAGGCATAAATAGAGCAACAGATGTAGACAACAAATGTATGGACAACAAGGGGGGAAAGCTGTTGGGGGGGTGGTGGTGGGAGGAGTTGAGAGACTGGGATTGGCATGTATACATTTATATGTATAAAATAGATAACCAATAAGAACCTGCTGTATAAAAATATAAAATAAAATTCAAAATTAAAAAGAAATAAAATTTAAAAAATAAAACAGAAAAAACAATTATTCCCTTCACATACATGTATTTATATGAATAAATTACTTCCATGCTTATATCTGTAAATACAAAAAAGAGGAATAAAATCTACCTTGAAGCAAAAACGAAAAAGAGAAAAAAAACACAGAACCCACCAGTTCCACAGAAGAAAACCGTATCAGGGCACTTGCTCCAGTTGTAAACAATTCTGAAGTTGGCCAGTGGTGGGGAATCGTCTCCCATTCAGCCAGCAGCCCCCACGCAACAAGCGTCCTCATTGCAAAGCTGGGGCACCGTGCCGAGGCATCTGTGAGTAAACGTGAGCTGAGCCCCAGGCCAGTTGCTGCTGAACTATTCCCACCCGTCCCAGGTAAAACACCTGAATATATACAAGGACTTGAAAGCCTAGAGGAAGGGCCATAGAGCCACACGAGTGACAGCATGCCGGCCGACTTGGTGCCTGCAGGCCAGCCAGGATGGTCCTGGCCCTGGGTGCTCTTCTGGAAGATTTCCATTTCCCTGCCTGAGATACCCGTCCTGTCCCTGCCCCCACTGCTTTTTTCCTTCCTCACCTCTGCCCAGGGAGAAATTCCAGCAGCAGGTATGGGTGACACATCCTCTTCTTTAACAGGTGGCAGCCTGGCAACTGCTGCAGAAAGTCCAGCAGAGCCCCACTCACACTGGGCCACCCACAAAGCCGTGGCCTCTCACTCCCTCCCACCAGCCCAGCCCCGAGACTGCTGACAGGGCAGAGAAAATGGCGTCAGGCACGGCTGCAGGGGCTCTTGCTGCCTGGAGTGGTATTTATATTGATCTCAACCCAGGCACACCTGGGGAGGGCTGGCCCGCACGGTAAGGCTGCCCAGGTCAGCCAATCATCACCCCTCAGGGGCTCACAGTTGCAGAAAATGGAACTTGCTGAACCGGCCAGGTCCAAGGAACAGGTGTGGGCTCCTGAGAGTCAGGATAGACAAGGGGCTGCAGCTTTGGCTTGTTTTCTAATCATTTTATCTGGCCCATGAGTGGGAGACAACGTCAAGAAAACCCTCTCCTTATGAGAGGAACCCAGGAGTCAGGGAGAGGAGGGGTGGGTGGTGGTTGGAGACAGAGGCCTGGTGCCCCGGGTGCAGTGGAAGTCTCTGGAAGACCAGGTGGAGGGAGGCCGCACAGAGTGATGCCCAGGGTCACAGACCTGTCGCAGCTGCTATTTGTTAGTTCAAGTCCTGCTCTGAGGTGCTCTGTGTCAGCTCTGAGCGACAGGTGAGCTGGGGGTGCTCTGCAATGAGGGCTATGTGCACGGTTCCTGTGTGCCCAGCCCTGCCACGGTACCTGCAAGGGTAGCTCTGTATCCTGGGAAGGGCCTGACCACGAGAGCCCCGTGGGCTGGGGTGGGGGTGGGGTACCTGCCCAGGTGAGCTCCATATTCTGGGATTGGTCTGACCACGAGAGCCCCATGGGCTGCTGGGGACCTGGTAAAGGATGTCAGGACAGTCAGTGAAGCCACCGAGGATATACCTCCAGTTGCTCCTAATTCCTACACCCTGCTGGTCATTCTACCAACCACCAGGACATGGTATTCTGTATTAGTCTTCAATGATGCCTTCTTTTGTATTCCATTAGTCCCAGAGTCACAAGAAATTTTGGCTTGTGAGTGGCAGGACTCAACATACAACTAAAACAATACTTCCGGGCCGTCTTGCCCCAAGGGTGCAAAAATTCCCACACCATCTTTGGGGAAAGCTTAGCTAAAGACCTAAAAGTTCTACCTCTGGAAAAGGAAACCCTCCTTCAGTACGCAGACGACATTCTGATCGCCAGCCCTACTAAGGAGGCCTCTGAACTACCAAGCCAATAAAGGATAGAAGTTGTCCAAGAAAAAGCTCAAATATCACAGACTGCGGTGACCTGCCTGGGCTTCATTCTCACAGAAGGTCGGAGAAGCCCATCCCAGGAAAGGGAAGAAACCATTTGCAGCCTTACCCCTTTCTAAAACTAGAAGACAGCTTAGGGGTTCCTGGGGAGGCCAGGGTTTGCTGCTTCTGGATCCCTAACTACAGTCTACTAGCTGGGCCTCTATATGAAACACTGAAAGGAAAAGATGATGATCCTTTTGAATAGAATCCAGAAGTGGCCTTTCAAGAATGGAAAGAGCAGTCAATTCAGACCCTTGCCCTGGAACTCCCTAATTTAGCTAAACCCTTTGACCTTTACATTCCCGGTGAAAGGTGAATCGCCATTGGAGAATTAGTGCAAAAACTGGGACCACTTGAAATGGAACAATGCAAGAATGCCATCCAGGTAGGATAAACTACGGTCACCAAGGGGCTTGGCCCACTGCCGCATCTGGCCAAGATACTGGCAGTATCTAAAAACCTGGAAATCAGCAGCCCAAAAGGCCACCTCCCTCCTAAGGGAAAAGGACCCCACGTGGTGTTCCTAACCACCAACCATGCCCTGAAGTTGCAGGGTTCGCTCCGTGGGCACACCGACCTCGAGTGAGGAGGCCCTCCAACTCCAACATCCAGAGAGATAACCGGGGGCAACAGGGCACCATGACGATTCGTGTGAACATCACTTGACCTGGAGTTTCTCTCATAAAACAACAAGAGTGTGTCCCAAAAGAGCAGACTACTGCTTGCAGGACTTACTGCACCCAGAGGGGAGCTAATAATCTTGGCGGGGGAACCGTATATCACACTGTCACCATAGAAAAGCCTACAGACACCGTGATGATGGTGGCCAATAAGACCGGCTGGACTCCTGTTTACTTCAAAAGGCTGTTGACTCAGTGGTCATCATGGTCCTTGATCACCACTGACCCTGGACTGTCTGGGAGTTGAGCGGGCAGGGCTCTGACACCTGGTGCTGTTTGTACGTTAATTCAGGGGCCTAATTGAAGAAAGCGCAGACTACTGGTCAGAGCATCTAGGCTGGCAGAAACGGTCAGCCTAAGGTGGCCGAACAAATGTGGGGCGGGGTGAAACCGGCCCCCACAGCGTCTCTGCACATCTCTTTCCTGGACCCTTAAAGGTCATTAGAATCTATAACACTTCCAATGCTGGTGCTCAGGTGGACGAGCAGGGAGGCAGGGGACCTGGGGACAATCAACGTCACCTGGAGGCTGCTGGAGAGAAGCTCTGACCCTCGCCCCCGGGTATTAGGGCTCCCAACTCAGCACTCAGCAGTTACAGAAGAAGTGTCTGCACCCTCAGCACTCCAAGAATGAGGAACGGGACAAAAGGCAGAGGAGGGGTTTGTCCCCAGCAAAGCCCATTAAAAATCCCTGGGAGATAAAAATAGAATCTGGGCAATAAAGTCAAGTCTAACCTTTTTTATCCTTTGTGCTTTGTCTAATTTCACGTGCTCCTAGGGTCCCGCATGCAGAGGTTCCACACCTGGCACTTCAGACCAGATTTCCTAGTGCAGAATGGCTGGGTCGACACCTCAGCTCCTGGGGCCCAGTGCAGACTCCGCGATATAGAGCCTGAGCTGCAGCCAACCTGGCCCTCGAGAGCTCCGCCCCCTCCCTCCCACTGACTCTGACAGGATCTCTACACAGCAGCCCAGCCCACAGCCCACGGGGTAGTGCATGCTCTCACCTCTCCATTCTCTGATCAAAATATAAAGTTTCCTTTGCTTGTGAACCAAACTCAGTCTCGATCTGTTGGCCCCAATGACACTGGGCAGGGGGACACTTGTTGGGGTCCACTCTGGAGGATCAGTAACAGAAATTGAGACTATTGTAACCTCAATGAACAGATGTGTGAGCCAAACTGTAGTTAACATAGAACAGTGTATAAGGCTCGGGTAAAATAAGATGTTTCTAACACTTCCATTTGATATTTCCATCACTTTATTATAAGCAAGTTCAGTGAAAAGGTTTGTCTTATTTGTCAGGTCAATATTAGAGAAACGAAGTGATTTCTTTCCAAGGATGTACATCTAATAATCTTGGTTAAAGCTTCAATCTTGTTTTAAATGCTTTTCCATTGAAAATGATACCTCTCTTTCAGCTCCCCCATTTCTGAGAAGTATAAAATCTTATAATTTATTATTACCAAAGGGGAAAGGTGGGAGGAGGGATAAATTAACAGTTTGGGATTAACACATACACACTGCTATGTATAAAATAGATCATCAACAAGGAACTACTGTATAGCACAGGGAACTACACTCAACATTTTGCAATAACCTATAAGGGGAAATAATCTGAAAAAGAATAGATATTTTTATTGACATCATCTATCAATGACAGTTAAAGTGTAACCTAAGGGAAGCTGGTGGTGAGTGCTTCTGACCCTGAAGACTTCAATCATCTAAAGTTTGGACTCTGCCTACTTCCCAAGGCCCTTAATGAACATATGTGTAGCCGTAGCTTAAAAAATTCCCCAGTTTGGGTTTCGGGGAGACACTGATTTTGAAAAAGCCCTGGTGTTCTCCTTACATGAATGGGACTCTTCCTACTGCTAAAACATGTCTGTCACACCCAGAGGATGGTATACCGTCTGATCGGGAAGAGTTTGGAAAAGGCATCTCATCTCCTCATCTCCTGGTGCTCGGGTTCACCCCTCCAGAGTCTTTATTAACAGTCTCCCCACTTGGAGATGTCAGCACTGTCAACATCCTGTTGCGTACAGTTTGGAATTTGTCCAGAGGATGAAGCGGAAGGATGAGGAACAATGAGAGACAAGTCCTAGGTGTTCAGACAGGGACATGTCACTCTAATTTCCAATCAGGAAGACGAATTGACCAAAGGCTAGGGTTGCCCATGGAAACAGTATAGGGCTTGAGGAAATCCCGCTGCTTTGTGGCCAGTTCCCATAAACACAAGTTGAACAATGGAACTCAGGGGCAGTAAAATTCACAAAACTGCAGAGTTGAAAATATCCATCACTGAAAAATGTCTTGAGGAAAGTCAGAGAAAAGGACTTGTAAGCAAGGGAGAATGGCAGGAAAGGGATTTGAGGAGGTAGAAAGGACTCGCCATTAAGCACAAGAAAAGGAGCTGAACATTGCCAACATTGCAGTTGGCCAAAAAGGGTGTATGCGTTTTTTTCTGTATATATTCAAGAAAAGGGCATACACTTTTTTAGCCAACCAAACAGGTGGGCACTGGAAGTCAATACTACAAAAGATATCACTTCGCATCAGTCAGAAGAGCCATCCTCATAAAGCGTAAACAACAGAAATGCAGGACAGGGCAAGGAGAAGAGGGAGCCCTGTGAGACTTATAGTGGAAATGTATATTGCCAACGGCCATTCTGGAGAAGTGTATTGTGTTTACTAAAACATCTAAAAAATGAGCTACAGAGCATAGGGCACTTGCACTCATGGGCGTATATCTTGAGAAAAACAAAAATCGAGAGGACACAGGCACCCCAATGTTTACCCCCTCTCTGTTTAAAAGATCCTCAACTAGGATATAACTTAAATGTCTCTGGAGGGAAAAAATGGGTAGAGATGTGGTACTTAGGTAGAGTGGAATATTATTCAGCCTGGAAATCAATGAAATATGGCCAGTTGTAACAACTCTGGAGGAGTTACGTATGATCTTTCTAAGTGACAGAATTCAAAAAGAAAAAGACACATATCATAAGATATCACTTAAAGGTGGAATCCAAAATGGCTACACATGAAATAAATTACAAAACAAAAACATAGTCAAATATGTAGAAAACACGCATAAGGCTGCTAAACGGGAAAGGTGGGGAGGGGTGAGGCATCACCCAGGAGTTTGAAATTAGCAAAGATACCATTCCAAATACCAAACTGATAATCAACAAGGCCTACACTGTAGCTAAAAGAACTGCACTCAGCACACTCAAGTCACCGGAAAAGAATATATACGACTGGTAAGAATCTGAAAAAGAATTTACTGATGTCTCTCTGTACGTGAATCAAGTGGATGTACAGCAGCAAGAAACAGAGCTTTGAAAATCAGCTGTAACCAATATAGTAATAAATTGAAAAAAATAAACGACAGAGAGACAGAGAAAACCTCTTACAACTTTTCCTCAGGGCCGGTGATGCAACATGGATTGAACACATCTAGACCCACAGCAGGATGAGACATAAGGCTGGAAACTGTTTGCGCTAAGAGAAATGTGAGGTTGGGTGAGGAAATGCACACCCTTTAAAGTAATACTACCTGGTACCCATTCAATGGGTCCCAAATATGCAGGTTCAAGGGATCTTCCTACAGCTAAAACATGCATGGAAAACCCAGAGGACTGTACACCATGTGATCAGGAGATGTGTCTAAAATGCAGCTCATTTATCCTCTCCTGGTGCTCCTGTTCACCATTCCAGCCACGTTACTTAGAATCTCCCCACTTGGAGAATCAGCACATTTCAACTTCTGTTTCACACATTTTGCAAATTGTGAGGAGGATGAACGGGGAACCAATGAGAGAATAGTTGTAGGGGTTTGGACGGGCACATATCACTCTAATTTCCCATTAAGAATAAGAATTGAAAAAAGGCTCAGCCCGCCTCGCCCGAGCCAAAATAGGGCCTGAAGCAATCCTGCGGGTTTGAGGCCAGCTCACAAAAGAGCAACTTAAAAAATGGAGCTCAGGGTCACTGCAATTCACAAACCTGCAGAGTTATAAATGAAAACTAACGTCCAAAAATATGTTGAGGTAAGGCAAAGAAGAGGATCTGAATGCAAGACAGAATTGCAAGAAACAGATTTCAAGAGATAGATTGGACTCGTCTTTAAAGCACATGAAAAGCGGCAGAATTTCGACAATGATGCAGTTGGCCCAAAAGGGCGTATGCGTTTTTTCCTGATTATATCCAGGAAAAAACGCATACGCACTTTATGGGCAACGAAGCAAGCAAGCAATGCAAATGTGCACAACAAAGAAGTCTCATTTCCCACTGGTCAAAAGGGCCATCCTAAAAAATTGTAAAAACCAGAAATGCAGGACAGGCCATGGAGAACAGGGAGCCTTTATACGCTGATGGGCAGTGTGTGAACTGCCGAGAGCCACTCTGGAGAAGTGTATGGTGGTTCCTAAATCATCTAAAAAACAGAGCTACAGAGCATAGGACACTTCCAATCATGGGAGTATATCTAGGGAAGTCTAAAAATCAACAAGACACAAGCACACTACAGTTTAGGGCTACTCTGTTTACAAGAACCTCAACTTCAGTATACCTTAAATATCCCAGGAAAGAGAGCAATGGATAAAGAAGATGTGGTACTTATGTACAATGGAATATTTCTTCACCATGAAATCAATGTAATAAGGCTAGTAGAAGGATAAAGAGTGGATTTAGGTCCGATAATACTACTTGAAATAAGTCAAACAGAAAAGAAACATATCATAAGATATCACTTATAGAGGGAGGGTAAATATGGCTGCACAAGAAATGAATTACAGAACAGAACAGTGTCTCACATTTAGAAAACACACTTATTTCAGCTTAAGGGGAAAGGAGAGGTGGGGTGATGCATAAAACCAGAGTTTGAAATTAGCACAGATACCGTTCAATAAACCAAATAGATATTAGACAAGATCTACACCTTGCTCAATGAACTGGCCTCAACACACCCTATACACCGCAGAGAAATATATCTGAGTAATAAGAATCTTAAAACCCATGTATTGATATATCTCCATAAGGGAATCAAGTGTGTGCAGAGTGGGACAAACACAGCAGTGAAAATGAGCTAAACCCCATTATAGAAATAAATTTTAAAAACAAAACGCAGAAACAATGAAAGAGAGAAAAATTCTTATAAAATTCGCTCAGGGGCTGTGATGCAACCTGGATTGACCACATATAAACCCACAGCTGGATAAGACATAAGGCTGGACACTTGGGGCTGAGAGGATTGATGAGCTTTGGTGAGCAACTGCCAAAAGTTTAATGCAATACTTCATGCTACTCATTCCAAGGGTCCCAACACTCCAGGTTGAAGGGAATCTTCCTACAGCTAAACCATGCTTGGGAAACCCAGCGACTGGTATACCATATGATCGGGAAAGGTTTCTAAAACGCACCTCATTTTTCCTCTCCTGGGGCTCCGGATCGACATTCCAGCCGCTTTACCAAAAATATCCCCACATGGAGAGTCAATGCCTTTAAGTTCTGGTATCGCACAGTCTGCAGTTAGTGCGGAGGATGAATGGGAATAGGGGGAACCAGTGAGAAACTAGCTGTAGCGGTTTCAATGGGCACATGTCACTCTAAATTCACATCAGTAAGAAGAATAAACCAAAGGCACAGCAAGGTGCCCCAGAAGAAGAATAGGGCCTGAAGGAATCCTGTGGTTATGAGGCAAGATCACAAAAATAAGAGCTGAAAAATGGAGCTAAGGGCCACTGCAATTCAAAAACCTGCAGAGTTATAAAGGCCAACTATTTTCAAAAAATATATTGAGGTAAGGCTATGAAGAGGCATTGAAAGCAAGGCAGAATTGCAGGAAAACGATTTCAGGAGGTAGACTGGAATTGCATTTAAAGCATAGGAAAAGAGGCAGAACGTCCACAATGATTCACTTGGCCAAAAAGGGCGTATGCCTTTTTTCCTGAATTTATTCAGGAAAAAAGGCATACGCCCTTTTTGGCCAACCAAGCAAGCTTGCAAAGGAAATCTGCACTACAATGAAGTCTCACTTCCCCCTGGTCAAAAGGGCCATCTGAAAAAAGTGTAAAATCCAGAAAGGCAGGACAGGCCATGGAGAACTGGGAGCCTTGTTATGCTGATGGGCGGGATGTAAATTGCCAACAGCCACTCGGGAGAAGTGTATGGTGTTTCCTGAAACATCTAAAAAACAAAGCAACAGAGCCTAGGGCACTTCCACTTATGGTCCTATAGCTTAGGGAAATTAAAATCAAAAAGACACAGCCACCCCAAAGTTTGGGACGCCTCTGTTTACAAGAACCTCATTTACCGTACAAGTTCAATATCACAGAAAGTGAAAAATGGATAAAGAAGTTGTGGTACTTACGTACAATGCAGTATCACTCAACAATGAAATCTATGTCATCAGGCCCGTAGCAGCATAATGAGTGGATTCAGGTACGATGATTCTAACTGAAATAAGTCACACAGAAAAAGAAACATCATAAGATATCACTAATACACAGAATGTAAACTTGGCTACACAGGAACTGAATTCCAAAACAGAACAGGGTCTCAAATTTAGAAAACCAACTTATGCTTGCTTAAGGGGAAAGGTGAGTTGGGGTGCTGCATAAAACCAGAGATTGAAATGAGCACAGATAAAGTTCCTTAAGCCAAATATGGAATAGACAAGAGCTACTCCTTCCTCAACGAAATGGACTCAACACCCCATATTAAACGCCTAAGAATGTACCTGACTAGTAAGTATCTTAAAACCTATGGATTGCTATGTATCCAAAAGAGAATCAAGCATGTGTACAGGGGCATAAACGCAGCAGTGATAGGATTGGAGAGGTTCGGTGAGCAAATGAAGACCCTTTGAAGTCATATTGCATAGTACCCATTCCACGGGTTTCAACTACCCAGGTTTAAGGTATTCTACCTTCAGCTAAAACATGCATGTGGAAACTAGAGTATGATCAACCATGTGATCGGGAAACGTGTTCAAATATGTCTCAGTTTTCGTACCCTGGTACTCGGGTGCAACATTCCAGACGCTTTACTAACATCCTCCCGACTTGGAGAGTCAGTCCCTTTAACCTCCTCTTTGGCCCAGTTTGCAATTTCTGTGGAAGATGAACAGGAATAGCGAGAACCAATGAGAGACTAGCTGGAGGTGTCTGGACGGGCAAATTTAACTCTCATTTCCCACCAGGAAGAGGAATTAACCAAAGGCTCAGCTTGCCGTGCCGGAACCAGATTAGGGCCTGAAGCCATCCTGCGGTGTTGCGGCCAGGTCACAAGAAAGCGAGTTGAAGAAAGGAGCTCAGGGGCACTGTAATTCACAAACCTGCAGAGTTATAAATGACAGCTATCGTCCAAAAATATACTGAAGTAAGGCTGCCAAGAGGACTTGAAAGCGGGGCAGAATTGCAGGAAACCGATTTCAGGAGGTAGACTGGAATTGCATTGAAAGCATAGGAAAAGAGGCAGAACGTCCACAATGATGCACTTGGCCAAAAAGGGCGTATGCGTTTTTTCCTGAATATATTCAGGAAAAAATGCATACGCCCTTTTTGGCCAACCAAGCAAGCTTGCAAAGGAAATCTGCACTACAATGAAGTCTCACTTCCCCCCGGTCAAAAGGGCCATCTGAAAAAAGTGTAAAATCCAGAAAGGCAGGACAGGCCATGGAGAACTGGGAGCCTTGTTATGCTGATGGGCGGAATGTAAATTGCCAACAGACACTCGGGAGAAGTGTATGGTGTTTCCTGAAACATCTAAAAAACAAAGCAACAGAGCCTAGGGCACTTCCACTTATGGTCCTATAGCTTAGGGAAATTAAAATCAAAAAGACACAGCCACCCCAAAGTTTGGGACGCCTCTGTTTACAAGAACCTCGTTTACAGTACAAGTTCAACATCGCAGAAAGTGAAAAATGGATAAAGAAGTTGTGGTATTTACTTACAAAGCAATATCACTCAGCAATGAAATCTATGTCATCAGGCCCTTAGCAGCACAATGAGTGGATTCAGGTATGATGATTCTAACTGAAATAAGTCACACAGAAAAAGAAACATCATAAGATATCAGTAATACACGGAATGTAAACTTGGCTACACAGGAACTGAATTACAGAACAGAACAGGGTCTCAAATTTAGAAAACCAACTTATGCTTGCTTAAGGGGAAAGGTGAGTTGGGGTGCTGCATAAAACCAGAGATTGAAATGAGCACAGATAAAGTTCCTTAAGCCAAATATGGAATAGACAAGAGCTACTCCTTGCTCAACGAAATGGACTCAACACCGCATATTAAACGCCTAAGAATGTACCTGACTAGTAAGTATCTTAAAACCTATGTATTGCTATGTCTCCGAAAGAGAATCAGGCATGTGTACAGGGGCATAAACGCAGCAGTGATAGGATTGGAGAGGTTCGGTGAGCAAATGAAGACCCTTTGAAGTCATATTGCATAGTACCCATTCCACGGGTTTCAACTACCCAGGTTTAAGGTATTCTTCCTTCAGCTAAAACATGCATGTGGAACCTAGAGTATGATCAACCATGTGATCGGGAAACGTGTTCAAATATGTCTCAGTTTTCGTACCCTGATACTCGGGTGCAACTTTCCAGACGCTTTACTAACACCCTCCCGACTTGGAGAGTCAGTCCCTTTAACCTCCTGTTTGGCCCAGTTTGCAATTTCTGCGGAAGATGAACAGGAATAGCGAGAACCAATGAGAGACTAGCTGGAGGTGTCTGGACGGGCAAATTTAACTCTCATTTCCCACGAGGAAGAGGAATTAACCAAAGGCTCAGCGTGCCGTGCCGGAACCAGATTAGGGCCTGAAGCCATCCTGCGGTGTTGCGGCCAGCTCAAAAGAAAGCGAGTTGAAGAAAGGAGCTCAGGGGCACTGTAATTCACAAACCTGCAGAGTTATAAATGACAGCTATCGTCCAAAAATATACTGAAGTAAGGCTGCCAAGAGGACTTGAAAGCGGGGCAGAATTGCAGGAAACCGATTTCAGGAGGTAGACTGGAATTGCATTGAAAGCATAGGAAAAGAGGCAGAACGTCCACAATGATGCACTTGGCCAAAAAGGGCGTATGCGTTTTTTCCTGAATATATTCAGGAAAAAACGCATACGCCCTTTTTGGCCAACCAAGCAAGCTTGCAAAGGAAATCTGCACTACAATGAAGTCTCACTTCCCCCCGGTCAAAAGGGCCATCTGAAAAAAGTGTAAAATCCAGAAAGGCAGGACAGGCCATGGAGAACTGGGAGCCTTGTTATGCTGATGGGCGGAATGTAAATTGCCAACAGACACTCGGGAGAAGTGTATGGTGTTTCCTGAAACATCTAAAAAACAAAGCAACAGAGCCTAGGGCACTTCCACTTATGGTCCTATAGCTTAGGGAAATTAAAATCAAAAAGACACAGCCACCCCAAAGTTTGGGACGCCTCTGTTTACAAGAACCTCGTTTACAGTACAAGTTCAACATCGCAGAAAGTGAAAAATGGATAAAGAAGTTGTGGTATTTACTTACAAAGCAATATCACTCAGCAATGAAATCTATGTCATCAGGCCCTTAGCAGCACAATGAGTGGATTCAGGTATGATGATTCTAACTGAAATAAGTCACACAGAAAAAGAAACATCATAAGATATCAGTAATACACGGAATGTAAACTTGGCTACACAGGAACTGAATTACAGAACAGAACAGGGTCTCAAATTTAGAAAACCAACTTATGCTTGCTTAAGGGGAAAGGTGAGTTGGGGTGCTGCATAAAACCAGAGATTGAAATGAGCACAGATAAAGTTCCTTAAGCCAAATATGGAATAGACAAGAGCTACTCCTTGCTCAACGAAATGGACTCAACACCGCATATTAAACGCCTAAGAATGTACCTGACTAGTAAGTATCTTAAAACCTATGTATTGTTATGTCTCCGAAAGAGAATCAAGCATGTGTACAGGGGCATAAACGCAGCAGTGATAGGATTGGAGAGGTTCGGTGAGCAAATGAAGACCCTTTGAAGTCATATTGCATAGTACCCATTCCACGGGTTTCAACTACCCAGGTTTAAGGTATTCTTCCTTCAGCTAAAACATGCATGTGGAACCTAGAGTATGATCAACCATGTGATCGGGAAACGTGTTCAAATATGTCTCAGTTTTCGTACCCTGGTACTCGGGTGCAACATTCCAGACACTTTACTAACACCCTCCCGACTTGGAGAGTCAGTCCCTTTAACCTCCTGTTTGGCCCAGTTTGCAATTTCTGCGGAAGATGAACAGGAATAGCGAGAACCAATGAGAGACTAGCTGGAGGTGTCTGGACGGGCAAATTTAACTCTCATTTCCCACGAGGAAGAGGAATTAACCAAAGGCTCAGCGTGCCGTGCCGGAACCAGATTAGGGCCTGAAGCCATCCTGCGGTGTTGCGGCCAGCTCAAAAGAAAGCGAGTTGAAGAAAGGAGCTCAGGGGCACTGTAATTCACAAACCTGCAGAGTTATAAATGACAGCTATCGTCCAAAAATATACTGAAGTAAGGCTGCCAAGAGGACTTGAAAGCGGGGCAGAATTGCAGGAAACCGATTTCAGGAGGTAGACTGGAATTGCATTGAAAGCATAGGAAAAGAGGCAGAACGTCCACAATGATGCACTTGGCCAAAAAGGGCGTATGCGTTTTTTCCTGAATATATTCAGGAAAAAACGCATACGCCCTTTTTGGCCAACCAAGCAAGCTTGCAAAGGAAATCTGCACTACAATGAAGTCTCACTTCCCCCCGGTCAAAAGGGCCATCTGAAAAAAGTGTAAAATCCAGAAAGGCAGGACAGGCCATGGAGAACTGGGAGCCTTGTTATGCTGATGGGCGGAATGTAAATTGCCAACAGACACTCGGGAGAAGTGTATGGTGTTTCCTGAAACATCTAAAAAACAAAGCAACAGAGCCTAGGGCACTTCGACTTATGGTCCTATAGATTAGGGAAATTAAAATCCAAAAGACACAGCCACCCCAAAGTTTGGGACGCCTCTGTTTACAAGAACCTCGTTTACAGTACAAGTTCAACATCGCAGAAAGTGAAAAATGGATAAAGAAGTTGTGGTATTTACTTACAAAGCAATATCACTCAGCAATGAAATCTACGTCATCAGGCCCTTAGCAGCACAATGAGTGGATTCAGGTATGATGATTCTAACTGAAATAAGTCACACAGAAAAAGAAACATCATAAGATATCAGTAATACACGGAATGTAAACTTGGCTACACAGGAACTGAATTACAGAACAGAACAGGGTCTCAAATTTAGAAAACCAACTTATGCTTGCTTAAGGGTAAAGGTGAGTTGGGGTGCTGCATAAAACCAGAGATTGAAATGAGCACAGATAAAGTTCCTTAAGCCAAATATGGAATAGACAAGAGCTACTCCTTGCTCAACGAAATGGACTCAAAACCGCATATTAAACGCCTAAGAATGTATCTGACTAGTAAGTATCTTAAAACCTATGGATTGTTATGTCTCCAAAAGAGAATCAAGCATGTGTACAGGGGCATAAACGCAGCAGTGATAGGATTGGAGAGGTTCGGTGAGCAAATGAAGACCCTTTGAAGTCATATTGCATAGTACCCATTCCACGGGTTTCAACTACCCAGGTTTAAGGTATTCTTCCTTCAGCTAAAACATGCATGTGGAACCTAGAGTATGATCAACCATGTGATCGGGAAACGTGTTCAAATATGTCTCAGTTTTCGTACCCTGGTACTCGGGTGCAACATTCCAGACACTTTACTAACACCCTCCCGACTTGGAGAGTCAGTCCCTTTAACCTCCTGTTTGGCCCAGTTTGCAATTTCTGCGGAAGATGAACAGGAATAGCGAGAACCAATGAGAGACTAGCTGGAGGTGTCTGGACGGGCAAATTTAACTCTCATTTCCCACGAGGAAGAGGAATTAACCAAAGGCTCAGCGTGCCGTGCCGGAACCAGATTAGGGCCTGAAGCCATCCTGCGGTGTTGCGGCCAGGTCACAAGAAAGCGAGTTGAAGAAAGGAGCTCAGGGGCACTGTAATTCACAAACCTGCAGAGTTATAAATGACAGCTATCGTCCAAAAATATACTGAAGTAAGGCTGCCAAGAGGACTTGAAAGCGGGGCAGAATTGCAGGAAACCGATTTCAGGAGGTAGACTGGAATTGCATTGAAAGCATAGGAAAAGAGGCAGAACGTCCACAATGATGCACTTGGCCAAAAAGGGCGTATGCGTTTTTTCCTGAATATATTCAGGAAAAAACGCATACGCCCTTTTTGGCCAACCAAGCAAGCTTGCAAAGGAAATCTGCACTACAATGAAGTCTCACTTCCCCCCGGTCAAAAGGGCCATTTGAAAAAAGTGTAAAATCCAGAAAGGCAGGACAGGCCATGGAGAACTGGGAGCCTTTTTATGCTGATGGGAGGGATGTAAATTGCCAACAGCCACTCGGGAGAAGTGTATGGTGTTTCCTGAAACATCTAAAAAACAAAGCAACAGAGCCTAGGGCACTTCCACTTATGGTCCTATAGCTTAGGGAAATTAAAATCAAAAAGACACAGCCACCCCAAAGTTTGGGACGCCTCTGTTTACAAGAACCTCATTTACCGTACAAGTTCAATATCACAGAAAGTGAAAAATGGATAAAGAAGTTGTGGTACTTACGTACAATGCAGTATCACTCAACAATGAAATCTATGTCATCAGGCCCGTAGCAGCATAATGAGTGGATTCAGGTACGATGATTCTAACTGAAATAAGTCACACAGAAAAAGAAACATCATAAGATATCACTAATACACAGAATGTAAACTTGGCTACACAGGAACTGAATTCCAAAACAGAACAGGGTCTCAAATTTAGAAAACCAACTTATGCTTGCTTAAGGGGAAAGGTGAGTTGGGGTGCTGCATAAAACCAGAGATTGAAATGAGCACAGATAAAGTTCCTTAAGCCAAATATGGAATAGACAAGAGCTACTCCTTCCTCAACGAAATGGACTCAACACCCCATATTAAACGCCTAAGAATGTACCTGACTAGTAAGTATCTTAAAACCTATGGATTGCTATGTCTCCAAAAGAAAATCAAGCGTCTGTACAGGGGAAAAAACGCAGCAGTGATAGGATTAGAGAAGTTCGGTGAGCAAATGAAGACCCTTTGAAGTCATATTGCATAGTACCCATTCCACGGGTTTCAACTACCCAGGTTTAAAGTATTCTACCTTCAGCTAAAACATGCATGTGGAACCTAGAGTATGATCAACCATGTGATCGGGAAACGTGTTCAAATATGTCTCAGTTTTCGTACCCTGGTACTCGGGTGCAACTTTCCAGATGCTTTACTAACACCCTCCCGACTTGGAGAGTCAGTCCCTTTAACCTCCTGTTTGGCCCAGTTTGCAATTTCTGCGGAAGATGAACAGGAATAGCGAGAACCAATGAGAGACTAGCTGGAGGTGTCTGGACGGGCAAATTTAACTCTCATTTCCCACCAGGAAGAGGAATTAACCAAAGGCTCAGCGTGCCGTGCCGGAACCAGATTAGGGCCTGAAGCCATCCTGCGGTGTTGCGGCCAGGTCACAAGAAAGCGAGTTGAAGAAAGGAGCTCAGGGGCACTGTAATTCACAAACCTGCAGAGTTATAAATGACAGCTATCGTCCAAAAATATACTGAAGTAAGGCTGCCAAGAGGACTTGAAAGCGGGGCAGAATTGCAGGAAACCGATTTCAGGAGGTAGACTGGAATTGCATTGAAAGCATAGGAAAAGAGGCAGAACGTCCACAATGATGCACTTGGCCAAAAAGGGCGTATGCGTTTTTTCCTGAATATATTCAGGAAAAAACGCATACGCCCTTTTTGGCCAACCAAGCAAGCTTGCAAAGGAAATCTGCACTACAATGAAGTCTCACTTCCCCCCGGTCAAAAGGGCCATCTGAAAAAAGTTTAAAATCCAGAAAGGCAGGACAGGCCATGGAGAACTGGGAGCCTTGTTATGCTGATGGGCGGGATGTAAATTGCCAACAGACACTCGGGAGAAGTGTATGGTGTTTCCTGAAACATCTAAAAAACAAAGCAACAGAGCCTAGGGCACTTCCACTTATGGTCCTATAGATTAGGGAAATTAAAATCAAAAAGACACAGCCACCCCAAAGTTTGGGACGCCTCTGTTTACAAGAACCTCGTTTACAGTACAAGTTCAACATCGCAGAAAGTGAAAAATGGATAAAGAAGTTGTGGTATTTACTTACAAAGCAATATCACTCAGCAATGAAATCTACGTCATCAGGCCCTTAGCAGCACAATGAGTGGATTCAGGTATGATGATTCTAACTGAAATAAGTCACACAGAAAAAGAAACATCATAAGATATCAGTAATACACGGAATGTAAACTTGGCTACACAGGAACTGAATTACAGAACAGAACAGGGTCTCAAATTTAGAAAACCAACTTATGCTTGCTTAAGGGTAAAGGTGAGTTGGGGTGCTGCATAAAACCAGAGATTGAAATGAGCACAGATAAAGTTCCTTAAGCCAAATATGGAATAGACAAGAGCTACTCCTTGCTCAACGAAATGGACTCAAAACCGCATATTAAACGCCTAAGAATGTATCTGACTAGTAAGTATCTTAAAACCTATGGATTGTTATGTCTCCAAAAGAGAATCAAGCATGTGTACAGGGGCATAAACGCAGCAGTGATAGGATTGGAGAGGTTCGGTGAGCAAATGAAGACCCTTTGAAGTCATATTGCATAGTACCCATTCCACGGGTTTCAACTACCCAGGTTTAAGGTATTCTTCCTTCAGCTAAAACATGCATGTGGAACCTAGAGTATGATCAACCATGTGATCGGGAAACGTGTTCAAATATGTCTCAGTTTTCGTACCCTGGTACTCGGGTGCAACATTCCAGACACTTTACTAACACCCTCCCGACTTGGAGAGTCAGTCCCTTTAACCTCCTGTTTGGCCCAGTTTGCAATTTCTGCGGAAGATGAACAGGAATAGCGAGAACCAATGAGAGACTAGCTGGAGGTGTCTGGACGGGCAAATTTAACTCTCATTTCCCACGAGGAAGAGGAATTAACCAAAGGCTCAGCGTGCCGTGCCGGAACCAGATTAGGGCCTGAAGCCATCCTGCGGTGTTGCGGCCAGGTCACAAGAAAGCGAGTTGAAGAAAGGAGCTCAGGGGCACTGTAATTCACAAACCTGCAGAGTTATAAATGACAGCTATCGTCCAAAAATATACTGAAGTAAGGCTGCCAAGAGGACTTGAAAGCGGGGCAGAATTGCAGGAAACCGATTTCAGGAGGTAGACTGGAATTGCATTGAAAGCATAGGAAAAGAGGCAGAACGTCCACAATGATGCACTTGGCCAAAAAGGGCGTATGCGTTTTTTCCTGAATATATTCAGGAAAAAACGCATACGCCCTTTTTGGCCAACCAAGCAAGCTTGCAAAGGAAATCTGCACTACAATGAAGTCTCACTTCCCCCCGGTCAAAAGGGCCATCTGAAAAAAGTGTAAAATCCAGAAAGGCAGGACAGGCCATGGAGAACTGGGAGCCTTTTTATGCTGATGGGAGGGATGTAAATTGCCAACAGCCACTCGGGAGAAGTGTATGGTGTTTCCTGAAACATCTAAAAAACAAAGCAACAGAGCCTAGGGCACTTCCACTTATGGTCCTATAGCTTAGGGAAATTAAAATCAAAAAGACACAGCCACCCCAAAGTTTGGGACGCCTCTGTTTACAAGAACCTCATTTACCGTACAAGTTCAATATCACAGAAAGTGAAAAATGGAAAAAGAAGTTGTGGTACTTACGTACAATGCAGTATCACTCAACAATGAAATCTATGTCATCAGGCCCGTAGCAGCATAATGAGTGGATTCAGGTACGATGATTCTAACTGAAATAAGTCACACAGAAAAAGAAACATCATAAGATATCACTAATACACAGAATGTAAACTTGGCTACACAGGAACTGAATTCCAAAACAGAACAGGGTCTCAAATTTGGAAAACCAACTTATGCTTGCTTAAGGGGAAAGGTGAGTTGGGGTGCTGCATAAAACCAGAGATTGAAATGAGCACAGATAAAGTTCCTTAAGCCAAATATGGAATAGACAAGAGCTACTCCTTCCTCAACGAAATGGACTCAACACCCCATATTAAACGCCTAAGAATGTACCTGACTAGTAAGTATCTTAAAACCTATGGATTGCTATGTCTCCAAAAGAAAATCAAGCGTCTGTACAGGGGGAAAAACGCAGCAGTGATAGGATTAGAGAAGTTCGGTGAGCAAATGAAGACCCTTTGAAGTCATATTGCATAGTACCCATTCCACGGGTTTCAACTACCCAGGTTTAAAGTATTCTACCTTCAGCTAAAACATGCATGTGGAACCTAGAGTATGATCAACCATGTGATCGGGAAACGTGTTCAAATATGTCTCAGTTTTCGTACCCTGGTACTCGGGTGCAACTTTCCAGATGCTTTACTAACACCCTCCCGACTTGGAGAGTCAGTCCCTTTAACCTCCTGTTTGGCCCAGTTTGCAATTTCTGCGGAAGATGAACAGGAATAGCGAGAACCAATGAGAGACTAGCTGGAGGTGTCTGGACGGGCAAATTTAACTCTCATTTCCCACCAGGAAGAGGAATTAACCAAAGGCTCAGCGTGCCGTGCCGGAACCAGATTAGGGCCTGAAGCCATCCTGCGGTGTTGCGGCCAGGTCACAAGAAAGCGAGTTGAAGAAAGGAGCTCAGGGGCACTGTAATTCACAAACCTGCAGAGTTATAAATGACAGCTATCGTCCAAAAATATACTGAAGTAAGGCTGCCAAGAGGACTTGAAAGCGGGGCAGAATTGCAGGAAACCGATTTCAGGAGGTAGACTGGAATTGCATTGAAAGCATAGGAAAAGAGGCAGAACGTCCACAATGATGCACTTGGCCAAAAAGGGCGTATGCGTTTTTTCCTGAATATATTCAGGAAAAAACGCATACGCCCTTTTTGGCCAACCAAGCAAGCTTGCAAAGGAAATCTGCACTACAATGAAGTCTCACTTCCCCCCGGTCAAAAGGGCCATCTGAAAAAAGTTTAAAATCCAGAAAGGCAGGACAGGCCATGGAGAACTGGGAGCCTTGTTATGCTGATGGGCGGGATGTAAATTGCCAACAGACACTCGGGAGAAGTGTATGGTGTTTCCTGAAACATCTAAAAAACAAAGCAACAGAGCCTAGGGCACTTCCACTTATGGTCCTATAGATTAGGGAAATTAAAATCAAAAAGACACAGCCACCCCAAAGTTTGGGACGCCTCTGTTTACAAGAACCTCGTTTACAGTACAAGTTCAACATCGCAGAAAGTGAAAAATGGATAAAGAAGTTGTGGTATTTACTTACAAAGCAATATCACTCAGCAATGAAATCTACGTCATCAGGCCCTTAGCAGCACAATGAGTGGATTCAGGTATGATGATTCTAACTGAAATAAGTCACACAGAAAAAGAAACATCATAAGATATCAGTAATACACGGAATGTAAACTTGGCTACACAGGAACTGAATTACAGAACAGAACAGGGTCTCAAATTTAGAAAACCAACTTATGCTTGCTTAAGGGTAAAGGTGAGTTGGGGTGCTGCATAAAACCAGAGATTGAAATGAGCACAGATAAAGTTCCTTAAGCCAAATATGGAATAGACAAGAGCTACTCCTTGCTCAACGAAATGGACTCAAAACCGCATATTAAACGCCTAAGAATGTATCTGACTAGTAAGTATCTTAAAACCTATGGATTGTTATGTCTCCAAAAGAGAATCAAGCATGTGTACAGGGGCATAAACGCAGCAGTGATAGGATTGGAGAGGTTCGGTGAGCAAATGAAGACCCTTTGAAGTCATATTGCATAGTACCCATTCCACGGGTTTCAACTACCCAGGTTTAAGGTATTCTTCCTTCAGCTAAAACATGCATGTGGAACCTAGAGTATGATCAACCATGTGATCGGGAAACGTGTTCAAATATGTCTCAGTTTTCGTACCCTGGTACTCGGGTGCAACATTCCAGACACTTTACTAACACCCTCCCGACTTGGAGAGTCAGTCCCTTTAACCTCCTGTTTGGCCCAGTTTGCAATTTCTGCGGAAGATGAACAGGAATAGCGAGAACCAATGAGAGACTAGCTGGAGGTGTCTGGACGGGCAAATTTAACTCTCATTTCCCACGAGGAAGAGGAATTAACCAAAGGCTCAGCGTGCCGTGCCGGAACCAGATTAGGGCCTGAAGCCATCCTGCGGTGTTGCGGCCAGGTCACAAGAAAGCGAGTTGAAGAAAGGAGCTCAGGGGCACTGTAATTCACAAACCTGCAGAGTTATAAATGACAGCTATCGTCCAAAAATATACTGAAGTAAGGCTGCCAAGAGGACTTGAAAGCGGGGCAGAATTGCAGGAAACCGATTTCAGGAGGTAGACTGGAATTGCATTGAAAGCATAGGAAAAGAGGCAGAACGTCCACAATGATGCACTTGGCCAAAAAGGGCGTATGCGTTTTTTCCTGAATATATTCAGGAAAAAACGCATACGCCCTTTTTGGCCAACCAAGCAAGCTTGCAAAGGAAATCTGCACTACAATGAAGTCTCACTTCCCCCCGGTCAAAAGGGCCATCTGAAAAAAGTGTAAAATCCAGAAAGGCAGGACAGGCCATGGAGAACTGGGAGCCTTTTTATGCTGATGGGAGGGATGTAAATTGCCAACAGCCACTCGGGAGAAGTGTATGGTGTTTCCTGAAACATCTAAAAAACAAAGGAACAGAGCCTAGGGCACTTCCACTTATGGTCCTATAGCTTAGGGAAATTAAAATCAAAAAGACACAGCCACCCCAAAGTTTGGGACGCCTCTGTTTACAAGAACCTCATTTACCGTACAAGTTCAATATCACAGAAAGTGAAAAATGGATAAAGAAGTTGTGGTACTTACGTACAATGCAGTATCACTCAACAATGAAATCTATGTCATCAGGCCCATAGAAGCATAATGAGTGGATTCAGGTACGATGATTCTAACTGAAATAAGTCACACAGAAAAAGAAACATCATAAGATATCACTAATACACAGAATGTAAACTTGGCTACACAGGAACTGAATTCCAAAACAGAACAGGGTCTCAAATTTAGAAAACCAACTTATGCTTGCTTAAGGGGAAAGGTGAGTTGGGGTGCTGCATAAAACCAGAGATTGAAATGAGCACAGATAAAGTTCCTTAAGCCAAATATGGAATAGACAAGAGCTACTCCTTGCTCAACGAAATGGACTCAACACCCCATATTAAACGCCTAAGAATGTACCTGACTAGTAAGTATCTTAAAACCTATGGATTGCTATGTCTCCAAAAGAAAATCAAGCGTCTGTACAGGGGGATAAACGCAGCAGTGATAGGATTGGAGAAGTTCGGTGAGCAAATGAAGACCCTTTGAAGTCATATTGCATAGTACCCATTCCACGGGTTTCAACTACCCAGGTTTAAGGTATTCTACCTTCAGCTAAAACATGCATGTGGAAACTAGAGTATGATCAACCATGTGATCGGGAAACGTGTTCAAATATGTCTCAGTTTTCGTACCCTGGTACTCGGGTGCAACTTTCCAGACGCTTTACTAACACCCTCCCGACTTGGAGAGTCAGTCCCTTTAACCTCCTGTTTGGCCCAGTTTGCAATTTCTGCGGAAGATGAACAGGAATAGCGAGAACCAATGAGAGACTAGCTGGAGGTGTCTGGACGGGCAAATTTAACTCTCATTTCCCACCAGGAAGAGGAATTAACCAAAGGCTCAGCGTGCCGTGCCAGAACCAGATTAGGGCCTGAAGCCATCCTGCGGTGTTGCGGCCAGGTCACAAGAAAGCGAGTTGAAGAAAGGAGCTCAGGGGCACTGTAATTCACAAACCTGCAGAGTTATAAATGACAGCTATCGTCCAAAAATATACTGAAGTAAGGCTGCCAAGAGGACTTGAAAGCGGGGCAGAATTGCAGGAAACCGATTTCAGGAGGTAGACTGGAATTGCATTGAAAGCATAGGAAAAGAGGCAGAACGTCCACAATGATGCACTTGGCCAAAAAGGGCGTATGCGTTTTTTCCTGAATATATTCAGGAAAAAACGCATACGCCCTTTTTGGCCAACCAAGCAAGCTTGCAAAGGAAATCTGCACTACAATGAAGTCTCACTTCCCCCCGGTCAAAAGGGCCATCTGAAAAAAGTGTAAAATCCAGAAAGGCAGGACAGGCCATGGAGAACTGGGAGCCTTGTTATGCTGATGGGCGGGATGTAAATTGCCAACAGACACTCGGGAGAAGTGTATGGTGTTTCCTGAAACATCTAAAAAACAAAGCAACAGAGCCTAGGGCACTTCCACTTATGGTCCTATAGATTAGGGAAATTAAAATCAAAAAGACACAGCCACCCCAAAGTTTGGGACGCCTCTGTTTACAAGAACCTCGTTTACAGTACAAGTTCAACATCGCAGAAAGTGAAAAATGGATAAAGAAGTTGTGGTATTTACTTACAAAGCAATATCACTCAGCAATGAAATCTATGTCATCAGGCCCTTAGCAGCACAATGAGTGGATTCAGGTATGATGATTCTAACTGAAATAAGTCACACAGAAAAAGAAACATCATAAGATATCAGTAATACACGGAATGTAAACTTGGCTACACAGGAACTGAATTACAGAACAGAACAGGGTCTCAAATTTAGAAAACCAACTTATGCTTGCTTAAGGGGAAAGGTGAGTTGGGGTGCTGCATAAAACCAGAGATTGAAATGAGCACAGATAAAGTTCCTTAAGCCAAATATGGAATAGACAAGAGCTACTCCTTCCTCAACGAAATGGACTCAACACCCCATATTAAACGCCTAAGAATGTACCTGACTAGTAAGTATCTTAAAACCTATGGATTGCTATGTCTCCAAAAGAAAATCAAGCGTCTGTACAGGGGGAAAAACGCAGCAGTGATAGGATTAGAGAAGTTCGGTGAGCAAATGAAGACCCTTTGAAGTCATATTGCATAGTACCCATTCCACGGGTTTCAACTACCCAGGTTTAAGGTATTCTACCTTCAGCTAAAACATGCATGTGGAACCTAGAGTATGATCAACCATGTGATCGGGAAACGTGTTCAAATATGTCTCAGTTTTCGTACCCTGGTACTCGGGTGCAACTTTCCAGACGCTTTACTAACACCCTCCCGACTTGGAGAGTCAGTCCCTTTAACCTCCTGTTTGGCCCAGTTTGCAATTTCTGCGGAAGATGAACAGGAATAGCGAGAACCAATGAGAGACTAGCTGGAGGTGTCTGGACGGGCAAATTTAACTCTCATTTCCCACGAGGAAGAGGAATTAACCAAAGGCTCAGCGTGCCGTGCCGGAACCAGATTAGGGCCTGAAGCCATCCTGCGGTGTTGCGGCCAGCTCACAAGAAAGCGAGTTGAAGAAAGGAGCTCAGGGGCACTGTAATTCACAAACCTGCAGAGTTATAAATGACAGCTATCGTCCAAAAATATACTGAAGTAAGGCTGCCAAGAGGACTTGAAAGCGGGGCAGAATTGCAGGAAACCAATTTCAGGAGGTAGACTGGAATTGCATTGAAAGCATAGGAAAAGAGGCAGAACGTCCACAATGATGCACTTGGCCAAAAAGGGCGTATGCGTTTTTTCCTGAATATATTCAGGAAAAAACGCATACGCCCTTTTTGGCCAACCAAGCAAGCTTGCAAAGGAAATCTGCACTACAATGAAGTCTCACTTCCCCCCGGTCAAAAGGGCCATCTGAAAAAAGTGTAAAATCCAGAAAGGCAGGACAGGCCATGGAGAACTGGGAGCCTTGTTATGCTGATGGGCGGGATGTAAATTGCCAACAGACACTCGGGAGAAGTGTATGGTGTTTCCTGAAACATCTAAAAAACAAAGCAACAGAGCCTAGGGCACTTCCACTTATGGTCCTATAGATTAGGGAAATTAAAATCAAAAAGACACAGCCACCCCAAAGTTTGGGACGCCTCTGTTTACAAGAACCTCGTTTACAGTACAAGTTCAACATCGCAGAAAGTGAAAAATGGATAAAGAAGTTGTGGTATTTACTTACAAAGCAATATCACTCAGCAATGAAATCTATGTCATCAGGCCCTTAGCAGCACAATGAGTGGATTCAGGTATGATGATTCTAACTGAAATAAGTCACACAGAAAAAGAAACATCATAAGATATCAGTAATACACGGAATGTAAACTTGGCTACACAGGAACTGAATTACAGAACAGAACAGGGTCTCAAATTTAGAAAACCAACTTATGCTTGCTTAAGGGTAAAGGTGAGTTGGGGTGCTGCATAAAACCAGAGATTGAAATGAGCACAGATAAAGTTCCTTAAGCCAAATATGGAATAGACAAGAGCTACTCCTTGCTCAACGAAATGGACTCAACACCGCATATTAAACGCCTAAGAATGTACCTGACTAGTAAGTATCTTAAAACCTATGGATTGCTATGTCTCCGAAAGAGAATCAAGCATGTGTACAGGGGCATAAACGCAGCAGTGATAGGACTGGAGAGGTTCGGTGAGCAAATGAAGACCCTTTGAAGTCATATTGCATAGTACCCATTCCACGGGTTTCAACTACCCAGGTTTAAGGTATTCTTCCTTCAGCTAAAACATGCATGTGGAACCTAGAGTATGATCAACCATGTGATCGGGAAACGTGTTCAAATATGTCTCAGTTTTCGTACCCTGGTACTCGGGTGCAACATTCCAGACACTTTACTAACACCCTCCCGACTTGGAGAGTCAGTCCCTTTAACCTCCTGTTTGGCCCAGTTTGCAATTTCTGCGGAAGATGAACAGGAATAGCGAGAACCAATGAGAGACTAGCTGGAGGTGTCTGGACGGGCAAATTTAACTCTCATTTCCCACGAGGAAGAGGAATTAACCAAAGGCTCAGCGTGCCGTGCCGGAACCAGATTAGGGCCTGAAGCCATCCTGCGGTGTTGCGGCCAGCTCAAAAGAAAGTGAGTTGAAGAAAGGAGCTCAGGGGCACTGTAATTCACAAACCTGCAGAGTTATAAATGACAGCTATCGTCCAAAGATATACTGAAGTAAGGCTGCCAAGAGGACTTGAAAGCGGGGCAGAATTGCAGGAAACCGATTTCAGGAGGTAGACTGGAATTGCATTGAAAGCATAGGAAAAGAGGCAGAACGTCCACAATGATGCACTTGGCCAAAAAGGGCGTATGCGTTTTTTCCTGAATATATTCAGGAAAAAACGCATACGCCCTTTTTGGCCAACCAAGCAAGCTTGCAAAGGAAATCTGCACTACAATGAAGTCTCACTTCCCCCCGGTCAAAAGGGCCATCTGAAAAAAGTGTAAAATCCAGAAAGGCAGGACAGGCCATGGAGAACTGGGAGCCTTTTTATGCTGATGGGAGGGATGTAAATTGCCAACAGCCACTCGGGAGAAGTGTATGGTGTTTCCTGAAACATCTAAAAAACAAAGCAACAGAGCCTAGGGCACTTCCACTTATGGTCCTATAGCTTAGGGAAATTAAAATCAAAAAGACACAGCCACCCCAAAGTTTGGGACGCCTGTGTTTACAAGAACCTCATTTACCGTACAAGTTCAATATCACAGAAAGTGAAAAATGGATAAAGAAGTTGTGGTACTTACGTACAATGCAGTATCACTCAACAATGAAATCTATGTCATCAGGCCCGTAGAAGCATAATCAGTGGATTCAGGTACGATGATTCTAACTGAAATAAGTCACACAGAAAAAGAAACATCATAAGATATCACTAATACACAGAATGTAAACTTGGCTACACAGGAACTGAATTCCAAAACAGAACAGGGTCTCAAATTTAGAAAACCAACTTATGCTTGCTTAAGGGGAAAGGTGAGTTGGGGTGCTGCATAAAACCAGAGATTGAAATGAGCACAGATAAAGTTCCTTAAGCCAAATATGGAATAGACAAGAGCTACTCCTTGCTCAACGAAATGGACTCAACACCCCATATTAAACGCCTAAGAATGTACCTGACTAGTAAGTATCTTAAAACCTATGGATTGCTATGTCTCCAAAAGAAAATCAAGAGTCTGTACAGGGGGATAAACGCAGCAGTGATAGGATTGGAGAAGTTCGGTGAGCAAATGAAGACCCTTTGAAGTCATATTGCATAGTACCCATTCCACGGGTTTCAACTACCCAGGTTTAAGGTATTCTACCTTCAGCTAAAACATGCATGTGGAAACTAGAGTATGATCAACCATGTGATCGGGAAACGTGTTCAAATATGTCTCAGTTTTCGTACCCTGGTACTCGGGTGCAACTTTCCAGACGCTTTACTAACACCCTCCCGACTTGGAGAGTCAGTCCCTTTAACCTCCTGTTTGGCCCAGTTTGCAATTTCTGCGGAAGATGAACAGGAATAGCGAGAACCAATGAGAGACTAGCTGGAGGTGTCTGGACGGGCAAATTTAACTCTCATTTCCCACCAGGAAGAGGAATTAACCAAAGGCTCAGCGTGCCGTGCCAGAACCAGATTAGGGCCTGAAGCCATCCTGCGGTGTTGCGGCCAGGTCACAAGAAAGCGAGTTGAAGAAAGGAGCTCAGGGGCACTGTAATTCACAAACCTGCAGAGTTATAAATGACAGCTATCGTCCAAAAATATACTGAAGTAAGGCTGCCAAGAGGACTTGAAAGCGGGGCAGAATTGCAGGAAACCGATTTCAGGAGGTAGACTGGAATTGCATTGAAAGCATAGGAAAAGAGGCAGAACGTCCACAATGATGCACTTGGCCAAAAAGGGCGTATGCGTTTTTTCCTGAATATATTCAGGAAAAAACGCATACGCCCTTTTTGGCCAACCAAGCAAGCTTGCAAAGGAAATCTGCACTACAATGAAGTCTCACTTCCCCCCGGTCAAAAGGGCCATCTGAAAAAAGTGTAAAATCCAGAAAGGCAGGACAGGCCATGGAGAACTGGGAGCCTTGTTATGCTGATGGGCGGGATGTAAATTGCCAACAGCCACTCGGGAGAAGTGTATGGTGTTTCCTGAAACATCTAAAAAACAAAGCAACAGAGCCTAGGGCACTTCCACTTATGGTCCTATAGATTAGGGAAATTAAAATCAAAAAGACACAGCCACCCCAAAGTTTGGGACGCCTCTGTTTACAAGAACCTTGTTTACAGTACAAGTTCAACATCGCAGAAAGTGAAAAATGGATAAAGAAGTTGTGGTATTTACTTACAAAGCAATATCACTCAGCAATGAAATCTATGTCATCAGGCCCTTAGCAGCACAATGAGTGGATTCAGGTATGATGATTCTAACTGAAATAAGTCACACAGAAAAAGAAACATCATAAGATATCAGTAATACACGGAATGTAAACTTGGCTACACAGGAACTGAATTCCAAAACAGAACAGGGTCTCAAAATTAGAAAACCAACTTATGCTTGCTTAAGGGTAAAGGTGAGTTGGGGTGCTGCATAAAACCAGAGATTGAAATGAGCACAGATAAAGTTCCTTAAGCCAAATATGGATTAGACAAGAGCTACTCCTTGCTCAATGAAATGGACTCAACACCGCATATTAAACGCCTAAGAATGTACCTGACTAGTAAGTATCTTAAAACCTATTTATTGCTATGTTTCCGAAAGAGAATCAAGCATGTGTACAGGGGCATAAACGCAGCAGTGATAGGATTGGAGAGGTTCGGTGAGCAAATGAAGACCCTTTGAAGTCATATTGCATGGTACCCATTCCACGGGTTTCAACTACCCAGGTTTAAGGTATTCTACCTTCAGCTAAAACATGCATGTGGAAACTAGAGTATGATCAACCATGTGATCGGGAAACGTGTTCAAATATGTCTCAGTTTTCGTACCCTGGTACTCGGGTGCAACATTCCAGACACTTTACTAACACCCTCCCGACTTGGAGAGTCAGTCCCTTTAACCTCCTGTTTGGCCCAGTTTGCAATTTCTGCGGAAGATGAACAGGAATAGCGAGAACCAATGAGAGACTAGCTGGAGGTGTCTGGACGGGCAAATTTAACTCTCATTTCCCACCAGGAAGAGGAATTAACCAAAGGCTCAGCGTGCCGTGCCGGAACCAGATTAGGGCCTGAAGCCATCCTGCGGTGTTGCGGCCAGGTCACAAGAAAGCGAGTTGAAGAAAGGAGCTCAGGGGCACTGTAATTCACAAACCTGCAGAGTTATAAATGACAGCTATCGTCCAAAAATATACTGAAGTAAGGCTGCCAAGAGGACTTGAAAGCGGGGCAGAATTGCAGGAAACCGATTTCAGGAGGTAGACTGGAATTGCATTGAAAGCATAGGAAAAGAGGCAGAACGTCCACAATGATGCACTTGGCCAAAAAGGGCGTATGCGTTTTTTCCTGAATATATTCAGGAAAAAACGCATACGCCCTTTTTGGCCAACCAAGCAAGCTTGCAAAGGAAATCTGCACTACAATGAAGTCTCACTTCCCCCCGGTCAAAAGGGCCATCTGAAAAAAGTGTAAAATCCAGAAAGGCAGGACAGGCCATGGAGAACTGGGAGCCTTTTTATGCTGATGGGAGGGATGTAAATTGCCAACAGCCACTCGGGAGAAGTGTATGGTGTTTCCTGAAACATCTAAAAAACAAAGCAACAGAGCCTAGGGCACTTCCACTTATGGTCCTATAGCTTAGGGAAATTAAAATCCAAAAGACACAGCCACCCCAAAGTTTGGGACGCCTCTGTTTACAAGAACCTCATTTACCGTACAAGTTCAATATCACAGAAAGTGAAAAATGGATAAAGAAGTTGTGGTACTTACGTACAATGCAGTATCACTCAACAATGAAATCTATGTCATCAGGCCCGTAGCAGCATAATGAGTGGATTCAGGTACGATGATTCTAACTGAAATAAGTCACACAGAAAAAGAAACATCATAAGATATCACTAATACACAGAATGTAAACTTGGCTACACAGGAACTGAATTCCAAAACAGAACAGGGTCTCAAATTTAGAAAACCAACTTATGCTTGCTTAAGGGGAAAGGTGAGTTGGGGTGCTGCATAAAACCAGAGATTGAAATGAGCACAGATAAAGTTCCTTAAGCGAAATATGGAATAGACAAGAGCTACTCCTTCCTCAACGAAATGGACTCAACACCCCATATTAAACGCCTAAGAATGTACCTGACTAGTAAGTATCTTAAAACCTATGGATTGCTATGTCTCCAAAAGAAAATCAAGCGTCTGTACAGGGGGATAAACGCAGCAGTGATAGGATTGGAGAAGTTCGGTGAGCAAATGAAGACCCTTTGAAGTCATATTGCATAGTACCCATTCCACGGGTTTCAACTACCCAGGTTTAAGGTATTCTACCTTCAGCTAAAACATGCATGTGGAAACTAGAGTATGATCAACCATGTGATCGGGAAACGTGTTCAAATATGTCTCAGTTTTCGTACCCTGGTACTCGGGTGCAACTTTCCAGACGCTTTACTAACACCCTCCCGACTTGGAGAGTCAGTCCCTTTAACCTCCTGTTTGGCCCAGTTTGCAATTTCTGCGGAAGATGAACAGGAATAGCGAGAACCAATGAGAGACTAGCTGGAGGTGTCTGGACGGGCAAATTTAACTCTCATTTCCCACCAGGAAGAGGAATTAACCAAAGGCTCAGTGTGCCGTGCCGGAACCAGATTAGGGCCTGAAGCCATCCTGCGGTGTTGCGGCCAGGTCACAAGAAAGCGAGTTGAAGAAAGGAGCTCAGGGGCACTGTAATTCACAAACCTGCAGAGTTATAAATGACAGCTATCGTCCAAAAATATACTGAAGTAAGGCTGCCAAGAGGACTTGAAAGCGGGGCAGAATTGCAGGAAACCGATTTCAGGAGGTAGACTGGAATTGCATTGAAAGCATAGGAAAAGAGGCAGAACGTCCACAATGATGCACTTGGCCAAAAAGGGCGTATGCGTTTTTTCCTGAATATATTCAGGAAAAAACGCATACGCCCTTTTTGGCCAACCAAGCAAGCTTGCAAAGGAAATCTGCACTACAATGAAGTCTCACTTCCCCCCGGTCAAAAGGGCCATCTGAAAAAAGTGTAATATCCAGAAAGGCAGGACAGGCCATGGAGAACTGGGAGCCTTGTTATGCTGATGGGCAGAATGTAAATTGCCAACAGACACTCGGGAGAAGTGTATGGTGTTTCCTGAAACATCTAAAAAACAAAGCAACAGAGCCTAGGGCACTTCCACTTATGGTCCTATAGATTAGGGAAATTAAAATCAAAAAGACACAGCCACCCCAAAGTTTGGGACGCCTCTGTTTACAAGAACCTCGTTTACAGTACAAGTTCAACATCGCAGAAAGTGAAAAATGGATAAAGAAGTTGTGGTATTTACTTACAAAGCAATATCACTCAGCAATGAAATCTATGTCATCAGGCCCTTAGCAGCACAATGAGTGGATTCAGGTATGATGATTCTAACTGAAATAAGTCACACAGAAAAAGAAACATCATAAGATATCAGTAATACACGGAATGTAAACTTGGCTACACAGGAACTGAATTACAGAACAGAACAGGGTCTCAAATTTAGAAAACCAACTTATGCTTGCTTAAGGGGAAAGGTGAGTTGGGGTGCTGCATAAAACCAGAGATTGAAATGAGCACAGATAAAGTTCCTTAAGCCAAATATGGAATAGACAAGAGCTACTCCTTGCTCAACGAAATGGACTCAACACCGCATATTAAACGCCTAAGAATGTACCTGACTAGTAAGTATCTTAAAACCTATGGATTGCTATGTCTCCGAAAGAGAATCAAGCATGTGTACAGGGGCATAAACGCAGCAGTGATAGGATTGGAGAGGTTCGGTGAGCAAATGAAGACCCTTTGAAGTCATATTGCATGGTACCCATTCCACGGGTTTCAACTACCCAGGTTTAAGGTATTCTTCCTTCAGCTAAAACATGCATGTGGAACCTAGAGTACGATCAACCATGTGATCGGGAAACGTGTTCAAATATGTCTCAGTTTTCGTACCCTGGTACTCGGGTGCAACATTCCAGACACTTTACTAACACCCTCCCGACTTGGAGAGTCAGTCCCTTTAACCTCCTGTTTGGCCCAGTTTGCAATTTCTGCGGAAGATGAACAGGAATAGCGAGAACCAATGAGAGACTAGCTGGAGGTGTCTGGACGGGCAAATTTAACTCTCATTTCCCACCAGGAAGAGGAATTAACAAAAGGCTCAGCGTGCCGTGCCAGAACTAGATTAGGGCCTGAAGCCATCCTGCGGTGTTGCGGCCAGGTCACAAGAAAGCGAGTTGAAGAAAGGAGCTCAGGGGCACTGTAATTCACAAACCTGCAGAGTTATAAATAACAGCTATCGTCCAAAAATATACTGAAGTAAGGCTGCCAAGAGGACTTGAAAGCGGGGCAGAATTGCAGGAAACCGATTTCAGGAGGTAGACTGGAATTGCATTGAAAGCATAGGAAAAGAGGCAGAACGTCCACAATGATGCACTTGGCCAAAAAGGGCGTATGCGTTTTTTCCTGAATATATTCAGGAAAAAACGCATACGCCCTTTTTGGCCAACCAAGCAAGCTTGCAAAGGAAATCTGCACTACAATGAAGTCTCACTTCCCCCCGGTCAAAAGGGCCATCTGAAAAAAGTGTAAAATCCAGAAAGGCAGGACAGGCCATGGAGAACTGGGAGCCTTTTTATGCTGATGGGAGGGATGTAAATTGCCAACAGCCACTCGGGAGAAGTGTATGGTGTTTCCTGAAACATCTAAAAAACAAAGCAACAGAGCCTAGGGCACTTCCACTTATGGTCCTATAGCTTAGGGAAATTAAAATAAAAAAGACACAGCCACCCCAAAGTTTGGGACGCCTCTGTTTACAAGAACCTCATTTACCGTACAAGTTCAATATCACAGAAAGTGAAAAATGGATAAAGAAGTTGTGGTATTTACTTACAAAGCAATATCACTCAGCAATGAAATCTATGTCATCAGGCCCTTAGCAGCACAATGAGTGGATTCAGGTATGATGATTCTAACTGAAATAAGTCACACAGAAAAAGAAACATCATAAGATATCAGTAATACACGGAATGTAAACTTGGCTACACAGGAACTGAATTACAGAACAGAACACGGTCTCAAATTTAGAAAACCAACTTATGCTTGCTTAAGGGGAAAGGTGAGTTGGGGTGCTGCATAAAACCAGAGATTGAAATGAGCACAGATAAAGTTCCTTAAGCCAAATATGGAATAGACAAGAGCTACTCCTTGCTCAACGAAATGGACTCAACACCGCATATTAAACGCCTAAGAATGTACCTGACTAGTAAGTATCTTAAAACCTATGGATTGCTATGTCTCCAAAAGAGAATCAAGCGTCTGTACAGGGGGATAAACGCAGCAGTGATAGGATTGGAGAAGTTTGGTGAGCAAATGAAGACCCTTTGAAGTCATATTGCATGGTACCCATTACACGGGTCTCAACTCTCCAGGTTTAAGGTATTCTTCCTTCAGCTAAAACATGCATGTGGGACCCAGAGTATGATCAACCGTGTGAACGGGAGACGTGTTCAAATATGTCTCAGTTTTCGTACCCTGGTACTCGGGTGCAACATTCCAGACGCTTTACTAACACCCTCCCGACTTGGAGAGTCAGTCCCTTTAACCTCCTGTTTGGCCCAGTTTGCAATTTCTGCGGAAGATGAACAGGAATAGCGAGAACCAATGAGAGACTAGCTGGAGGTGTCTGGACGGGCAAATTTAACTCTCATTTCCCACCAGGAAGAGGAATTAACCAAAGGCTCAGCGTGCCGTGCCGGAACCAGATTAAGTCCTGAAGCCATCTTGCGGTGTTGCGGCCAGCTCAAAAGAAAGCGAGTTGAAGAAAGGAGCTCAGGGGCACTGTAATTCACAAACCTGCAGAGTTATAAATGACAGCTATCGTCCAAAAATATACTGAAGTAAGGCTGCCAAGAGGACTTGAAAGCGGGGCAGAATTGCAGGAAACCGATTTCAGGAGGTAGACTGGAATTGCATTGAAAGCATAGGAAAAGAGGCAGAACGTCCACAATGATGCACTTGGCCAAAAAGGGCGTATGCGTTTTTTCCTGAATATATTCAGGAAAAAACGCATACGCCCTTTTTGGCCAACCAAGCAAGCTGGCAAAGGAAATCTGCACTACAATGAAGTCTCACTTCCCCCCGGTCAAAAGGGCCATCTGAAAAAAGTGTAAAATCCAGAAAGGCAGGACAGGCCATGGAGAACTGGGAGCCTTGTTATGCTGATGGGCGGGATGTAAATTGCCAACAGACACTCGGGAGAAGTGTATGGTGTTTCCTGAAACATCTAAAAAACAAAGCAACAGAGCCTAGGGCACTTCCACTTATGGTCCTATAGCTTAGGGAAATTAAAATCAAAAAGACACAGCCACCCCAAAGTTTGGGACGCCTCTGTTTACAAGAACCTCGTTTACAGTACAAGTTCAACATCGCAGAAAGTGAAAAATGGATAAAGAAGTTGTGGTATTTACTTACAAAGCAATATCACTCAGCAATGAAATCTATGTCATCAGGCCCTTAGCAGCACAATGAGTGGATTCAGGTATGATGATTCTAACTGAAATAAGTCACACAGAAAAAGAAACATCATAAGATATCAGTAATACACGGAATGTAAACTTGGCTACACAGGAACTGAATTACAGAACAGAACAGGGTCTCAAATTTAGAAAACCAACTTATGCTTGCTTAAGGGTAAAGGTGAGTTGGGGTGCTGCATAAAACCAGAGATTGAAATGAGCACAGATAAAGTTCCTTAAGCCAAATATGGAATAGACAAGAGCTACTCCTTGCTCAACGAAATGGACTCAACACCTCATATTAAACGCCTAAGAATGTACCTGACTAGTAAGTATCTTAAAACCTATGGATTGCTATGTCTCCGAAAGAGAATCAAGCATGTGTACAGGGGCATAAACGCAGCAGTGATAGGATTGGAGAGGTTCGGTGAGCAAATGAAGACCCTTTGAAGTCATATTGCATGGTACCCATTCCACGGGTTTCAACTACCCAGGTTTAAGGTACTCTACCTTCAGCTAAAACATGCATGTGGAAACTAGAGTATGATCAACCATGTGATCGGGAAACGTGTTCAAATATGTCTCAGTTTTCGTACCCTGGTACTCGGGTGCAACATTCCAGACGCTTTACTAACACCCTCCCGGCTTTGAGAGTCAGTCCCTTTAACCTCCTGTTTGGCCCAGTTTGCAATTTCTGTGGAAGATGAACAGGAATAGCGAGAACCAATGAGAGACTAGCTGGAGGTGTCTGGACGGGCAAATTTAACTCTCATTTCCCACCAGGAAGAGGAATTAACCAAAGGCTCAGTGTGCCGTGCCGGAACCAGATTAGGGCCTGAAGCCATCCTGCGGTGTTGCGGCCAGCTCAAAAGAAAGCGAGTTGAAGAAAGGAGCTCAGGGGCACTGTAATTCACAAACCTGCAGAGTTATAAATGACAGCTATCGTCCAAAAATATACTGAAGTAAGGCTGCCAAGAGGACTTGAAAGCGGGGCAGAATTGCAGGAAACCGATTTCAGGAGGTAGACTGGAATTGCATTGAAAGCATAGGAAAAGAGGCAGAACGTCCACAATGATGCACTTGGCCAAAAAGGGCGTATGTGTTTTTTCCTGAATATATTCAGGAAAAAACGCATACGCCCTTTTTGGCCAACCAAGCAAGCTTGCAAAGGAAATCTGCACTACAATGAAGTCTCACTTCCCCCCGGTCAAAAGGGCCATCTGAAAAAAGTGTAAAATCCAGAAAGGCAGGACAGGCCATGGAGAACTGGGAGCCTTTTTATGCTGATGGGAGGGATGTAAATTGCCAACAGACACTCGGGAGAAGTGTATGGTGTTTCCTGAAACATCTAAAAAACAAAGCAACAGAGCCTAGGGCACTTCCACTTATGGTCCTATAGCTTAGGGAAATTAAAATCAAAAAGACACAGCCACCCCAAAGTTTGGGACGCCTCTGTTTACAAGAACCTCGTTTACCGTACAAGTTCAATATCACAGAAAGTGAAAAATGGATAAAGAAGTTGTGGTACTTACGTACAATGCAGTATCACTCAACAATGAAATCTATGTCATCAGGCCCGTAGCAGCATAATGAGTGGATTCAGGTACGATGATTCTAACTGAAATAAGTCACACAGAAAAAGAAACATCATAAGATATCACTAATACACAGAATGTAAACTTGGCTACACAGGAACTGAATTCCAAAACAGAACAGGGTCTCAAATTTAGAAAACCAACTTATGCTTGCTTAAGCGGAAAGGTGAGTTGGGGTGCTGCATAAAACCAGAGATTGAAAGGAGCACAGATAAAGTTCCTTAAGCCAAATATGGAATAGACAAGAGCTACTCCTTGCTCAACGAAATGGACTCAACACCCCATATTAAATGCCTAAGAATGTACCTGACTAGTAAGTATCTTAAAACCTATGGATTGCTATGTCTCCAAAAGAGAATCAAGCATCTGTACAGGGGGATAAACGCAGCAGTGATAGGATTGGAGAAGTTCGGTGAGCAAATGAAGACCCTTTGAAGTCATATTGCATGGTACCCATTACACGGGTCTCAACTCTCCAGGTTTAAGGTATTCTTCCTTCAGCTAAAACATGCATGTGGAACCCAGAGTATGATCAACCGTGTGAACGGGAGACGTGTTCAAATATGTCTCAGTTTTCCTCCCCTGGTACTCGGGTGCAACATTCCAGACGCTTTACTAACACCCTCCCGACTTGGAGAGTCAGTCCCTTTAACCTCCTGTTTGGCCCAGTTTGCAATTTCTGCGGAAGATGAACAGGAATAGCGAGAACCAATGAGAGACTAGCTGGAGGTGTCTGGACGGGCAAATTTAACTCTCATTTCCCACCAGGAAGAGGAATTAACCAAAGGCTCAGCGTGCCGTGCCGGAACCAGATTAAGGCCTGAAGCCATCCTGCGGTGTTGCGGCCAGCTCAAAAGAAAGCGAGTTGAAGAAAGGAGCTCAGGGGCACTGTAATTCACAAACCTGCAGAGTTATAAATGACAGCTATCGTCCAAAAATATACTGAAGTAAGGCTGCCAAGAGGACTTGAAAGCGGGGCAGAATTGCAGGAAACCGATTTCAGGAGGTAGACTGGAATTGCATTGAAAGCATAGGAAAAGAGGCAGAACGTCCACAATGATGCACTTGGCCAAAAAGGGCGTATGCGTTTTTTCCTGAATATATTCAGGAAAAAACGCATACGCACTTTTTGGCCAACCAAGCAAGCTTGCAAAGGAAATCTGCACTACAATGAAGTCTCACTTCCCCCCGGTCAAAAGGGCCATCTGAAAAAAGTGTAAAATCCAGAAAGGCAGGACAGGCCATGGAGAACTGGGAGCCTTGTTATGCTGATGGGCGGGATGTAAATTGCCAACAGACACTCGGGAGAAGTGTATGGTGTTTCCTGAAACATCTAAAAAACAAAGCAACAGAGCCTAGGGCACTTCCACTTATGGTCCTATAGTTTAGGGAAATTAAAATCAAAAAGACACAGCCACCCCAAAGTTTGGGACGCCTCTGTTTACAAGAACCTCGTTTACAGTACAAGTTCAACATCGCAGAAAGTGAAAAATGGATAAAGAAGTTGTGGTATTTACTTACAAAGCAATATCACTCAGCAATGAAATCTATGTCATCAGGCCCTTAGCAGCACAATGAGTGGATTCAGGTATGATGATTCTAACTGAAATAAGTCACACAGAAAAAGAAACATCATAAGATATCAGTAATACACGGAATGTAAACTTGGCTACACAGGAACTGAATTACAGAACAGAACAGGGTCTCAAATTTAGAAAACCAACTTATGCTTGCTTAAGGGTAAAGGTGAGTTGGGGTGCTGCATAAAACCAGAGATTGAAATGAGCACAGATAAAGTTCCTTAAGCCAAATATGGAATAGACAAGAGCTACTCCTTGCTCAACGAAATGGACTCAACACCGCATATTAAACGCCTAAGAATGTACCTGACTAGTAAGTATCTTAAAACCTATGGATTGCTATGTCTCCGAAAGAGAATCAAGCATGTGTACAGGGGCATAAACGCAGCAGTGATAGGATTGGAGAGGTTCGGTGAGCAAATGAAGACCCTTTGAAGTCATATTGCATGGTACCCATTCCACGGGTTTCAACTACCCAGGTTTAAGGTACTCTACCTTCAGCTAAAACATGCATGTGGAAACTAGAGTATGATCAACCATGTGATCGGGAAACGTGTTCAAATATGTCTCAGTTTTCGTACCCTGGTACTCGGGTGCAACATTCCAGACGCTTTACTAACACCCTCCCGGCTTTGAGAGTCAGTCCCTTTAACCTCCTGTTTGGCCCAGTTTGCAATTTCTGTGGAAGATGAACAGGAATAGCGAGAACCAATGAGAGACTAGCTGGAGGTGTCTGGACGGGCAAATTTAACTCTCATTTCCCACCAGGAAGAGGAATTAACCAAAGGCTCAGTGTGCCGTGCCGGAACCAGATTAGGGCCTGAAGCCATCCTGCGGTGTTGCGGCCAGCTCAAAAGAAAGCGAGTTGAAGAAAGGAGCTCAGGGGCACTGTAATTCACAAACCTGCAGAGTTATAAATGACAGCTATCGTCCAAAAATATACTGAAGTAAGGCTGCCAAGAGGACTTGAAAGCGGGGCAGAATTGCAGGAAACCGATTTCAGGAGGTAGACTGGAATTGCATTGAAAGCATAGGAAAAGAGGCAGAACGTCCACAATGATGCACTTGGCCAAAAAGGGCGTATGTGTTTTTTCCTGAATATATTCAGGAAAAAACGCATACGCCCTTTTTGGCCAACCAAGCAAGCTTGCAAAGGAAATCTGCACTACAATGAAGTCTCACTTCCCCCCGGTCAAAAGGGCCATCTGAAAAAAGTGTAAAATCCAGAAAGGCAGGACAGGCCATGGAGAACTGGGAGCCTTTTTATGCTGATGGGAGGGATGTAAATTGCCAACAGACACTCGGGAGAAGTGTATGGTGTTTCCTGAAACATCTAAAAAACAAAGCAACAGAGCCTAGGGCACTTCCACTTATGGTCCTATAGCTTAGGGAAATTAAAATCAAAAAGACACAGCCACCCCAAAGTTTGGGACGCCTCTGTTTACAAGAACCTCGTTTACCGTACAAGTTCAATATCACAGAAAGTGAAAAATGGATAAAGAAGTTGTGGTACTTACGTACAATGCAGTATCACTCAACAATGAAATCTATGTCATCAGGCCCGTAGCAGCATAATGAGTGGATTCAGGTACGATGATTCTAACTGAAATAAGTCACACAGAAAAAGAAACATCATAAGATATCACTAATACACAGAATGTAAACTTGGCTACACAGGAACTGAATTCCAAAACAGAACAGGGTCTCAAATTTAGAAAACCAACTTATGCTTGCTTAAGCGGAAAGGTGAGTTGGGGTGCTGCATAAAACCAGAGATTGAAAGGAGCACAGATAAAGTTCCTTAAGCCAAATATGGAATAGACAAGAGCTACTCCTTGCTCAACGAAATGGACTCAACACCCCATATTAAATGCCTAAGAATGTACCTGACTAGTAAGTATCTTAAAACCTATGGATTGCTATGTCTCCAAAAGAGAATCAAGCATCTGTACAGGGGGATAAACGCAGCAGTGATAGGATTGGAGAAGTTCGGTGAGCAAATGAAGACCCTTTGAAGTCATATTGCATGGTACCCATTACACGGGTCTCAACTCTCCAGGTTTAAGGTATTCTTCCTTCAGCTAAAACATGCATGTGGAACCCAGAGTATGATCAACCGTGTGAACGGGAGACGTGTTCAAATATGTCTCAGTTTTCCTCCCCTGGTACTCGGGTGCAACATTCCAGACGCTTTACTAACACCCTCCCGACTTGGAGAGTCAGTCCCTTTAACCTCCTGTTTGGCCCAGTTTGCAATTTCTGCGGAAGATGAACAGGAATAGCGAGAACCAATGAGAGACTAGCTGGAGGTGTCTGGACGGGCAAATTTAACTCTCATTTCCCACCAGGAAGAGGAATTAACCAAAGGCTCAGCGTGCCGTGCCGGAACCAGATTAAGGCCTGAAGCCATCCTGCGGTGTTGCGGCCAGCTCAAAAGAAAGCGAGTTGAAGAAAGGAGCTCAGGGGCACTGTAATTCACAAACCTGCAGAGTTATAAATGACAGCTATCGTCCAAAAATATACTGAAGTAAGGCTGCCAAGAGGACTTGAAAGCGGGGCAGAATTGCAGGAAACCGATTTCAGGAGGTAGACTGGAATTGCATTGAAAGCATAGGAAAAGAGGCAGAACGTCCACAATGATGCACTTGGCCAAAAAGGGCGTATGCGTTTTTTCCTGAATATATTCAGGAAAAAACGCATACGCACTTTTTGGCCAACCAAGCAAGCTTGCAAAGGAAATCTGCACTACAATGAAGTCTCACTTCCCCCCGGTCAAAAGGGCCATCTGAAAAAAGTGTAAAATCCAGAAAGGCAGGACAGGCCATGGAGAACTGGGAGCCTTGTTATGCTGATGGGCGGGATGTAAATTGCCAACAGACACTCGGGAGAAGTGTATGGTGTTTCCTGAAACATCTAAAAAACAAAGCAACAGAGCCTAGGGCACTTCCACTTATGGTCCTATAGTTTAGGGAAATTAAAATCAAAAAGACACAGCCACCCCAAAGTTTGGGACGCCTCTGTTTACAAGAACCTCGTTTACAGTACAAGTTCAACATCGCAGAAAGTGAAAAATGGATAAAGAAGTTGTGGTATTTACTTACAAAGCAATATCACTCAGCAATGAAATCTATGTCATCAGGCCCTTAGCAGCACAATGAGTGGATTCAGGTATGATGATTCTAACTGAAATAAGTCACACAGAAAAAGAAACATCATAAGATATCAGTAATACACGGAATGTAAACTTGGCTACACAGGAACTGAATTACAGAACAGAACAGGGTCTCAAATTTAGAAAACCAACTTATGCTTGCTTAAGGGTAAAGGTGAGTTGGGGTGCTGCATAAAACCAGAGATTGAAATGAGCACAGATAAAGTTCCTTAAGCCAAATATGGAATAGACAAGAGCTACTCCTTGCTCAACGAAATGGACTCAACACCGCATATTAAACGCCTAAGAATGTACCTGACTAGTAAGTATCTTAAAACCTATGGATTGCTATGTCTCCGAAAGAGAATCAAGCATGTGTACAGGGGCATAAACGCAGCAGTGATAGGATTGGAGAGGTTCGGTGAGCAAATGAAGACCCTTTGAAGTCATATTGCATAGTACCCATTCCACGGGTTTCAACTACCCAGGTTTAAGGTATTCTTCCTTCAGCTAAAACATGCATGTGGAACCTAGAGTACGATCAACCATGTGATCAGGAAACGTGTTCAAATATGTCTCAGTTTTCGTACCCTGGTACTCGGGTGCAACATTCCAGACGCTTTACTAACACCCTCCCGACTTGGAGAGTCAGTCCCTTTAACCTCCTGTTTGGCCCAGTTTGCAATTTCTGCAGAAGATGAACAGGAATAGCGAGAACCAATGAGAGACTAGCTGGAGGTGTCTGGACGGGCAAATTTAACTCTCATTTCCCACCAGGAAGAGGAATTAACCAAAGGCTCAGTGTGCCGTGCCAGAACCAGATTAGGGCCTGAAGCCATCCTGCGGTGTTGCGGCCAGGTCACAAGAAAGCGAGTTGAAGAAAGGAGCTCAGGGGCACTGTAATTCACAAACCTGCAGAGTTATAAATGACAGCTATCGTCCAAAAATATACTGAAGTAAGGCTGCCAAGAGGACTTGAAAGCGGGGCAGAATTGCAGGAAACCGATTTCAGGAGGTAGACTGGAATTGCATTGAAAGCATAGGAAAAGAGGCAGAACGTCCACAATGATGCACTTGGCCAAAAAGGGCGTATGCGTTTTTTCCTGAATATATTCAGGAAAAAACGCATACGCCCTTTTTGGCCAACCAAGCAAGCTTGCAAAGGAAATCTGCACTACAATGAAGTCTCACTTCCCCCCGGTCAAAAGGGCCATCTGAAAAAAGTGTAAAATCCAGAAAGGCAGGACAGGCCATGGAGAACTGGGAGCCTTTTTATGCTGATGGGAGGGATGTAAATTGCCAACAGCCACTCGGGAGAAGTGTATGGTGTTTCCTGAAACATCTAAAAAACAAAGCAACAGAGCCTAGGGCACTTCCACTTATGGTCCTATAGCTTAGGGAAATTAAAATAAAAAAGACACAGCCACCCCAAAGTTTGGGACGCCTCTGTTTACAAGAACCTCATTTACCGTACAAGTTCAATATCACAGAAAGTGAAAAATGGATAAAGAAGTTGTGGTATTTACTTACAAAGCAATATCACTCAGCAATGAAATCTATGTCATCAGGCCCTTAGCAGCACAATGAGTGGATTCAGGTATGATGATTCTAACTGAAATAAGTCACACAGAAAAAGAAACATCACAAGATATCAGTAATACACGGAATGTAAACTTGGCTACACAGGAACTGAATTACAGAACAGAACACGGTCTCAAATTTAGAAAACCAACTTATGCTTGCTTAAGGGGAAAGGTGAGTTGGGGTGCTGCATAAAACCAGAGATTGAAATGAGCACAGATAAAGTTCCTTAAGCCAAATATGGAATAGACAAGAGCTACTCCTTGCTCAACGAAATGGACTCAACACCGCATATTAAACGCCTAAGAATGTACCTGACTAGTAAGTATCTTAAAACCTATGGATTGCTATGTCTCCAAAAGAGAATCAAGCGTCTGTACAGGGGGATAAACGCAGCAGTGATAGGATTGGAGAAGTTTGGTGAGCAAATGAAGACCCTTTGAAGTCATATTGCATGGTACCCATTACACGGGTCTCAACTCTCCAGGTTTAAGGTATTCTTCCTTCAGCTAAAACATGCATGTGGGACCCAGAGTATGATCAACCGTGTGAACGGGAGACGTGTTCAAATATGTCTCAGTTTTCCTCCCCTGGTACTCGGGTGCAACATTCCAGACGCTTTACTAACACCCTCCCGACTTGGAGAGTCAGTCCCTTTAACCTCCTGTTTGGCCCAGTTTGCAATTTCTGCGGAAGATGAACAGGAATAGCGAGAACCAATGAGAGACTAGCTGGAGGTGTCTGGACGGGCAAATTTAACTCTCATTTCCCACCAGGAAGAGGAATTAACCAAAGGCTCAGCGTGCCGTGCCGGAACCAGATTAAGTCCTGAAGCCATCTTGCGGTGTTGCGGCCAGCTCAAAAGAAAGCGAGTTGAAGAAAGGAGCTCAGGGGCACTGTAATTCACAAACCTGCAGAGTTATAAATGACAGCTATCGTCCAAAAATATACTGAAGTAAGGCTGCCAAGAGGACTTGAAAGCGGGGCAGAATTGCAGGAAACCGATTTCAGGAGGTAGACTGGAATTGCATTGAAAGCATAGGAAAAGAGGCAGAACGTCCACAATGATGCACTTGGCCAAAAAGGGCGTATGCGTTTTTTCCTGAATATATTCAGGAAAAAACGCATACGCCCTTTTTGGCCAACCAAGCAAGCTGGCAAAGGAAATCTGCACTACAATGAAGTCTCACTTCCCCCCGGTCAAAAGGGCCATCTGAAAAAAGTGTAAAATCCAGAAAGGCAGGACAGGCCATGGAGAACTGGGAGCCTTGTTATGCTGATGGGAGGGATGTAAATTGCCAACAGACACTCGGGAGAAGTGTATGGTGTTTCCTGAAACATCTAAAAAACAAAGCAACAGAGCCTAGGGCACTTCCACTTATGGTCCTATAGCTTAGGGAAATTAAAATCAAAAAGACACAGCCACCCCAAAGTTTGGGACGCCTCTGTTTACAAGAACCTCGTTTACAGTACAAGTTCAACATCGCAGAAAGTGAAAAATGGATAAAGAAGTTGTGGTATTTACTTACAAAGCAATATCACTCAGCAATGAAATCTATGTCATCAGGCCCTTAGCAGCACAATGAGTGGATTCAGGTATGATGATTCTAACTGAAATAAGTCACACAGAAAAAGAAACATCATAAGATATCAGTAATACACGGAATGTAAACTTGGCTACACAGGAACTGAATTACAGAACAGAACAGGGTCTCAAATTTAGAAAACCAACTTATGCTTGCTTAAGGGTAAAGGTGAGTTGGGGTGCTGCATAAAACCAGAGATTGAAATGAGCACAGATAAAGTTCCTTAAGCCAAATATGGAATAGACAAGAGCTACTCCTTGCTCAACGAAATGGACTCAACACCTCATATTAAACGCCTAAGAATGTACCTGACTAGTAAGTATCTTAAAACCTATGGATTGCTATGTCTCCGAAAGAGAATCAAGCATGTGTACAGGGGCATAAACGCAGCAGTGATAGGATTGGAGAGGTTCGGTGAGCAAATGAAGACCCTTTGAAGTCATATTGCATGGTACCCATTCCACGGGTTTCAACTACCCAGGTTTAAGGTACTCTACCTTCAGCTAAAACATGCATGTGGAAACTAGAGTATGATCAACCATGTGATCGGGAAACGTGTTCAAATATGTCTCAGTTTTCGTACCCTGGTACTCGGGTGCAACATTCCAGACGCTTTACTAACACCCTCCCGGCTTTGAGAGTCAGTCCCTTTAACCTCCTGTTTGGCCCAGTTTGCAATTTCTGTGGAAGATGAACAGGAATAGCGAGAACCAATGAGAGACTAGCTGGAGGTGTCTGGACGGGCAAATTTAACTCTCATTTCCCACCAGGAAGAGGAATTAACCAAAGGCTCAGTGTGCCGTGCCGGAACCAGATTAGGGCCTGAAGCCATCCTGCGGTGTTGCGGCCAGCTCAAAAGAAAGCGAGTTGAAGAAAGGAGCTCAGGGGCACTGTAATTCACAAACCTGCAGAGTTATAAATGACAGCTATCGTCCAAAAATATACTGAAGTAAGGCTGCCAAGAGGACTTGAAAGCGGGGCAGAATTGCAGGAAACCGATTTCAGGAGGTAGACTGGAATTGCATTGAAAGCATAGGAAAAGAGGCAGAACGTCCACAATGATGCACTTGGCCAAAAAGGGCGTATGTGTTTTTTCCTGAATATATTCAGGAAAAAACGCATACGCCCTTTTTGGCCAACCAAGCAAGCTTGCAAAGGAAATCTGCACTACAATGAAGTCTCACTTCCCCCCGGTCAAAAGGGCCATCTGAAAAAAGTGTAAAATCCAGAAAGGCAGGACAGGCCATGGAGAACTGGGAGCCTTTTTATGCTGATGGGAGGGATGTAAATTGCCAACAGACACTCGGGAGAAGTGTATGGTGTTTCCTGAAACATCTAAAAAACAAAGCAACAGAGCCTAGGGCACTTCCACTTATGGTCCTATAGCTTAGGGAAATTAAAATCAAAAAGACACAGCCACCCCAAAGTTTGGGACGCCTCTGTTTACAAGAACCTCGTTTACCGTACAAGTTCAATATCACAGAAAGTGAAAAATGGATAAAGAAGTTGTGGTACTTACGTACAATGCAGTATCACTCAACAATGAAATCTATGTCATCAGGCCCGTAGCAGCATAATGAGTGGATTCAGGTACGATGATTCTAACTGAAATAAGTCACACAGAAAAAGAAACATCATAAGATATCACTAATACACAGAATGTAAACTTGGCTACACAGGAACTGAATTCCAAAACAGAACAGGGTCTCAAATTTAGAAAACCAACTTATGCTTGCTTAAGCGGAAAGGTGAGTTGGGGTGCTGCATAAAACCAGAGATTGAAAGGAGCACAGATAAAGTTCCTTAAGCCAAATATGGAATAGACAAGAGCTACTCCTTGCTCAACGAAATGGACTCAACACCCCATATTAAATGCCTAAGAATGTACCTGACTAGTAAGTATCTTAAAACCTATGGATTGCTATGTCTCCAAAAGAGAATCAAGCATCTGTACAGGGGGATAAACGCAGCAGTGATAGGATTGGAGAAGTTCGGTGAGCAAATGAAGACCCTTTGAAGTCATATTGCATGGTACCCATTACACGGGTCTCAACTCTCCATGTTTAAGGTATTCTTCCTTCAGCTAAAACATGCATGTGGAACCCAGAGTATGATCAACCGTGTGAACGGGAGACGTGTTCAAATATGTCTCAGTTTTCCTCCCCTGGTACTCGGGTGCAACATTCCAGACGCTTTACTAACACCCTCCCGACTTGGAGAGTCAGTCCCTTTAACCTCCTGTTTGGCCCAGTTTGCAATTTCTGCGGAAGATGAACAGGAATAGCGAGAACCAATGAGAGACTAGCTGGAGGTGTCTGGACGGGCAAATTTAACTCTCATTTCCCACCAGGAAGAGGAATTAACCAAAGGCTCAGCGTGCCGTGCCGGAACCAGATTAAGGCCTGAAGCCATCCTGCGGTGTTGCGGCCAGCTCAAAAGAAAGCGAGTTGAAGAAAGGAGCTCAGGGGCACTGTAATTCACAAACCTGCAGAGTTATAAATGACAGCTATCGTCCAAAAATATACTGAAGTAAGGCTGCCAAGAGGACTTGAAAGCGGGGCAGAATTGCAGGAAACCGATTTCAGGAGGTAGACTGGAATTGCATTGAAAGCATAGGAAAAGAGGCAGAACGTCCACAATGATGCACTTGGCCAAAAAGGGCGTATGCGTTTTTTCCTGAATATATTCAGGAAAAAACGCATACGCACTTTTTGGCCAACCAAGCAAGCTTGCAAAGGAAATCTGCACTACAATGAAGTCTCACTTCCCCCCGGTCAAAAGGGCCATCTGAAAAAAGTGTAAAATCCAGAAAGGCAGGACAGGCCATGGAGAACTGGGAGCCTTGTTATGCTGATGGGCGGGATGTAAATTGCCAACAGACACTCGGGAGAAGTGTATGGTGTTTCCTGAAACATCTAAAAAACAAAGCAACAGAGCCTAGGGCACTTCCACTTATGGTCCTATAGTTTAGGGAAATTAAAATCAAAAAGACACAGCCACCCCAAAGTTTGGGACGCCTCTGTTTACAAGAACCTCGTTTACAGTACAAGTTCAACATCGCAGAAAGTGAAAAATGGATAAAGAAGTTGTGGTATTTACTTACAAAGCAATATCACTCAGCAATGAAATCTATGTCATCAGGCCCTTAGCAGCACAATGAGTGGATTCAGGTATGATGATTCTAACTGAAATAAGTCACACAGAAAAAGAAACATCATAAGATATCAGTAATACACGGAATGTAAACTTGGCTACACAGGAACTGAATTACAGAACAGAACAGGGTCTCAAATTTAGAAAACCAACTTATGCTTGCTTAAGGGTAAAGGTGAGTTGGGGTGCTGCATAAAACCAGAGATTGAAATGAGCACAGATAAAGTTCCTTAAGCCAAATATGGAATAGACAAGAGCTACTCCTTGCTCAACGAAATGGACTCAACACCGCATATTAAACGCCTAAGAATGTACCTGACTAGTAAGTATCTTAAAACCTATGGATTGCTATGTCTCCGAAAGAGAATCAAGCATGTGTACAGGGGCATAAACGCAGCAGTGATAGGATTGGAGAGGTTCGGTGAGCAAATGAAGACCCTTTGAAGTCATATTGCATAGTACCCATTCCACGGGTTTCAACTACCAAGGTTTAAGGTATTCTTCCTTCAGCTAAAACATGCATGTGGAACCTAGAGTACGATCAACCATGTGATCAGGAAACGTGTTCAAATATGTCTCAGTTTTCGTACCCTGGTACTCGGGTGCAACATTCCAGACGCTTTACTAACACCCTCCCGACTTGGAGAGTCAGTCCCTTTAACCTCCTGTTTGGCCCAGTTTGCAATTTCTGCAGAAGATGAACAGGAATAGCGAGAACCAATGAGAGACTAGCTGGAGGTGTCTGGACGGGCAAATTTAACTCTCATTTCCCACCAGGAAGAGGAATTAACCAAAGGCTCAGTGTGCCGTGCCAGAACCAGATTAGGGCCTGAAGCCATCCTGCGGTGTTGCGGCCAGGTCACAAGAAAGCGAGTTGAAGAAAGGAGCTCAGGGGCACTGTAATTCACAAACCTGCAGAGTTATAAATGACAGCTATCGTCCAAAAATATACTGAAGTAAGGCTGCCAAGAGGACTTGAAAGCGGGGCAGAATTGCAGGAAACCGATTTCAGGAGGTAGACTGGAATTGCATTGAAAGCATAGGAAAAGAGGCAGAACGTCCACAATGATGCACTTGGCCAAAAAGGGCGTATGCGTTTTTTCCTGAATATATTCAGGAAAAAACGCATACGCCCTTTTTGGCCAACCAAGCAAGCTTGCAAAGGAAATCTGCACTACAATGAAGTCTCACTTCCCCCCGGTCAAAAGGGCCATCTGAAAAAAGTGTAAAATCCAGAAAGGCAGGACAGGCCATGGAGAACTGGGAGCCTTTTTATGCTGATGGGAGGGATGTAAATTGCCAACAGCCACTCGGGAGAAGTGTATGGTGTTTCCTGAAACATCTAAAAAACAAAGCAACAGAGCCTAGGGCACTTCCACTTATGGTCCTATAGCTTAGGGAAATTAAAATCAAAAAGACACAGCCACCCCAAAGTTTGGGACGCCTGTGTTTACAAGAACCTCGTTTACAGTACAAGTTCAACATCGCAGAAAGTGAAAAATGGATAAAGAAGTTGTGGTATTTACGTACAAAGCAATATCACTCAGCAATGAAATCTATGTCATCAGGCCCTTAGCAGCACAATGAGTGGATTCAGGTATGATGATTCTAACTGAAATAAGTCACACAGAAAAAGAAACATCATAAGATATCAGTAATACACGGAATGTAAACTTGGCTACACAGGAACTGAATTACAGAACAGAACAGGGTCTCAAATTTAGAAAACCAACTTATGCTTGCTTAAGGGTAAAGGTGAGTTGGGGTGCTGCATAAAACCAGAGATTGAAATGAGCACAGATAAAGTTCCTTAAGCCAAATATGGAATAGACAAGAGCTACTCCTTGCTCAACGAAATGGACTCAACACCGCATATTAAACGCCTAAGAATGTACCTGACTAGTAAGTATCTTAAAACCTATGGATTGCTATGTCTCCGAAAGAGAATCAAGCATGTGTACAGGGGCATAAACGCAGCAGTGATAGGATTGGAGAGGTTCGGTGAGCAAATGAAGACCCTTTGAAGTCATATTGCATGGTACCCATTCCACGGGTTTCAACTACCCAGGTTTAAGGTATTCTACCTTCAGCTAAAACATGCATGTGGAAACTAGAGTATGATCAACCATGTGATCGGGAGACGTGTTCAAATATGTCTCAGATTTCGTACCCTGGTACTCGGGTGCAACATTCCAGATGCTTTACTAACACCCTCCCGGCTTGGAGAGTCAGTCCCTTTAACCTCCTGTTTGGCCCAGTTTGCAATTTCTGTGGAAGATGAACAGGAATAGCGAGAACCAATGAGAGACTAGCTGGAGGTGTCTGGACCGGCAAATTTAACTCTCATTTCCCACCAGGAAGAGGAATTAACCAAAGGCTCAGCTTACCGTGCCGGAACCAGATTAGGGCCTGAAGCCATCCTGCGGTGTTGCGGCCAGGTCACAAGAAAGCGAGTTGAAGAAAGGAGCTCAGGGGCACTGTAATTCACAAACCTGCAGAGTTACAAATGACAGCTATCGTCCAAAAATATACTGAAGTAAGGCTGCCAAGAGGACTTGAAAGCGGGGCAGAATTGCAGGAAACCGATTTCAGGAGGTAGACTGGAATTGCATTGAAAGCATAGGAAAAGAGGCAGAACGTCCACAATGATGCACTTGGCCAAAAAGGGCGTATGCGTTTTTTCCTGAATATATTCAGGAAAAAACGCATACGCCCTTTTTGGCCAACCAAGCAAGCTTGCAAAGGAAATCTGCACTACAATGAAGTCTCACTTCCCCCCGGTCAAAAGGGCCATCTGAAAAAAGTGTAAAATCCAGAAAGGCAGGACAGGCCATGGAGAACTGGGAGCCTTTTTATGCTGATGGGAGGGATGTAAATTACCAACAGCCACTCGGGAGAAGTGTATGGTGTTTCCTGAAACATCTAAAAAACAAAGCAACAGAGCCTAGGGCACTTCCACTTATGGTCCTATAGCTTAGGGAAATTAAAATCAAAAAGACACAGCCACCCCAAAGTTTGGGACGCCTCTGTTTACAAGAACCTCATTTACCGTACAAGTTCAATATCACAGAAAGTGAAAAATGGATAAAGAAGTTGTGGTACTTACGTACAATGCAGTATCACTCAACAATGAAATCTATGTCATCAGGCCCGTAGCAGCATAATGAGTGGATTCAGGTACGATGATTCTAACTGAAATAAGTCACACAGAAAAAGAAACATCATAAGATATCAGTAATACACGGAATGTAAACTTGGCTACACAGGAACTGAATTACAGAACAGAACAGGGTCTCAAATTTAGAAAACCAACTTATGCTTGCTTAAGGGTAAAGGTGAGTTGGGGTGCTGCATAAAACCAGAGATTGAAATGAGCACAGATAAAGTTCCTTAAGCCAAATATGGAATAGACAAGAGCTACTCCTTGCTCAACGAAATGGACTCAACACCGCATATTAAACGCCTAAGAATGTACCTGACTAGTAAGTATCTTAAAACCTATGGATTGCTATGTCTCCGAAAGAGAATCAAGCATGTGTACAGGGGCATAAACGCAGCAGTGATAGGATTGGAGAGGTTCGGTGAGCAAATGAAGACCCTTTGAAGTCATATTGCATGGTACCCATTCCACGGGTTTCAACTACCCAGGTTTAAGGTATTCTACCTTCAGCTAAAACATGCATGTGGAAACTAGAGTATGATCAACCATGTGATCGGGAAACGTGTTCAAATATGTCTCAGTTTTCGTACCCTGGTACTCGGGTGCAACATTCCAGACGCTTTACTAACACCCTCCCGGCTTTGAGAGTCAGTCCCTTTAACCTCCTGTTTGGCCCAGTTTGCAATTTCTGCGGAAGATGAACAGGAATAGCGAGAACCAATGAGAGACTAGCTGGAGGTGTCTGGACGGGCAAATTTAACTCTCATTTCCCACCAGGAAGAGGAATTAACCAAAGGCTCAGTGTGCCGTGCCGGAACCAGATTAGGGCCTGAAGCCATCCTGCGGTGTTGCGGCCAGGTCACAAGAAAGCGAGTTGAAGAAAGGAGCTCAGGGGCACTGTAATTCACAAACCTGCAGAGTTATAAATGACAGCTATCGTCCAAAAATATACTGAAGTAAGGCTGCCAAGAGGACTTGAAAGCGGGGCAGAATTGCAGGAAACCGATTTCAGGAGGTAGACTGGAATTGCATTGAAAGCATAGGAAAAGAGGCAGAACGTCCACAATGATGCACTTGGCCAAAAAGGGCGTATGCGTTTTTTCCTGAATATATTCAGGAAAAAACGCATACGCCCTTTTTGGCCAACCAAGCAAGCTTGCAAAGGAAATCTGCACTACAATGAAGTCTCACTTCCCCCCGGTCAAAAGGGCCATCTGAAAAAAGTGTAAAATCCAGAAAGGCAGGACAGGCCATGGAGAACTGGGAGCCTTGTTATGCTGATGGGCGGGATGTAAATTGCCAACAGCCACTCGGGAGAAGTGTATGGTGTTTCCTGAAACATCTAAAAAACAAAGCAACAGAGCCTAGGGCACTTCCACTTATGGTCCTATAGCTTAGGGAAATTAAAATCAAAAAGACACAGCCACCTCAAAGTTTGGGACGCCTCTGTTTACAAGAACCTCATTTACAGTACAAGTTCAATATCACAGAAAGTGAAAAATGGATAAAGAAGTTGTGGTACTTACGTACAATGCAGTATCACTCAACAATGAAATCTATGTCATCAGGCCCGTAGCAGCATAATGAGTGGATTCAGGTACGATGATTCTAACTGAAATAAGTCACACAGAAAAAGAAACATCATAAGATATCACTAATACACAGAATGTAAACTTGGCTACACAGGAACTGAATTCCAAAATAGAACAGGGTCTCAAATTTAGAAAACCAACTTATGCTTGCTTAAGCGGAAAGGTGAGTTGGGGTGCTGCATAAAACCAGAGATTGAAATGAGCACAGATAAAGTTCCTTAAGCCAAATATGGAATAGACAAGAGCTACTCCTTGCTCAACGAAATGGACTCAACACCCCATATTAAATGCCTAAGAATGTACCTGACTAGTAAGTATCTTAAAACCTATGGATTGCTATGTCTCCAAAAGAGAATCAAGCGTCTGTACAGGGGGATAAATGCAGCAGTGATAGGATTGGAGAAGTTCGGTGAGCAAATGAAGACCCTTTGAAGTCATATTGCATGGTACCCATTACACGGGTCTCAACTCTCCAGGTTTAAGGTATTCTTCCTTCAGCTAAAATATGCATGTGGAACCCAGAGTATGATCAACCGTGTGAACGGGAGACGTGTTCAAATATGTCTCAGTTTTCCTCCCCTGGTACTCGGGTGCAACATTCCAGACGCTTTACTAACACCCTCCCGACTTGGAGAGTCAGTCCCTTTAACCTCCTGTTTGGCCCAGTTTGCAATTTCTGCGGAAGATGAACAGGAATAGCGAGAACCAATGAAAGACTAGCTGGAGGTGTCTGGACGGGCAAATTTAACTCTCATTTCCCACCAGGAAGAGGAATTAACCAAAGGCTCAGCTTGCCGTGCCGGAACCAGATTAGGGCCTGAAGCCATCCTGTGGTGTTGCGGCCAGCTCAAAAGAAAGCGAGTTGATGAAAGGAGCTCAGGGGCACTGTAATTCACAAACCTGCAGAGTTATAAATGACAGCTATCGTCCAAAAATATACTGAAGTAAGGCTGCCAAGAGGACTTGAAAGCGGGGCAGAATTGCAGGAAACCGATTTCAGGAGGTAGACTGGAATTGCATTGAAAGCATAGGAAAAGAGGCAGAACGTCCACAATGATGCACTTGGCCAAAAAGGGCGTATGCGTTTTTTCCTGAATATATTCAGGAAAAAACGCATACGCCCTTTTTGGCCAACCAAGCAAGCTTGCAAAGGAAATCTGCACTACAATGAAGTCTCACTTCCCCCCGGTCAAAAGGGCCATCTGAAAAAAGTGTAAAATCCAGAAAGGCAGGACACGCCATGGAGAACTGGGAGCCTTGTTATGCTGATGGGCGGGATGTAAATTGCCAACAGACACTCGGGAGAAGTGTATGGTGTTTCCTGAAACATCTAAAAAACAAAGCAACAGAGCCTAGGGCACTTCCACTTATGGTCCTATAGCTTAGGGAAATTAAAATCAAAAAGACACAGCCACCCCAAAGTTTGGGACGCCTCTGTTTACAAGAACCTCGTTTACAGTACAAGTTCAACATCGCAGAAAGTGAAAAATGGATAAAGAAGTTGTGGTATTTACTTACAAAGCAATATCACTCAGCAATGAAATCTATGTCATCAGGCCCTTAGCAGCACAATGAGTGGATTCAGGTATGATGATTCTAACTGAAATAAGTCACACAGAAAAAGAAACATCATAAGATATCAGTAATACACGGAATGTAAACTTGGCTACACAGGAACTGAATTACAGAACAGAACAGGGTCTCAAATTTAGAAAACCAACTTATGCTTGCTTAAGGGTAAAGGTGAGTTGGGGTGCTGCATAAAACCAGAGATTGAAATGAGCACAGATAAAGTTCCTTAAGCCAAATATGGAATAGACAAGAGCTACTCCCTGCTCAACGAAATGGACTCAACACCGCATATTAAACGCCTAAGAATGTACCTGACTAGTAAGTATCTTAAAACCTATGGATTGCTATGTCTCCAAAAGAGAATCAAGCATGTGTACAGGGGCATAAACGCAGCAGTGATAGGATTGGAGAGGTTCGGTGAGCAAATGAAGACCCTTTGAAGTCATATTGCATGGTACCCATTCCACGGGTTTCAACTACCCAGGTTTAAGGTATTCTACCTTCAGCTAAAACATGCATGTGGAAACTAGAGTATGATCAACCATGTGATCGGGAAACATGTTCAAATATGTCTCAGTTTTCGTACCCTGGTACTCGGGTGCAACATTCCAGACGCTTTACTAACACCCTCCCGACTTGGAGAGTCAGTCCCTTTAACCTCCTGTTTGGCCCAGTTTGCAATTTCTGTGGAAGATGAACAGGAATAGCGAGAACCAATGAGAGACTAGCTGGAGGTGTCTGGACGGGCAAATTTAACTCTCATTTCCCACCAGGAAGAGGAATTAACCAAAGGCTCAGCTTGCCGTGCCGGAACCAGATTAGGGCCTGAAGCCATCCTGCGGTGTTGCGGCCAGCTCTAAAGAAAGCGAGTTGAAGAAAGGAGCTCAGGGGCACTGTAATTCACAAACCTGCAGAGTTATAAATGACAGCTATCGTCCAAAAATATAACTGAAGTAAGGCTGCCAAGAGGACTTGAAAGCGGGGCAGAATTGCAGGAAACCGATTTCAGGAGGTAGACTGGAATTGCATTGAAAGCATAGGAAAAGAGGCAGAACGTCCACAATGATGCACTTGGCCAAAAAGGGCGTATGCGTTTTTTCCTGAATATATTCAGGAAAAAACGCATACGCCCTTTTTGGCCAACCAAGCAAGCTTGCAAAGGAAATCTGCACTACAATGAAGTCTCACTTCCCCCCGGTCAAAAGGGCCATCTGAAAAAAGTGTAAAATCCAGAAAGGCAGGACAGGCCATGGAGAACTGGGAGCCTTGTTATGCTGATGGGCGGGATGTAAATTACCAACAGCCACTCGGGAGAAGTGTATGGTGTTTCCTGAAACATCTAAAAAACAAAGCAACAGAGCCTAGGGCACTTCCACTTATGGTCCTATAGCTTAGGGAAATTAAAATCAAAAAGACACAGCCACCCCAAAGTTTGGGACGCCTCTGTTTACAAGAACCTCATTTACCGTACAAGTTCAATATCACAGAAAGTGAAAAATGGATAAAGAAGTTGTGGTACTTACGTACAATGCAGTATCACTCAACAATGAAATCTATGTCATCAGGCCCGTAGCAGCATAATGAGTGGATTCAGGTACGATGATTCTAACTGAAATAAGTCACACAGAAAAAGAAACATCATAAGATATCAGTAATACACGGAATGTAAACTTGGCTACACAGGAACTGAATTACAGAACAGAACAGGGTCTCAAATTTAGAAAACCAACTTATGCTTGCTTAAGGGTAAAGGTGAGTTGGGGTGCTGCATAAAACCAGAGATTGAAATGAGCACAGATAAAGTTCCTTAAGCCAAATATGGAATAGACAAGAGCTACTCCTTGCTCAACGAAATGGACTCAACACCGCATATTAAACGCCTAAGAATGTACCTGACTAGTAAGTATCTTAAAACCTATGGATTGCTATGTCTCCGAAAGAGAATCAAGCATGTGTACAGGGGCATAAACGAAGCAGTGATAGGATTGGAGAGGTTCGGTGAGCAAATGAAGACCCTTTGAAGTCATATTGCATGGTACCCATTCCACGGGTTTCAACTACCCAGGTTTAAGGTATTCTACCTTCAGCTAAAACATGCATGTGGAAACTAGAGTATGATCAACCATGTGATCGGGAAACGTGTTCAAATATGTCTCAGTTTTCGTACCCTGGTACTCGGGTGCAACATTCCAGATGCTTTACTAACACCCTCCCGGCTTTGAGAGTCAGTCCCTTTAACCTCCTGTTTGGCCCAGTTTGCAATTTCTGTGGAAGATGAACAGGAATAGCGAGAACCAATGAGAGACTAGCTGGAGGTGTCTGGACGGGCAAATTTAACTCTCATTTCCCACCAGGAAGAGGAATTAACCAAAGGCTCAGCGTGCCGTGCCGGAACCAGATTAGGGCCTGAAGCCATCCTGCGGTGTTGCGGCCAGGTCACAAGAAAGTGAGTTGAAGAAAGGAGCTCAGGGGCACTGTAATTCACAAACCTGCAGAGTTATAAATGACAGCTATCGTCCAAAAATATACTGAAGTAAGGCTGCCAAGAGGAGTTGAAAACGGGGCAGAATTGCAGGAAACCGATTTCAGGAGGTAGACTGGAATTGCATTGAAAGCATAGGAAAAGAGGCAGAACGTCCACAATGATGCACTTGGCCAAAAAGGGCGTATGCGTTTTTTCCTGAATATATTCAGGAAAAAACGCATACACCCTTTTTGGCCAACCAAGCAAGCTTGCAAAGGAAATCTGCACTACAATGAAGTCTCACTTCCCCCCGGTCAAAAAGGCCATCTGAAAAAAGTGTAAAATCCAGAAAGGCAGGACAGGCCATGGAGAACTGGGAGCCTTTTTATGCTGATGGGAGGGATGTAAATTACCAACAGCCACTCGGGAGAAGTGTATGGTGTTTCCTGAAACATCTAAAAAACAAAGCAACAGAGCCTAGGGCACTTCCACTTATGGTCCTATAGCTTAGGGAAATTAAAATCAAAAAGACACAGCCACCCCAAAGTTTGGGACGCCTCTGTTTACAAGAACCTCATTTACCGTAGAAGTTCAATATCACAGAAAGTGAAAAATGGATAAAGAAGTTGTGGTACTTACGTACAATGCAGTATCACTCAACAATGAAATCTATGTCATCAGGCCCGTAGCAGCATAATGAGTGGATTCAGGTACGATGATTCTAACTGAAATAAGTCACACAGAAAAAGAAACATCATAAGATATCACTAATACACAGAATGTAAACTTGGCTACACAGGAACTGAATTCCAAAACAGAACAGGGTCTCAAATTTAGAAAACCAACTTATGCTTGCTTAAGCGGAAAGGTGAGTTGGGGTGCTGCATAAAACCAGAGATTGAAATGAGCACAGATAAAGTTCCTTAAGCCAAATATGGAATAGACAAGAGCTACTCCTTGCTCAACGAAATGGACTCAACACCCCATATTAAATGCCTAAGAATGTACCTGACTAGTAAGTATCTTAAAACCTATGGATTGCTATGTCTCCAAAAGAGAATCAAGCGTCTGTACAGGGGGATAAACGCAGCAGTGATAGGATTGGAGAAGTTCGGTGAGCAAATGAAGACCCTTTGAAGTCATATTGCATGGTACCCATTACACGGGTCTCAACTCTCCAGGTTTAAGGTATTCTTCCTTCAGCTAAAACATGCATGTGGAACCCAGAGTATGATCAACCGTGTGAACGGGAGACGTGTTCAAATATGTCTCAGTTTTCCTCCCCTGGTACTCGGGTGCAACATTCCAGACGCTTTACTAACACCCTCCCGACTTGGAGAGTCAGTCCCTTTAACCTCCTGTTTGGCCCAGTTTGCAATTTCTGCGGAAGATGAACAGGAATAGCGAGAACCAATGAGAGACTAGCTGGAGGTGTCTGGACGGGCAAATTTAACTCTCATTTCCCACCAGGAAGAGGAATTAACCAAAGGCTCAGCTTGCCGTGCCGGAACCAGATTAGGGCCTGAAGCCATCCTGCGGTGTTGCGGCCAGCTCAAAAGAAAGCGAGTTGAAGAAAGGAGCTCAGGGGCACTGTAATTCACAAACCTGCAGAGTTATAAATGACAGCTATCGTCCAAAAATATACTGAAGTAAGGCTGCCAAGAGGACTTGAAAGCGGGGCAGAATTGCAGGAAACCGATTTCAGGAGGTAGACTGGAATTGCATTGAAAGCATAGGAAAAGAGGCAGAACGTCCACAATGATGCACTTGGCCAAAAAGGGCGTATGCGTTTTTTCCTGAATATATTCAGGAAAAAACGCATACGCCCTTTTCGGCCAACCAAGCAAGCTTGCAAAGGAAATCTGCACTACAATGAAGTCTCACTTCCCCCCGGTCAAAAGGGCCATCTGAAAAAAGTGTAAAATCCAGAAAGGCAGGACAGGCCATGGAGAACTGGGAGCCTTGTTATGCTGATGGGCGGGATGTAAATTGCCAACAGACACTCGGGAGAAGTGTATGGTGTTTCCTGAAACATCTAAAAAACAAAGCAACAGAGCCTAGGGCACTTCCACTTATGGTCCTATAGCTTAGGGAAATTAAAATCAAAAAGACACAGCCACCCCAAAGTTTGGGACGCCTCTGTTTACAAGAACCTCGTTTACAGTACAAGTTCAACATCGCAGAAAGTGAAAAATGGATAAAGAAGTTGTGGTATTTACTTACAAAGCAATATCACTCAGCAATGAAATCTATGTCATCAGGCCCTTAGCAGCACAATGAGTGGATTCAGGTATGATGATTCTAACTGAAATAAGTCACACAGAAAAAGAAACATCATAAGATATCAGTAATACACGGAATGTAAACTTGGCTACACAGGAACTGAATTACAGAACAGAACAGGGTCTCAAATTTAGAAAACCAACTTATGCTTGCTTAAGGGTAAAGGTGAGTTGGGGTGCTGCATAAAACCAGAGATTGAAATGAGCACAGATAAAGTTCCTTAAGCCAAATATGGAATAGACAAGAGCTACTCCTTGCTCAACGAAATGGACTCAACACCGCATATTAAACGCCTAAGAATGTACCTGACTAGTAAGTATCTTAAAACCTATGGATTGCTATGTCTCCGAAAGAGAATCAAGCATGTGTACAGGGGCATAAACGCAGCAGTGATAGGATTGGAGAGGTTCGGTGAGCAAATGAAGACCCTTTGAAGTCATATTGCATGGTACCCATTCCACGGGTTTCAACTACCCAGGTTTAAGGTATTCTTCCTTCAGCTAAAACATGCATGTGGAAACTAGAGTATGATCAACCATGTGATCGGGAAACGTGTTCAAATATGTCTCAGTTTTCGTACCCTGGTACTCGGGTGCAACATTCCAGACGCTTTACTAACACCCTCCCGACTTGGAGAGTCAGTCCCTTTAACCTCCTGTTTGGCCCAGTTTGCAATTTCTGTGGAAGATGAACAGGAATAGCGAGAACCAATGAGAGACTAGCTGGAGGTGTCTGGACGGGCAAATTTAACTCTCATTTCCCACCAGGAAGAGGAATTAACCAAAGGCTCAGCTTGCCGTGCCGGAACCAGATTAGGGCCTGAAGCCATCCTGCGGTGTTGCGGCCAGCTCTAAAGAAAGCGAGTTGAAGAAAGGAGCTCAGGGGCACTGTAATTCACAAACCTGCAGAGTTATAAATGACAGCTATCGTCCAAAAATATAACTGAAGTAAGGCTGCCAAGAGGACTTGAAAGCGGGGCAGAATTGCAGGAAACCGATTTCAGGAGGTAGACTGGAATTGCATTGAAAGCATAGGAAAAGAGGCAGAACGTCCACAATGATGCACTTGGCCAAAAAGGGCGTATGCGTTTTTTCCTGAATATATTCAGGAAAAAACGCATACGCCCTTTTTGGCCAACCAAGCAAGCTTGCAAAGGAAATCTGCACTACAATGAAGTCTCACTTCCCCCCGGTCAAAAGGGCCATCTGAAAAAAGTGTAAAATCCAGAAAGGCAGGACAGGCCATGGAGAACTGGGAGCCTTGTTATGCTGATGGGCGGGATGTAAATTACCAACAGCCACTCGGGAGAAGTGTATGGTGTTTCCTGAAACATCTAAAAAACAAAGCAACAGAGCCTAGGGCACTTCCACTTATGGTCCTATAGCTTAGGGAAATTAAAATCAAAAAGACACAGCCACCCCAAAGTTTGGGACGCCTCTGTTTACAAGAACCTCATTTACCGTACAAGTTCAATATCACAGAAAGTGAAAAATGGATAAAGAAGTTGTGGTACTTACGTACAATGCAGTATCACTCAACAATGAAATCTATGTCATCAGGCCCGTAGCAGCATAATGAGTGGATTCAGGTACGATGATTCTAACTGAAATAAGTCACACAGAAAAAGAAACATCATAAGATATCAGTAATACACGGAATGTAAACTTGGCTACACAGGAACTGAATTACAGAACAGAACAGGGTCTCAAATTTAGAAAACCAACTTATGCTTGCTTAAGGGTAAAGGTGAGTTGGGGTGCTGCATAAAACCAGAGATTGAAATGAGCACAGATAAAGTTCCTTAAGCCAAATATGGAATAGACAAGAGCTACTCCTTGCTCAACGAAATGGACTCAACACCGCATATTAAACGCCTAAGAATGTACCTGACTAGTAAGTATCTTAAAACCTATGGATTGCTATGTCTCCGAAAGAGAATCAAGCATGTGTACAGGGGCATAAACGCAGCAGTGATAGGATTGGAGAGGTTCGGTGAGCAAATGAAGACCCTTTGAAGTCATATTGCATGGTACCCATTCCACGGGTTTCAACTACCCAGGTTTAAGGTATTCTACCTTCAGCTAAAACATGCATGTGGAAACTAGAGTATGATCAACCATGTGATCGGGAAACGTGTTCAAATATGTCTCAGTTTTCGTACCCTGGTACTCGGGTGCAACATTCCAGACGCTTTACTAACACCCTCCCGACTTGGAGAGTCAGTCCCTTTAACCTCCTGTTTGGCCCAGTTTGCAATTTCTGCGGAAGATGAACAGGAATAGCGAGAACCAATGAGAGACTAGCTGGAGGTGTCTGGACGGGCAAATTTAACTCTCATTTCCCACCAGGAAGAGGAATTAACCAAAGGCTCAGCTTGCCGTGCCGGAACCAGATTAGGGCCTGAAGCCATCCTGCGGTGTTGCGGCCAGCTCAAAAGAAAGCGAGTTGAAGAAAGGAGCTCAGGGGCACTGTAATTCACAAACCTGCAGAGTTATAAATGACAGCTATCGTCCAAAAATATACTGAAGTAAGGCTGCCAAGAGGACTTGAAAGCGGGGCAGAATTGCAGGAAACCGATTTCAGGAGGTAGACTGGAATTGCATTGAAAGCATAGGAAAAGAGGCAGAACGTCCACAATGATGCACTTGGCCAAAAAGGGCGTATGCGTTTTTTCCTGAATATATTCAGGAAAAAACGCATACGCCCTTTTCGGCCAACCAAGCAAGCTTGCAAAGGAAATCTGCACTACAATGAAGTCTCACTTCCCCCCGGTCAAAAGGGCCATCTGAAAAAAGTGTAAAATCCAGAAAGGCAGGACAGGCCATGGAGAACTGGGAGCCTTGTTATGCTGATGGGCGGGATGTAAATTGCCAACAGCCACTCGGGAGAAGTGTATGGTGTTTCCTGAAACATCTAAAAAACAAAGCAACAGAGCCTAGGGCACTTCCACTTATGGTCCTATAGCTTAGGGAAATTAAAATCAAAAAGACACAGCCACCCCAAAGTTTGGGACGCCTCTGTTTACAAGAACCTCGTTTACAGTACAAGTTCAACATCGCAGAAAGTGAAAAATGGATAAAGAAGTTGTGGTATTTACTTACAAAGCAATATCACTCAGCAATGAAATCTATGTCATCAGGCCCTTAGCAGCACAATGAGTGGATTCAGGTATGATGATTCTAACTGAAATAAGTCACACAGAAAAAGAAACATCATAAGATATCAGTAATACACGGAATGTAAACTTGGCTACACAGGAACTGAATTACAGAACAGAACAGGGTCTCAAATTTAGAAAACCAACTTATGCTTGCTTAAGGGTAAAGGTGAGTTGGGGTGCTGCATAAAACCAGAGATTGAAATGAGCACAGATAAAGTTCCTTAAGCCAAATATGGAATAGACAAGAGCTACTCCTTGCTCAACGAAATGGACTCAACACCGCATATTAAACGCCTAAGAATGTACCTGACTAGTAAGTATCTTAAAACCTATGGATTGCTATGTCTCCGAAAGAGAATCAAGCATGTGTACAGGGGCATAAACGCAGCAGTGATAGGATTGGAGAGGTTCGGTGAGCAAATGAAGACCCTTTGAAGTCATATTGCATGGTACCCATTCCACGGGTTTCAACTACCCAGGTTTAAGGTATTCTTCCTTCAGCTAAAACATGCATGTGGAAACTAGAGTATGATCAACCATGTGATCGGGAAACGTGTTCAAATATGTCTCAGTTTTCGTACCCTGGTACTCGGGTGCAACATTCCAGACGCTTTACTAACACCCTCCCGACTTGGAGAGTCAGTCCCTTTAACCTCCTGTTTGGCCCAGTTTGCAATTTCTGTGGAAGATGAACAGGAATAGCGAGAACCAATGAGAGACTAGCTGGAGGTGTCTGGACGGGCAAATTTAACTCTCATTTCCCACCAGGAAGAGGAATTAACCAAAGGCTCAGCTTGCCGTGCCGGAACCAGATTAGGGCCTGAAGCCATCCTGCGGTGTTGCGGCCAGCTCTAAAGAAAGCGAGTTGAAGAAAGGAGCTCAGGGGCACTGTAATTCACAAACCTGCAGAGTTATAAATGACAGCTATCGTCCAAAAATATAACTGAAGTAAGGCTGCCAAGAGGACTTGAAAGCGGGGCAGAATTGCAGGAAACCGATTTCAGGAGGTAGACTGGAATTGCATTGAAAGCATAGGAAAAGAGGCAGAACGTCCACAATGATGCACTTGGCCAAAAAGGGCGTATGCGTTTTTTCCTGAATATATTCAGGAAAAAACGCATACGCCCTTTTTGGCCAACCAAGCAAGCTTGCAAAGGAAATCTGCACTACAATGAAGTCTCACTTCCCCCCGGTCAAAAGGGCCATCTGAAAAAAGTGTAAAATCCAGAAAGGCAGGACAGGCCATGGAGAACTGGGAGCCTTGTTATGCTGATGGGCGGGATGTAAATTACCAACAGCCACTCGGGAGAAGTGTATGGTGTTTCCTGAAACATCTAAAAAACAAAGCAACAGAGCCTAGGGCACTTCCACTTATGGTCCTATAGCTTAGGGAAATTAAAATCAAAAAGACACAGCCACCCCAAAGTTTGGGACGCCTCTGTTTACAAGAACCTCATTTACCGTACAAGTTCAATATCACAGAAAGTGAAAAATGGATAAAGAAGTTGTGGTACTTACGTACAATGCAGTATCACTCAACAATGAAATCTATGTCATCAGGCCCGTAGCAGCATAATGAGTGGATTCAGGTACGATGATTCTAACTGAAATAAGTCACACAGAAAAAGAAACATCATAAGATATCAGTAATACACGGAATGTAAACTTGGCTACACAGGAACTGAATTACAGAACAGAACAGGGTCTCAAATTTAGAAAACCAACTTATGCTTGCTTAAGGGTAAAGGTGAGTTGGGGTGCTGCATAAAACCAGAGATTGAAATGAGCACAGATAAAGTTCCTTAAGCCAAATATGGAATAGACAAGAGCTACTCCTTGCTCAACGAAATGGACTCAACACCGCATATTAAACGCCTAAGAATGTACCTGACTAGTAAGTATCTTAAAACCTATGGATTGCTATGTCTCCGAAAGAGAATCAAGCATGTGTACAGGGGCATAAACGCAGCAGTGATAGGATTGGAGAGGTTCGGTGAGCAAATGAAGACCCTTTGAAGTCATATTGCATGGTACCCATTCCACGGGTTTCAACTACCCAGGTTTAAGGTATTCTACCTTCAGCTAAAACATGCATGTGGAAACTAGAGTATGATCAACCATGTGATCGGGAAACGTGTTCAAATATGTCTCAGTTTTCGTACCCTGGTACTCGGGTGCAACATTCCAGACGCTTTACTAACACCCTCCCGGCTTTGAGAGTCAGTCCCTTTAACCTCCTGTTTGGCCCAGTTTGCAATTTCTGTGGAAGATGAACAGGAATAGCGAGAACCAATGAGAGACTAGCTGGAGGTGTCTGGACGGGCAAATTTAACTCTCATTTCCCACCAGGAAGAGGAATTAACCAAAGGCTCAGCGTGCCGTGCCGGAACCAGATTAGGGCCTGAAGCCATCCTGCGGTGTTGCGGCCAGGTCACAAGAAAGTGAGTTGAAGAAAGGAGCTCAGGGGCACTGTAATTCACAAACCTGCAGAGTTATAAATGACAGCTATCGTCCAAAAATATACTGAAGTAAGGCTGCCAAGAGGAGTTGAAAACGGGGCAGAATTGCAGGAAACCGATTTCAGGAGGTAGACTGGAATTGCATTGAAAGCATAGGAAAGAGGCAGAACGTCCACAATGATGCACTTGGCCAAAAAGGGCGTATGCGTTTTTTCCTGAATATATTCAGGAAAAAACGCATACGCCCTTTTTGGCCAACCAAGCAAGCTTGCAAAGGAAATCTGCACTACAATGAAGTCTCACTTCCCCCCGGTCAAAAAGGCCATCTGAAAAAAGTGTAAAATCCAGAAAGGCAGGACAGGCCATGGAGAACTGGGAGCCTTTTTATGCTGATGGGAGGGATGTAAATTACCAACAGCCACTCGGGAGAAGTGTATGGTGTTTCCTGAAACATCTAAAAAACAAAGCAACAGAGCCTAGGGCACTTCCACTTATGGTCCTATAGCTTAGGGAAATTAAAATCAAAAAGACACAGCCACCCCAAAGTTTGGGACGCCTCTGTTTACAAGAACCTCATTTACCGTAGAAGTTCAATATCACAGAAAGTGAAAAATGGATAAAGAAGTTGTGGTACTTACGTACAATGCAGTATCACTCAACAATGAAATCTATGTCATCAGGCCCGTGGCAGCATAATGAGTGGATTCAAGTACGATGATTCTAACTGAAATAAGTCACACAGAAAAAGAAACATCATAAGATATCACTAATACACAGAATGTAAACTTGGCTACACAGGAACTGAATTCCAAAACAGAACAGGGTCTCAAATTTAGAAAACCAACTTATGCTTGCTTAAGCGGAAAGGTGAGTTGGGGTGCTGCATAAAACCAGAGATTGAAATGAGCACAGATAAAGTTCCTTAAGCCAAATATGGAATAGACAAGAGCTACTCCTTGCTCAACGAAATGGACTCAACACCCCATATTAAATGCCTAAGAATGTACCTGACTAGTAAGTATCTTAAAACCTATGGATTGCTATGTCTCCAAAAGAGAATCAAGCGTCTGTACAGGGGGATAAACGCAGCAGTGATAGGATTGGAGAAGTTCGGTGAGCAAATGAAGACCCTTTGAAGTCATATTGCATGGTACCCATTACACGGGTCTCAACTCTCCAGGTTTAAGGTATTCTTCCTTCAGCTAAAACATGCATGTGGAACCCAGAGTATGATCAACCGTGTGAACGGGAGACGTGTTCAAATATGTCTCAGTTTTCCTCCCCTGGTACTCGGGTGCAACATTCCAGACGCTTTACTAACACCCTCCCGACTTGGAGAGTCAGTCCCTTTAACCTCCTGTTTGGCCCAGTTTGCAATTTCTGCGGAAGATGAACAGGAATAGCGAGAACCAATGAGAGACTAGCTGGAGGTGTCTGGACGGGCAAATTTAACTCTCATTTCCCACCAGGAAGAGGAATTAACCAAAGGCTCAGCTTGCCGTGCCGGAACCAGATTAGGGCCTGAAGCCATCCTGCGGTGTTGCGGCCAGCTCAAAAGAAAGCGAGTTGAAGAAAGGAGCTCAGGGGCACTGTAATTCACAAACCTGCAGAGTTATAAATGACAGCTATTGTCCAAAAATATACTGAAGTAAGGCTGCCAAGAGGACTTGAAAGCGGGGCAGAATTGCAGGAAACCGATTTCAGGAGGTAGACTGGAATTGCATTGAAAGCATAGGAAAAGAGGCAGAACGTCCACAATGATGCACTTGGCCAAAAAGGGCGTATGCGTTTTTTCCTGAATATATTCAGGAAAAAACGCATACGCCCTTTTTGGCCAACCAAGCAAGCTTGCAAAGGAAATCTGCACAACAATGAAGTCTCACTTCCCCCCGGTCAAAAGGGCCATCTGAAAAAAGTGTAAAATCCAGAAAGGCAGGACAGGCCATGGAGAACTGGGAGCCTTGTTATGCTGATGGGCGGGATGTAAATTGCCAACAGACACTCGGGAGAAGTGTATGGTGTTTCCTGAAACATCTAAAAAACAAAGCAACAGAGCCTAGGGCACTTCCACTTATGGTCCTATAGCTTAGGGAAATTAAAATCAAAAAGACACAGCCACCCCAAAGTTTGGGACGCCTCTGTTTACAAGAACCTCGTTTACAGTACAAGTTCAACATCGCAGAAAGTGAAAAATGGATAAAGAAGTTGTGGTATTTACTTACAAAGCAATATCACTCAGCAATGAAATCTATGTCATCAGGCCCTTAGCAGCACAATGAGTGGATTCAGGTATGATGATTCTAACTGAAATAAGTCACACAGAAAAAGAAACATCATAAGATATCAGTAATACACGGAATGTAAACTTGGCTACACAGGAACTGAATTACAGAACAGAACAGGGTCTCAAATTTAGAAAACCAACTTATGCTTGCTTAAGGGTAAAGGTTAGTTGGGGTGCTGCATAAAACCAGAGATTGAAATGAGCACAGATAAAGTTCCTTAAGCCAAATATGGAATAGACAAGAGCTACTCCTTGCTCAATGAAATGGACTCAACACCGCATATTAAACGCCTAAGAATGTACCTGACTAGTAAGTATCTTAAAACCTATGGATTGCTATGTCTCCGAAAGAGAATCAAGCATGTGTACAGGGGCATAAACGCAGCAGTGATAGGATTGGAGAGGTTCGGTGAGCAAATGAAGACCCTTTGAAGTCATATTGCATGGTACCCATTCCACGGGTTTCAACTACCCAGGTTTAAGGTATTCTACCTTCAGCTAAAACATGCATGTGGAAACTAGAGTATGATCAACCATGTGATCGGGAAACGTGTTCAAATATGTCTCAGTTTTCGTACCCTGGTACTCGGGTGCAACATGCCAGACGCTTTACTAACACCCTCCCCACTTGGAGAGTCAGTCCCTTTAACCTCCTGTTTGGCCCAGTTTGCAATTTCTGTGGAAGATGAACAGGAATAGCGAGAACCAATGAGAGACTAGCTGGAGGTGTCTGGACGGGCAAATTTAACTCATTTCCCACCAGGAAGAGGAATTAACCAAAGGCTCAGCTTGCCGTGCCGGAACAAGATTAGGACCTGAAGCCATCTTGCGGTGTTGCGGCCAGCTCAAAAGAAAGCGAGTTGAAGAAAGGAGCTCAGGGGCACTGTAATTCACAAACCTGCAGAGTTATAAATGACAGCTATCGTCCAAAAATATAACTGAAGTAAGGCTGCCAAGAGGACTTGAAAGCGGGGCAGAATTGCAGGAAACCGATTTCAGGAGGTAGACTGGAATTGCATTGAAAGCATAGGAAAAGAGGCAGAACGTCCACAATGATGCACTTGGCCAAAAAGGGCGTATGCGTTTTTTCCTGAATATATTCAGGAAAAAACGCATACGCCCTTTTTGGCCAACCAAGCAAGCTTGCAAAGGAAATCTGCACTACAATGAAGTCTCACTTCCCCCCGGTCAAAAGGGCCATCTGAAAAAAGTGTAAAATCCAGAAAGGCAGGACAGGCCATGGAGAACTGGGAGCCTTGTTATGCTGATGGGCGGGATGTAAATTGCCAACAGCCACTCAGGAGAAGTGTATGGTGTTTCCTGAAACATCTAAAAAACAAAGCAACAGAGCCTAGGGCACTTCCACTTATGGTCCTATAGCTTAGGGAAATTAAAATCAAAAAGACACAGCCACCCCAAAGTTTGGGACGCCTCTGTTTACAAGAACCTCATTTACCGTACAAGTTCAATATCACAGAAAGTGAAAAATGGATAAAGAAGTTGTGGTACTTACGTACAATGCAGTATCACTCAACAATGAAATCTATGTCATCAGGCCCGTAGCAACATAATGAGTGGATTCAGGTACGATGATTCTAACTGAAATAAGTCACACAGAAAAAGAAACATCATAAGATATCACTAATACACAGAATGTAAACTTGGCTACACAGGAACTGAATTCCAAAACAGAACAGGGTCTCAAATTTAGAAAACCAACTTATGCTTGCTTAAGGGTAAAGGTGAGTTGGGGTGCTGCATAAAACCAGAGATTGAAATGAGCACAGATAAAGTTCCTTAAGCCAAATATGGAATAGACAAGAGCTACTCCTTGCTCAACGAAATGGACTCAACACCCCATATTAAATGCCTAAGAATGTACCTGACTAGTAAGTATCTTAAAACCTATGGATTGCTATGTCTCCAAAAGAGAATCAAGCGTCTGTACAGGGTGATAAACGCAGCAGTGATAGGATTGGAGAAGTTCGGTGAGCAAATGAAGACCCTTTGAAGTCATATTGCATGGTACCCATTCCACGGGTCTCAACTCTCCAGGTTTAAGGTATTCTTCCTTCAGCTAAAACATGCATGTGGAACCCAGAGTATGATCAACCGTGTGAACGGGAGACGTGTTCAAATATGTCTCAGTTTTCCTCCCCTGGTACTCGGGTGCAACATTCCAGATGCTTTACTAACACCCTCCCGACTTGGAGAGTCAGTCCCTTTAACCTCCTGTTTGGCCCAGTTTGCAATTTCTGCGGAAGATGAACAGGAATAGCGAGAACCAATGAGAGACTAGCTGGAGGTGTCTGGACGGGCAAATTTAACTCTCATTTCCCACCAGGAAGAGGAATTAACCAAAGGCTCAGCGTGCCGTGCCAGAACCAGATTAGGGCCTGAAGCCATCCTGCGGTGTTGCGGCCAGCTCAAAAGAAAGCGAGTTGAAGAAAGGAGCTCAGGGGCACTGTAATTCACAAACCTGCAGAGTTATAAATGACAGCTATCGTCCAAAAATATACTGAAGTAAGGCTGCCAAGAGGACTTGAAAGCGGGGCAGAATTGCAGGAAACCGATTTCAGGAGGTAGACAGGAATTGCATTGAAAGCATAGGAAAAGAGGCAGAACGTCCACAATGATGCACTTGGCCAAAAAGGGCGTATGCGTTTTTTCCTGAATATATTCAGGAAAAAACGCATACGCCCTTTTTGGCCAACCAAGCAAGCTTGCAAAGGAAATCTGCACTACAATGAAGTCTCACTTCCCCCCGGTCAAAAGGGCCATCTGAAAAAAGTGTAAAATCCAGAAAGGCAGGACAGGCCATGGAGAACTGGGAGCCTTGTTATGCTGATGGGCGGGATGTAAATTGCCAACAGACACTCGGGAGAAGTGTATGGTGTTTCCTGAAACATCTAAAAAACAAAGCAACAGAGCCTAGGGCACTTCCACTTATGGTCCTATAGCTTAGGGAAATTAAAATCAAAAAGACACAGCCACCCCAAAGTTTGGGACGCCTCTGTTTACAAGAACCTCGTTTACAGTACAAGTTCAACATCGCAGAAAGTGAAAAATGGATAAAGAAGTTGTGGTATTTACTTACAAAGCAATATCACTCAGCAATGAAATCTATGTCATCAGGCCCTTAGCAGCACAATGAGTGGATTCAGGTATGATGATTCTAACTGAAATAAGTCACACAGAAAAAGAAACATCATAAGATATCAGTAATACACGGAATGTAAACTTGGCTACACAGGAACTGAATTACAGAACAGAACAGGGTCTCAAATTTAGAAAACCAACTTATGCTTGCTTAAGGGTAAAGGTGAGTTGGGGTGCTGCATAAAACCAGAGATTGAAATGAGCACAGATAAAGTTCCTTAAGCCAAATATGGAATAGACAAGAGCTACTCCTTGCTCAACGAAATGGACTCAACACCGCATATTAAACGCCTAAGAATGTACCTGACTAGTAAGTATCTTAAAACCTATGGATTGCTATGTCTCCGAAAGAGAATCAAGCATGTGTACAGGGGCATAAACGCAGCAGTGATAGGATTGGAGAGGTTCGGTGAGCAAATGAAGACCCTTTGAAGTCATATTGCATGGTACCCATTCCACGGGTTTCAACTACCCAGGTTTAAGGTATTCTACCTTCAGCTAAAACATGCATGTGGAACCCAGAGTATGATCAACCATGTGAATGGGAGACGTGTTCAAATATGTCTCAGTTTTCGTACCCTGGTACTCGGGTGCAACATTCCAGACGCTTTACTAACACCCTCCCGACTTGGAGAGTCAGTCCCTTTAACCTCCTGTTTGGCCCAGTTTGCAATTTCTGTGGAAGATGAACAGGAATAGCGAGAACCAATGAGAGACTAGCTGGAGGTGTCTGGACGGGCAAATTTAACTCTCATTTCCCACCAGGAAGAGGAATTAACCAAAGGCTCAGCTTGCCGTGCCGGAACCAGATTAGGGCCTGAAGCCATCCTGCGGTGTTGCGGCCAGCTCAAAAGAAAGCGAGTTGAAGAAAGGAGCTCAGGGGCACTGTAATTCACAAACCTGCAGAGTTATAAATGACAGCTATCGTCCAAAAATATACTGAAGTAAGGCTGCCAAGAGGACTTGAAAGCGGGGCAGAATTGCAGGAAACCGATTTCAGGAGGTAGACTGGAATTGCATTGAAAGCATAGGAAAAGAGGCAGAACGTCCACAATGATGCACTTGGCCAAAAAGGGCGTATGCGTTTTTTCCTGAATATATTCAGGAAAAAACGCATACGCCCTTTTTGGCCAACCAAGCAAGCTTGCAAAGGAAATCTGCACTACAATGAAGTCTCACTTCCCCCCGGTCAAAAGGGCCATCTGAAAAAAGTGTAAAATCCAGAAAGGCAGGACAGGCCATGGAGAACTGGGAGCCTTGTTATGCTGATGGGCGGGATGTAAATTGCCAACAGACACTCGGGAGAAGTGTATGGTGTTTCCTGAAACATCTAAAAAACAAAGCAACAGAGCCTAGGGCACTTCCACTTATGATCCTATAGCTTAGGGAAATTAAAATCAAAAAGACACAGCCACCCCAAAGTTTGGGACGCCTCTGTTTACAAGAACCTCATTTACAGTACAAGTTCAACATCGCAGAAAGTGAAAAATGGATAAAGAAGTTGTGGTATTTACTTACAAAGCAATATCACTCAGCAATGGAATCTATGTCATCAGGCCCTTAGCAGCACAATGAGTGGATTCAGGTATGATGATTCTAGCTGAAATAAGTCACACAGAAAAAGAAACATCATAAGATATCAGTAATACACGGAATGTAAACTTGGCTACACAGGAACTGAATTACAGAACAGAACAGGGTCTCAAATTTAGAAAACCAACTTATGCTTGCTTAAGGGGAAAGGTGAGTTGGGGTGCTGCATAAAACCAGAGATTGAAATGAGCACAGATAAAGTTCCTTAAGCCAAATATGGAATAGACAAGAGCTACTCCTTGCTCAACGAAATGGACTCAACACCGCATATTAAACGCCTAAGAATGTACCTGACTAGTAAGTATCTTAAAACCTATGGATTGCTATGTCTCCGAAAGAGAATCAAGCATGTGTACAGGGGCATAAACGCAGCAGTGATAGGATTGGAGAGGTTCGGTGAGCAAATGAAGACCCTTTGAAGTCATATTGCATGGTACCCATTCCACGGGTTTCAACTACCCAGGTTTAAGGTATTCTACCTTCAGCTAAAACATGCATGTGGAACCCAGAGTATGATCAACCATGTGAATGGGAGACGTGTTCAAATATGTCTCAGTTTTCGTACCCTGGTACTCGGGTGCAACATTCCAGACGCTTTACTAACACCCTCCCGACTTGGAGAGTCAGTCCCTTTAACCTCCTGTTTGGCCCAGTTTGCAATTTCTGTGGAAGATGAACAGGAATAGCGAGAACCAATGAGAGACTAGCTGGAGGTGTCTGGACGGGCAAATTTAACTCTCATTTCCCACCAGGAAGAGGAATTAACCAAAGGCTCAGCTTGCCGTGCCGGAACCAGATTAGGGCCTGAAGCCATCCTGCGGTGTTGCGGCCAGCTCAAAAGAAAGCGAGTTGAAGAAAGGAGCTCAGGGGCACTGTAATTCACAAACCTGCAGAGTTATAAATGACAGCTATCGTCCAAAAATATACTGAAGTAAGGCTGCCAAGAGGACTTGAAAGCGGGGCAGAATTGCAGGAAACCGATTTCAGGAGGTAGACTGGAATTGCATTGAAAGCATAGGAAAAGAGGCAGAACGTCCACAATGATGCACTTGGCCAAAAAGGGCGTATGCGTTTTTTCCTGAATATATTCAGGAAAAAACGCATACGCCCTTTTTGGCCAACCAAGCAAGCTTGCAAAGGAAATCTGCACTACAATGAAGTCTCACTTCCCCCCGGTCAAAAGGGCCATCTGAAAAAAGTGTAAAATCCAGAAAGGCAGGACAGGCCATGGAGAACTGGGAGCCTTGTTATGCTGATGGGCGGGATGTAAATTGCCAACAGACACTCGGGAGAAGTGTATGGTGTTTCCTGAAACATCTAAAAAACAAAGCAACAGAGCCTAGGGCACTTCCACTTATGGTCCTATAGCTTAGGGAAATTAAAATCAAAAAGACACAGCCACCCCAAAGTTTGGGACGCCTCTGTTTACAAGAACCTCATTTACCGTACAAGTTCAATATCACAGAAAGTGAAAAATGGATAAAGAAGTTGTGGTACTTACGTACAATGCAGTATCACTCAACAATGAAATCTATGTCATCAGGCCCGTAGCAGCATAATGAGTGGATTCAGGTACGATGATTCTAACTGAAATAAGTCACACAGAAAAAGAAACATCATAAGATATCACTAATACACAGAATGTAAACTTGGCTACACAGGAACTGAATTCCAAAACAGAACAGGGTCTCAAATTTAGAAAACCAACTTATGCTTGCTTAAGCGGAAAGGTGAGTTGGGGTGCTGCATAACAGCAGAGATTGAAATGAGCACAGATAAAGTTCCTTAAGCCAAATATGGAATAGATAAGAGCTACTCCTTGCTCAACGAAATGGACTCAACACCCCATATTAAATGCCTAAGAATGTACCTGACTAGTAAGTATCTTAAAACCTATGGATTGCTATGTCTCCGAAAGAGAATCAAGCGTCTGTACAGGGGGATAAACGCAGCAGTGATAGGATTGGAGAAGTTCGGTGAGCAAATGAAGACCCTTTGAAGTCATATTGCATGGTACCCATTACACGGGTCTCAACTCTCCAGGTTTAAGGTATTCTTCCTTCAGCTAAAACATGCATGTGGAACCCAGAGTATGATCAACCGTGTGAACGGGAGACGTGTTCAAATATGTCTCAGTTTTCCTCCCCTGGTACTCGGGTGCAACATTCCAGACGCTTTACTAACACCCTCCCGACTTGGAGAGTCATTCCCTTTAACCTCCTGTTTGGCCCAGTTTGCAATTTCTGCGGAAGATGAACAGGAATAGCGAGAACCAATGAGAGACTAGCTGGAGGTGTCTGGACGGGCAAATTTAACTCTCATTTCCCACCAGGAAGAGGAATTAACCAAAGGCTCAGCGTGCCGTGCCGGAGCCAGATTAGGGCCTGAAGCCATCCTGCGGTGTTGCGGCCAGCTCAAAAGAAAGCGAGTTGAAGAAAGGAGCTCAGGGGCACTTTAATTCACAAACCTGCAGAGTTATAAATGACAGCTATCGTCCAAAAATATACTGAAGTAAGGCTGCCAAGAGGACTTGAAAGCGGGGCAGAATTGCAGGAAACCGATTTCAGGAGGTAGACTGGAATTGCATTGAAAGCATAGGAAAAGAGGCAGAACGTCCACAATGATGCACTTGGCCAAAAAGGGCGTATGCGTTTTTTCCTGAATATATTCACGAAGAAACGCATACGCCATTTTTGGCCAACCAAGCAAGCTTGCAAAGGAAATCTGCACTACAATGAAGTCTCACTTCCCCCCGGTCAAAAGGGCCATCTGAAAAAAGTGTAAAATCCAGAAAGGCAGGACAGGCCATGGAGAACTGGGAGCCTTGTTATGCTGATGGGCGGGATGTAAATTGCCAACAGCCACTCGGGAGAAGTGTATGGTGTTTCCTGAAACATCTAAAAAACAAAGCAACAGAGCCTAGGGCACTTCCACTTATGGTCCTATAGCTTAGGGAAATTAAAATCAAAAAGACACAGCCACCCCAAAGTTTGGGACGCCTCTGTTTACAAGAACCTCGTTTATAGTACAAGTTCAACATCGCAGAAAGTGAAAAATGGATAAAGAAGTTGTGGTATTTACTTACAAAGCAATATCACTCAGCAATGAAATCTATGTCATCAGGCCCTTAGCAGCACAATGAGTGGATTCAGGTATGATGATTCTAACTGATATAAGTCACACAGAAAAAGAAACATCATAAGATATCAGTAATACACGGAATGTAAACTTGGCTACACAGGAACTGAATTACAGAACAGAACAGGGTCTCAAATTTAGAAAACCAACTTATGCTTGCTTAAGGGTAAAGGTGAGTTGGGGTGCTGCATAAAACCAGAGATTGAAATGAGCACAGATAAAGTTCCTTAAGCCAAATATGGAATAGACAAGAGCTACTCCTTCCTCAACGAAATGGACTCAACACCGCATATTAAACGCCTAAGAATGTACCTGACTAGTAAGTATCTTAAAACCTATGGATTGCTATGTCTCCGAAAGAGAATCAAGCATGTGTACAGGGGAATAAACGCAGCAGTGATAGGATTGGAGAGGTTCGGTGAGCAAATGAAGACCCTTTGAAATCATATTGCATGGTACCCATTCCACGGGTTTCAACTACCCAGGTTTAAGGTATTCTACCTTCAGCTAAAACATGCATGTGGAACCCAGAGTATGATCAACCATGTGAATGGGAGACGTGTTCAAATATGTCTCAGTTTTCGTACCCTGGTACTCGGGTGCAACATTCCAGACGCTTTACTAACACCCTCCCGACTTGGAGAGTCAGTCCCTTTAACCTCCTGTTTGGCCCAGTTTGCAATTTCTGTGGAAGATGAACAGGAATAGCGAGAACCAATGAGAGACTAGCTGGAGGTGTCTGGACGGGCAAATTTAACTCTCATTTCCCACCAGGAAGAGGAATTAACCAAAGGCTCAGCTTGCCGTGCCGGAACCAGATTAGGGCCTGAAGCCATCCTGCAGTGTTGCGGCCAGCTCAAAAGAAAGCGAGTTGAAGAAAGGAGCTCAGGGGCACTGTAATTCACAAACCTGCAGAGTTATAAATGACAGCTATCGTCCAAAAATATACTGAAGTAAGGCTGCCAAGAGGACTTGAAAGCGGGGCAGAATTGCAGGAAACCGATTTCAGGAGGTAGACAGGAATTGCATTGAAAGCATAGGAAAAGAGGCAGAACGTCCACAATGATGCACTTGGCCAAAAAGGGCGTATGCGTTTTTTCCTGAATATATTCAGGAAAAAACGCATATGCCCTTTTTGGCCAACCAAGCAAGCTTGCAAAGGAAATCTGCACTACAATGAAGTCTCACTTCCCCCCGGTCAAAAGGGCCATCTGAAAAAAGTGTAAAATCCAGAAAGGCAGGACAGGCCATGGAGAACTGGGAGCCTTGTTATGCTGATGGGCGGGATGTAAATTGCCAACAGCCACTCGGGAGAAGTGTATGGTGTTTCCTGAAACATCTAAAAAACAAAGCAACAGAGCCTAGGGCACTTCCACTTATGGTCCTATAGCTTAGGGAAATTAAAATCAAAAAGACACAGCCACCCCAAAGTTTGGGACGCCTCTGTTTACAAGAACCTCATTTACCGTACAAGTTCAATATCACAGAAAGTGAAAAATGGATAAAGAAGTTGTGGTACTTACGTACAATGCAGTATCACTCAACAATGAAATCTATGTCATCAGGCCCGTAGCAGCATAATGAGTGGATTCAGGTACGATGATTCTAACTGAAATAAGTCACACAGAAAAAGAAACATCATATGATATCACTAATAAACAGAATGTAAACTTGGCTACACAGGAACTGAATTCCAAAACAGAACAGGGTCTCAAATTTAGAAAACCAACTTATGCTTGCTTAAGCGGAAAGGTGAGTTGGGGTGCTGCATAACAGCAGAGATTGAAATGAGCACAGATAAAGTTCCTTAAGCCAAATATGGAATAGATAAGAGCTACTCCTTGCTCAACGAAATGGACTCAACACCCCATATTAAATGCCTAAGAATGTACCTGACTAGTAAGTATCTTAAAACCTATGGATTGCTATGTCTCCGAAAGAGAATCAAGCGTCTGTACAGGGGGATAAACACAGCAGTGATAGGATTGGAGAAGTTCGGTGAGCAAATGAAGACCCTTTGAAGTCATATTGCATGGTACCCATTACACGGGTCTCAACTCTCCAGGTTTAAGGTATTCTTCCTTCAGCTAAAACATGCATGTGGAACCCAGAGTATGATCAACCGTGTGAACGGGAGACGTGTTCAAATATGTCTCAGTTTTCCTCCCCTGGTACTCGGGTGCAACATTCCAGACGCTTTACTAACACCCTCCCGACTTGGAGAGTCAGTCCCTTTAACCTCTTGTTTGGCCCAGTTTGCAATTTCTGCGGAAGATGAACAGGAATAGCGAGAACCAATGAGAGACTAGCTGGAGGTGTCTGGACGGGCAAATTTAACTCTCATTTCCCACCAGGAAGAGGAATTAACCAAAGGCTCAGCGTGCCGTGCCGGAGCCAGATTAGGGCCTGAAGCCATCCTGCGGTGTTGCGGCCAGCTCAAAAGAAAGCGAGTTGAAGAAAGGAGCTCAGGGGCACTTTAATTCACAAACCTGCAGAGTTATAAATGACAGCTATCGTCCAAAAATATACTGAAGTAAGGCTGCCAAGAGGACTTGAAAGCGGGGCAGAATTGCAGGAAACCGATTTCAGGAGGTAGACTGGAATTGCATTGAAAGCATAGGAAAAGAGGCAGAACGTCCACAATGATGCACTTGGCCAAAAAGGGCGTATGCGTTTTTTCCTGAATATATTCAGGAAAAAACGCATACGCCCTTTTTGGCCAACCAAGCAAGCTTGCAAATGAAATCTGCACTACAATGAAGTCTCACTTCCCCCCGGTCAAAAGGGCCATCTGAAAAAAGTGTAAAATCCAGAAAGGCAGGACAGGCCATGGAGAACTGGGAGCCTTGTTATGCTGATGGGCGGGATGTAAATTGCCAACAGACACTCGGGAGAAGTGTATGGTGTTTCCTGAAACATCTAAAAAACAAAGCAACAGAGCCTAGGGCACTTCCACTTATGGTCCTATAGCTTAGGGAAATTAAAATCAAAAAGACACAGCCACCCCAAAGTTTGGGACGCCTCTGTTTACAAGAACCTCGTTTACAGTACAAGTTCAACATCGCAGAAAGTGAAAAATGGATAAAGAAGTTGTGGTATTTACTTACAAAGCAATATCACTCAGCAATGAAATCTATGTCATCAGGCCCTTAGCAGCACAATGAGTGGATTCAGGTATGATGATTCTAACTGATATAAGTCACACAGAAAAAGAAACATCATAAGATATCAGTAATACACGGAATGTAAACTTGGCTACACAGGAACTGAATTACAGAACAGAACAGGGTCTCAAATTTAGAAAACCAACTTATGCTTGCTTAAGGGTAAAGGTGAGTTGGGGTGCTGCATAAAACCAGAGATTGAAATGAGCACAGATAAAGTTCCTTAAGCCAAATATGGAATAGACAAGAGCTACTCCTTGCTCAATGAAATGGACTCAACACCGCATATTAAACGCCTAAGAATGTACCTGACTAGTAAGTATCTTAAAACCTATGGATTGCTATGTCTCCGAAAGAGAATCAAGCATGTGTACAGGGGCATAAACGCAGCAGTGATAGGATTGGAGAGGTTCGGTGAGCAAATGAAGACCCTTTGAAGTCATATTGCATGGTACCCATTCCACGGGTTTCAACTACCCAGGTTTAAGGTATTCTACCTTCAGCTAAAACATGCATGTGGAAACTAGAGTATGATCAACCATGTGATCGGGAAACGTGTTCAAATATGTCTCAGTTTTCGTACCCTGGTACTCGGGTGCAACATTCCAGACGCTTTACTAACACCCTCCCGACTTGGAGAGTCAGTCCCTTTAACCTCCTGTTTGGCCCAGTTTGCAATTTCTGTGGAAGATGAACAGGAATAGCGAGAACCAATGAGAGACTAGCTGGAGGTGTCTGGACGGGCAAATTTAACTCTCATTTCCCACCAGGAAGAGGAATTAACCAAAGGCTCAGCTTGCCGTGCCGGAACCAGATTAGGGCCTGAAGCCATCCTGCGGTGTTGCGGCCAGGTCACAAGAAAGCGAGTTGAAGAAAGGAGCTCAGGGGCACTGTAATTCACAAACCTGCAGAGTTATAAATGACAGCTATCGTCCAAAAATATACTGAAGTAAGGCTGCCAAGAGGACTTGAAAGCGGGGCAGAATTGCAGGAAACCGATTTCAGGAGGTAGACTGGAATTGCATTGAAAGCATAGGAAAAGAGGCAGAACGTCCACAATGATGCACTTGGCCAAAAAGGGCGTATGCGTTTTTTCCTGAATATATTCAGGAAAAAACGCATACGCCCTTTTTGGCCAACCAAGCAAGCTTGCAAAGGAAATCTGCACTACAATGAAGTCTCACTTCCCCCCGGTCAAAAGGGCCATCTGAAAAAAGTGTAAAATCCAGAAAGGCAGGACAGGCCATGGAGAACTGGGAGCCTTTTTATGCTGATGGGAGGGATGTAAATTACCAACAGCCACTCGGGAGAAGTGTATGGTGTTTCCTGAAACATCTAAAAAACAAAGCAACAGAGCCTAGGGCACTTCCACTTATGGTCCTATAGCTTAGGGAAATTAAAATCAAAAAGACACAGCCACCCCAAAGTTTGGGACGCCTCTGTTTACAAGAACCTCATTTACCATACAAGTTCAATATCACAGAAAGTGAAAAATGGATAAAGAAGTTGTGGTACTTACGTACAATGCAGTATCACTCAACAATGAAATCTATGTCATCAGGCCCGTAGCAGCATAATGAGTGGATTCAGGTACGATGATTCTAACTGAAATAAGTCACACAGAAAAAGAAACATCATAAGATATCAGTAATACACGGAATGTAAACTTGGCTACACAGGAACTGAATTACAGAACAGAACAGGGTCTCAAATTTAGAAAACCAACTTATGCTTGCTTAAGGGTAAAGGTGAGTTGGGGTGCTGCATAAAACCAGAGATTGAAATGAGCACAGATAAAGTTCCTTAAGTCAAATATGGAATAGACAAGAGCTACTCCTTGCTCAACGAAATGGACTCAACACCGCATATTAAACGCCTAAGAATGTACCTGACTAGTAAGTATCTTAAAACCTATGTATTGCTATGTCTCCGAAAGAGAATCAAGCATGTGTACAGGGGCATAAACGCAGCAGTGATAGGATTGGAGAGGTTCGGTGAGCAAATGAAGACCCTTTGAAGTCATATTGCATAGTACCCATTCCACGGGTTTCAACTACCCAGGTTTAAGGTATTCTTCCTTCAGCTAAAACATGCATGTGGAACCTAGAGTATGATCAACCATGTGATCGGGAAACGTGTTCAAATATGTCTCAGTTTTCGTACCCTGGTACTCGGGTGCAACATTCCAGACACTTTACTAACACCCTCCCGACTTGGAGAGTCAGTCCCTTTAACCTCCTGTTTGGCCCAGTTTGCAATTTCTGCGGAAGATGAACAGGAATAGCGAGAACCAATGAGAGACTAGCTGGAGGTGTCTGGACGGGCAAATTTAACTCTCATTTCCCACCAGGAAGAGGAATTAACCAAAGGCTCAGCGTGCCGTGCCGGAACCAGATTAGGGCCTGAAGCCATCCTGCGGTGTTGCGGCCAGCTCAAAAGAAAGCGAGTTGAAGAAAGGAGCTCAGGGGCACTGTAATTCACAAACCTGCAGAGTTATAAATGACAGCTATCGTCCAAAAATATACTGAAGTAAGGCTGCCAAGAGGACTTGAAAGCGGGGCAGAATTGCAGGAAACCGATTTCAGGAGGTAGACTGGAATTGCATTGAAAGCATAGGAAAAGAGGCAGAACGTCCACAATGATGCACTTGGCCAAAAAGGGCGTATGCGTTTTTTCCTGAATATATTCAGGAAAAAACGCATACGCCCTTTTTGGCCAACCAAGCAAGCTTGCAAAGGAAATCTGCACTACAATGAAGTCTCACTTCCCCCCGGTCAAAAGGGCCATCTGAAAAAAGTGTAAAATCCAGAAAGGCAGGACAGGCCATGGAGAACTGGGAGCCTTGTTATGCTGATGGGCGGAATGTAAATTGCCAACAGCCACTCGGGAGAAGTGTATGGTGTTTCCTGAAACATCTAAAAAACAAAGCAACAGAGCCTAGGGCACTTCGACTTATGGTCCTATAGATTAGGGAAATTAAAATCAAAAAGACACAGCCACCCCAAAGTTTGGGACGCCTCTGTTTACAAGAACCTCGTTTACAGTACAAGTTCAACATCGCAGAAAGTGAAAAATGGATAAAGAAGTTGTGGTATTTACTTACAAAGCAATATCACTCAGCAATGAAATCTACGTCATCAGGCCCTTAGCAGCACAATGAGTGGATTCAGGTATGATGATTCTAACTGAAATAAGTCACACAGAAAAAGAAACATCATAAGGTATCAGTAATACACGGAATGTAAACTTGGCTACACAGGAACTGAATTACAGAACAGAACAGGGTCTCAAATTTAGAAAACCAACTTATGCTTGCTTAAGGGTAAAGGTGAGTTGGGGTGCTGCATAAAACCAGAGATTGAAATGAGCACAGATAAAGTTCCTTAAGCCAAATATGGAATAGACAAGAGCTACTCCTTGCTCAACGAAATGGACTCAAAACCGCATATTAAACGCCTAAGAATGTATCTGACTAGTAAGTATCTTAAAACCTATGGATTGTTATGTCTCCAAAAGAGAATCAAGCATGTGTACAGGGGCATAAACACAGCAGTGATAGGATTGGAGAGGTTCGGTGAGCAAATGAAGACCCTTTGAAGTCATATTGCATAGTACCCATTCCACGGGTTTCAACTACCCAGGTTTAAGGTATTCTTCCTTCAGCTAAAACATGCATGTGGAACCTAGAGTATGATCAACCATGTGATCGGGAAACGTGTTCAAATATGTCTCAGTTTTCGTACCCTGGTACTCGGGTGCAACATTCCAGACACTTTACTAACACCCTCCCGACTTGGAGAGTCAGTCCCTTTAACCTCCTGTTTGGCCCAGTTTGCAATTTCTGCGGAAGATGAACAGGAATAGCGAGAACCAATGAGAGACTAGCTGGAGGTGTCTGGACGGGCAAATTTAACTCTCATTTCCCACGAGGAAGAGGAATTAACCAAAGGCTCAGCGTGCCGTGCCGGAACCAGATTAGGGCCTGAAGCCATCCTGCGGTGTTGCGGCCAGGTCACAAGAAAGCGAGTTGAAGAAAGGAGCTCAGGGGCACTGTAATTCACAAACCTGCAGAGTTATAAATGACAGCTATCGTCCAAAAATATACTGAAGTAAGGCTGCCAAGAGGACTTGAAAGCGGGGCAGAATTGCAGGAAACCGATTTCAGGAGGTAGACTGGAATTGCATTGAAAGCATAGGAAAAGAGGCAGAACGTCCACAATGATGCACTTGGCCAAAAAGGGCGTATGCGTTTTTTCCTGAATATATTCAGGAAAAAACGCATACGCCCTTTTTGGCCAACCAAGCAAGCTTGCAAAGGAAATCTGCACTACAATGAAGTCTCACTTCCCCCCGGTCAAAAGGGCCATCTGAAAAAAGTGTAAAATCCAGAAAGGCAGGACAGGCCATGGAGAACTGGGAGCCTTTTTATGCTGATGGGAGGGATGTAAATTGCCAACAGCCACTCGGGAGAAGTGTATGGTGTTTCCTGAAACATCTAAAAAACAAAGCAACAGAGCCTAGGGCACTTCCACTTATGGTCCTATAGCTTAGGGAAATTAAAATCCAAAAGACACAGCCACCCCAAAGTTTGGGACGCCTCTGTTTACAAGAACCTCATTTACCGTACAAGTTCAATATCACAGAAAGTGAAAAATGGATAAAGAAGTTGTGGTACTTACGTACAATGCAGTATCACTCAACAATGAAATCTATGTCATCAGGCCCGTAGCAGCATAATGAGTGGATTCAGGTACGATGATTCTAACTGAAATAAGTCACACAGAAAAAGAAACATCATAAGATATCACTAATACACAGAATGTAAACTTGGCTACACAGGAACTGAATTCCAAAACAGAACAGGGTCTCAAATTTAGAAAACCAACTTATGCTTGCTTAAGGGTAAAGGTGAGTTGGGGTGCTGCATAAAACCAGAGATTGAAATGAGCACAGATAAAGTTCCTTAAGCCAAATATGGAATAGACAAGAGCTACTCCTTCCTCAACGAAATGGACTCAACACCCCATATTAAACGCCTAAGAATGTACCTGACTAGTAAGTATCTTAAAACCTATGGATTGCTATGTCTCCAAAAGAAAATCAAGCGTCTGTACAGGGGGAAAAACGCAGCAGTGATAGGATTAGAGAAGTTCGGTGAGCAAATGAAGACCCTTTGAAGTCATATTGCATAGTACCCATTCCACGGGTTTCAACTACCCAGGTTTAAGGTATTCTACCTTCAGCTAAAACATGCATGTGGAACCTAGAGTATGATCAACCATGTGATCGGGAAACGTGTTCAAATATGTCTCAGTTTTCGTACCCTGGTACTCGGGTGCAACATTCCAGACGCTTTACTAACACCCTCCCGACTTGGAGAGTCAGTCCCTTTAACCTCCTGTTTGGCCCAGTTTGCAATTTCTGCGGAAGATGAACAGGAATAGGGAGAACCAATGAGAGACTAGCTGGAGGTGTCTGGACGGGCAAATTTAACTCTCATTTCCCACCAGGAAGAGGAATTAACCAAAGGCTCAGCGTGCCGTGCCAGAACCAGATTAGGGCCTGAAGCCATCCTGCGGTGTTGCGGCCAGCTCACAAGAAAGCGAGTTGAAGAAAGGAGCTCAGGGGCACTGTAATTCACAAACCTGCAGAGTTATAAATGACAGCTATCGTCCAAAAATATACTGAAGTAAGGCTGCCAAGAGGACTTGAAAGCGGGGCAGAATTGCAGGAAACCGATTTCAGGAGGTAGACTGGAATTGCATTGAAAGCATAGGAAAAGAGGCAGAACGTCCACAATGATGCACTTGGCCAAAAAGGGCGTATGCGTTTTTTCCTGAATATATTCAGGAAAAAACGCATACGCCCTTTTTGGCCAACCAAGCAAGCTTGCAAAGGAAATCTGCACTACAATGAAGTCTCACTTCCCCCCGGTCAAAAGGGCCATCTGAAAAAAGTGTAAAATCCAGAAAGGCAGGACAGGCCATGGAGAACTGGGAGCCTTGTTATGCTGATGGGCGGAATGTAAATTGCCAACAGACACTCGGGAGAAGTGTATGGTGTTTCCTGAAACATCTAAAAAACAAAGCAACAGAGCCTAGGGCACTTCGACTTATGGTCCTATAGATTAGGGAAATTAAAATCAAAAAGACACAGCCACCCCAAAGTTTGGGACGCCTCTGTTTACAAGAACCTCGTTTACAGTACAAGTTCAACATCGCAGAAAGTGAAAAATGGATAAAGAAGTTGTGGTATTTACTTACAAAGCAATATCACTCAGCAATGAAATCTACGTCATCAGGCCCTTAGCAGCACAATGAGTGGATTCAGGTATGATGATTCTAACTGAAATAAGTCACACAGAAAAAGAAACATCATAAGATATCAGTAATACACGGAATGTAAACTTGGCTACACAGGAACTGAATTACAGAACAGAACAGGGTCTCAAATTTAGAAAACCAACTTATGCTTGCTTAAGGGTAAAGGTGAGTTGGGGTGCTGCATAAAACCAGAGATTGAAATGAGCACAGATAAAGTTCCTTAAGCCAAATATGGAATAGACAAGAGCTACTCCTTGCTCAACGAAATGGACTCAAAACCGCATATTAAACGCCTAAGAATGTATCTGACTAGTAAGTATCTTAAAACCTATGGATTGTTATGTCTCCAAAAGAGAATCAAGCATGTGTACAGGGGCATAAACGCAGCAGTGATAGGATTGGAGAGGTTCGGTGAGCAAATGAAGACCCTTTGAAGTCATATTGCATAGTACCCATTCCACGGGTTTCAACTACCCAGGTTTAAGGTATTCTTCCTTCAGCTAAAACATGCATGTGGAACCTAGAGTATGATCAACCATGTGATCGGGAAACGTGTTCAAATATGTCTCAGTTTTCGTACCCTGGTACTCGGGTGCAACATTCCAGACACTTTACTAACACCCTCCCGACTTGGAGAGTCAGTCCCTTTAACCTCCTGTTTGGCCCAGTTTGCAATTTCTGCGGAAGATGAACAGGAATAGCGAGAACCAATGAGAGACTAGCTGGAGGTGTCTGGACGGGCAAATTTAACTCTCATTTCCCACGAGGAAGAGGAATTAACCAAAGGCTCAGCGTGCCGTGCCGGAACCAGATTAGGGCCTGAAGCCATCCTGCGGTGTTGCGGCCAGGTCACAAGAAAGCGAGTTGAAGAAAGGAGCTCAGGGGCACTGTAATTCACAAACCTGCAGAGTTATAAATGACAGCTATCGTCCAAAAATATACTGAAGTAAGGCTGCCAAGAGGACTTGAAAGCGGGGCAGAATTGCAGGAAACCGATTTCAGGAGGTAGACTGGAATTGCATTGAAAGCATAGGAAAAGAGGCAGAACGTCCACAATGATGCACTTGGCCAAAAAGGGCGTATGCGTTTTTTCCTGAATATATTCAGGAAAAAACGCATACGCCCTTTTTGGCCAACCAAGCAAGCTTGCAAAGGAAATCTGCACTACAATGAAGTCTCACTTCCCCCCGGTCAAAAGGGCCATCTGAAAAAAGTGTAAAATCCAGAAAGGCAGGACAGGCCATGGAGAACTGGGAGCCTTTTTATGCTGATGGGAGGGATGTAAATTGCCAACAGCCACTCGGGAGAAGTGTATGGTGTTTCCTGAAACATCTAAAAAACAAAGCAACAGAGCCTAGGGCACTTCCACTTATGGTCCTATAGCTTAGGGAAATTAAAATCAAAAAGACACAGCCACCCCAAAGTTTGGGACGCCTCTGTTTACAAGAACCTCATTTACCGTACAAGTTCAATATCACAGAAAGTGAAAAATGGATAAAGAAGTTGTGGTACTTACGTACAATGCAGTATCACTCAACAATGAAATCTATGTCATCAGGCCCGTAGCAGCATAATGAGTGGATTCAGGTACGATGATTCTAACTGAAATAAGTCACACAGAAAAAGAAACATCATAAGATATCACTAATACACAGAATGTAAACTTGGCTACACAGGAACTGAATTCCAAAACAGAACAGGGTCTCAAATTTAGAAAACCAACTTATGCTTGCTTAAGGGGAAAGGTGAGTTGGGGTGCTGCATAAAACCAGAGATTGAAATGAGCACAGATAAAGTTCCTTAAGCCAAATATGGAATAGACAAGAGCTACTCCTTCCTCAACGAAATGGACTCAACACCCCATATTAAACGCCTAAGAATGTACCTGACTAGTAAGTATCTTAAAACCTATGGATTGCTATGTCTCCAAAAGAAAATCAAGCGTCTGTACAGGGGGAAAAACGCAGCAGTGATAGGATTGGAGAAGTTCGGTGAGCAAATGAAGACCCTTTGAAGTCATATTGCATAGTACCCATTCCACGGGTTTCAACTACCCAGGTTTAAGGTATTCTACCTTCAGCTAAAACATGCATGTGGAAACTAGAGTATGATCAACCATGTGATCGGGAAACGTGTTCAAATATGTCTCAGTTTTCGTACCCTGGTACTCGGGTGCAACTTTCCAGACGCTTTACTAACACCCTCCCGACTTGGAGAGTCAGTCCCTTTAACCTCCTGTTTGGCCCAGTTTGCAATTTCTGCGGAAGATGAACAGGAATAGCGAGAACCAATGAGAGACTAGCTGGAGGTGTCTGGACGGGCAAATTTAACTCTCATTTCCCACCAGGAAGAGGAATTAACCAAAGGCTCTGCGTGCCGTGCCGGAACCAGATTAGGGCCTGAAGCCATCCTGCGGTGTTGCGGCCAGGTCACAAGAAAGCGAGTTGAAGAAAGGAGCTCAGGGGCACTGTAATTCACAAACCTGCAGAGTTATAAATGACAGCTATCGTCCAAAAATATACTGAAGTAAGGCTGCCAAGAGGACTTGAAAGCGGGGCAGAATTGCAGGAAACCGATTTCAGGAGGTAGACTGGAATTGCATTGAAAGCATAGGAAAAGAGGCAGAACGTCCACAATGATGCACTTGGCCAAAAAGGGCGTATGCGTTTTTTCCTGAATATATTCAGGAAAAAACGCATACGCCCTTTTTGGCCAACCAAGCAAGCTTGCAAAGGAAATCTGCACTACAATGAAGTCTCACTTCCCCCCGGTCAAAAGGGCCATCTGAAAAAAGTGTAAAATCCAGAAAGGCAGGACAGGCCATGGAGAACTGGGAGCCTTGTTATGCTGATGGGCGGGATGTAAATTGCCAACAGACACTCGGGAGAAGTGTATGGTGTTTCCTGAAACATCTAAAAAACAAAGCAACAGAGCCTAGGGCACTTCCACTTATGGTCCTATAGATTAGGGAAATTAAAATCAAAAAGACACAGCCACCCCAAAGTTTGGGACGCCTCTGTTTACAAGAACCTCGTTTACAGTACAAGTTCAACATCGCAGAAAGTGAAAAATGGATAAAGAAGTTGTGGTATTTACTTACAAAGCAATATCACTCAGCAATGAAATCTACGTCATCAGGCCCTTAGCAGCACAATGAGTGGATTCAGGTATGATGATTCTAACTGAAATAAGTCACACAGAAAAAGAAACATCATAAGATATCTGTAATACACGGAATGTAAACTTGGCTACACAGGAACTGAATTACAGAACAGAACAGGGTCTCAAATTTAGAAAACCAACTTATGCTTGCTTAAGGGTAAAGGTGAGTTGGGGTGCTGCATAAAACCAGAGATTGAAATGAGCACAGATAAAGTTCCTTAAGCCAAATATGGAATAGACAAGAGCTACTCCTTGCTCAACGAAATGGACTCAACACCGCATATTAAACGCCTAAGAATGTACCTGACTAGTAAGTATCTTAAAACCTATGTATTGCTATGTCTCCAAAAGAGAATCAAGCATGTGTACAGGGGCATAAACGCAGCAGTGATAGGATTGGAGAGGTTCGGTGAGCAAATGAAGACCCTTTGAAGTCATATTGCATAGTACCCATTCCACGGGTTTCAACTACCCAGGTTTAAGGTATTCTTCCTTCAGCTAAAACATGCATGTGGAACCTAGAGTATGATCAACCATGTGATCGGGAAACGTGTTCAAATATGTCTCAGTTTTCGTACCCTGGTACTCGGGTGCAACATTCCAGACACTTTACTAACACCCTCCCGACTTGGAGAGTCAGTCCCTTTAACCTCCTGTTTGGCCCAGTTTGCAATTTCTGCGGAAGATGAACAGGAATAGCGAGAACCAATGAGAGACTAGCTGGAGGTGTCTGGACGGGCAAATTTAACTCTCATTTCCCACCAGGAAGAGGAATTAACCAAAGGCTCAGCGTGCCGTGCCGGAACCAGATTAGGGCCTGAAGCCATCCTGCGGTGTTGCGGCCAGCTCAAAAGAAAGCGAGTTGAAGAAAGGAGCTCAGGGGCACTGTAATTCACAAACCTGCAGAGTTATAAATGACAGCTATCGTCCAAAAATATACTGAAGTAAGGCTGCCAAGAGGACTTGAAAGCGGGGCAGAATTGCAGGAAACCGATTTCAGGAGGTAGACTGGAATTGCATTGAAAGCATAGGAAAAGAGGCAGAACGTCCACAATGATGCACTTGGCCAAAAAGGGCGTATGCGTTTTTTCCTGAATATATTCAGGAAAAAACGCATACGCCCTTTTTGGCCAACCAAGCAAGCTTGCAAAGGAAATCTGCACTACAATGAAGTCTCACTTCCCCCCGGTCAAAAGGGCCATCTGAAAAAAGTGTAAAATCCAGAAAGGCAGGACAGGCCATGGAGAACTGGGAGCCTTTTTATGCTGATGGGAGGGATGTAAATTGCCAACAGCCACTCGGGAGAAGTGTATGGTGTTTCCTGAAACATCTAAAAAACAAAGCAACAGAGCCTAGGGCACTTCCACTTATGGTCCTATAGCTTAGGGAAATTAAAATCAAAAAGACACAGCCACCCCAAAGTTTGGGACGCCTCTGTTTACAAGAACCTCATTTACCGTACAAGTTCAATATCACAGAAAGTGAAAAATGGATAAAGAAGTTGTGGTACTTACGTACAATGCAGTATCACTCAACAATGAAATCTATGTCATCAGGCCCGTAGAAGCATAATGAGTGGATTCAGGTACGATGATTCTAACTGAAATAAGTCACACAGAAAAAGAAACATCATAAGATATCACTAATACACAGAATGTAAACTTGGCTACACAGGAACTGAATTCCAAAACAGAACAGGGTCTCAAATTTAGAAAACCAACTTATGCTTGCTTAAGGGGAAAGGTGAGTTGGGGTGCTGCATAAAACCAGAGATTGAAATGAGCACAGATAAAGTTCCTTAAGCCAAATATGGAATAGACAAGAGCTACTCCTTCCTCAACGAAATGGACTCAACACCCCATATTAAACGCCTAAGAATGTACCTGACTAGTAAGTATCTTAAAACCTATGGATTGCTATGTCTCCAAAAGAAAATCAAGCGTCTGTACAGGGGGATAAACGCAGCAGTGATAGGATTGGAGAAGTTCGGTGAGCAAATGAAGACCCTTTGAAGTCATATTGCATAGTACCCATTCCACGGGTTTCAACTACCCAGGTTTAAGGTATTCTACCTTCAGCTAAAACATGCATGTGGAAACTAGAGTATGATCAACCATGTGATCGGGAAACGTGTTCAAATATGTCTCAGTTTTCGTACCCTGGTACTCGGGTGCAACTTTCCAGACGCTTTACTAACACCCTCCCGACTTGGAGAGTCAGTCCCTTTAACCTCCTCTTTGGCCCAGTTTGCAATTTCTGCGGAAGATGAACAGGAATAGCGAGAACCAATGAGAGACTAGCTGGAGGTGTCTGGACGGGCAAATTTAACTCTCATTTCCCACCAGGAAGAGGAATTAACCAAAGGCTCAGCGTGCCGTGCCGGAACCAGATTAGGGCCTGAAGCCATCCTGCGGTGTTGCGGCCAGGTCACAAGAAAGCGAGTTGAAGAAAGGAGCTCAGGGGCACTGTAATTCACAAACCTGCAGAGTTATAAATGACAGCTATCGTCCAAAAATATACTGAAGTAAGGCTGCCAAGAGGACTTGAAAGCGGGGCAGAATTGCAGGAAACCGATTTCAGGAGGTAGACTGGAATTGCATTGAAAGCATAGGAAAAGAGGCAGAACGTCCACAATGATGCACTTGGCCAAAAAGGGCGTATGCGTTTTTTCCTGAATATATTCAGGAAAAAACGCATACGCCCTTTTTGGCCAACCAAGCAAGCTTGCAAAGGAAATCTGCACTACAATGAAGTCTCACTTCCCCCCGGTCAAAAGGGCCATCTGAAAAAAGTGTAAAATCCAGAAAGGCAGGACAGGCCATGGAGAACTGGGAGCCTTGTTATGCTGATGGGCGGAATGTAAATTGCCAACAGCCACTCGGGAGAAGTGTATGGTGTTTCCTGAAACATCTAAAAAACAAAGCAACAGAGCCTAGGGCACTTCCACTTATGGTCCTATAGATTAGGGAAATTAAAATCAAAAAGACACAGCCACCCCAAAGTTTGGGACGCCTCTGTTTACAAGAACCTCGTTTACAGTACAAGTTCAACATCGCAGAAAGTGAAAAATGGATAAAGAAGTTGTGGTATTTACTTACAAAGCAATATCACTCAGCAATGAAATCTATGTCATCAGGCCCTTAGCAGCACAATGAGTGGATTCAGGTATGATGATTCTAACTGAAATAAGTCACACAGAAAAAGAAACATCATAAGATATCAGTAATACACGGAATGTAAACTTGGCTACACAGGAACTGAATTACAGAACAGAACAGGGTCTCAAATTTAGAAAACCAACTTATGCTTGCTTAAGGGTAAAGGTGAGTTGGGGTGCTGCATAAAACCAGAGATTGAAATGAGCACAGATAAAGTTCCTTAAGCCAAATATGGAATAGACAAGAGCTACTCCTTGCTCAACGAAATGGACTCAACACCGCATATTAAACGCCTAAGAATGTACCTGACTAGTAAGTATCTTAAAACCTATGTATTGCTATGTCTCCGAAAGAGAATCAAGCATGTGTACAGGGGCATAAACGCAGCAGTGATAGGATTGGAGAGGTTCGGTGAGCAAATGAAGACCCTTTGAAGTCATATTGCATAGTACCCATTCCACGGGTTTCAACTACCCAGGTTTAAGGTATTCTTCCTTCAGCTAAAACATGCATGTGGAACCTAGAGTATGATCAACCATGTGATCGGGAAACGTGTTCAAATATGTCTCAGTTTTCGTACCCTGGTACTCGGGTGCAACATTCCAGACACTTTACTAACACCCTCCCGACTTGGAGAGTCAGTCCCTTTAACCTCCTGTTTGGCCCAGTTTGCAATTTCTGCGGAAGATGAACAGGAATAGCGAGAACCAATGAGAGACTAGCTGGAGGTGTCTGGACGGGCAAATTTAACTCTCATTTCCCACCAGGAAGAGGAATTAACCAAAGGCTCAGCGTGCCGTGCCGGAACCAGATTAGGGCCTGAAGCCATCCTGCGGTGTTGCGGCCAGCTCAAAAGAAAGTGAGTTGAAGAAAGGAGCTCAGGGGCACTGTAATTCACAAACCTGCAGAGTTATAAATGACAGCTATCGTCCAAAGATATACTGAAGTAAGGCTGCCAAGAGGACTTGAAAGCGGGGCAGAATTGCAGGAAACCGATTTCAGGAGGTAGACTGGAATTGCATTGAAAGCAGAGGAAAAGAGGCAGAACGTCCACAATGATGCACTTGGCCAAAAAGGGCGTATGCGTTTTTTCCTGAATATATTCAGGAAAAAACGCATACGCCCTTTTTGGCCAACCAAGCAAGCTTGCAAAGGAAATCTGCACTACAATGAAGTCTCACTTCCCCCCGGTCAAAAGGGCCATCTGAAAAAAGTGTAAAATCCAGAAAGGCAGGACAGGCCATGGAGAACTGGGAGCCTTTTTATGCTGATGGGAGGGATGTAAATTGCCAACAGCCACTCGGGAGAAGTGTATGGTGTTTCCTGAAACATCTAAAAAACAAAGCAACAGAGCCTAGGGCACTTCCACTTATGGTCCTATAGCTTAGGGAAATTAAAATCAAAAAGACACAGCCACCCCAAAGTTTGGGACGCCTCTGTTTACAAGAACCTCATTTACCGTACAAGTTCAATATCACAGAAAGTGAAAAATGGATAAAGAAGTTGTGGTACTTACGTACAATGCAGTATCACTCAACAATGAAATCTATGTCATCAGGCCCGTAGAAGCATAATGAGTGGATTCAGGTACGATGATTCTAACTGAAATAAGTCACACAGAAAAAGAAACATCATAAGATATCACTAATACACAGAATGTAAACTTGGCTACACAGGAACTGAATTCCAAAACAGAACAGGGTCTCAAATTTAGAAAACCAACTTATGCTTGCTTAAGGGGAAAGGTGAGTTGGGGTGCTGCATAAAACCAGAGATTGAAATGAGCACAGATAAAGTTCCTTAAGCCAAATATGGAATAGACAAGAGCTACTCCTTCCTCAACGAAATGGACTCAACACCCCATATTAAACGCCTAAGAATGTACCTGACTAGTAAGTATCTTAAAACCTATGGATTGCTATGTCTCCAAAAGAAAATCAAGCGTCTGTACAGGGGGATAAACGCAGCAGTGATAGGATTGGAGAAGTTCGGTGAGCAAATGAAGACCCTTTGAAGTCATATTGCATAGTACCCATTCCACGGGTTTCAACTACCCAGGTTTAAGGTATTCTAACTTCAGCTAAAACATGCATGTGGAAACTAGAGTATGATCAACCATGTGATCGGGAAACGTGTTCAAATATGTCTCAGTTTTCGTACCCTGGTACTCGGGTGCAACTTTCCAGACGCTTTACTAACACCCTCCCGACTTGGAGAGTCAGTCCCTTTAACCTCCTGTTTGGCCCAGTTTGCAATTTCTGCGGAAGATGAACAGGAATAGCGAGAACCAATGAGAGACTAGCTGGAGGTGTCTGGACGGGCAAATTTAACTCTCATTTCCCACCAGGAAGAGGAATTAACCAAAGGCTCAGCGTGCCGTGCCGGAACCAGATTAGGGCCTGAAGCCATCCTGCGGTGTTGCGGCCAGGTCACAAGAAAGCGAGTTGAAGAAAGGAGCTCAGGGGCACTGTAATTCACAAACCTGCAGAGTTATAAATGACAGCTATCGTCCAAAAATATACTGAAGTAAGGCTGCCAAGAGGACTTGAAAGCGGGGCAGAATTGCAGGAAACCGATTTCAGGAGGTAGACTGGAATTGCATTGAAAGCATAGGAAAAGAGGCAGAACGTCCACAATGATGCACTTGGCCAAAAAGGGCGTATGCGTTTTTTCCTGAATATATTCAGGAAAAAACGCATACGCCCTTTTTGGCCAACCAAGCAAGCTTGCAAAGGAAATCTGCACTACAATGAAGTCTCACTTCCCCCCGGTCAAAAGGGCCATCTGAAAAAAGTGTAAAATCCAGAAAGGCAGGACAGGCCATGGAGAACTGGGAGCCTTGTTATGCTGATGGGCGGGATGTAAATTGCCAACAGACACTCGGGAGAAGTGTATGGTGTTTCCTGAAACATCTAAAAAACAAAGCAACAGAGCCTAGGGCACTTCCACTTATGGTCCTATAGCTTAGGGAAATTAAAATCAAAAAGACACAGCCACCCCAAAGTTTGGGACGCCTCTGTTTACAAGAACCTCGTTTACAGTACAAGTTCAACATCGCAGAAAGTGAAAAATGGATAAAGAAGTTGTGGTATTTACTTACAAAGCAATATCACTCAGCAATGAAATCTATGTCATCAGGCCCTTAGCAGCACAATGAGTGGATTCAGGTATGATGATTCTAACTGAAATAAGTCACACAGAAAAAGAAACATCATAAGATATCAGTAATACACGGAATGTAAACTTGGCTACACAGGAACTGAATTACAGAACAGAACAGGGTCTCAAATTTAGAAAACCAACTTATGCTTGCTTAAGGGTAAAGGTGAGTTGGGGTGCTGCATAAAACCAGAGATTGAAATGAGCACAGATAAAGTTCCTTAAGCCAAATATGGAATAGACAAGAGCTACTCCTTGCTCAACGAAATGGACTCAACACCGCATATTAAACGCCTAAGAATGTACCTGACTAGTAAGTATCTTAAAACCTATGGATTGCTATGTCTCCGAAAGAGAATCAAGCATGTGAACAGGGGCATAAACGCAGCAGTGATAGGATTGGAGAGGTTCGGTGAGCAAATGAAGACCCTTTGAAGTCATATTGCATGGTACCCATTCCACGGGTTTCAACTACCCAGGTTTAAGGTATTCTACCTTCAGCTAAAACATGCATGTGGAAACTAGAGTATGATCAACCATGTGATCGGGAAACGTGTTCAAATATGTCTCAGTTTTCATACCCTGGTACTCGGGTGCAACATTCCAGACGCTTTACTAACACCCTCCCGACTTGGAGAGTCAGTCCCTTTAACCTCCTGTTTGGCCCAGTTTGCAATTTCTGTGGAAGATGAACAGGAAAAGCGAGAACCAATGAGAGACTAGCTGGAGGTGTCTGGACGGGCAAATTTAACTCTCATTTCCCACCAGGAAGAGGAATTAACCAAAGGCTCAGCGTGCCGTGTCGGAACCAGATTAGGGCCTGAAGCCATCCTGCGGTGTTGCGGCCAGCTCAAAAGAAAGCGAGTTGAAGAAAGGAGCTCAGGGGCACTGTAATTCACAAACCTGCAGAGTTATAAATGACAGCTATCGTCCAAAAATATACTGAAGTAAGGCTGCCAAGAGGACTTGAAAGCGGGGCAGAATTGCAGGAAACCGATTTCAGGAGGTAGACTGGAATTGCATTGAAAGCATAGGAAAAGAGGCAGAACGTCCACAATGATGCACTTGGCCAAAAAGGGCGTATGCGTTTTTTCCTGAATATATTCAGGAAAAAACGCATACGCCCTTTTTGGCCAACCAAGCAAGCTTGCAAAGGAAATCTGCACTACAATGAAGTCTCACTTCCCCCCGGTCAAAAGGGCCATCTGAAAAAAGTGTAAAATCCAGAAAGGCAGGACAGGCCATGGAGAACTGGGAGCCTTTTTATGCTGATGGGAGGGATGTAAATTGCCAACAGCCACTCGGGAGAAGTGTATGGTGTTTCCTGAAACATCTAAAAAACAAAGCAACAGAGCCTAGGGCACTTCCACTTATGGTCCTATAGCTTAGGGAAATTAAAATCCAAAAGACACAGCCACCCCAAAGTTTGGGACGCCTCTGTTTACAAGAACCTCATTTACCGTACAAGTTCAATATCACAGAAAGTGAAAAATGGATAAAGAAGTTGTGGTACTTACGTACAATGCAGTATCACTCAACAATGAAATCTATGTCATCAGGCCCATAGCAGCATAATGAGTGGATTCAGGTACGATGATTCTAACTGAAATAAGTCACACAGAAAAAGAAACATCATAAGATATCACTAATACACAGAATGTAAACTTGGCTACACAGGAACTGAATTCCAAAACAGAACAGGGTCTCAAATTTAGAAAACCAACTTATGCTTGCTTAAGGGGAAAGGTGAGTTGGGGTGCTGCATAAAACCAGAGATTGAAATGAGCACAGATAAAGTTCCTTAAGCCAAATATGGAATAGACAAGAGCTACTCCTTCCTCAACGAAATGGACTCAACACCCCATATTAAACGCCTAAGAATGTACCTGACTAGTAAGTATCTTAAAACCTATGGATTGCTATGTCTCCAAAAGAGAATCAAGCGTCTGTACAGGGGGATAAACGCAGCAGTGATAGGATTGGAGAAGTTCGGTGAGCAAATGAAGACCCTTTGAAGTCATATTGCATAGTACCCATTCCACGGGTTTCAACTACCCAGGTTTAAGGTATTCTACCTTCAGCTAAAACATGCATGTGGAAACTAGAGTATGATCAACCATGTGATCGGGAAACGTGTTCAAATATGTCTCAGTTTTCGTACCCTGGTACTCGGGTGCAACTTTCCAGACGCTTTACTAACACCCTCCCGACTTGGAGAGTCAGTCCCTTTAACCTCCTGTTTGGCCCAGTTTGCAATTTCTGCGGAAGATGAACAGGAATAGCGAGAACCAATGAGAGACTAGCTGGAGGTGTCTGGACGGGCAAATTTAACTCTCATTTCCCACCAGGAAGAGGAATTAACCAAAGGCTCAGCGTGCCGTGCCGGAACCAGATTAGGGCCTGAAGCCATCCTGCGGTGTTGCGGCCAGGTCACAAGAAAGCGAGTTGAAGAAAGGAGCTCAGGGGCACTGTAATTCACAAACCTGCAGAGTTATAAATGACAGCTATCGTCCAAAAATATACTGAAGTAAGGCTGCCAAGAGGACTTGAAAGCGGGGCAGAATTGCAGGAAACCGATTTCAGGAGGTAGACTGGAATTGCATTGAAAGCATAGGAAAAGAGGCAGAACGTCCACAATGATGCACTTGGCCAAAAAGGGCGTATGCGTTTTTTCCTGAATATATTCAGGAAAAAACGCATACGCCCTTTTTGGCCAACCAAGCAAGCTTGCAAAGGAAATCTGCACTACAATGAAGTCTCACTTCCCCCCGGTCAAAAGGGCCATCTGAAAAAAGTGTAAAATCCAGAAAGGCAGGACAGGCCATGGAGAACTGGGAGCCTTGTTATGCTGATGGGCGGGATGTAAATTGCCAACAGACACTCGGGAGAAGTGTATGGTGTTTCCTGAAACATCTAAAAAACAAAGCAACAGAGCCTAGGGCACTTCCACTTATGGTCCTATAGCTTAGGGAAATTAAAATCCAAAAGACACAGCCACCCCAAAGTTTGGGACGCCTCTGTTTACAAGAACCTCATTTACCGTACAAGTTCAATATCACAGAAAGTGAAAAATGGATAAAGAAGTTGTGGTACTTACGTACAATGCAGTATCACTCAACAATGAAATCTATGTCATCAGGCCCATAGCAGCATAATGAGTGGATTCAGGTACGATGATTCTAACTGAAATAAGTCACACAGAAAAAGAAACATCATAAGATATCACTAATACACAGAATGTAAACTTGGCTACACAGGAACTGAATTCCAAAACAGAACAGGGTCTCAAATTTAGAAAACCAACTTATGCTTGCTTAAGGGGAAAGGTGAGTTGGGGTGCTGCATAAAACCAGAGATTGAAATGAGCACAGATAAAGTTCCTTAAGCCAAATATGGAATAGACAAGAGCTACTCCTTCCTCAACGAAATGGACTCAACACCCCATATTAAACGCCTAAGAATGTACCTGACTAGTAAGTATCTTAAAACCTATGGATTGCTATGTCTCCAAAAGAAAATCAAGCGTCTGTACAGGGGGATAAACGCAGCAGTGATAGGATTGGAGAAGTTCGGTGAGCAAATGAAGACCCTTTGAAGTCATATTGCATAGTACCCATTCCACGGGTTTCAACTACCCAGGTTTAAGGTATTCTACCTTCAGCTAAAACATGCATGTGGAAACTAGAGTATGATCAACCATGTGATCGGGAAACGTGTTCAAATATGTCTCAGTTTTCGTACACTGGTACTCGGGTGCAACTTTCCAGACGCTTTACTAACACCCTCCCGACTTGGAGAGTCAGTCCCTTTAACCTCCTGTTTGGCCCAGTTTGCAATTTCTGCGGAAGATGAACAGGAATAGCGAGAACCAATGAGAGACTAGCTGGAGGTGTCTGGACGGGCAAATTTAACTCTCATTTCCCACCAGGAAGAGGAATTAACCAAAGGCTCAGCGTGCCGTGCCGGAACCAGATTAGGGCCTGAAGCCATCCTGCGGTGTTGCGGCCAGGTCACAAGAAAGCGAGTTGAAGAAAGGAGCTCAGGGGCACTGTAATTCACAAACCTGCAGAGTTATAAATGACAGCTATCGTCCAAAAATATACTGAAGTAAGGCTGCCAAGAGGACTTGAAAGCGGGGCAGAATTGCAGGAAACCGATTTCAGGAGGTAGACTGGAATTGCATTGAAAGCATAGGAAAAGAGGCAGAACGTCCACAATGATGCACTTGGCCAAAAAGGGCGTATGCGTTTTTTCCTGAATATATTCAGGAAAAAACGCATACGCCCTTTTTGGCCAACCAAGCAAGCTTGCAAAGGAAATCTGCACTACAATGAAGTCTCACTTCCCCCCGGTCAAAAGGGCCATCTGAAAAAAGTGTAAAATCCAGAAAGGCAGGACAGGCCATGGAGAACTGGGAGCCTTGTTATGCTGATGGGCGGGATGTAAATTGCCAACAGCCACTCGGGAGAAGTGTATGGTGTTTCCTGAAACATCTAAAAAACAAAGCAACAGAGCCTAGGGCACTTCCACTTATGGTCCTATAGATTAGGGAAATTAAAATCAAAAAGACACAGCCACCCCAAAGTTTGGGACGCCTCTGTTTACAAGAACCTCGTTTACAGTACAAGTTCAACATCGCAGAAAGTGAAAAATGGATAAAGAAGTTGTGGTATTTACTTACAAAGCAATATCACTCAGCAATGAAATCTATGTCATCAGGCCCTTAGCAGCACAATGAGTGGATTCAGGTATGATGATTCTAACTGAAATAAGTCACACAGAAAAAGAAACATCATAAGATATCAGTAATACACGGAATGTAAACTTGGCTACACAGGAACTGAATTCCAAAACAGAACAGGGTCTCAAAATTAGAAAACCAACTTATGCTTGCTTAAGGGTAAAGGTGAGTTGGGGTGCTGCATAAAACCAGAGATTGAAATGAGCACAGATAAAGTTCCTTAAGCCAAATATGGATTAGACAAGAGCTACTCCTTGCTCAACGAAATGGACTCAACACCGCATATTAAACGCCTAAGAATGTACCTGACTAGTAAGTATCTTAAAACCTATTTATTGCTATGTTTCCGAAAGAGAATCAAGCATGTGTACAGGGGCATAAACGCAGCAGTGATAGGATTGGAGAGGTTCGGTGAGCAAATGAAGACCCTTTGAAGTCATATTGCATGGTACCCATTCCACGGGTTTCAACTACCCAGGTTTAAGGTATTCTACCTTCAGCTAAAACATGCATGTGGAAACTAGAGTATGATCAACCATGTGATCGGGAAACGTGTTCAAATATGTCTCAGTTTTCGTACCCTGGTACTCGGGTGCAACATTCCAGACACTTTACTAACACCCTCCCGACTTGGAGAGTCAGTCCCTTTAACCTCCTGTTTGGCCCAGTTTGCAATTTCTGCGGAAGATGAACAGGAATAGCGAGAACCAATGAGAGACTAGCTGGAGGTGTCTGGACGGGCAAATTTAACTCTCATTTCCCACCAGGAAGAGGAATTAACCAAAGGCTCAGCGTGCCGTGCCGGAACCAGATTAGGGCCTGAAGCCATCCTGCGGTGTTGCGGCCAGGTCACAAGAAAGCGAGTTGAAGAAAGGAGCTCAGGGGCACTGTAATTCACAAACCTGCAGAGTTATAAATGACAGCTATCGTCCAAAAATATACTGAAGTAAGGCTGCCAAGAGGACTTGAAAGCGGGGCAGAATTGCAGGAAACCGATTTCAGGAGGTAGACTGGAATTGCATTGAAAGCATAGGAAAAGAGGCAGAACGTCCACAATGATGCACTTGGCCAAAAAGGGCGTATGCGTTTTTTCCTGAATATATTCAGGAAAAAACGCATACGCCCTTTTTGGCCAACCAAGCAAGCTTGCAAAGGAAATCTGCACTACAATGAAGTCTCACTTCCCCCCGGTCAAAAGGGCCATCTGAAAAAAGTGTAAAATCCAGAAAGGCAGGACAGGCCATGGAGAACTGGGGGCCTTTTTATGCTGATGGGAGGGATGTAAATTGCCAACAGCCACTCGGGAGAAGTGTATGGTGTTTCCTGAAACATCTAAAAAACAAAGCAACAGAGCCTAGGGCACTTCCACTTATGGTCCTATAGCTTAGGGAAATTAAAATCCAAAAGACACAGCCACCCCAAAGTTTGGGACGCCTCTGTTTACAAGAACCTCATTTACCGTACAAGTTCAATATCACAGAAAGTGAAAAATGGATAAAGAAGTTGTGGTACTTACGTACAATGCAGTATCACTCAACAATGAAATCTATGTCATCAGGCCCGTAGCAGCATAATGAGTGGATTCAGGTACGATGATTCTAACTGAAATAAGTCACACAGAAAAAGAAACATCATAAGATATCAGTAATACACGGAATGTAAACTTGGCTACACAGGAACTGAATTCCAAAACAGAACAGGGTCTCAAATTTAGAAAACCAACTTATGCTTGCTTAAGGGGAAAGGTGAGTTGGGGTGCTGCATAAAACCAGAGATTGAAATGAGCACAGATAAAGTTCCTTAAGCCAAATATGGAATAGACAAGAGCTACTCCTTCCTCAACGAAATGGACTCAACACCCCATATTAAACGCCTAAGAATGTACCTGACTAGTAAGTATCTTAAAACCTATGGATTGCTATGTCTCCAAAAGAAAATCAAGCGTCTGTACAGGGGGATAAACGCAGCAGTGATAGGATTGGAGAAGTTCGGTGAGCAAATGAAGAACCTTTGAAGTCATATTGCATAGTACCCATTCCACGGGTTTCAACTACCCAGGTTTAAGGTATTCTACCTTCAGCTAAAACATGCATGTGGAAACTAGAGTATGATCAACCATGTGATCGGGAAACGTGTTCAAATATGTCTCAGTTTTCGTACCCTGGTACTCGGGTGCAACTTTCCAGACGCTTTACTAACACCCTCCCGACTTGGAGAGTCAGTCCCTTTAACCTCCTGTTTGGCCCAGTTTGCAATTTCTGCGGAAGATGAACAGGAATAGCGAGAACCAATGAGAGACTAGCTGGAGGTGTCTGGACGGGCAAATTTAACTCTCATTTCCCACCAGGAAGAGGAATTAACCAAAGGCTCAGTGTGCCGTGCCGGAACCAGATTAGGGCCTGAAGCCATCCTGCGGTGTTGCGGCCAGGTCACAAGAAAGCGAGTTGAAGAAAGGAGCTCAGGGGCACTGTAATTCACAAACCTGCAGAGTTATAAATGACAGCTATCGTCCAAAAATATACTGAAGTAAGGCTGCCAAGAGGACTTGAAAGCGGGGCAGAATTGCAGGAAACCGATTTCAGGAGGTAGACTGGAATTGCATTGAAAGCATAGGAAAAGAGGCAGAACGTCCACAATGATGCACTTGGCCAAAAAGGGCGTATGCGTTTTTTCCTGAATATATTCAGGAAAAAACGCATACGCCCTTTTTGGCCAACCAAGCAAGCTTGCAAAGGAAATCTGCACTACAATGAAGTCTCACTTCCCCCCGGTCAAAAGGGCCATCTGAAAAAAGTGTAAAATCCAGAAAGGCAGGACAGGCCATGGAGAACTGGGAGCCTTGTTATGCTGATGGGCGGAATGTAAATTGCCAACAGCCACTCGGGAGAAGTGTATGGTGTTTCCTGAAACATCTAAAAAACAAAGCAACAGAGCCTAGGGCACTTCGACTTATGGTCCTATAGATTAGGGAAATTAAAATCAAAAAGACACAGCCACCCCAAAGTTTGGGACGCCTCTGTTTACAAGAACCTCGTTTACAGTACAAGTTCAACATCGCAGAAAGTGAAAAATGGATAAAGAAGTTGTGGTATTTACTTACAAAGCAATATCACTCAGCAATGAAATCTATGTCATCAGGCCCTTAGCAGCACAATGAGTGGATTCAGGTATGATGATTCTAACTGAAATAAGTCACACAGAAAAAGAAACATCATAAGATATCAGTAATACACGGAATGTAAACTTGGCTACACAGGAACTGAATTACAGAACAGAACAGGGTCTCAAATTTAGAAAACCAACTTATGCTTGCTTAAGGGGAAAGGTGAGTTGGGGTGCTGCATAAAACCAGAGATTGAAATGAGCACAGATAAAGTTCCTTAAGCCAAATATGGAATAGACAAGAGCTACTCCTTGCTCAACGAAATGGACTCAACACCGCATATTAAACGCCTAAGAATGTACCTGACTAGTAAGTATCTTAAAACCTATGGATTGCTATGTCTCCGAAAGAGAATCAAGCATGTGTACAGGGGCATAAACGCAGCAGTGATAGGATTGGAGAGGTTCGGTGAGCAAATGAAGACCCTTTGAAGTCATATTGCATGGTACCCATTCCACGGGTTTCAACTACCCAGGTTTAAGGTATTCTTCCTTCAGCTAAAACATGCATGTGGAACCTAGAGTACGATCAACCATGTGATCGGGAAACGTGTTCAAATATGTCTCAGTTTTCGTACCCTGGTACTCGGGTGCAACATTCCAGACACTTTACTAACACCCTCCCGACTTGGAGAGTCAGTCCCTTTAACCTCCTGTTTGGCCCAGTTTGCAATTTCTGCGGAAGATGAACAGGAATAGCGAGAACCAATGAGAGACTAGCTGGAGGTGTCTGGACGGGCAAATTTAACTCTCATTTCCCACCAGGAAGAGGAATTAACCAAAGGATCAGCTTGCCGTGCCGGAACCAGATTAGGGCCTGAAGCCATCCTGCGGTGTTGCGGCCAGGTCACAAGAAAGCGAGTTGAAGAAAGGAGCTCAGGGGCACTGTAATTCACAAACCTGCAGAGTTATAAATGACAGCTATCGTCCAAAAATATACTGAAGTAAGGCTGCCAAGAGGACTTGAAAGCGGGGCAGAATTGCAGGAAACCGATTTCAGGAGGTAGACTGGAATTGCATTGAAAGCATAGGAAAAGAGGCAGAACGTCCACAATGATGCACTTGGCCAAAAAGGGCGTATGCGTTTTTTCCTGAATATATTCAGGAAAAAACGCATACGCCCTTTTTGGCCAACCAAGCAAGCTTGCAAAGGAAATCTGCACTACAATGAAGTCTCACTTCCCCCCGGTCAAAAGGGCCATCTGAAAAAAGTGTAATATCCAGAAAGGCAGGACAGGCCGTGGAGAACTGGGAGCCTTGTTATGCTGATGGGCAGAATGTAAATTGCCAACAGACACTCGGGAGAAGTGTATGGTGTTTCCTGAAACATCTAAAAAACAAAGCAACAGAGCCTAGGGCACTTCCACTTATGGTCCTATAGATTAGGGAAATTAAAATCAAAAAGACACAGCCACCCCAAAGTTTGGGACGCCTCTGTTTACAAGAACCTCGTTTACAGTACAAGTTCAACATCGCAGAAAGTGAAAAATGGATAAAGAAGTTGTGGTATTTACTTACAAAGCAATATCACTCAGCAATGAAATCTATGTCATCAGGCCCTTAGCAGCACAATGAGTGGATTCAGGTATGATGATTCTAACTGAAATAAGTCACACAGAAAAAGAAACATCATAAGATATCAGTAATACACGGAATGTAAACTTGGCTACACAGGAACTGAATTACAGAACAGAACAGGGTCTCAAATTTAGAAAACCAACTTATGCTTGCTTAAGGGGAAAGGTGAGTTGGGGTGCTGCATAAAACCAGAGATTGAAATGAGCACAGATAAAGTTCCTTAAGCCAAATATGGAATAGACAAGAGCTACTCCTTGCTCAACGAAATGGACTCAACACCGCATATTAAACGCCTAAGAATGTACCTGACTAGTAAGTATCTTAAAACCTATGGATTGCTATGTCTCCGAAAGAGAATCAAGCATGTGTACAGGGGCATAAACGCAGCAGTGATAGGATTGGAGAGGTTCGGTGAGCAAATGAAGACCCTTTGAAGTCATATTGCATGGTACCCATTCCACGGGTTTCAACTACCCAGGTTTAAGGTATTCTTCCTTCAGCTAAAACATGCATGTGGAACCTAGAGTACGATCAACCATGTGATCGGGAAACGTGTTCAAATATGTCTCAGTTTTCGTACCCTGGTACTCGGGTGCAACATTCCAGACACTTTACTAACACCCTCCCGACTTGGAGAGTCAGTCCCTTTAACCTCCTGTTTGGCCCAGTTTGCAATTTCTGCGGAAGATGAACAGGAATAGCGAGAACCAATGAGAGACTAGCTGGAGGTGTCTGGACGGGCAAATTTAACTCTCATTTCCCACCAGGAAGAGGAATTAACCAAAGGATCAGCTTGCCGTGCCGGAACCAGATTAGGGCCTGAAGCCATCTTGCGGTGTTGCGGCCAGGTCACAAGAAAGCGAGTTGAAGAAAGGAGCTCAGGGGCACTGTAATTCACAAACCTGCAGAGTTATAAATGACAGCTATCGTCCAAAAATATACTGAAGTAAGGCTGCCAAGAGGACTTGAAAGCGGGGCAGAATTGCAGGAAACCGATTTCAGGAGGTAGACTGGAATTGCATTGAAAGCATAGGAAAAGAGGCAGAACGTCCACAATGATGCACTTGGCCAAAAAGGGCGTATGCGTTTTTTCCTGAATATATTCAGGAAAAAACGCATACGCCCTTTTTGGCCAACCAAGCAAGCTTGCAAAGGAAATCTGCACTACAATGAAGTCTCACTTCCCCCCGGTCAAAAGGGCCATCTGAAAAAAGTGTAATATCCAGAAAGGCAGGACAGGCCATGGAGAACTGGGAGCCTTGTTATGCTGATGGGCAGAATGTAAATTGCCAACAGACACTCGGGAGAAGTGTATGGTGTTTCCTGAAACATCTAAAAAACAAAGCAACAGAGCCTAGGGCACTTCCACTTATGGTCCTATAGATTAGGGAAATTAAAATCAAAAAGACACAGCCACCCCAAAGTTTGGGACGCCTCTGTTTACAAGAACCTCGTTTACAGTACAAGTTCAACATCGCAGAAATTGAAAAATGGATAAAGAAGTTGTGGTATTTACTTACAAAGCAATATCACTCAGCAATGAAATCTATGTCATCAGGCCCTTAGCAGCACAATGAGTGGATTCAGGTATGATGATTCTAACTGAAATAAGTCACACAGAAAAAGAAACATCATAAGATATCAGTAATACACGGAATGTAAACTTGGCTACACAGGAACTGAATTACAGAACAGAACAGGGTCTCAAATTTAGAAAACCAACTTATGCTTGCTTAAGGGGAAAGGTGAGTTGGGGTGCTGCATAAAACCAGAGATTGAAATGAGCACAGATAAAGTTCCTTAAGCCAAATATGGAATAGACAAGAGCTACTCCTTGCTCAACGAAATGGACTCAACACCGCATATTAAACGCCTAAGAATGTACCTGACTAGTAAGTATCTTAAAACCTATGGATTGCTATGTCTCCGAAAGAGAATCAAGCATGTGTACAGGGGCATAAACGCAGCAGTGATAGGATTGGAGAGGTTCGGTGAGCAAATGAAGACCCTTTGAAGTCATATTGCATGGTACCCATTCCACGGGTTTCAACTACCCAGGTTTAAGGTATTCTTCCTTCAGCTAAAACATGCATGTGGAACCTAGAGTACGATCAACCATGTGATCGGGAAACGTGTTCAAATATGTCTCAGTTTTCGTACCCTGGTACTCGGGTGCAACATTCCAGACACTTTACTAACACCCTCCCGACTTGGAGAGTCAGTCCCTTTAACCTCCTGTTTGGCCCAGTTTGCAATTTCTGCGGAAGATGAACAGGAATAGCGAGAACCAATGAGAGACTAGCTGGAGGTGTCTGGACGGGCAAATTTAACTCTCATTTCCCACCAGGAAGAGGAATTAACCAAAGGCTCAGCGTGCCGTGCCAGAACTAGATTAGGGCCTGAAGCCATCCTGCGGTGTTGCGGCCAGGTCACAAGAAAGCGAGTTGAAGAAAGGAGCTCAGGGGCACTGTAATTCACAAACCTGCAGAGTTATAAATAACAGCTATCGTACAAAAATATACTGAAGTAAGGCTGCCAAGAGGACTTGAAAGCGGGGCAGAATTGCAGGAAACCGATTTCAGGAGGTAGACTGGAATTGCATTGAAAGCATAGGAAAAGAGGCAGAACGTCCACAATGATGCACTTGGCCAAAAAGGGCGTATGCGTTTTTTCCTGAATATATTCAGGAAAAAACGCATACGCCCTTTTTGGCCAACCAAGCAAGCTTGCAAAGGAAATCTGCACTACAATGAAGTCTCACTTCCCCCCGGTCAAAAGGGCCATCTGAAAAAAGTGTAAAATCCAGAAAGGCAGGACAGGCCATGGAGAACTGGGAGCCTTTTTATGCTGATGGGAGGGATGTAAATTGCCAACAGACACTCGGGAGAAGTGTATGGTGTTTCCTGAAACATCTAAAAAACAAAGCAACAGAGCCTAGGGCACTTCCACTTATGGTCCTATAGATTAGGGAAATTAAAATCAAAAAGACACAGCCACCCCAAAGTTTGGGACGCCTCTGTTTACAAGAACCTCGTTTACAGTACAAGTTCAACATCGCAGAAAGTGAAAAATGGATAAAGAAGTTGTGGTATTTACTTACAAAGCAATATCACTCAGCAATGAAATCTATGTCATCAGGCCCTTAGCAGCACAATGAGTGGATTCAGGTATGATGATTCTAACTGAAATAAGTCACACAGAAAAAGAAACATCATAAGATATCAGTAATACACGGAATGTAAACTTGGCTACACAGGAACTGAATTACAGAACAGAACAGGGTCTCAAATTTAGAAAACCAACTTATGCTTGCTTAAGGGGAAAGGTGAGTTGGGGTGCTGCATAAAACCAGAGATTGAAATGAGCACAGATAAAGTTCCTTAAGCCAAATATGGAATAGACAAGAGCTACTCCTTGCTCAACGAAATGGACTCAACACCGCATATTAAACGCCTAAGAATGTACCTGACTAGTAAGTATCTTAAAACCTATGGATTGCTATGTCTCCGAAAGAGAATCAAGCATGTGTACAGGGGCATAAACGCAGCAGTGATAGGATTGGAGAGGTTCGGTGAGCAAATGAAGACCCTTTGAAGTCATATTGCATGGTACCCATTCCACGGGTTTCAACTACCCAGGTTTAAGGTATTCTTCCTTCAGCTAAAACATGCATGTGGAACCTAGAGTACGATCAACCATGTGATCGGGAAACGTGTTCAAATATGTCTCAGTTTTCGTACCCTGGTACTCGGGTGCAACATTCCAGACACTTTACTAACAACCTCCCGACTTGGAGAGTCAGTCCCTTTAACCTCCTGTTTGGCCCAGTTTGCAATTTCTGCGGAAGATGAACAGGAATAGCGAGAACCAATGAGAGACTAGCTGGAGGTGTCTGGACGGGCAAATTTAACTCTCATTTCCCACCAGGAAGAGGAATTAACCAAAGGATCAGCTTGCCGTGCCGGAACCAGATTAGGGCCTGAAGCCATCCTGCGGTGTTGCGGCCAGGTCACAAGAAAGCGAGTTGAAGAAAGGAGCTCAGGGGCACTGTAATTCACAAACCTGCAGAGTTATAAATGACAGCTATCGTCCAAAAATATACTGAAGTAAGGCTGCCAAGAGGACTTGAAAGCGGGGCAGAATTGCAGGAAACCGATTTCAGGAGGTAGACTGGAATTGCATTGAAAGCATAGGAAAAGAGGCAGAACGTCCACAATGATGCACTTGGCCAAAAAGGGCGTATGCGTTTTTTCCTGAATATATTCAGGAAAAAACGCATACGCCCTTTTTGGCCAACCAAGCAAGCTTGCAAAGGAAATCTGCACTACAATGAAGTCTCACTTCCCCCCGGTCAAAAGGGCCATCTGAAAAAAGTGTAATATCCAGAAAGGCAGGACAGGCCATGGAGAACTGGGAGCCTTGTTATGCTGATGGGCAGAATGTAAATTGCCAACAGACACTCGGGAGAAGTGTATGGTGTTTCCTGAAACATCTAAAAAACAAAGCAACAGAGCCTAGGGCACTTCCACTTATGGTCCTATAGATTAGGGAAATTAAAATCAAAAAGACACAGCCACCCCAAAGTTTGGGACGCCTCTGTTTACAAGAACCTCGTTTACAGTACAAGTTCAACATCGCAGAAATTGAAAAATGGATAAAGAAGTTGTGGTATTTACTTACAAAGCAATATCACTCAGCAATGAAATCTATGTCATCAGGCCCTTAGCAGCACAATGAGTGGATTCAGGTATGATGATTCTAACTGAAATAAGTCACACAGAAAAAGAAACATCATAAGATATCAGTAATACACGGAATGTAAACTTGGCTACACAGGAACTGAATTACAGAACAGAACAGGGTCTCAAATTTAGAAAACCAACTTATGCTTGCTTAAGGGGAAAGGTGAGTTGGGGTGCTGCATAAAACCAGAGATTGAAATGAGCACAGATAAAGTTCCTTAAGCCAAATATGGAATAGACAAGAGCTACTCCTTGCTCAACGAAATGGACTCAACACCGCATATTAAACGCCTAAGAATGTACCTGACTAGTAAGTATCTTAAAACCTATGGATTGCTATGTCTCCGAAAGAGAATCAAGCATGTGTACAGGGGCATAAACGCAGCAGTGATAGGATTGGAGAGGTTCGGTGAGCAAATGAAGACCCTTTGAAGTCATATTGCATGGTACCCATTCCACGGGTTTCAACTACCCAGGTTTAAGGTATTCTTCCTTCAGCTAAAACATGCATGTGGAACCTAGAGTACGATCAACCATGTGATCGGGAAACGTGTTCAAATATGTCTCAGTTTTCGTACCCTGGTACTCGGGTGCAACATTCCAGACACTTTACTAACACCCTCCCGACTTGGAGAGTCAGTCCCTTTAACCTCCTGTTTGGCCCAGTTTGCAATTTCTGCGGAAGATGAACAGGAATAGCGAGAACCAATGAGAGACTAGCTGGAGGTGTCTGGACGGGCAAATTTAACTCTCATTTCCCACGAGGAAGAGGAATTAACCAAAGGCTCAGCGTGCCGTGCCAGAACTAGATTAGGGCCTGAAGCCATCCTGCGGTGTTGCGGCCAGGTCACAAGAAAGCGAGTTGAAGAAAGGAGCTCAGGGGCACTGTAATTCACAAACCTGCAGAGTTATAAATAACAGCTATCGTACAAAAATATACTGAAGTAAGGCTGCCAAGAGGACTTGAAAGCGGGGCAGAATTGCAGGAAACCGATTTCAGGAGGTAGACTGGAATTGCATTGAAAGCATAGGAAAAGAGGCAGAACGTCCACAATGATGCACTTGGCCAAAAAGGGCGTATGCGTTTTTTCCTGAATATATTCAGGAAAAAACGCATACGCCCTTTTTGGCCAACCAAGCAAGCTTGCAAAGGAAATCTGCACTACAATGAAGTCTCACTTCCCCCCGGTCAAAAGGGCCATCTGAAAAAAGTGTAAAATCCAGAAAGGCAGGACAGGCCATGGAGAACTGGGAGCCTTTTTATGCTGATGGGAGGGATGTAAATTGCCAACAGACACTCGGGAGAAGTGTATGGTGTTTCCTGAAACATCTAAAAAACAAAGCAACAGAGCCTAGGGCACTTCCACTTATGGTCCTATAGCTTAGGGAAATTAAAATAAAAAAGACACAGCCACCCCAAAGTTTGGGACGCCTCTGTTTACAAGAACCTCATTTACCGTACAAGTTCAATATCACAGAAAGTGAAAAATGGATAAAGAAGTTGTGGTATTTACTTACAAAGCAATATCACTCAGCAATGAAATCTATGTCATCAGGCCCTTAGCAGCACAATGAGTGGATTCAGGTATGATGATTCTAACTGAAATAAGTCACACAGAAAAAGAAACATCATAAGATATCAGTAATACACGGAATGTAAACTTGGCTACACAGGAACTGAATTACAGAACAGAACACGGTCTCAAATTTAGAAAACCAACTTATGCTTGCTTAAGGGGAAAGGTGAGTTGGGGTGCTGCATAAAACCAGAGATTGAAATGAGCACAGATAAAGTTCCTTAAGCCAAATATGGAATAGACAAGAGCTACTCCTTGCTCAACGAAATGGACTCAACACCGCATATTAAACGCCTAAGAATGTACCTGACTAGTAAGTATCTTAAAACCTATGGATTGCTATGTCTCCAAAAGAGAATCAAGCGTCTGTACAGGGGGATAAACGCAGCAGTGATAGGATTGGAGAAGTTTGGTGAGCAAATGAAGACCCTTTGAAGTCATATTGCATGGTACCCATTACACGGGTCTCAACTCTCCAGGTTTAAGGTATTCTTCCTTCAGCTAAAACATGCATGTGGGACCCAGAGTATGATCAACCGTGTGAACGGGAGACGTGTTCAAATATGTCTCAGTTTTCCTCCCCTGGTACTCGGGTGCAACATTCCAGACGCTTTACTAACACCCTCCCGACTTGGAGAGTCAGTCCCTTTAACCTCCTGTTTGGCCCAGTTTGCAATTTCTGCGGAAGATGAACAGGAATAGCGAGAACCAATGAGAGACTAGCTGGAGGTGTCTGGACGGGCAAATTTAACTCTCATTTCCCACCAGGAAGAGGAATTAACCAAAGGCTCAGCGTGCCGTGCCGGAACCAGATTAAGTCCTGAAGCCATCTTGCGGTGTTGCGGCCAGCTCAAAAGAAAGCGAGTTGAAGAAAGGAGCTCAGGGGCACTGTAATTCACAAACCTGCAGAGTTATAAATGACAGCTATCGTCCAAAAATATACTGAAGTAAGGCTGCCAAGAGGACTTGAAAGCGGGGCAGAATTGCAGGAAACCGATTTCAGGAGGTAGACTGGAATTGCATTGAAAGCATAGGAAAAGAGGCAGAACGTCCACAATGATGCACTTGGCCAAAAAGGGCGTATGCGTTTTTTCCTGAATATATTCAGGAAAAAACGCATACGCCCTTTTTGGCCAACCAAGCAAGCTGGCAAAGGAAATCTGCACTACAATGAAGTCTCACTTCCCCCCGGTCAAAAGGGCCATCTGAAAAAAGTGTAAAATCCAGAAAGGCAGGACAGGCCATGGAGAACTGGGAGCCTTGTTATGCTGATGGGCGGGATGTAAATTGCCAACAGACACTCGGGAGAAGTGTATGGTGTTTCCTGAAACATCTAAAAAACAAAGCAACAGAGCCTAGGGCACTTCCACTTATGGTCCTATAGCTTAGGGAAATTAAAATCAAAAAGACACAGCCACCCCAAAGTTTGGGACGCCTCTGTTTACAAGAACCTCGTTTACAGTACAAGTTCAACATCGCAGAAAGTGAAAAATGGATAAAGAAGTTGTGGTATTTACTTACAAAGCAATATCACTCAGCAATGAAATCTATGTCATCAGGCCCTTAGCAGCACAATGAGTGGATTCAGGTATGATGATTCTAACTGAAATAAGTCACACAGAAAAAGAAACATCATAAGATATCAGTAATACACGGAATGTAAACTTGGCTACACAGGAACTGAATTACAGAACAGAACAGGGTCTCAAATTTAGAAAACCAACTTATGCTTGCTTAAGGGGAAAGGTGAGTTGGGGTGCTGCATAAAACCAGAGATTGAAATGAGCACAGATAAAGTTCCTTAAGCCAAATATGGAATAGACAAGAGCTACTCCTTGCTCAATGAAATGGACTCAACACCTCATATTAAACGCCTAAGAATGTACCTGACTAGTAAGTATCTTAAAACCTATGGATTGCTATGTCTCCGAAAGAGAATCAAGCATGTGTACGGGGGCATAAACGCAGCAGTGATAGGATTGGAGAGGTTCGGTGAGCAAATGAAGACCCTTTGAAGTCATATTGCATGGTACCCATTCCACGGGTTTCAACTACCCAGGTTTAAGGTACTCTACCTTCAGCTAAAACATGCATGTGGAAACTAGAGTATGATCAACCATGTGATCGGGAAACGTGTTCAAATATGTCTCAGTGTTCGTACCCTGGTACTCGGGTGCAACATTCCAGACGCTTTACTAACACCCTCCCGGCTTTGAGAGTCAGTCCCTTTAACCTCCTGTTTGGCCCAGTTTGCAATTTCTGTGGAAGATGAACAGGAATAGCGAGAACCAATGAGAGACTAGCTGGAGGTGTCTGGACGGGCAAATTTAACTCTCATTTCCCACCAGGAAGAGGAATTAACCAAAGGCTCAGTGTGCCGTGCCGGAACCAGATTAGGGCCTGAAGCCATCCTGCGGTGTTGCGGCCAGGTCACAAGAAAGCGAGTTGAAGAAAGGAGCTCAGGGGCACTGTAATTCACAAACCTGCAGAGTTATAAATGACAGCTATCGTCCAAAAATATACTGAAGTAAGGCTGCCAAGAGGACTTGAAAGCGGGGCAGAATTGCAGGAAACCGATTTCAGGAGGTAGACTGGAATTGCATTGAAAGCATAGGAAAAGAGGCAGAACGTCCACAATGATGCACTTGGCCAAAAAGGGCGTATGTGTTTTTTCCTGAATATATTCAGGAAAAAACGCATACGCCCTTTTTGGCCAACCAAGCAAGCTTGCAAAGGAAATCTGCACTACAATGAAGTCTCACTTCCCCCCGGTCAAAAGGGCCATCTGAAAAAAGTGTAAAATCCAGAAAGGCAGGACAGGCCATGGAGAACTGGGAGCCTTTTTATGCTGATGGGAGGGATGTAAATTGCCAACAGACACTCGGGAGAAGTGTATGGTGTTTCCTGAAACATCTAAAAAACAAAGCAACAGAGCCTAGGGCACTTCCACTTATGGTCCTATAGCTTAGGGAAATTAAAATCAAAAAGACACAGCCACCCCAAAGTTTGGGACGCCTCTGTTTACAAGAACCTCGTTTACCGTACAAGTTCAATATCACAGAAAGTGAAAAATGGATAAAGAAGTTGTGGTACATACGTACAATGCAGTATCACTCAACAATGAAATCTATGTCATCAGGCCCGTAGCAGCATAATGAGTGGATTCAGGTACGATGATTCTAACTGAAATAAGTCACACAGAAAAAGAAACATCATAAGATATCACTAATACACAGAATGTAAACTTGGCTACACAGGAACTGAATTCCAAAACAGAACAGGGTCTCAAATTTAGAAAACCAACTTATGCTTGCTTAAGCGGAAAGGTGAGTTGGGGTGCTGCATAAAACCAGAGATTGAAATGAGCACAGATAAAGTTCCTTAAGCCAAATATGGAATAGACAAGAGCTACTCCTTGCTCAACGAAATGGACTCAACACCCCATATTAAATGCCTAAGAATGTACCTGACTAGTAAGTATCTTAAAACCTATGGATTGCTATGTCTCCAAAAGAGAATCAAGCATCTGTACAGGGGGATAAACGCAGCAGTGATAGGATTGGAGAAGTTCGGTGAGCAAATGAAGACCCTTTGAAGTCATATTGCATGGTACCCATTACACGGGTCTCAACTCTCCAGGTTTAAGGTATTCTTCCTTCAGCTAAAACATGCATGTGGAACCCAGAGTATGATCAACCGTGTGAACGGGAGACGTGTTCAAATATGTCTCAGTTTTCCTCCCCTGGTACTCGGGTGCAACATTCCAGACGCTTTACTAACACCCTCCCGACTTGGAGAGTCAGTCCCTTTAACCTCCTGTTTGGCCCAGTTTGCAATTTCTGCGGAAGATGAACAGGAATAGCGAGAACCAATGAGAGACTAGCTGGAGGTGTCTGGACGGGCAAATTTAACTCTCATTTCCCACCAGGAAGAGGAATTAACCAAAGGCTCAGCGTGCCGTGCCGGAACCAGATTAAGGCCTGAAGCCATCCTGCGGTGTTGCGGCCAGCTCAAAAGAAAGCGAGTTGAAGAAAGGAGCTCAGGGGCACTGTAATTCACAAACCTGCAGAGTTATAAATGACAGCTATCGTCCAAAAATATACTGAAGTAAGGCTGCCAAGACGACTTGAAAGCGGGGCAGAATTGCAGGAAACCGATTTCAGGAGGTAGACTGGAATTGCATTGAAAGCATAGGAAAAGAGGCAGAACGTCCACAATGATGCACTTGGCCAAAAAGGGCGTATGCGTTTTTTCCTGAATATATTCAGGAAAAAACGCATACGCCCTTTTTGGCCAACCAAGCAAGCTTGCAAAGGAAATCTGCACTACAATGAAGTCTCACTTCCCCCCGGTCAAAAGGGCCATCTGAAAAAAGTGTAAAATCCAGAAAGGCAGGACAGGCCATGGAGAACTGGGAGCCTTGTTATGCTGATGGGCGGGATGTAAATTGCCAACAGCCACTCGGGAGAAGTGTATGGTGTTTCCTGAAACATCTAAAAAACAAAGCAACAGAGCCTAGGGCACTTCCACTTATGGTCCTATAGCTTAGGGAAATTAAAATCAAAAAGACACAGCCACCCCAAAGTTTGGGACGCCTCTGTTTACAAGAACCTCGTTTACAGTACAAGTTCAACATCGCAGAAAGTGAAAAATGGATAAAGAAGTTGTGGTATTTACTTACAAAGCAATATCACTCAGCAATGAAATCTATGTCATCAGGCCCTTAGCAGCACAATGAGTGGATTCAGGTATGATGATTCTAACTGAAATAAGTCACACAGAAAAAGAAACATCATAAGATATCAGTAATACACGGAATGTAAACTTGGCTACACAGGAACTGAATTACAGAACAGAACAGGGTCTCAAATTTAGAAAACCAACTTATGCTTGCTTAAGGGTAAAGGTGAGTTGGGGTGCTGCATAAAACCAGAGATTGAAATGAGCACAGATAAAGTTCCTTAAGCCAAATATGGAATAGACAAGAGCTACTCCTTGCTCAACGAAATGGACTCAACACCGCATATTAAACGCCTAAGAATGTACCTGACTAGTAAGTATCTTAAAACCTATGGATTGCTATGTCTCCGAAAGAGAATCAAGCATGTGTACAGGGGCATAAACGCAGCAGTGATAGGATTGGAGAGGTTCGGTGAGCAAATGAAAACCCTTTGAAGTCATATTGCATAGTACCCATTCCACGGGTTTCAACTACCCAGGTTTAAGGTATTCTTCCTTCAGCTAAAACATGCATGTGGAACCTAGAGTACGATCAACCATGTGATCAGGAAACGTGTTCAAATATGTCTCAGTTTTCGTACCCTGGTACTCGGGTGCAACATTCCAGACGCTTTACTAACACCCTCCCGACTTGGAGAGTCAGTCCCTTTAACCTCCTGTTTGGCCCAGTTTGCAATTTCTGCGGAAGATGAACAGGAATAGCGAGAACCAATGAGAGACTAGCTGGAGGTGTCTGGACGGGCAAATTTAACTCTCATTTCCCACCAGGAAGAGGAATTAACCAAAGGCTCAGCTTGCCGTGCCAGAACCAGATTAGGGCCTGAAGCCATCCTGCGGTGTTGCGGCCAGGTCACAAGAAAGCGAGTTGAAGAAAGGAGCTCAGGGGCACTGTAATTCACAAACCTGCAGAGTTATAAATGACAGCTATCGTCCAAAAATATACTGAAGTAAGGCTGCCAAGAGGACTTGAAAGCGGGGCAGAATTGCAGGAAACCGATTTCAGGAGGTAGACTGGAATTGCATTGAAAGCATAGGAAAAGAGGCAGAACGTCCACAATGATGCACTTGGCCAAAAAGGGCGTATGCGTTTTTTCCTGAATATATTCAGGAAAAAACGCATACACCCTTTTTGGCCAACCAAGCAAGCTTGCAAAGGAAATCTGCACTACAATGAAGTCTCACTTCCCCCCGGTCAAAAGGGCCATCTGAAAAAAGTGTAAAATCCAGAAAGGCAGGACAGGCCATGGAGAACTGGGAGCCTTTTTATGCTGATGGGAGGGATGTAAATTGCCAACAGCCACTCGGGAGAAGTGTATGGTGTTTCCTGAAACATCTAAAAAACAAAGCAACAGAGCCTAGGGCACTTCCACTTATGGTCCTATAGCTTAGGGAAACTAAAATCAAAAAGACACAGCCACCCCAAAGTTTGGGACGCCTGTGTTTACAAGAACCTCGTTTACAGTACAAGTTCAACATCGCAGAAAGTGAAAAATGGATAAAGAAGTTGTGGTATTTACGTACAAAGCAATATCACTCAGCAATGAAATCTATGTCATCAGGCCCTTAGCAGCACAATGAGTGGATTCAGGTATGATGATTCTAACTGAAATAAGTCACACAGAAAAAGAAACATCATAAGATATCAGTAATACACGGAATGTAAACTTGGCTACACAGGAACTGAATTACAGAACAGAACACGGTCTCAAATTTAGAAAACCAACTTATGCTTGCTTAAGGGGAAAGGTGAGTTGGGGTGCTGCATAAAACCAGAGATTGAAATGAGCACAGATAAAGTTCCTTAAGCCAAATATGGAATAGACAAGAGCTACTCCTTGCTCAACGAAATGGACTCAACACCGCATATTAAACGCCTAAGAATGTACCTGACTAGTAAGTATCTTAAAACCTATGGATTGCTATGTCTCCAAAAGAGAATCAAGCGTCTGTACAGGGGGATAAACGCAGCAGTGATAGGATTGGAGAAGTTTGGTGAGCAAATGAAGACCCTTTGAAGTCATATTGCATGGTACCCATTACACGGGTCTCAACTCTCCAGGTTTAAGGTATTCTTCCTTCAGCTAAAACATGCATGTGGGACCCAGAGTATGATCAACCGTGTGAACGGGAGACGTGTTCAAATATGTCTCAGTTTTCCTCCCCTGGTACTCGGGTGCAACATTCCAGACGCTTTACTAACACCCTCCCGACTTGGAGAGTCAGTCCCTTTAACCTCCTGTTTGGCCCAGTTTGCAATTTCTGCGGAAGATGAACAGGAATAGCGAGAACCAATGAGAGACTAGCTGGAGGTGTCTGGACGGGCAAATTTAACTCTCATTTCCCACCAGGAAGAGGAATTAACCAAAGGCTCAGCGTGCCGTGCCGGAACCAGATTAAGTCCTGAAGCCATCTTGCGGTGTTGCGGCCAGCTCAAAAGAAAGCGAGTTGAAGAAAGGAGCTCAGGGGCACTGTAATTCACAAACCTGCAGAGTTATAAATGACAGCTATCGTCCAAAAATATACTGAAGTAAGGCTGCCAAGAGGACTTGAAAGCGGGGCAGAATTGCAGGAAACCGATTTCAGGAGGTAGACTGGAATTGCATTGAAAGCATAGGAAAAGAGGCAGAACGTCCACAATGATGCACTTGGCCAAAAAGGGCGTATGCGTTTTTTCCTGAATATATTCAGGAAAAAACGCATACGCCCTTTTTGGCCAACCAAGCAAGCTGGCAAAGGAAATCTGCACTACAATGAAGTCTCACTTCCCCCCGGTCAAAAGGGCCATCTGAAAAAAGTGTAAAATCCAGAAAGGCAGGACAGGCCATGGAGAACTGGGAGCCTTGTTATGCTGATGGGCGGGATGTAAATTGCCAACAGCCACTCGGGAGAAGTGTATGGTGTTTCCTGAAACATCTAAAAAACAAAGCAACAGAGCCTAGGGCACTTCCACTTATGGTCCTATAGCTTAGGGAAATTAAAATCAAAAAGACACAGCCACCCCAAAGTTTGGGACGCCTCTGTTTACAAGAACCTCGTTTACAGTACAAGTTCAACATCGCAGAAAGTGAAAAATGGATAAAGAAGTTGTGGTATTTACTTACAAAGCAATATCACTCAGCAATGAAATCTATGTCATCAGGCCCTTAGCAGCACAATGAGTGGATTCAGGTATGATGATTCTAACTGAAATAAGTCACACAGAAAAAGAAACATCATAAGATATCAGTAATACACGGAATGTAAACTTGGCTACACAGGAACTGAATTACAGAACAGAACAGGGTCTCAAATTTAGAAAACCAACTTATGCTTGCTTAAGGGGAAAGGTGAGTTGGGGTGCTGCATAAAACCAGAGATTGAAATGAGCACAGATAAAGTTCCTTAAGCCAAATATGGAATAGACAAGAGCTACTCCTTGCTCAATGAAATGGACTCAACACCTCATATTAAACGCCTAAGAATGTACCTGACTAGTAAGTATCTTAAAACCTATGGATTGCTATGTCTCCGAAAGAGAATCAAGCATGTGTACGGGGGCATAAACGCAGCAGTGATAGGATTGGAGAGGTTCGGTGAGCAAATGAAGACCCTTTGAAGTCATATTGCATGGTACCCATTCCACGGGTTTCAACTACCCAGGTTTAAGGTACTCTACCATCAGCTAAAACATGCATGTGGAAACTAGAGTATGATCAACCATGTGATCGGGAAACGTGTTCAAATATGTCTCAGTGTTCGTACCCTGGTACTCGGGTGCAACATTCCAGACGCTTTACTAACACCCTCCCGGCTTTGAGAGTCAGTCCCTTTAACCTCCTGTTTGGCCCAGTTTGCAATTTCTGTGGAAGATGAACAGGAATAGCGAGAACCAATGAGAGACTAGCTGGAGGTGTCTGGACGGGCAAATTTAACTCTCATTTCCCACCAGGAAGAGGAATTAACCAAAGGCTCAGTGTGCCGTGCCGGAACCAGATTAGGGCCTGAAGCCATCCTGCGGTGTTGCGGCCAGGTCACAAGAAAGCGAGTTGAAGAAAGGAGCTCAGGGGCACTGTAATTCACAAACCTGCAGAGTTATAAATGACAGCTATCGTCCAAAAATATACTGAAGTAAGGCTGCCAAGAGGACTTGAAAGCGGGGCAGAATTGCAGGAAACCGATTTCAGGAGGTAGACTGGAATTGCATTGAAAGCATAGGAAAAGAGGCAGAACGTCCACAATGATGCACTTGGCCAAAAAGTGCGTATGTGTTTTTTCCTGAATATATTCAGGAAAAAACGCATACGCCCTTTTTGGCCAACCAAGCAAGCTTGCAAAGGAAATCTGCACTACAATGAAGTCTCACTTCCCCCCGGTCAAAAGGGCCATCTGAAAAAAGTGTAAAATCCAGAAAGGCAGGACAGGCCATGGAGAACTGGGAGCCTTTTTATGCTGATGGGAGGGATGTAAATTGCCAACAGACACTCGGGAGAAGTGTATGGTGTTTCCTGAAACATCTAAAAAACAAAGCAACAGAGCCTAGGGCACTTCCACTTATGGTCCTATAGCTTAGGGAAATTAAAATCAAAAAGACACAGCCACCCCAAAGTTTGGGACGCCTCTGTTTACAAGAACCTCGTTTACCGTACAAGTTCAATATCACAGAAAGTGAAAAATGGATAAAGAAGTTGTGGTACATACGTACAATGCAGTATCACTCAACAATGAAATCTATGTCATCAGGCCCGTAGCAGCATAATGAGTGGATTCAGGTACGATGATTCTAACTGAAATAAGTCACACAGAAAAAGAAACATCATAAGATATCACTAATACACAGAATGTAAACTTGGCTACACAGGAACTGAATTCCAAAACAGAACAGGGTCTCAAATTTAGAAAACCAACTTATGCTTGCTTAAGCGGAAAGGTGAGTTGGGGTGCTGCATAAAACCAGAGATTGAAATGAGCACAGATAAAGTTCCTTAAGCCAAATATGGAATAGACAAGAGCTACTCCTTGCTCAACGAAATGGACTCAACACCCCATATTAAATGCCTAAGAATGTACCTGACTAGTAAGTATCTTAAAACCTATGGATTGCTATGTCTCCAAAAGAGAATCAAGCATCTGTACAGGGGGATAAACGCAGCAGTGATAGGATTGGAGAAGTTCGGTGAGCAAATGAAGACCCTTTGAAGTCATATTGCATGGTACCCATTACACGGGTCTCAACTCTCCAGGTTTAAGGTATTCTTCCTTCAGCTAAAACATGCATGTGGAACCCAGAGTATGATCAACCGTGTGAACGGGAGACGTGTTCAAATATGTCTCAGTTTTCCTCCCCTGGTACTCGGGTGCAACATTCCAGACGCTTTACTAACACCCTCCCGACTTGGAGAGTCAGTCCCTTTAACCTCCTGTTTGGCCCAGTTTGCAATTTCTGCGGAAGATGAACAGGAATAGCGAGAACCAATGAGAGACTAGCTGGAGGTGTCTGGACGGGCAAATTTAACTCTCATTTCCCACCAGGAAGAGGAATTAACCAAAGGCTCAGCGTGCCGTGCCGGAACCAGATTAAGGCCTGAAGCCATCCTGCGGTGTTGCGGCCAGCTCAAAAGAAAGCGAGTTGAAGAAAGGAGCTCAGGGGCACTGTAATTCACAAACCTGCAGAGTTATAAATGACAGCTATCGTCCAAAAATATACTGAAGTAAGGCTGCCAAGACGACTTGAAAGCGGGGCAGAATTGCAGGAAACCGATTTCAGGAGGTAGACTGGAATTGCATTGAAAGCATAGGAAAAGAGGCAGAACGTCCACAATGATGCACTTGGCCAAAAAGGGCGTATGCGTTTTTTCCTGAATATATTCAGGAAAAAACGCATACGCCCTTTTTGGCCAACCAAGCAAGCTTGCAAAGGAAATCTGCACTACAATGAAGTCTCACTTCCCCCCGGTCAAAAGGGCCATCTGAAAAAAGTGTAAAATCCAGAAAGGCAGGACAGGCCATGGAGAACTGGGAGCCTTGTTATGCTGATGGGCGGGATGTAAATTGCCAACAGCCACTCGGGAGAAGTGTATGGTGTTTCCTGAAACATCTAAAAAACAAAGCAACAGAGCCTAGGGCACTTCCACTTATGGTCCTATAGCTTAGGGAAATTAAAATCAAAAAGACACAGCCACCCCAAAGTTTGGGACGCCTCTGTTTACAAGAACCTCGTTTACAGTACAAGTTCAACATCGCAGAAAGTGAAAAATGGATAAAGAAGTTGTGGTATTTACTTACAAAGCAATATCACTCAGCAATGAAATCTATGTCATCAGGCCCTTAGCAGCACAATGAGTGGATTCAGGTATGATGATTCTAACTGAAATAAGTCACACAGAAAAAGAAACATCATAAGATATCTGTAATACACGGAATGTAAACTTGGCTACACAGGAACTGAATTACAGAACAGAACAGGGTCTCAAATTTAGAAAACCAACTTATGCTTGCTTAAGGGTAAAGGTGAGTTGGGGTGCTGCATAAAACCAGAGATTGAAATGAGCACAGATAAAGTTCCTTAAGCCAAATATGGAATAGACAAGAGCTACTCCTTGCTCAACGAAATGGACTCAACACCGCATATTAAACGCCTAAGAATGTACCTGACTAGTAAGTATCTTAAAACCTATGGATTGCTATGTCTCCGAAAGAGAATCAAGCATGTGTACAGGGGCATAAACGCAGCAGTGATAGGATTGGAGAGGTTCGGTGAGCAAATGAAAACCCTTTGAAGTCATATTGCATAGTACCCATTCCACAGGTTTCAACTACCCAGGTTTAAGGTATTCTTCCTTCAGCTAAAACATGCATGTGGAACCTAGAGTACGATCAACCATGTGATCAGGAAACGTGTTCAAATATGTCTCAGTTTTCGTACCCTGGTACTCGGGTGCAACATTCCAGACGCTTTACTAACACCCTCCCGACTTGGAGAGTCAGTCCCTTTAACCTCCTGTTTGGCCCAGTTTGCAATTTCTGCGGAAGATGAACAGGAATAGCGAGAACCAATGAGAGACTAGCTGGAGGTGTCTGGACGGGCAAATTTAACTCTCATTTCCCACCAGGAAGAGGAATTAACCAAAGGCTCAGCTTGCCGTGCCAGAACCAGATTAGGGCCTGAAGCCATCCTGCGGTGTTGCGGCCAGGTCACAAGAAAGCGAGTTGAAGAAAGGAGCTCAGGGGCACTGTAATTCACAAACCTGCAGAGTTATAAATGACAGCTATCGTCCAAAAATATACTGAAGTAAGGCTGCCAAGAGGACTTGAAAGCGGGGCAGAATTGCAGGAAACCGATTTCAGGAGGTAGACTGGAATTGCATTGAAAGCATAGGAAAAGAGGCAGAACGTCCACAATGATGCACTTGGCCAAAAAGGGCGTATGCGTTTTTTCCTGAATATATTCAGGAAAAAACGCATACACCCTTTTTGGCCAACCAAGCAAGCTTGCAAAGGAAATCTGCACTACAATGAAGTCTCACTTCCCCCCGGTCAAAAGGGCCATCTGAAAAAAGTGTAAAATCCAGAAAGGCAGGACAGGCCATGGAGAACTGGGAGCCTTTTTATGCTGATGGGAGGGATGTAAATTGCCAACAGCCACTCGGGAGAATTGTATGGTGTTTCCTGAAACATCTAAAAAACAAAGCAACAGAGCCTAGGGCACTTCCACTTATGGTCCTATAGCTTAGGGAAACTAAAATCAAAAAGACACAGCCACCCCAAAGTTTGGGACGCCTGTGTTTACAAGAACCTCGTTTACAGTACAAGTTCAACATCGCAGAAAGTGAAAAATGGATAAAGAAGTTGTGGTATTTACTTACAAAGCAATATCACTCAGCAATGGAATCTATGTCATCAGGCCCTTAGCAGCACAATGAGTGGATTCAGGTATGATGATTCTAGCTGAAATAAGTCACACAGAAAAAGAAACATCATAAGATATCAGTAATACACGGAATGTAAACTTGGCTACACAGGAACTGAATTACAGAACAGAACAGGGTCTCAAATTTAGAAAACCAACTTATGCTTGCTTAAGGGTAAAGGTGAGTTGGGGTGCTGCATAAAACCAGAGATTGAAATGAGCACAGATAAAGTTCCTTAAGCCAAATATGGAATAGACAAGAGCTACTCCTTGCTCAACGAAATGGACTCAACACCGCATATTAAACGCCTAAGAATGTACCTGACTAGTAAGTATCTTAAAACCTATGGATTGCTATGTCTCCGAAAGAGAATCAAGCATGTGTACAGGGGCATAAACGCAGCAGTGATAGGATTGGAGAGGTTCGGTGAGCAAATGAAGACCCTTTGAAGTCATATTGCATGGTACCCATTCCACGGGTTTCAACTACCCAGGTTTAAGGTATTCTACCTTCAGCTAAAACATGCATGTGGAACCCAGAGTATGATCAACCATGTGAATGGGAGACGTGTTCAAATATGTCTCAGTTTTCGTACCCTGGTACTCGGGTGCAACATTCCAGACGCTTTACTAACACCCTCCCGACTTGGAGAGTCAGTCCCTTTAACCTCCTGTTTGGCCCAGTTTGCAATTTCTGTGGAAGATGAACAGGAATAGCGAGAACCAATGAGAGACTAGCTGGAGGTGTCTGGACGGGCAAATTTAACTCTCATTTCCCACCAGGAAGAGGAATTAACCAAAGGCTCAGCTTGCCGTGCCGGAACCAGATTAGGGCCTGAAGCCATCCTGCGGTGTTGCGGCCAGCTCAAAAGAAAGCGAGTTGAAGAAAGGAGCTCAGGGGCACTGTAATTCACAAACCTGCAGAGTTATAAATGACAGCTATCGTCCAAAAATATACTGAAGTAAGGCTGCCAAGAGGACTTGAAAGCGGGGCAGAATTGCAGGAAACCGATTTCAGGAGGTAGACTGGAATTGCATTGAAAGCATAGGAAAAGAGGCAGAACGTCCACAATGATGCACTTGGCCAAAAAGGGCGTATGCGTTTTTTCCTGAATATATTCAGGAAAAAACGCATACGCCCTTTTTGGCCAACCAAGCAAGCTTGCAAAGGAAATCTGCACTACAATGAAGTCTCACTTCCCCCCGGTCAAAAGGGCCATCTGAAAAAAGTGTAAAATCCAGAAAGGCAGGACAGGCCATGGAGAACTGGGAGCCTTGTTATGCTGATGGGCGGGATGTAAATTGCCAACAGCCACTCGGGAGAAGTGTATGGTGTTTCCTGAAACATCTAAAAAACAAAGCAACAGAGCCTAGGGCACTTCCACTTATGGTCCTATAGCTTAGGGAAATTAAAATCAAAAAGACACAGCCACCCCAAAGTTTGGGACGCCTCTGTTTACAAGAACCTCATTTACCGTACAAGTTCAATATCACAGAAAGTGAAAAATGGATAAAGAAGTTGTGGTACTTACGTACAATGCAGTATCACTCAACAATGAAATCTATGTCATCAGGCCCGTAGCAGCATAATGAGTGGATTCAGGTACGATGATTCTAACTGAAATAAGTCACACAGAAAAAGAAACATCATAAGATATCACTAATACACAGAATGTAAACTTGGCTACACAGGAACTGAATTCCAAAACAGAACAGGGTCTCAAATTTAGAAAACCAACTTATGCTTGCTTAAGCGGAAAGGTGAGTTGGGGTGCTGCATAACAGCAGAGATTGAAATGAGCACAGATAAAGTTCCTTAAGCCAAATATGGAATAGATAAGAGCTACTCCTTGCTCAACGAAATGGACTCAACACCCCATATTAAATGCCTAAGAATGTACCTGACTAGTAAGTATCTTAAAACCTATGGATTGCTATGTCTCCGAAAGAGAATCAAGCGTCTGTACAGGGGGATAAACGCAGCAGTGATAGGATTGGAGAAGTTCGGTGAGCAAATGAAGACCCTTTGAAGTCATATTGCATGGTACCCATTACACGGGTCTCAACTCTCCAGGTTTAAGGTATTCTTCCTTCAGCTAAAACATGCATGTGGAACCCAGAGTATGATCAACCGTGTGAACGGGAGACGTGTTCAAATATGTCTCAGTTTTCCTCCCCTGGTACTCGGGTGCAACATTCCAGACGCTTTACTAACACCCTCCCGACTTGGAGAGTCAGTCCCTTTAACCTCCTGTTTGGCCCAGTTTGCAATTTCTGCGGAAGATGAACAGGAATAGCGAGAACCAATGAGAGACTAGCTGGAGGTGTCTGGACGGGCAAATTTAACTCTCATTTCCCACCAGGAAGAGGAATTAACCAAAGGCTCAGCGTGCCGTGCCGGAGCCAGATTAGGGCCTGAAGCCATCCTGCGGTGTTGCGGCCAGCTCAAAAGAAAGTGAGTTGAAGAAAGGAGCTCAGGGGCACTTTAATTCACAAACCTGCAGAGTTATAAATGACAGCTATCGTCCAAAAATATACTGAAGTAAGGCTGCCAAGAGGACTTGAAAGCGGGGCAGAATTGCAGGAAACCGATTTCAGGAGGTAGACTGGAATTGCATTGAAAGCATAGGAAAAGAGGCAGAACGTCCACAATGATGCACTTGGCCAAAAAGGGCGTATGCGTTTTTTCCTGAATATATTCAGGAAAAAACGCATACGCCCTTTTTGGCCAACCAAGCAAGCTTGCAAAGGAAATCTGCACTACAATGAAGTCTCACTTCCCCCCGGTCAAAAGGGCCATCTGAAAAAAGTGTAAAATCCAGAAAGGCAGGACAGGCCATGGAGAACTGGGAGCCTTGTTATGCTGATGGGCGGGATGTAAATTGCCAACAGCCACTCGGGAGAAGTGTATGGTGTTTCCTGAAACATCTAAAAAACAAAGCAACAGAGCCTAGGGCACTTCCACTTATGGTCCTATAGCTTAGGGAAATTAAAATCAAAAAGACACAGCCACCCCAAAGTTTGGGACGCCTCTGTTTACAAGAACCTCGTTTATAGTACAAGTTCAACATCGCAGAAAGTGAAAAATGGATAAAGAAGTTGTGGTATTTACTTACAAAGCAATATCACTCAGCAATGAAATCTATGTCATCAGGCCCTTAGCAGCACAATGAGTGGATTCAGGTATGATGATTCTAACTGATATAAGTCACACAGAAAAAGAAACATCATAAGATATCAGTAATACACGGAATGTAAACTTGGCTACACAGGAACTGAATTACAGAACAGAACAGGGTCTCAAATTTAGAAAACCAACTTATGCTTGCTTAAGGGTAAAGGTGAGTTGGGGTGCTGCATAAAACCAGAGATTGAAATGAGCACAGATAAAGTTCCTTAAGCCAAATATGGAATAGACAAGAGCTACTCCTTGCTCAACGAAATGGACTCAACACCGCATATTAAACGCCTAAGAATGTACCTGACTAGTAAGTATCTTAAAACCTATGGATTGCTATGTCTCCGAAAGAGAATCAAGCATGTGTACAGGGGCATAAACGCAGCAGTGATAGGATTGGAGAGGTTCGGTGAGCAAATGAAGACCCTTTGAAGTCATATTGCATGGTACCCATTCCACGGGTTTCAACTACCCAGGTTTAAGGTATTCTACCTTCAGCTAAAACATGCATGTGGAACCCAGAGTATGATCAACCATGTGAATGGGAGACGTGTTCAAATATGTCTCAGTTTTCGTACCCTGGTACTCGGGTGCAACATTCCAGACGCTTTACTAACACCCTCCCGCCTTGGAGAGTCAGTCCCTTTAACCTCCTGTTTGGCCCAGTTTGCAATTTCTGTGGAAGATGAACAGGAATAGCGAGAACCAATGAGAGACTAGCTGGAGGTGTCTGGACGGGCAAATTTAACTCTCATTTCCCACCAGGAAGAGGAATTAACCAAAGGCTCAGCGTGCCGTGCCGGAACCAGATTAGGGCCTGAAGCCATCCTGCGGTGTTGCGGCCAGCTCAAAAGAAAGCGAGTTGAAGAAAGGAGCTCAGGGGCACTGTAATTCACAAACCTGCAGAGTTATAAATGACAGCTATCGTCCAAAAATATACTGAAGTAAGGCTGCCAAGAGGACTTGAAAGCGGGGCAGAATTGCAGGAAACCGATTTCAGGAGGTAGACAGGAATTGCATTGAAAGCATAGGAAAAGAGGCAGAACGTCCACAATGATGCACTTGGCCAAAAAGGGCGTATGCGTTTTTTCCTGAATATATTCAGGAAAAAACGCATACGCCCTTTTTGGCCAACCAAGCAAGCTTGCAAAGGAAATCTGCACTACAATGAAGTCTCACTTCCCCCCGGTCAAAAGGGCCATCTGAAAAAAGTGTAAAATCCAGAAAGGCAGGACAGGCCATGGAGAACTGGGAGCCTTGTTATGCTGATGGGCGGGATGTAAATTGCCAACAGACACTCGGGAGAAGTGTATGGTGTTTCCTGAAACATCTAAAAAACAAAGCAACAGAGCCTAGGGCACTTCCACTTATGGTCCTATAGCTTAGGGAAATTAAAATCAAAAAGACACAGCCACCCCAAAGTTTGGGACGCCTCTGTTTACAAGAACCTCATTTACCGTACAAGTTCAATATCACAGAAAGTGAAAAATGGATAAAGAAGTTGTGGTACTTACGTACAATGCAGTATCACTCAACAATGAAATCTATGTCATCAGGCCCGTAGCAGCATAATGAGTGGATTCAGGTACGATGATTCTAACTGAAATAAGTCACACAGAAAAAGAAACATCATATGATATCACTAATACACAGAATGTAAACTTGGCTACACAGGAACTGAATTCCAAAACAGAACAGGGTCTCAAATTTAGAAAACCAACTTATGCTTGCTTAAGCGGAAAGGTGAGTTGGGGTGCTGCATAACAGCAGAGATTGAAATGAGCACAGATAAAGTTCCTTAAGCCAAATATGGAATAGATAAGAGCTACTCCATGCTCAACGAAATGGACTCAACACCCCATATTAAATGCCTAAGAATGTACCTGACTAGTAAGTATCTTAAAACCTATGGATTGCTATGTCTCCGAAAGAGAATCAAGCGTCTGTACAGGGGGATAAACGCAGCAGTGATAGGATTGGAGAAGTTCGGTGAGCAAATGAAGACCCTTTGAAGTCATATTGCATGGTACCCATTACACGGGTCTCAACTCTCCAGGTTTAAGGTATTCTTCCTTCAGCTAAAACATGCATGTGGAACCCAGAGTATGATCAACCGTGTGAACGGGAGACGTGTTCAAATATGTCTCAGTTTTCCTCCCCTGGTACTCGGGTGCAACATTCCAGACGCTTTACTAACACCCTCCCGACTTGGAGAGTCAGTCCCTTTAACCTCCTGTTTGGCCCAGTTTGCAATTTCTGCGGAAGATGAACAGGAATAGCGAGAACCAATGAGAGACTAGCTGGAGGTGTCTGGACGGGCAAATTTAACTCTCATTTCCCACCAGGAAGAGGAATTAACCAAAGGCTCAGCGTGCCGTGCCGGAGCCAGATTAGGGCCTGAAGCCATCCTGCGGTGTTGCGGCCAGCTCAAAAGAAAGCGAGTTGAAGAAAGGAGCTCAGGGGCACTGTAATTCACAAACCTGCAGAGTTATAAATGACAGCTATCGTCCAAAAATATACTGAAGTAAGGCTGCCAAGAGGACTTGAAAGCGGGGCAGAATTGCAGGAAACCGATTTCAGGAGGTAGACTGGAATTGCATTGAAAGCATAGGAAAAGAGGCAGAACGTCCACAATGATGCACTTGGCCAAAAAGGGCGTATGCGTTTTTTCCTGAATATATTCAGGAAAAAACGCATACGCCCTTTTTGGCCAACCAAGCAAGCTTGCAAAGGAAATCTGCACTACAATGAAGTCTCACTTCCCCCCGGTCAAAAGGGCCATCTGAAAAAAGTGTAAAATCCAGAAAGGCAGGACAGGCCATGGAGAACTGGGAGCCTTGTTATGCTGATGGGCGGGATGTAAATTGCCAACAGCCACTCGGGAGAAGTGTATGGTGTTTCCTGAAACATCTAAAAAACAAAGCAACAGAGCCTAGGGCACTTCCACTTATGGTCCTATAGCTTAGGGAAATTAAAATCAAAAAGACACAGCCACCCCAAAGTTTGGGACGCCTCTGTTTACAAGAACCTCGTTTACAGTACAAGTTCAACATCGCAGAAAGTGAAAAATGGATAAAGAAGTTGTGGTATTTACTTACAAAGCAATATCACTCAGCAATGAAATCTATGTCATCAGGCCCTTAGCAGCACAATGAGTGGATTCAGGTATGATGATTCTAACTGATATAAGTCACACAGAAAAAGAAACATCATAAGATATCAGTAATACACGGAATGTAAACTTGGCTACACAGGAACTGAATTACAGAACAGAACAGGGTCTCAAATTTAGAAAACCAACTTATGCTTGCTTAAGGGTAAAGGTGAGTTGGGGTGCTGCATAAAACCAGAGATTGAAATGAGCACAGATAAAGTTCCTTAAGCCAAATATGGAATAGACAAGAGCTACTCCTTGCTCAACGAAATGGACTCAACACCGCATATTAAACGCCTAAGAATGTACCTGACTAGTAAGTATCTTAAAACCTATGGATTGCTATGTCTCCGAAAGAGAATCAAGCATGTGTACAGGGGCATAAACGCAGCAGTGATAGGATTGGAGAGGTTCGGTGAGCAAATGAAGACCCTTTGAAGTCATATTGCATGGTACCCATTCCACGGGTTTCAACTACCCAGGTTTAAGGTATTCTACCTTCAGCTAAAACATGCATGTGGAACCCAGAGTATGATCAACCATGTGAATGGGAGACGTGTTCAAATATGTCTCAGTTTTCGTACCCTGGTACTCGGGTGCAACATTCCAGACGCTTTACTAACACCCTCCCGCCTTGGAGAGTCAGTCCCTTTAACCTCCTGTTTGGCCCAGTTTGCAATTTCTGTGGAAGATGAACAGGAATAGCGAGAACCAATGAGAGACTAGCTGGAGGTGTCTGGACGGGCAAATTTAACTCTCATTTCCCACCAGGAAGAGGAATTAACCAAAGGCTCAGCGTGCCGTGCCGGAACCAGATTAGGGCCTGAAGCCATCCTGCAGTGTTGCGGCCAGCTCAAAAGAAAGCGAGTTGAAGAAAGGAGCTCAGGGGCACTGTAATTCACAAACCTGCAGAGTTATAAATGACAGCTATCGTCCAAAAATATACTGAAGTAAGGCTGCCAAGAGGACTTGAAAGCGGGGCAGAATTGCAGGAAACCGATTTCAGGAGGTAGACAGGAATTGCATTGAAAGCATAGGAAAAGAGGCAGAACGTCCACAATGATGCACTTGGCCAAAAAGGGCGTATGCGTTTTTTCCTGAATATATTCAGGAAAAAACGCATACGCCCTTTTTGGCCAACCAAGCAAGCTTGCAAAGGAAATCTGCACTACAATGAAGTCTCACTTCCCCCCGGTCAAAAGGGCCATCTGAAAAAAGTGTAAAATCCAGAAAGGCAGGACAGGCCATGGAGAACTGGGAGCCTTGTTATGCTGATGGGCGGGATGTAAATTGCCAACAGACACTCGGGAGAAGTGTATGGTGTTTCCTGAAACATCTAAAAAACAAAGCAACAGAGCCTAGGGCACTTCCACTTATGGTCCTATAGCTTAGGGAAATTAAAATCAAAAAGACACAGCCACCCCAAAGTTTGGGACGCCTCTGTTTACAAGAACCTCATTTACCGTACAAGTTCAATATCACAGAAAGTGAAAAATGGATAAAGAAGTTGTGGTACTTACGTACAATGCAGTATCACTCAACAATGAAATCTATGTCATCAGGCCCGTAGCAGCATAATGAGTGGATTCAGGTACGATGATTCTAACTGAAATAAGTCACACAGAAAAAGAAACATCATATGATATCACTAATACACAGAATGTAAACTTGGCTACACAGGAACTGAATTCCAAAACAGAACAGGGTCTCAAATTTAGAAAACCAACTTATGCTTGCTTAAGCGGAAAGGTGAGTTGGGGTGCTGCATAACAGCAGAGATTGAAATGAGCACAGATAAAGTTCCTTAAGCCAAATATGGAATAGATAAGAGCTACTCCTTGCTCAACGAAATGGACTCAACACCCCATATTAAATGCCTAAGAATGTACCTGACTAGTAAGTATCTTAAAACCTATGGATTGCTATGTCTCCGAAAGAGAATCAAGCGTCTGTACAGGGGGATAAACACAGCAGTGATAGGATTGGAGAAGTTCGGTGAGCAAATGAAGACCCTTTGAAGTCATATTGCATGGTACCCATTACACGGGTCTCAACTCTCCAGGTTTAAGGTATTCTTCCTTCAGCTAAAACATGCATGTGGAACCCAGAGTATGATCAACCGTGTGAACGGGAGACGTGTTCAAATATGTCTCAGTTTTCCTCCCCTGGTACTCGGGTGCAACATTCCAGACGCTTTACTAACACCCTCCCGACTTGGAGAGTCAGTCCCTTTAACCTCCTGTTTGGCCCAGTTTGCAATTTCTGCGGAAGATGAACAGGAATAGCGAGAACCAATGAGAGACTAGCTGGAGGTGTCTGGACGGGCAAATTTAACTCTCATTTCCCACCAGGAAGAGGAATTAACCAAAGGCTCAGCGTGCCGTGCGGAGCCAGATTAGGGCCTGAAGCCATCCTGCGGTGTTGCGGCCAGCTCAAAAGAAAGCGAGTTGAAGAAAGGAGCTCAGGGGCACTGTAATTCACAAACCTGCAGAGTTATAAATGACAGCTATCGTCCAAAAATATACTGAAGTAAGGCTGCCAAGAGGACTTGAAAGCGGGGCAGAATTGCAGGAAACCGATTTCAGGAGGTAGACTGGAATTGCATTGAAAGCATAGGAAAAGAGGCAGAACGTCCACAATGATGCACTTGGCCAAAAAGGGCGTATGCGTTTTTTCCTGAATATATTCAGGAAAAAACGCATACGCCCTTTTTGGCCAACCAAGCAAGCTTGCAAATGAAATCTGCACTACAATGAAGTCTCACTTCCCCCCGGTCAAAAGGGCCATCTGAAAAAAGTGTAAAATCCAGAAAGGCAGGACAGGCCATGGAGAACTGGGAGCCTTGTTATGCTGATGGGCGGGATGTAAATTGCCAACAGCCACTCGGGAGAAGTGTATGGTGTTTCCTGAAACATCTAAAAAACAAAGCAACAGAGCCTAGGGCACTTCCACTTATGGTCCTATAGCTTAGGGAAATTAAAATCAAAAAGACACAGCCACCCCAAAGTTTGGGACGCCTCTGTTTACAAGAACCTCGTTTACAGTACAAGTTCAACATCGCAGAAAGTGAAAAATGGATAAAGAAGTTGTGGTATTTACTTACAAAGCAATATCACTCAGCAATGAAATCTATGTCATCAGGCCCTTAGCAGCACAATGAGTGGATTCAGGTATGATGATTCTAACTGATATAAGTCACACAGAAAAAGAAACATCATAAGATATCAGTAATACACGGAATGTAAACTTGGCTACACAGGAACTGAATTACAGAACAGAACAGGGTCTCAAATTTAGAAAACCAACTTATGCTTGCTTAAGGGTAAAGGTGAGTTGGGGTGCTGCATAAAACCAGAGATTGAAATGAGCACAGATAAAGTTCCTTAAGCCAAATATGGAATAGACAAGAGCTACTCCTTGCTCAATGAAATGGACTCAACACCGCATATTAAACGCCTAAGAATGTACCTGACTAGTAAGTATCTTAAAACCTATGGATTGCTATGTCTCCGAAAGAGAATCAAGCATGTGTACAGGGGCATAAACGCAGCAGTGATAGGATTGGAGAGGTTCGGTGAGCAAATGAAGACCCTTTGAAGTCATATTGCATGGTACCCATTCCACGGGTTTCAACTACCCAGGTTTAAGGTATTCTACCTTCAGCTAAAACATGCATGTGGAAACTAGAGTATGATCAACCATGTGATCGGGAAACGTGTTCAAATATGTCTCAGTTTTCGTACCCTGGTACTCGGGTGCAACATTCCAGACGCTTTACTAACACCCTCCCGACTTGGAGAGTCAGTCCCTTTAACCTCCTGTTTGGCCCAGTTTGCAATTTCTGTGGAAGATGAACAGGAATAGCGAGAACCAATGAGAGACTAGCTGGAGGTGTCTGGACGGGCAAATTTAACTCTCATTTCCCACCAGGAAGAGGAATTAACCAAAGGCTCAGCTTGCCGTGCCGGAACCAGATTAGGGCCTGAAGCCATCCTGCGGTGTTGCGGCCAGGTCACAAGAAAGCGAGTTGAAGAAAGGAGCTCAGGGGCACTGTAATTCACAAACCTGCAGAGTTATAAATGACAGCTATCGTCCAAAAATATACTGAAGTAAGGCTGCCAAGAGGACTTGAAAGCGGGGCAGAATTGCAGGAAACCGATTTCAGGAGGTAGACTGGAATTGCATTGAAAGCATAGGAAAAGAGGCAGAACGTCCACAATGATGCACTTGGCCAAAAAGGGCGTATGCGTTTTTTCCTGAATATATTCAGGAAAAAACGCATACGCCCTTTTTGGCCAACCAAGCAAGCTTGCAAAGGAAATCTGCACTACAATGAAGTCTCACTTCCCCCCGGTCAAAAGGGCCATCTGAAAAAAGTGTAAAATCCAGAAAGGCAGGACAGGCCATGGAGAACTGGGAGCCTTTTTATGCTGATGGGAGGGATGTAAATTACCAACAGCCACTCGGGAGAAGTGTATGGTGTTTCCTGAAACATCTAAAAAACAAAGCAACAGAGCCTAGGGCACTTCCACTTATGGTCCTATAGCTTAGGGAAATTAAAATCAAAAAGACACAGCCACCCCAAAGTTTGGGACGCCTCTGTTTACAAGAACCTCATTTACCGTACAAGTTCAATATCACAGAAAGTGAAAAATGGATAAAGAAGTTGTGGTACTTACGTACAATGCAGTATCACTCAACAATGAAATCTATGTCATCAGGCCCGTAGCAGCATAATGAGTGGATTCAGGTACGATGATTCTAACTGAAATAAGTCACACAGAGAAAGAAACATCATAAGATATCTGTAATACACGGAATGTAAACTTGGCTACACAGGAACTGAATTACAGAACAGAACAGGGTCTCAAATTTAGAAAACCAACTTATGCTTGCTTAAGGGTAAAGGTGGGTTGGGGTGCTGCATAAAACCAGAGATTGAAATGAGCACAGATAAATTTCCTTAAGCCAAATATGGAATAGACAAGAGCTACTCCTTGCTCAACGAAATGGACTCAACACCCCATATTAAATGCCTAAGAATGTACCTGACTAGTAAGTATCTTAAAACCTATGGATTGCTATGTCTCCAAAAGAGAATCAAGCGTCTGTACAGGGGGATAAATGCAGCAGTGATAGGATTGGAGAAGTTCGGTGAGCAAATGAAGACCCTTTGAAGTCATATTGCATGGTACCCATTACACGGGTCTCAACTCTCCAGGTTTAAGGTATTCTTCCTTCAGCTAAAATATGCATGTGGAACCCAGAGTATGATCAACCATGTGAACGGGAGACGTGTTCAAATATGTCTCAGTTTTCCTCCCCTGGTACTCGGGTGCAACATTCCAGATGCTTTACTAACACCCTCCCGACTTGGAGAGTCAGTCCCTTTGACCTCCTGTTTGGCCCAGTTTGCAATTTCTGCGGAAGATGAACAGGAATAGCGAGAACCAATGAAAGACTAGCTGGAGGTGTCTGGACGGGCAAATTTAACTCTCATTTCCCACCAGGAAGAGGAATTAACCAAAGGCTCAGCTTGCCATGCCGGAACCAGATTAGGGCCTGAAGCCATCCTGTGGTGTTGCGGCCAGCTCAAAAGAAAGCGAGTTGAAGAAAGGAGCTCAGGGGCACTGTAATTCACAAACCTGCAGAGTTATAAATGACAGCTATCGTCCAAAAATATACTGAAGTAAGGCTGCCAAGAGGACTTGAAAGCGGGGCAGAATTGCAGGAAACCGATTTCAGGAGGTAGACTGGAATTGCATTGAAAGCATAGGAAAAGAGGCAGAACGTCCACAATGATGCACTTGGCCAAAAAGGGCGTATGCGTTTTTTCCTGAATATATTCAGGAAAAAACGCATACGCCCTTTTTGGCCAACCAAGCAAGCTTGCAAAGGAAATCTGCACTACAATGAAGTCTCACTTCCCCCCAGTCAAAAGGGCCATCTGAAAAAAGTGTAAAATCCAGAAAGGCAGGACAGGCCATGGAGAACTGGGAGCCTTGTTATGCTGATGGGCGGGATGTAAATTGCCCACAGCCACTCGGGAGAAGTGTATGGTGTTTCCTGAAACATCTAAAAAACAAAGCAACAGAGCCTAGGGCACTTCCACTTATGGTCCTATAGCTTAGGGAAATTAAAATCAAAAAGACACAGCCACCCCAAAGTTTGGGACGCCTCTGTTTACAAGAACCTCGTTTACAGTACAAGTTCAACATCGCAGAAAGTGAAAAATGGATAAAGAAGTTGTGGTATTTACTTACAAAGCAATATCACTCAGCAATGAAATCTATGTCATCAGGCCCTTAGCAGCACAATGAGTGGATTCAGGTATGATGATTCTAACTGAAATAAGTCACACAGAAAAAGAAACATCATAAGATATCAGTAATACACGGAATGTAAACTTGGCTACACAGGAACTGAATTACAGAACAGAACAGGGTCTCAAATTTAGAAAACCAACTTATGCTTGCTTAAGGGTAAAGGTGAGTTGGGGTGCTGCATAAAACCAGAGATTGAAATGAGCACAGATAAAGTTCCTTAAGCCAAATATGGAATAGACAAGAGCTACTCCTTGCTCAACGAAATGGACTCAACACCGCATATTAAACGCCTAAGAATGTACCTGACTAGTAAGTATCTTAAAACCTATGGATTGCTATGTCTCTGAAAGAGAATCAAGCATGTGTACAGGGGCATAAACGCAGCAGTGATAGGATTGGAGAGGTTCGGTGAGCAAATGAAGACCCTTTGAAGTCATATTGCATGGTACCCATTCCACGGGTTTCAACTACCCAGGTTTAAGGTATTCTACCTTCAGCTAAAACATGCATGTGGAAACTAGAGTATGATCAACCATGTGATCGGGAAACATGTTCAAATATTTCTCAGTTTTCGTACCCTGGTACTCGGGTGCAACATTCCAGACGCTTTACTAACACCCTCCCGGCTTTGAGAGTCAGTCCCTTTAACCTCCTGTTTGGCCCAGTTTGCAATTTCTGTGGAAGATGAACAGGAATAGCGAGAACCAATGAGAGACTAGCTGGAGGTGTCTGGACGGGCAAATTTAACTCTCATTTCCCACCAGGAAGAGGAATTAACCAAAGGCTCAGCGTGCCGTGCCGGAACCAGATTAGGGCCTGAAGCCATCCTGCGGTGTTGCGGCCAGGTCACAAGAAAGCGAGTTGAAGAAAGGAGCTCAGGGGCACTGTAATTCACAAACCTGCAGAGTTATAAATGACAGCTATCGTCCAAAAATATACTGAAGTAAGGCTGCCAAGAGGACTTGAAAACGGGGCAGAATTGCAGGAAACCGATTTCAGGAGGTAGACTGGAATTGCATTGAAAGCATAGGAAAAGAGGCAGAACGTCCACAATGATGCACTTGGCCAAAAAGGGCGTATGCGTTTTTTCCTGAATATATTCAGGAAAAAACGCATACGCCCTTTTTGGCCAACCAAGCAAGCTTGCAAAGGAAATCTGCACTACAATGAAGTCTCACTTCCCCCCGGTCAAAAAGGCCATCTGAAAAAAGTGTAAAATCCAGAAAGGCAGGACAGGCCATGGAGAACTTGGAGCCTTTTTATGCTGATGGGAGGGATGTAAATTACCAACAGCCACTCGGGAGAAGTGTATGGTGTTTCCTGAAACATCTAAAAAACAAAGCAACAGAGCCTAGGGCACTTCCACTTATGGTCCTATAGCTTTGGGAAATTAAAATCAAAAAGACACAGCCACCCCAAAGTTTGGGACGCCTCTGTTTACAAGAACCTCATTTACCGTACAAGTTCAATATCACAGAAAGTGAAAAATGGATAAAGAAATTGTGGTACTTACGTACAATGCAGTATCACTCAACAATGAAATCTATGTCATCAGGCCCGTAGCAGCATAATGAGTGGATTCAGGTACGATGATTCTAACTGAAATAAGTCACACAGAAAAAGAAACATCATAAGATATCACTAATACACAGAATGTAAACTTGGCTACACAGGAACTGAATTCCAAAACAGAACAGGGTCTCAAATTTAGAAAACCAACTTATGCTTGCTTAAGGGGAAAGGTGAGTTGGGGTGCTGTATAAAACCAGAGATTGAAATGAGCACAGATAAAGTTCCTTAAGCCAAATATGGAATAGACAAGAGCTACTCCTTGCTCAACGAAATGGACTCAACACCCCATATTAAATGCCTAAGAATGTACCTGACTAGTAAGTATCTTAAAACCTATGGATTGCTATGCCTCCAAAAGAGAATCAAGCGTCTGTACAGGGGGATAAACGCAGCAGTGATAGGATTGGAGAAGTTCGGTGAGCAAATGAAGACCCTTTGAAGTCATATTGCATGGTACCCATTACACGGGTCTCAACTCTCCAGGTTTAAGGTATTCTTCCTTCAGCTAAAACATGCATGTGGAACCCAGAGTATGATCAACCGTGTGAACGGGAGACGTGTTCAAATATGTCTCAGTTTTCCTCCCCTGGTACTCGGGTGCAACATTCCAGACGCTTTACTAACACCCTCCCGACTTGGAGAGTCAGTCCCTTTAACCTCCTGTTTGGCCCAGTTTGCAATTTCTGCGGAAGATGAACAGGAATAGCGAGAACCAATGAGAGACTAGCTGGAGGTGTCTGGACGGGCAAATTTAACTCTCATTTCCCACCAGGAAGAGGAATTAACCAAAGGCTCAGCTTGCCGTGCCGGAACCAGATTAGGGCCTGAAGCCATCCTGCGGTGTTGCGGCCAGCTCAAAAGAAAGCGAGTTGAAGAAAGGAGCTCAGGGGCACTGTAATTCACAAACCTGCAGAGTTATAAATGACAGCTATCGTCCAAAAATATACTGAAGTAAGGCTGCCAAGAGGACTTGAAAGCGGGGCAGAATTGCAGGAAACCGATTTCAGGAGGTAGACTGGAATTGCATTGAAAGCATAGGAAAAGAGGCAGAACGTCCACAATGATGCACTTGGCCAAAAAGGGCGTATGCGTTTTTTCCTGAATATATTCAGGAAAAAACGCATACGCCCTTTTCGGCCAACCAAGCAAGCTTGCAAAGGAAATCTGCACTACAATGAAGTCTCACTTCCCCCCGGTCAAAAGGGCCATCTGAAAAAAGTGTAAAATCCAGAAAGGCAGGACAGGCCATGGAGAACTGGGAGCCTTGTTATGCTGATGGGCGGGATGTAAATTGCCAACAGACACTCGGGAGAAGTGTATGGTGTTTCCTGAAACATCTAAAAAACAAAGCAACAGAGCCTAGGGCACTTCCACTTATGGTCCTATAGCTTAGGGAAATTAAAATCAAAAAGACACAGCCACCCCAAAGTTTGGGACGCCTCTGTTTACAAGAACCTCGTTTACAGTACAAGTTCAACATCGCAGAAAGTGAAAAATGGATAAAGAAGTTGTGGTATTTACTTACAAAGCAATATCACTCAGCAATGAAATCTATGTCATCAGGCCCTTAGCAGCACAATGAGTGGATTCAGGTATGATGATTATAACTGAAATAAGTCACACAGAAAAAGAAACATCATAAGATATCAGTAATACACGGAATGTAAACTTGGCTACACAGGAACTGAATTACAGAACAGAACAGGGTCTCAAATTTAGAAAACCAACTTATGCTTGCTTAAGGGTAAAGGTGAGTTGGGGTGCTGCATAAAACCAGAGATTGAAATGAGCACAGATAAAGTTCCTTAAGCCAAATATGGAATAGACAAGAGCTACTCCTTGCTCAACGAAATGGACTCAACACCGCATATTAAACGCCTAAGAATGTACCTGACTAGTAAGTATCTTAAAACCTATGGATTGCTATGTCTCCGAAAGAGAATCAAGCATGTGTACAGGGGCATAAACGCAGCAGTGATAGGATTGGAGAGGTTCGGTGAGCAAATGAAGACCCTTTGAAGTCATATTGCATGGTACCCATTCCACGGGTTTCAACTACCCAGGTTTAAGGTATTCTTCCTTCAGCTAAAACATGCATGTGGAAACTAGAGTATGATCAACCATGTGATCGGGAAACGTGTTCAAATATGTCTCAGTTTTCGTACCCTGGTACTCGGGTGCAACATTCCAGACGCTTTACTAACACCCTCCCGACTTGGAGAGTCAGTCCCTTTAACCTCCTGTTTGGCCCAGTTTGCAATTTCTGTGGAAGATGAACAGGAATAGCGAGAACCAATGAGAGACTAGCTGGAGGTGTCTGGACGGGCAAATTTAACTCTCATTTCCCACCAGGAAGAGGAATTAACCAAAGGCTCAGCGTGCCGTGCCGGAACCAGATTAGGGCCTGAAGCCATCCTGCGGTGTTGCGGCCAGGTCACAAGAAAGTGAGTTGAAGAAAGGAGCTCAGGGGCACTGTAATTCACAAACCTGCAGAGTTATAAATGACAGCTATCGTCCAAAAATATACTGAAGTAAGGCTGCCAAGAGGAGTTGAAAACGGGGCAGAATTGCAGGAAACCGATTTCAGGAGGTAGACTGGAATTGCATTGAAAGCATAGGAAAAGAGGCAGAACGTCCACAATGATGCACTTGGCCAAAAAGGGCGTATGCGTTTTTTCCTGAATATATTCAGGAAAAAACGCATACGCCCTTTTTGGCCAACCAAGCAAGCTTGCAAAGGAAATCTGCACTACAATGAAGTCTCACTTCCCCCCGGTCAAAAAGGCCATCTGAAAAAAGTGTAAAATCCAGAAAGGCAGGACAGGCCATGGAGAACTGGGAGCCTTTTTATGCTGATGGGAGGGATGTAAATTACCAACAGCCACTCGGGAGAAGTGTATGGTGTTTCCTGAAACATCTAAAAAACAAAGCAACAGAGCCTAGGGCACTTCCACTTATGGTCCTATAGCTTAGGGAAATTAAAATCAAAAAGACACAGCCACCCCAAAGTTTGGGACGCCTCTGTTTACAAGAACCTCATTTACCGTAGAAGTTCAATATCACAGAAAGTGAAAAATGGATAAAGAAGTTGTGGTACTTACGTACAATGCAGTATCACTCAACAATGAAATCTATGTCATCAGGCCCGTAGCAGCATAATGAGTGGATTCAGGTATGATGATTCTAACTGAAATAAGTCACACAGAAAAAGAAACATCATAAGATATCACTAATACACAGAATGTAAACTTGGCTACACAGGAACTGAATTCCAAAACAGAACAGGGTCTCAAATTTAGAAAACCAACTTATGCTTGCTTAAGCGGAAAGGTGAGTTGGGGTGCTGCATAAAACCAGAGATTGAAATGAGCACAGATAAAGTTCCTTAAGCCAAATATGGAATAGACAAGAGCTACTCCTTGCTCAACGAAATGGACTCAACACCCCATATTAAATGCCTAAGAATGTACCTGACTAGTAAGTATCTTAAAACCTATGGATTGCTATGTCTCCAAAAGAGAATCAAGCGTCTGTACAGGGGGATAAACGCAGCAGTGATAGGATTGGAGAAGTTCGGTGAGCAAATGAAGACCCTTTGAAGTCATATTGCATGGTACCCATTACACGGGTCTCAACTCTCCAGGTTTAAGGTATTCTTCCTTCAGCTAAAACATGCATGTGGAACCCAGAGTATGATCAACCGTGTGAACGGGAGACGTGTTCAAATATGTCTCAGTTTTCCTCCCCTGGTACTCGGGTGCAACATTCCAGACGCTTTACTAACACCCTCCCGACTTGGAGAGTCAGTCCCTTTAACCTCCTGTTTGGCCCAGTTTGCAATTTCTGCGGAAGATGAACAGGAATAGCGAGAACCAATGAGAGACTAGCTGGAGGTGTCTGGACGGGCAAATTTAACTCTCATTTCCCACCAGGAAGAGGAATTAACCAAAGGCTCAGCTTGCCGTGCCGGAACCAGATTAGGGCCTGAAGCCATCCTGCGGTGTTGCGGCCAGCTCAAAAGAAAGCGAGTTGAAGAAAGCAGCTCAGGGGCACTGTAATTCACAAACCTGCAGAGTTATAAATGACAGCTATCGTCCAAAAATATACTGAAGTAAGGCTGCCAAGAGGACTTGAAAGCGGGGCAGAATTGCAGGAAACCGATTTCAGGAGGTAGACTGGAATTGCATTGAAAGCATAGGAAAAGAGGCAGAACGTCCACAATGATGCACTTGGCCAAAAAGGGCGTATGCGTTTTTTCCTGAATATATTCAGGAAAAAACGCATACGCCCTTTTTGGCCAACCAAGCAAGCTTGCAAAGGAAATCTGCACAACAATGAAGTCTCACTTCCCCCCGGTCAAAAGGGCCATCTGAAAAAAGTGTAAAATCCAGAAAGGCAGGACAGGCCATGGAGAACTGGGAGCCTTGTTATGCTGATGGGCGGGATGTAAATTGCCAACAGACACTCGGGAGAAGTGTATGGTGTTTCCTGAAACATCTAAAAAACAAAGCAACAGAGCCTAGGGCACTTCCACTTATGGTCCTATAGCTTAGGGAAATTAAAATCAAAAAGACACAGCCACCCCAAAGTTTGGGACGCCTCTGTTTACAAGAACCTCGTTTACAGTACAAGTTCAACATCGCAGAAAGTGAAAAATGGATAAAGAAGTTGTGGTATTTACTTACAAAGCAATATCACTCAGCAATGAAATCTATGTCATCAGGCCCTTAGCAGCACAATGAGTGGATTCAGGTATGATGATTCTAACTGAAATAAGTCACACAGAAAAAGAAACATCATAAGATATCAGTAATACACGGAATGTAAACTTGGCTACACAGGAACTGAATTACAGAACAGAACAGGGTCTCAAATTTAGAAAACCAACTTATGCTTGCTTAAGGGTAAAGGTGAGTTGGGGTACTGCATAAAACCAGAGATTGAAATGAGCACAGATAAAGTTCCTTAAGCCAAATATGGAATAGACAAGAGCTACTCCTTGCTCAACGAAATGGACTCAACACCGCATATTAAACGCCTAAGAATGTACCTGACTAGTAAGTATCTTAAAACCTATGGATTGCTATGTCTCCGAAAGAGAATCAAGCATGTGTACAGGGGCATAAACGCAGCAGTGATAGGATTGGAGAGGTTCGGTGAGCAAATGAAGACCCTTTGAAGTCATATTGCATGGTACCCATTCCACGGGTTTCAACTACCCAGGTTTAAGGTATTCTACCTTCAGCTAAAACATGCATGTGGAAACTAGAGTATGATCAACCATGTGATCGGGAAACGTGTTCAAATATGTCTCAGTTTTCGTACCCTGGTACTCGGGTGCAACATGCCAGACGCTTTACTAACACCCTCCCCACTTGGAGAGTCAGTCCCTTTAACCTCCTGTTTGGCCCAGTTTGCAATTTCTGTGGAAGATGAACAGGAATAGCGAGAACCAATGAGAGACTAGCTGGAGGTGTCTGGACGGGCAAATTTAACTCATTTCCCACCAGGAAGAGGAATTAACCAAAGGCTCAGCTTGCCGTGCCGGAACAAGATTAGGACCTGAAGCCATCCTGCGGTGTTGCGGCCAGCTCAAAAGAAAGCGAGTTGAAGAAAGGAGCTCAGGGGCACTGTAATTCACAAACCTGCAGAGTTATAAATGACAGCTATCGTCCAAAAATATACTGAAGTAAGGCTGCCAAGAGGACTTGAAAGCGGGGCAGAATTGCAGGAAACCGATTTCAGGAGGTAGACTGGAATTGCATTGAAAGCATAGGAAAAGAGGCAGAACGTCCACAATGATGCACTTGGCCAAAAAGGGCGTATGCGTTTTTTCCTGAATATATTCAGGAAAAAACGCATACGCCCTTTTTGACCAACCAAGCAAGCTTGCAAAGGAAATCTGCACTACAATGAAGTCTCACTTCCCCCCGGTCAAAAGGGCCATCTGAAAAAAGTGTAAAATCCAGAAAGGCAGGACAGGCCATGGAGAACTGGGAGCCTTGTTATGCTGATGGGCGGGATGTAAATTGCCAACAGCCACTCAGGAGAAGTGTATGGTGTTTCCTGAAACATCTAAAAAACAAAGCAACAGAGCCTAGGGCACTTCCACTTATGGTCCTATAGCTTAGGGAAATTAAAATCAAAAAGACACAGCCACCCCAAAGTTTGGGACGCCTCTGTTTACAAGAACCTCATTTACCGTACAAGTTCAATATCACAGAAAGTGAAAAATGGATAAAGAAGTTGTGGTACTTACGTACAATGCAGTATCACTCAACAATGAAATCTATGTCATCAGGCCCGTAGCAACATAATGAGTGGATTCAGGTACGATGATTCTAACTGAAATAAGTCACACAGAAAAAGAAACATCATAAGATATCACTAATACACAGAATGTAAACTTGGCTACACAGGAACTGAATTCCAAAACAGAACAGGGTCTCAAATTTAGAAAACCAACTTATGCTTGCTTAAGGGTAAAGGTGAGTTGGGGTGCTGCATAAAACCAGAGATTGAAATGAGCACAGATAAAGTTCCTTAAGCCAAATATGGAATAGACAAGAGCTACTCCTTGCTCAACGAAATGGACTCAACACCCCATATTAAATGCCTAAGAATGTACCTGACTAGTAAGTATCTTAAAACCTATGGATTGCTATGTCTCCAAAAGAGAATCAAGCGTCTGTACAGGGTGATAAACGCAGCAGTGATAGGATTGGAGAAGTTCGGTGAGCAAATGAAGACCCTTTGAAGTCATATTGCATGGTACCCATTCCACGGGTCTCAACTCTCCAGGTTTAAGGTATTCTTCCTTCAGCTAAAACATGCATGTGGAACCCAGAGTATGATCAACCGTGTGAACGGGAGACGTGTTCAAATATGTCTCAGTTTTCCTCCCCTGGTACTCGGGTGCAACATTCCAGATGCTTTACTAACACCCTCCCGACTTGGAGAGTCAGTCCCTTTAACCTCCTGTTTGGCCCAGTTTGCAATTTCTGCGGAAGATGAACAGGAATAGCGAGAACCAATGAGAGACTAGCTGGAGGTGTCTGGACGGGCAAATTTAACTCTCATTTCCCACCAGGAAGAGGAATTAACCAAAGGCTCAGCGTGCCGTGCCGGAGCCAGATTAGGGCCTGAAGCCATCCTGCGGTGTTGCGGCCAGCTCAAAAGAAAGCGAGTTGAAGAAAGGAGCTCAGGGGCACTTTAATTCACAAACCTGCAGAGTTATAAATGACAGCTATCGTCCAAAAATATACTGAAGTAAGGCTGCCAAGAGGACTTGAAAGCGGGGCAGAATTGCAGGAAACCGATTTCAGGAGGTAGACTGGAATTGCATTGAAAGCATAGGAAAAGAGGCAGAACGTCCACAATCATGCACTTGGCCAAAAAGGGCGTATGCGTTTTTTCCTGAATATATTCAGGAAAAAACGCATTCGCCCTTTTTGGCCAACCAAGCAAGCTTGCAAATGAAATCTGCACTACAATGAAGTCTCACTTCCCCCCGGTCAAAAGGGCCATCTGAAAAAAGTGTAAAATCCAGAAAGGCAGGACAGGCCATGGAGAACTGGGAGCCTTGTTATGCTGATGGGCGGGATGTAAATTGCCAACAGCCACTCGGGAGAAGTGTATGGTGTTTCCTGAAACATCTAAAAAACAAAGCAACAGAGCCTAGGGCACTTCCACTTATGGTCCTATAGCTTAGGGAAATTAAAATCAAAAAGACACAGCCACCCCAAAGTTTGGGACGCCTCTGTTTACAAGAACCTCGTTTACAGTACAAGTTCAACATCGCAGAAAGTGAAAAATGGATAAAGAAGTTGTGGTATTTACTTACAAAGCAATATCACTCAGCAATGAAATCTATGTCATCAGGCACTTAGCAGCACAATGAGTGGATTCAGGTATGATGATTCTAACTGATATAAGTCACACAGAAAAAGAAACATCATAAGATATCAGTAATACACGGAATGTAAACTTGGCTACACAGGAACTGAATTACAGAACAGAACAGGGTCTCAAATTTAGAAAACCAACTTATGCTTGCTTAAGGGTAAAGGTGAGTTGGGGTGCTGCATAAAACCAGAGATTGAAATGAGCACAGATAAAGTTCCTTAAGCCAAATATGGAATAGACAAGAGCTACTCCTTGCTCAATGAAATGGACTCAACACCGCATATTAAACGCCTAAGAATGTACCTGACTAGTAAGTATCTTAAAACCTATGGATTGCTATGTCTCCGAAAGAGAATCAAGCATGTGTACAGGGGCATAAACGCAGCAGTGATAGGATTGGAGAGGTTCGGTGAGCAAATGAAGACCCTTTGAAGTCATATTGCATGGTACCCATTCCACGGGTTTCAACTACCCAGGTTTAAGGTATTCTACCTTCAGCTAAAACATGCATGTGGAAACTAGAGTATGATCAACCATGTGATCGGGAAACGTGTTCAAATATGTCTCAGTTTTCGTACCCTGGTACTCGGGTGCAACATTCCAGACGCTTTACTAACACCCTCCCGACTTGGAGAGTCAGCCCCTTTAACCTCCTGTTTGGCCCAGTTTGCAATTTCTGTGGAAGATGAACAGGAATAGCGAGAACCAATGAGAGACTAGCTGGAGGTGTCTGGACGGGCAAATTTAACTCTCATTTCCCACCAGGAAGAGGAATTAACCAAAGGCTCAGCTTGCCGTGCCGGAACCAGATTAGGGCCTGAAGCCATCCTGCGGTGTTGCGGCCAGGTCACAAGAAAGCGAGTTGAAGAAAGGAGCTCAGGGGCACTGTAATTCACAAACCTGCAGAGTTATAAATGACAGCTATCGTCCAAAAATATACTGAAGTAAGGCTGCCAAGAGGACTTGAAAGCGGGGCAGAATTGCAGGAAACCGATTTCAGGAGGTAGACTGGAATTGCATTGAAAGCATAGGAAAAGAGGCAGAACGTCCACAATGATGCACTTGGCCAAAAAGGGCATATGCGTTTTTTCCTGAATATATTCAGGAAAAAACGCATACGCCCTTTTTGGCCAACCAAGCAAGCTTGCAAAGGAAATCTGCACTACAATGAAGTCTCACTTCCCCCCGGTCAAAAGGGCCATTTGAAAAAAGTGTAAAATCCAGAAAGGCAGGACAGGCCATGGAGAACTGGGAGCCTTGTTATGCTGATGGGCGGGATGTAAATTGCCAACAGACACTCGGGAGAAGTGTATGGTGTTTCCTGAAACATCTAAAAAACAAAGCAACAGAGCCTAGAGCACTTCCACTTATGGTCCTATAGCTTAGGGAAGTTTAAATCTAAAAGACACAGCCACCCCAAAGTTTGGGACGCCTCTGTTTACAAGAACCTCGTTTACAGTACAAGTTCAACATCGCAGAAAGTGAAAAATGGATAAAGAAGTTGTGGTATTTACTTACAAAGCAATATCACTCAGCAATGAAATCTATGTCATCAGGCCCTTAGCAGCACGATGAGTGGATTCAGGTATGATGATTCTAACTGAAATAAGTCACACAGAAAAAGAAACATCATAAGATATCAGTAATACACGGAATGTAAACTTGGCTACACAGGAACTGAATTACAGAACAGAACAGGGTCTCAAATTTAGAAAACCAACTTATGCTTGCTTAAGGGGAAAGGTGAGTTGGGGTGCTGCATAAAACCAGAGATTGAAATGAGCACAGATAAAGTTCCTTAAGCCAAATATGGAATAGACAAGAGCTACTCCTTGCTCAACGAAATGGACTCAACACCGCATATTAAACGCCTAAGAATGTACCTGACTAGTAAGTATCTTAAAACCTATGGATTGCTATGTCTCCGAAAGAGAATCAAGCATGTGTACAGGGGCATAAACGCAGCAGTGATAGGATTGGAGAGGTTCGGTGAGCAAATGAAGACCCTTTGAAGTCATATTGCATAGTACCCATTCCACGGGTTTCAACTACCCAGGTTTAAGGTATTCTTCCTTCAGCTAAAACATGCATGTGGAACCTAGAGTACGATCAACCATGTGATCGGGAAACGTGTTCAAATATGTCTCAGTTTTCGTACCCTGGTACTCGGGTGCAACATGCCAGACGCTTTACTAACACCCTCCCGACTTGGAGAGTCAGTCCCTTTAACCTCCTGTTTGGCCCAGTTTGCAATTTCTGCGGAAGATGAACAGGAATAGCGAGAACCAATGAGAGACTAGCTGGAGGTGTCTGGACGGGCAAATTTAACTCTCATTTCCCACCAGGAAGAGGAATTAACCAAAGGCTCAGCGTGCCGTGCCGGAACCAGATTAGGGCCTGAAGCCATCCTGCGGTGTTGCGGCCAGGTCACAAGAAAGCGAGTTGAAGAAAGGAGCTCAGGGGCACTGTAATTCACAAACCTGCAGAGTTATAAACGACAGCTATCGTCCAAAAATATACTGAAGTAAGGCTGCCAAGAGGACTTGAAAGCGGGGCAGAATTGCAGGAAACCGATTTCAGGAGGTAGACTGGAATTGCATTGAAAGCATAGGAAAAGAGGCAGAACGTCCACAATGATGCACTTGGCCAAAAAGGGCGTATGCGTTTTTTCCTGAATATATTCAGGAAAAAACGCATACGCCCTTTTTGGCCAACCAAGCAAGCTTGCAAAGGAAATCTGCACTACAATGAAGTCTCACTTCCCCCCGGTCAAAAGGGCCATCTGAAAAAAGTGTAAAATCCAGAAAGGCAGGGCAGGCCATGGAGAACTGGGAGCCTTGTTATGCTGATGGGAGGGATGTAAATTGCCAACAGACACTCGGGAGAAGTGTATGGTGTTTCCTGAAACATCTAAAAAACAAAGCAACAGAGCCTAGGGCACTTCCACTTATGGTCCTATAGCTTAGGGAAATTAAAATCAAAAAGACACAGCCACCCCAAAGTTTGGGACGCCTCTGTTTACAAGAACCTCATTTACCGTACAAGTTCAATATCACAGAAAGTGAAAAATGGATAAAGAAGTTGTGGTACTTACGTACAATGCAGTATCACTCAACAATGAAATCTATGTCATCAGGCCCGTAGCAGCATAATGAGTGGATTCAGGTACGATGATTCTAACTGAAATAAGTCACACAGAAAAAGAAACATCATAAGATATCACTAATACACAGAATGTAAACTTGGCTACACAGGAACTGAATTACAGAACAGAACAGGGTCTCAAATTTAGAAAACCAACTTATGCTTGCTTAAGGGGAAAGGTGAGTTGGGGTGCTGCATAAAACCAGAGATTGAAATGAGCACAGATAAAGTTCCTTAAGCCAAATATGGAATAGACAAGAGCTACTCCTTGCTCAACGAAATGGACTCAACACCGCATATTAAACGCCTAAGAATGTACCTGACTAGTAAGTATCTTAAAACCTATGGATTGCTATGTCTCCGAAAGAGAATCAAGCATGTGTACAGGGGCATAAACGCAGCAGTGATAGGATTGGAGAGGTTCGGTGAGCAAATGAAGACCCTTTGAAGTCATATTGCATGGTACCCATTACACGGGTCTCAACTCTCCAGGTTTAAGGTATTCTTCCTTCAGCTAAAACATGCATGTGGAACCCAGAGTATGATCAACCGTTTGAACGGGAGACGTGTTCAAATATGTCTCAGTTTTCCTCCCCTGGTACTCGGGTGCAACATTCCAGATGCTTTACTAACACCCTCCCGACTTGGAGAGTCAGTCCCTTTAACCTCCTGTTTGGCCCAGTTTGCAATTTCTGCAGAAGATGAACAGGAATAGCGAGAACCAATGAGAGACTAGCTGGAGGTGTCTGGACGGGCAAATTTAACTCTCATTTCCCACCAGGAAGAGGAATTAACCAAAGGCTCAGCGTGCCGTGCCAGAACCAGATTAGGGCCTGAAGCCATCCTGCGGTGTTGCGGCCAGCTCAAAAGAAAGCGAGTTGAAGAAAGGAGCTCAGGGGCACTGTAATTCACAAACCTGCAGAGTTATAAATGACAGCTATCGTCCAAAAATATACTGAAGTAAGGCTGCCAAGAGGACTTGAAAGCGGTGCAGAATTGCAGGAAACCGATTTCAGGAGGTAGACTGGAATTGCATTGAAAGCATAGGAAAAGAGGCAGAACGTCCACAATGATGCACTTGGCCAAAAAGGGCATATGCGTTTTTTCCTGAATATATTCAGGAAAAAACGCATCCGCCCATTTTGGCCAACCAAGCAAGCTTGCAAAGGAAATCTGCACTACAATGAAGTCTCACTTCCCCCCGGTCAAAAGGGCCATCTGAAAAAAGTGTAAAATCCAGAAAGGCAGGACAGGCCATGGAGAACTGGGAGCCTTGTTATGCTGATGGGCGGGATGTAAATTGCCAACAGCCACTCGGGAGAAGTGTATGGTGTTTCCTGAAACATCTAAAAAACAAAGCAACAGAGCCTAGGGCACTTCCACTTATGGTCCTATAGATTAGGGAAATTAAAATCAAAAAGACACAGCCACCCCAAAGTTTGGGACGCCTCTGTTTACAAGAACCTCGTTTACAGTACAAGTTCAACATCGCAGAAAGTGAAAAATGGATAAAGAAGTTGTGGTATTTACTTACAAAGCAATATCACTCAGCAATGAAATCTATGTCATCAGGCCCTTAGCAGCACAATGAGTGGATTCAGGTATGATGATTCTAACTGATATAAGTCACACAGAAAAAGAAACATCATAAGATATCAGTAATACACGGAATGTAAACTTGGCTACACAGGAACTGAATTACAGAACAGAACAGGGTCTCAAATTTAGAAAACCAACTTATGCTTGCTTAAGGGTAAAGGTGAGTTGGGGTGCTGCATAAAACCAGAGATTGAAATGAGCACAGATAAAGTTCCTTAAGCCAAATATGGAATAGACAAGAGCTACTCCTTGCTCAACGAAATGGACTCAACACCGCATATTAAACGCCTAAGAATGTACCTGACTAGTAAGTATCTTAAAACCTATGGATTGCTATGTCTCCGAAAGAGAATCAAGCATGTGTACAGGGGCATAAACGCAGCAGTGATAGGATTGGAGAGGTTCGGTGAGCAAATGAAGACCCTTTGAAGTCATATTGCATGGTACCCATTCCACGGGTTTCAACTACCCAGGTTTAAGGTATTCTACCTTCAGCTAAAACATGCATGTGGAAACTAGAGTATGATGAACCATGTGATCGGGAAACGTGTTCAAATATGTCTCAGTTTTCGTACCCTGGTACTCGGGTGCAACATTCCAGACGCTTTACTAACACCCTCCCGACTTGGAGAGTCAGTCCCTTTAACCTCCTGTTTGGCCCAGTTTGCAATTTCTGTGGAAGATGAACAGGAATAGCGAGAACCAATGAGAGACTAGCTGGAGGTGTCTGGACGGGCAAATTTAACTCTCATTTCCCACCAGGAAGAGGAATTAACCAAAGGCTCAGCTTGCCGTGCCGGAACCAGATTAGGGCCTGAAGCCATCCTGCGGTGTTGCGGCCAGCTCAAAAGAAAGCGAGTTGAAGAAAGGAGCTCAGGGGCACTGTAATTCACAAACCTGCAGAGTTATAAATGACAGCTATCGTCCAAAAATATACTGAAGTAAGGCTGCCAAGAGGACTTGAAAGCGGGGCAGAATTGCAGGAAACCGATTTCAGGAGGTAGACTGGAATTGCATTGAAAGCATAGGAAAAGAGGCAGAACGTCCACAATGATGCACTTGGCCAAAAAGGGCGTATGCGTTTTTTCCTGAATATATTCAGGAAAAAACGCATACGCCCTTTTTGGCCAACCAAGCAAGCTTGCAAAGGAAATCTGCACTACAATGAAGTCTCACTTCCCCCCGGTCAAAAGGGCCATCTGAAAAAAGTGTAAAATCCAGAAAGGCAGGACAGGCCATGGAGAACTGGGAGCCTTGTTATGCTGATGGGCGGGATGTAAATTGCCAACAGCCACTCGGGAGAAGTGTATGGTGTTTCCTGAAACATCTAAAAAACAAAGCAACAGAGCCTAGGGCACTTCCACTTATGGTCCTATAGCTTAGGGAAATTAAAATCAAAAAGACACAGCCACCCCAAAGTTTGGGACGCCTCTGTTTAAAAGAACCTCGTTTACAGTACAAGTTCAACATCGCAGAAAGTGAAAAATGGATAAAGAAGTTGTGGTATTTACTTACAAAGCAATATCACTCAGCAATGAAATCTATGTCATCAGGCCCTTAGCAGCACAATGAGTGGATTCAGGTATGATGATTCTAACTGAAATAAGTCACACAGAAAAAGAAACATCATAAGATATCAGTAATACACGGAATGTAAACTTGGCTACACAGGAACTGAATTCCAAAACAGAACAGGGTCTCAAATTTAGAAAACCAACTAATGCTTGCTTAAGGGTAAAGGTGAGTTGGGGTGCTGCATAAAACCAGAGATTGAAATGAGCACAGATAAAGTTCCTTAAGCCAAATATGGAATAGACAAGAGCTACTCCTTCCTCAACGAAATGGACTCAACACCCCATATTAAACGCCTAAGAATGTACCTGACTAGTAAGTATCTTAAAACCTATGGATTGCTATGTCTCCGAAAGAGAATCAAGCATGTGTACAGGGGCATAAACGCAGCAGTGATAGGATTGGAGAGGTTCGGTGAGCAAATGAAGACCCTTTGAAGTCATATTGCATAGTACCCATTCCACGGGTTTCAACTACCCAGGTTTAAGGTATTCTTCCTTCAGCTAAAACATGCATGTGGAACCTAGAGTACGATCAACCATGTGATCGGGAAACGTGTTCAAATATGTCTCAATTTTCGTACCCTGGTACTCGGGTGCAACATTCCAGACGCTTTACTAACACCCTCCCGACTTGGAGAGTCAGTCCCTTTAACCTCCTGTTTGGCCCAGTTTGCAATTTCTGCGGAAGATGAACAGGAATAGCGAGAACCAATGAGAGACTAGCTGGAGGTGTCTGGACGGGCAAATTTAACTCTCATTTCCCACCAGGAAGAGGAATTAACCAAAGGCTCAGCGTGCCGTGCCGGAACCAGATTAGGGTCTGAAGCCATCCTGCGGTGTTGCGGCCAGGTCACAAGAAAGCGAGTTGAAGAAAGGAGCTCAGGGGCACTGTAATTCACAAACCTGCAGAGTTATAAACGACAGCTATCGTCCAAAAATATACTGAAGTAAGGCTGCCAAGAGGACTTGAAAGCGGGGCAGAATTGCAGGAAACCGATTTCAGGAGGTAGACTAGAATTGCATTGAAAGCATAGGAAAAGAGGCAGAACGTCCACAATGATGCACTTGGCCAAAAAGGGCGTATGCGTTTTTTCCTGAATATATTCAGGAAAAAACGCATACGCCCTTTTTGGCCAACCAAGCAAGCTTGCAAAGGAAATCTGCACTACAATGAAGTCTCACTTCCCCCCGGTCAAAAGGGCCATCTGAAAAAAGTGTAAAATCCAGAAAGGCAGGGCAGGCCATGGAGAACTGGGAGCCTTGATATGCTGATGGGAGGGATGTAAATTGCCAACAGACACTCAGGAGAAGTGTATGGTGTTTCCTGAAACATCTAAAAAACAAAGCAACAGAGCCTAGGGCACTTCCACTTATGGTCCTATAGCTTAGGGAAATTAAAATCAAAAAGACACAGCCACCCCAAAGTTTGGGACGCCTCTGTTTACAAGAACCTCATTTACCGTACAAGTTCAATATCACAGAAAGTGAAAAATGGATAAAGAAGTTGTGGTACTTACGTACAATGCAGTATCACTCAACAATGAAATCTATGTCATCAGGCCCGTAGCAGCATAATGAGTGGATTCAGGTACGATGATTCTAACTGAAATAAGTCACACAGAAAAAGAAACATCATAAGATATCACTAATACACAGAATGTAAACTTGGCTACACAGGAACTGAATTCCAAAACAGAACAGGGTCTCAAATTTAGAAAACCAACTTATGCTTGCTTAAGGGGAAAGGTGAGTTGGGGTGCTGCATAAAACCAGAGATTGAAATGAGCACAGATAAAGTTCCTTAAGCCAAATATGGAATAGACAAGAGCTACTCCTTGCTCAACGAAATGGACTCAACACCGCATATTAAACGCCTAAGAATGTACCTGACTAGTAAGTATCTTAAAACCTATGGATTGCTATGTCTCCGAAAGAGAATCAAGCATGTGTACAGGGGCATAAACGCAGCAGTGATAGGATTGGAGAGGTTCGGTGAGCAAATGAAGACCCTTTGAAGTCATATTGCATGGTACCCATTACACGGGTCTCAACTCTCCAGGTTTAAGGTATTCTTCCTTCAGCTAAAACATGCATGTGGAACCCAGAGTATGATCAACCGTTTGAACGGGAGACGTGTTCAAATATGTCTCAGTTATCCTCCCCTGGTACTCGGGTGCAACATTCCAGATGCTTTACTAACACCCTCCCGACTTGGAGAGTCAGTCCCTTTAACCTCCTGTTTGGCCCAGTTTGCAATTTCTGCAGAAGATGAACAGGAATAGCGAGAACCAATGAGAGACTAGCTGGAGGTGTCTGGACGGGCAAATTTAACTCTCATTTCCCAACAGGAAGAGGAATTAACCAAAGGCTCAGCGTGCCGTGCCAGAACCAGATTAGGGCCTGAAGCCATCCTGCGGTGTTGCGGCCAGCTCAAAAGAAAGCGAGTTGAAGAAAGGAGCTCAGGGGCACTGTAATTCACAAACCTGCAGAGTTATAAATGACAGCTATCGTCCAAAAATATACTGAAGTAAGGCTGCCAAGAGGACTTGAAAGCGGGGCAGAATTGCAGGAAACCGATTTCAGGAGGTAGACTGGAATTGCATTGAAAGCATAGGAAAAGAGGCAGAACGTCCACAATGATGCACTTGGCCAAAAAGGGCATATGCGTTTTTTCCTGAATATATTCAGGAAAAAACGCATCCGCCCATTTTGGCCAACCAAGCAAGCTTGCAAAGGAAATCTGCACTACAATGAAGTCTCACTTCCCCCCGGTCAAAAGGGCCATCTGAAAAAAGTGTAAAATCCAGAAAGGCAGGACAGGCCATGGAGAACTGGGAGCCTTGTTATGCTGATGGGCGGGATGTAAATTGCCAACAGCCACTCGGGAGAAGTGTATGGTGTTTCCTGAAACATCTAAAAAACAAAGCAACAGAGCCTAGGGCACTTCCACTTATGGTCCTATAGATTAGGGAAATTAAAATCAAAAAGACACAGCCACCCCAAAGTTTGGGACGCCTCTGTTTACAAGAACCTCGTTTACAGTACAAGTTCAACATCGCAGAAAGTGAAAAATGGATAAAGAAGTTGTGGTATTTACTTACAAAGCAATATCACTCAGCAATGAAATCTATGTCATCAGGCCCTTAGCAGCACAATGAGTGGATTCAGGTATGATGATTCTAACTGATATAAGTCACACAGAAAAAGAAACATCATAAGATATCAGTAATACACGGAATGTAAACTTGGCTACACAGGAACTGAATTACAGAACAGAACAGGGTCTCAAATTTAGAAAACCAACTTAGGCTTGCTTAAGGGGAAAGGTGAGTTGGGGTGCTGCATAAAACCAGAGATTGAAATGAGCACAGATAAAGTTCCTTAAGCCAAATATGGAATAGACAAGAGCTACTCCTTGCTCAACGAAATGGACTCAACACCGCATATTAAACGCCTAAGAATGTACCTGACTAGTAAGTATCTTAAAACCTATGGATTGCTATGTCTCCGAAAGAGAATCAAGCATGTGTACAGGGGCATAAACGCAGCAGTGATAGGATTGGAGAGGTTCGGTGAGCAAATGAAGACCCTTTGAAGTCATATTGCATGGTACCCATTCCACGGGTTTCAACTACCCAGGTTTAAGGTATTCTTCCTTCAGCTAAAACATGCATGTGGAACCTAGAGTATGATCAACCATGTGATCGGGAAACGTGTTCAAATATGTCTCAGTTTTCGTACCCTGGTACTCGGGTGCAACATTCCAGACGCTTTACTAACACCCTCCCGACTTGGAGAGTCAGTCCCTTTAACCTCCTGTTTGGCCCAGTTTGCAATTTCTGTGGAAGATGAACAGGAATAGCGAGAACCAATGAGAGACTAGCTGGAGGTGTCTGGACGGGCAAATTTAACTCTCATTTCCCACCAGGAAGAGGAATTAACCAAAGGCTCAGCTTGCCGTGCCGGAACCAGATTAGGGCCTGAAGCCATCCTGCGGTGTTGCGGCCAGCTCTAAAGAAAGCGAGTTGAAGAAAGGAGCTCAGGGGCACTGTAATTCACAAACCTGCAGAGTTATAAATGACAGCTATCGTCCAAAAATATAACTGAAGTAAGGCTGCCAAGAGGACTTGAAAGCGGGGCAGAATTGCAGGAAACCGATTTCAGGAGGTAGACTGGAATTGCATTGAAAGCATAGGAAAAGAGGCAGAACGTCCACAATGATGCACTTGGCCAAAAAGGGCGTATGCGTTTTTTCCTGAATATATTCAGGAAAAAACGCATACGCCCTTTTTGGCCAACCAAGCAAGCTTGCAAAGGAAATCTGCACTACAATGAAGTCTCACTTCCCCCCGGTCAAAAGGGCAATCTGAAAAAAGTGTAAAATCCAGAAAGGCAGGACAGGCCATGGAGAACTGGGAGCCTTGTTATGCTGATGGGCGGGATGAAAATTACCAACAGCCACTCGGGAGAAGTGTATGGTGTTTCCTGAAACATCTAAAAAACAAAGCAACAGAGCCTAGGGCACTTCCACTTATGGTCCTATAGCTTAGGGAAATTAAAATCAAAAAGACACAGCCACCCCAAAGTTTGGGACGCCTCTGTTTACAAGAACCTCATTTACCGTAGAAGTTCAATATCACAGAAAGTGAAAAATGGATAAAGAAGTTGTGGTACTTACGTACAATGCAGTATCACTCAACAATGAAATCTATGTCATCAGGCCCGTAGCAGCATAATGAGTGGATTCAGGTACGATGATTCTAACTGAAATAAGTCACACAGAAAAAGAAACATCATAAGATATCAGTAATACACGGAATGTAAACTTGGCTACACAGGAACTGAATTACAGAACAGAACAGGGTCTCAAATTTAGAAAACCAACTTATGCTTGCTTAAGGGTAAAGGTGAGTTGGGGTGCTGCATAAAACCAGAGATTGAAATGAGCACAGATAAAGTTCCTTAAGCCAAATATGGAATAGACAAGAGCTACTCCTTGCTCAACGAAATGGACTCAACACCGCATATTAAACGCCTAAGAATGTACCTGACTAGTAAGTATCTTAAAACCTATGGATTGCTATGTCTCCGAAAGAGAATCAAGCATGTGTACAGGGGCATAAACGCAGCAGTGATAGGATTGGAGAGGTTCGGTGAGCAAATGAAGACCCTTTGAAGTCATATTGCATGGTACCCATTCCACGGGTTTCAACTACCCAGGTTTAAGGTATTCTACCTTCAGCTAAAACATGCATGTGGAAACTAGAGTATGATCAACCATGTGATCGGGAAATGTGTTCAAATATGTCTCAGTTTTCGTACCCTGGTACTCGGGTGCAACATTCCAGACGCTTTACTAACACCCTCCCGGCTTTGAGAGTCAGTCCCTTTAACCTCCTGTTTGGCCCAGTTTGCAATTTCTGTGGAAGATGAACAGGAATAGCGAGAACCAATGAGAGACTAGCTGGAGGTGTCTGGACGGGCAAATTTAACTCTCATTTCCCACCAGGAAGAGGAATTAACCAAAGGCTCAGCGTGCCGTGCCGGAACCAGATTAGGGCCTGAAGCCATCCTGCGGTGTTGCGGCCAGGTCACAAGAAAGTGAGTTGAAGAAAGGAGCTCAGGGGCACTGTAATTCACAAACCTGCAGAGTTATAAATGACAGCTATCGTCCAAAAATATACTGAACTAAGGCTGCCAAGAGGAGTTGAAAGCGGGGCAGAATTGCAGGAAACCGATTTCAGGAGGTAGACTGGAATTGCATTGAAAGCATAGGAAAAGAGGCAGAACGTCCACAATGATGCACTTGGCCAAAAAGGGCGTATGCGTTTTTTCCTGAATATATTCAGGAAAAAACGCATACGCCCTTTTTGGCCAACCAAGCAAGCTTGCAAAGGAAATCTGCACTACAATGAAGTCTCACTTCCCCCCGGTCAAAAAGGCCATCTGAAAAAAGTGTAAAATCCAGAAAGGCAGGACAGGCCATGGAGAACTGGGAGCCTTGTTATGCTGATGGGCGGGATGTAAATTGCCAACAGACACTCGGGAGAAGTGTATGGTGTTTCCTGAAACATCTAAAAAACAAAGCAACAGAGCCTAGGGCACTTCCACTTATGGTCCTATAGCTTAGGGAAATTAAAATCAAAAAGACACAGCCACCCCAAAGTTTGGGACGCCTCTGTTTACAAGAACCAAATTTACCGTACAAGTTCAATATCACAGAAAGTGAAAAATGGATAAAGAAGTTGTGGTACTTACGTACAATGCAGTATCACTCAACAATGAAATCTATGTCATCAGGCCCGTAGCAGCATAATGAGTGGATTCAGGTACGATGATTCTAACTGAAATAAGTCACACAGAAAAAGAAACATCATAAGATATCACTAATACACAGAATGTAAACTTGGCTACACAGGAACTGAATTCCAAAACAGAACAGGGTCTCAAATTTAGAAAACCAACTTATGCTTGCTTAAGGGGAAAGGTGAGTTGGGGTGCTGCATAAAACCAGAGATTGAAATGAGCACAGATAAAGTTCCTTAAGCCAAATATGGAATAGACAAGAGCTACTCCTTGCTCAACGAAATGGACTCAACACCCCATATTAAATGCCTAAGAATGTACCTGACTAGTAAGTATCTTAAAACCTATGGATTGCTATGTCTCCAAAAGAGAATCAAGCGTCTGTACAGGGGGATAAACGCAGCAGTGATAGGATTGGAGAAGTTCGGTGAGCAAATGAAGACCCTTTGAAGTCATATTGCATGGTACCCATTCCACGGGTCTCAACTCTCCAGGTTTAAGGTATTCTTCCTTCAGCTAAAACATGCATGTGGAACCCAGAGTATGATCAACCGTGTGAACGGGAGACGTGTTCAAATATGTCTTAGTTTTCCTCCCCTGGTACTCGGGTGCAACATTCCAGACGCTTTACTAACACCCTCCCGACTTGGAGAGTCAGTCCCTTTAACCTCCTGTTTGGCCCAGTTTGCAATTTCTGCGGAAGATGAACAGGAATAGCGAGAACCAATGAGAGACTAGCTGGAGGTGTCTGGACGGGCAAATTTAACTCTCATTTCCCACCAGGAAGAGGAATTAACCAAAGGCTCAGCGTGCCGTGCCGGAACCAGATTAGGGCCTGAAGCCATCCTGCGGTGTTGCGGCCAGCTCAAAAGAAAGCGAGTTGAAGAAAGGAGCTCAGGGGCACTGTAATTCACAAACCTGCAGAGTTATAAATGACAGCTATCGTCCAAAAATATACTGAAGTAAGGCTGCCAAGAGGACTTGAAAGCGGGGCAGAATTGCAGGAAACCGATTTCAGGAGGTAGACTGGAATTGCATTGAAAGCATAGGAAAAGAGGCAGAACGTCCACAATGATGCACTTGGCCAAAGAGGGCGTATGCGTTTTTTCCTGAATATATTCAGGAAAAAACGCATACGCCCTTTTTGGCCAACCAAGCAAGCTTGCAAAGGAAATCTGCACTACAATGAAGTCTCACTTCCCCCCGGTCAAAAGGGCCATCTGAAAAAAGTGTAAAATCCAGAAAGGCAGGACAGGCCATGGAGAACTGGGAGCCTTGTTATGCTGATGGGCGGGATGTAAATTGCCAACAGCCACTCGGGAGAAGTGTATGGTGTTTCCTGAAACATCTAAAAAACAAAGCAACAGAGCCTAGGGCACTTCCACTTATGGTCCTATAGCTTAGGGAAATTAAAATCAAAAAGACACAGCCACCCCAAAGTTTGGGACGCCTCTGTTTACAAGAACCTCGTTTACAGTACAAGTTCAACATCGCAGAAAGTGAAAAATGGATAAAGAAGTTGTGGTATTTACTTAAAAAGCAATATCACTCAGCAATGAAATCTATGTCATCAGGCCCTTAGCAGCACAATGAGTGGATTCAGGTATGATGATTCTAACTGAAATAAGTCACACAGAAAAAGAAACATCATAAGATATCAGTAATACACGGAATGTAAACTTGGCTACACAGGAACTGAATTCCAAAACAGAACAGGGTCTCAAATTTAGAAAACCAACTTATGCTTGCTTAAGGGTAAAGGTGAGTTGGGGTGCTGCATAAAACCAGAGATTGAAATGAGCACAGATAAAGTTCCTTAAGCCAAATATGGAATAGACAAGAGCTACTCCTTGCTCAACGAAATGGACTCAACACCGCATATTAAACGCCTAAGAATGTACCTGACTAGTAAGTATCTTAAAACCTATGGATTGCTATGTCTCCGAAAGAGAATCAAGCATGTGTACAGGGGCATAAACGCAGCAGTGATAGGATTGGAGAGGTTCGGTGAGCAAATGAAGACCCTTTGAAGTCATATTGCATGGTACCCATTCCACGGGTCTCAACTCTCCAGGTTTAAGGTATTCTTCCTTCAGCTAAAACATGCATGTGGAACCCAGAGTATGATCAACCGTGTGAACGGAGACGTGTTCAAGTATGTCTCAGTTTTGGTCCCCTGGTACTCGGGTGCAACATTCCTGACACTTTACTAACACTCTCCCCACTTGGAGAGTCAGCGCCTTTAACCTCCTGTTTGGCCCAGTTTGCAATTTCTGTGGAAGATGAACAGGAATAGCGAGAACCAATGAGAGACTAGCTGGAGGTGTCTGGACGGGCAAATTTAACTCTCATTTCCCACCAGGAAGAGGAATTAACCAAAGGCTCAGCTTGCCGTGCCGGAATCAGATTAGGGCCTGAAGCCATCCTGCGGTGTTGCGGCCAGCTCAAAAGAAAGCGAGTTGAAGAAAGGAGCTCAGGGGCACTGTAATTCACAAACCTGCAGAGTTATAAATGACAGCTATCGTCCAAAAATATACTGAAGTAAGGCTGCCAAGAGGACTTGAAAGCGGGGCAGAATTGCAGGAAACCGATTTCAGGAGGTAGACTGGAATTGCATTGAAAGCATAGGAAAAGAGGCAGAACGTCCACAATGATGCACTTGGCCAAAAAGGGCGTATGCATTTTTTCCTGAATATATTCAGGAAAAAACGCATACGCCCTTTTTGGCCAACCAAGCAAGCTTGCAAAGGAAATCTGCACTACAATGAAGTCTCACTTCCCCCCGGTCAAAAGGGCCATCTGAAAAAAGTGTAAAATCCAGAAAGGCAGGACAGGCCATGGAGAACTGGGAGCCTTGTTATGCTGATGGGCGGGATGTAAATTGCCAACAGACACTCGGGAGAAGTGTATGGTGTTTCCTGAAACATCTAAAGAACAAAGCAACAGAGCCTAGGGCACTTCCACTTATGGTCCTATAGCTTAGGGAAATTAAAATCAAAAAGACACAGCCACCCCAAAGTTTGGGACGCCTCTGTTTACAAGAACCAAATTTACCGTACAAGTTCAATATCACAGAAAGTGAAAAATGGATAAAGAAGTTGTGGTACTTACGTACAATGCAGTATCACTCAACAATGAAATCTATGTCATCAGGCCCGTAGCAGCATAATGAGTGGATTCAGGTACGATGATTCTAACTGAAATAAGTCACACAGAAAAAGAAACATCATAAGATATCACTAATACACAGAATGTAAACTTGGCTACACAGGAACTGAATTCCAAAACAGAACAGGGTCTCAAATTTAGAAAACCAACTTATGCTTGCTTAAGGGGAAAGGTGAGTTGGGGTGCTGCATAAAACCAGAGATTGAAATGAGCACAGATAAAGTTCCTTAAGCCAAATATGGAATAGACAAGAGCTACTCCTTGCTCAACGAAATGGACTCAACACCCCATATTAAATGCCTAAGAATGTACCTGACTAGTAAGTATCTTAAAACCTATGGATTGCTATGTCTCCAAAAGAGAATCAAGCGTCTGTACAGGGGGATAAACGCAGCAGTGATAGGATTGGAGAAGTTCGGTGAGCAAATGAAGACCCTTTGAAGTCATATTGCATGGTACCCATTCCACGGGTCTCAACTCTCCAGGTTTAAGGTATTCTTCCTTCAGCTAAAACATGCATGTGGAACCCAGAGTATGATCAACCGTGTGAACGGGAGACGTGTTCAAATATGTCTCAGTTTTCCTCCCCTGGTACTCGGGTGCAACATTCCAGACGCTTTACTAACACCCTCCCGACTTGGAGAGTCAGTCCCTTTAACCTCCTGTTTGGCCCAGTTTGCAATTTCTGCGGAAGATGAACAGGAATAGCGAGAACCAATGAGAGACTAGCTGGAGGTGTCTGGACGGGCAAATTTAACTCTCATTTCCCACCAGGAAGAGGAATTAACCAAAGGCTCAGCGTGCCGTGCCGGAACCAGATTAGGGCCTGAAGCCATCCTGCGGTGTTGCGGCCAGCTCAAAAGAAAGCGAGTTGAAGAAAGGAGCTCAGGGGCACTGTAATTCACAAACCTGCAGAGTTATAAATGACAGCTATCGTCCAAAAATATACTGAAGTAAGGCTGCCAAGAGGACTTGAAAGCGGGGCAGAATTGCAGGAAACCGATTTCAGGAGGTAGACTGGAATTGCATTGAAAGCATAGGAAAAGAGGCAGAACGTCCACAATGATGCACTTGGCCAAAAAGGGCGTATGCGTTTTTTCCTGAATATATTCAGGAAAAAACGCATACGCCCTTTTTGGCCAACCAAGCAAACTTGCAAAGGAAATCTGCACTACAATGAAGTCTCACTTCCCCCCGGTCAAAAGGGCCATCTGAAAAAAGTGTAAAATCCAGAAAGGCAGGACAGGCCATGGAGAACTGGGAGCCTTGTTATGCTGATGGGCGGGATATAAATTGCCAACAGCCACTCCGGAGAAGTGTATGGTGTTTCCTGAAACATCTAAAAAACAAAGCAACAGAGCCTAGGGCACTTCCACTTATGGTCCTATAGCTTAGGGAAATTAAAATCAAAAAGACACAGCCACCCCAAAGTTTGGGACGCCTCTGTTTACAAGAACCTCGTTTACAGTACAAGTTCAACATCGCAGAAAGTGAAAAATGGATAAAGAAGTTGTGGTATTTACTTAAAAAGCAATATCACTCAGCAATGAAATCTATGTCATCAGGCCCTTAGCAGCACAATGAGTGGATTCAGGTATGATGATTCTAACTGAAATAAGTCACACAGAAAAAGAAACATCATAAGATATCAGTAATACATGGAATGTAAACTTGGCTACACAGGAACTGAATTCCAAAACAGAACAGGGTCTCAAATTTAGAAAACCAACTTATGCTTGCTTAAGGGGAAAGGTGAGTTGGGGTGCTGCATAAAACCAGAGATTGAAATGAGCACAGATAAAGTTCCTTAAGCCAAATATGGAATAGACAAGAGCTACTCCTTGCTCAACGAAATGGACTCAACACCGCATATTAAACGCCTAAGAATGTACCTGACTAGTAAGTATCTTAAAACCTATGGATTGCTATGTCTCCAAAAGAGAATCAAGCATGTGTACAGGGGCATAAACGCAGCAGTGATAGGATTGGAGAGGTTCGGTGAGCAAATGAAGACCCTTTGAAGTCATATTGCATGGTACCCATTCCACGGGTCTCAACTCTCCAGGTTTAAGGTATTCTTCCTTCAGCTAAAACATGCATGTGGAACCCAGAGTATGATCAATCGTGTGAACGGGAGACGTGTTCAAATATGTCTCAGTTTTGGTCCCCTGGTACTCGGGTGCAACATTCCTGACGCTTTACTAACTCTCCCCACTTGGAGAGTCAGGGCCTTTAACCTCCTGTTTGGCCCAGTTTGCAATTTCTGCGGAAGATGAACAGGAATAGGGAGAACCAATGAGAGACTAGCTGGAGGTGTCTCAACGGGCAAATTTAACTCTCATTTCCCACCAGGAAGAGGAAATAACCAAAGGCTCAGCGTGCCGTGCCGGAACAAGATTAGGGCCTGAAGCCATCCTGCGGTGTTGCTGCCAGCTCAAAAGAAAGAGAGTTGAAGAAAGGAGCTCAGGGGCACTGTAATTCACAAACCTGCAGAGTTATAAATGACAGCTATCGTCCAAAAATATACTGAAGTAAGGCTGCCAAGAGGACTTGAAAGCGGGGCAGAATTGCAGGAAACCGATTTCAGGAGGTAGACTGGAATTGCATTGAAAGCATAGGAAAAGAGGCAGAACGTCCACAATGATGCACTTGGCCAAAAAGGGCGTATGCGTTTTTTCCTGAATATATTCAGGAAAAAACGCATACGCCCTTTTTGGCCAACCAAGCAAGCTTGCAAAGGAAATCTGCACTACAATGAAGTCTCACTTCCCCCCGGTCAAAAGGGCCATCTGAAAAAAGTGTAAAATCCAGAAACGCAGGACAGGCCATGGAGAACTGGGAGCCTTTTTATGCTGATGGGAGGGATGTAAATTGCCAACAGCCACTCGGGAGAAGTGTATGGTGTTTCCTGAAACATCTAAAAAACAAAGCAACAGAGCCTAGGGCACTTCCACTTATGGTCCTATAGCTTAGGGAAATTAAAATCAAAAAGACACAGCCACCCCAAAGTTTGGGACGCCTCTGTTTACAAGAACCTCATTTACCGTACAAGTTCAATATCACAGAAAGTGAAAAATGGATAAAGAAGTTGTGGTACTTACGTACAATGCAGTATCACTCAACAATGAAATCTATGTCATCAGGCCCGTAGCAGCATAATGAGTGGATTCAGGTACGATGATTCTAACTGAAATAAGTCACACAGAAAAAGAAACATCATAAGATATCACTAATACACAGAATGTAAACTTGGCTACACAGGAACTGAATTCCAAAACAGAACAGGGTCTCAAATTTAGAAAACCAACTTATGCTTGCTTAAGGGGAAAGGTGAGTTGGGGTGCTGCATAAAACCAGAGATTGAAATGAGCACAGATAAAGTTCCTTAAGCCAAATATGGAATAGACAAGAGCTACTCCTTGCTCAACGAAATGGACTCAACACCCCATATTAAATGCCTAAGAATGTACCTGACTAGTAAGTATCTTAAAACCTATGGATTGCTATGTCTCCAAAAGAGAATCAAGCGTCTGTACAGGGGGATAAACGCAGCAGTGATAGGATTGGAGAAGTTCGGTGAGCAAATGAAGACCCTTTGAAGTCATATTGCATGGTACCCATTACACGGGTCTCAACTCTCCAGGTTTAAGGTATTCTTCCTTCAGCTAAAACATGCATGTGGAACCCAGAGTATGATCAACCGTGTGAACGGGAGACGTGTTCAAATATGTCTCAGTTTTCCTCCCCTGGTACTCGGGTGCAACATTCCAGACGCTTTACTAACACCCTCCCGACTTGGAGAGTCAGTCCCTTTAACCTCCTGTTTGGCCCAGTTTGCAATTTCTGCGGAAGATGAACAGGAATAGCGAGAACCAATGAGAGACTAGCTGGAGGTGTCTGGACGGGCAAATTTAACTCTCATTTCCCACCAGGAAGAGGAATTAACCAAAGGCTCAGCTTGCCGTGCCGGAACCAGATTAGGGCCTGAAGCCATCCTGCGGTGTTGCGGCCAGCTCAAAAGAAAGCGAGTTGAAGAAAGCAGCTCAGGGGCACTGTAATTCACAAACCTGCAGAGTTATAAATGACAGCTATCGTCCAAAAATATACTGAAGTAAGGCTGCCAAGAGGACTTGAAAGCGGGGCAGAATTGCAGGAAACCGATTTCAGGAGGTAGACTGGAATTGCATTGAAAGCATAGGAAAAGAGGCAGAACGTCCACAATGATGCACTTGGCCAAAAAGGGCGTATGCGTTTTTTCCTGAATATATTCAGGAAAAAACGCATACGCCCTTTTTGGCCAACCAAGCAAACTTGCAAAGGAAATCTGCACTACAATGAAGTCTCACTTCCCCCCGGTCAAAAGGGCCATCTGAAAAAAGTGTAAAATCCAGAAAGGCAGGACAGGCCATGGAGAACTGGGAGCCTTGTTATGCTGATGGGCGGGATGTAAATTGCCAACAGACACTCGGGAGAAGTGTATGGTGTTTCCTGAAACATCTAAAAAACAAAGCAACAGAGCCTAGGGCACTTCCACTTATGGTCCTATAGCTTAGGGAAATTAAAATCAAAAAGACACAGCCACCCCAAAGTTTGGGACGCCTCTGTTTACAAGAACCTTGTTTACAGTACAAGTTCAACATCGCAGAAAGTGAAAAATGGATAAAGAAGTTGTGGTATTTACTTACAAAGCAATATCACTCAGCAATGGAATCTATGTCATCAGGCCCTTAGCAGCACAATGAGTGGATTCAGGTATGATGATTCTAACTGATATAAGTCACACAGAAAAAGAAACATCATAAGATATCAGTAATACACGGAATGTAAACTTGGCTACACAGGAACTGAATTACAGAACAGAACAGGGTCTCAAATTTAGAAAACCAACTTATGCTTGCTTAAGGGTAAAGGTGAGTTGGGGTGCTGCATAAAACCAGAGATTGAAATGAGCACAGATAAAGTTCCTTAAGCCAAATATGGAATAGACAAGAGCTCCTCCTTGCTCAACGAAATGGACTCAACACCGCATATTAAACGCCTAAGAATGTACCTGACTAGTAAGTATCTTAAAACCTATGGATTGCTATGTCTCCGAAAGAGAATCAAGCATGTGTACAGGGGCATAAACGCAGCAGTGATAGGATTGGAGAGGTTCGGTGAGCAAATGAAGACCCTTTGAAGTCATATTGCATGGTACCCATTCCACGGGTTTCAACTACCCAGGTTTAAGGTATTCTACCTTCAGCTAAAACATGCATGTGGAAACTAGAGTATGATCAACCATGTGATCGGGAAACGTGTTCAAATATGTCTCAGTTTTCGTACCCTGGTACTCGGGTGCAACATGCCAGACGCTTTACTAACACCCTCCCGACTTGGAGAGTCAGTCCCTTTAACCTCCTGTTTGGCCCAGTTTGCAATTTCTGCGGAAGATGAACAGGAATAGCGAGAACCAATGAGAGACTAGCTGGAGGTGTCTGGACGGGCAAATTTAACTCTCATTTCCCACCAGGAAGAGGAATTAACCAAAGGCTCAGCTTGCCGTGCCGGAACAAGATTAGGGCCTGAAGCCATCCTGCGGTGTTGCGGCCAGCTCAAAAGAAAGCGAGTTGAAGAAAGGAGCTCAGGGGCACTGTAATTCACAAACCTGCAGAGTTATAAATGACAGCTATCGTCCAAAAATATAACTGAAGTAAGGCTGCCAAGAGGACTTGAAAGCGGGGCAGAATTGCAGGAAACCGATTTCAGGAGGTAGACTGGAATTGCATTGAAAGCATAGGAAAAGAGGCAGAACGTCCACAATGATGCACTTGGCCAAAAAGGGCGTATGCGTTTTTTCCTGAATATATTCAGGAAAAAACGCATACGCCCTTTTTGGCCAACCAAGCAAGCTTGCAAAGGAAATCTGCACTACAATGAAGTCTCACTTCCCCCCGGTCAAAAGGGCCATCTGAAAAAAGTGTAAAATCCAGAAACGCAGGACAGGCCATGGAGAACTGGGAGCCTTTTTATGCTGATGGGAGGGATGTAAATTGCCAACAGCCACTCGGGAGAAGTGTATGGTGTTTCCTGAAACATCTAAAAAACAAAGCAACAGAGCCTAGGGCACTTCCACTTATGGTCCTATAGCTTAGGGAAATTAAAATCAAAAAGACACAGCCACCCCAAAGTTTGGGACGCCTCTGTTTACAAGAACCTCATTTACCGTACAAGTTCAATATCACAGAAAGTGAAAAATGGATAAAGAAGTTGTGGTACTTACGTACAATGCAGTATCACTCAACAATGAAATCTATGTCATCAGGCCCGTAGCAGCATAATGAGTGGATTCAGGTACGATGATTCTAACTGAAATAAGTCACACAGAAAAAGAAACATCATAAGATATCACTAATACACAGAATGTAAACTTGGCTACACAGGAACTGAATTCCAAAACAGAACAGGGTCTCAAATTTAGAAAACCAACTTATGCTTGCTTAAGGGGAAAGGTGAGTTGGGGTGCTGCATAAAACCAGAGATTGAAATGAGCACAGATAAAGTTCCTTAAGCCAAATATGGAATAGACAAGAGCTACTCCTTGCTCAACGAAATGGACTCAACACCCCATATTAAATGCCTAAGAATGTACCTGACTAGTAAGTATCTTAAAACCTATGGATTGCTATGTCTCCAAAAGAGAATCAAGCGTCTGTACAGGGGGATAAACGCAGCAGTGATAGGATTGGAGAAGTTCGGTGAGCAAATGAAGACCCTTTGAAGTCATATTGCATGGTACCCATTCCACGGGTCTCAACTCTCCAGGTTTAAGGTATTCTTCCTTCAGCTAAAACATGCATGTGGAACCCAGAGTATGATCAACCGTGTGAACGGGAGACGTGTTCAAATATGTCTCAGTTTTCCTCCCCTGGTACTCGGGTGCAACATTCCAGACGCTTTACTAACACCCTCCCGACTTGGAGAGTCAGTCCCTTTAACCTCCTGTTTGGCCCAGTTTGCAATTTCTGCGGAAGATGAACAGGAATAGCGAGAACCAATGAGAGACTAGCTGGAGGTGTCTGGACGGGCAAATTTAACTCTCATTTCCCACCAGGAAGAGGAATTAACCAAAGGCTCAGCTTGCCGTGCCGGAACCAGATTAGGGCCTGAAGCCATCCTGCGGTGTTGCGGCCAGCTCAAAAGAAAGCGAGTTGAAGAAAGCAGCTCAGGGGCACTGTAATTCACAAACCTGCAGAGTTATAAATGACAGCTATCGTCCAAAAATATACTGAAGTAAGGCTGCCAAGAGGACTTGAAAGCGGGGCAGAATTGCAGGAAACCGATTTCAGGAGGTAGACTGGAATTGCATTGAAAGCATAGGAAAAGAGGCAGAACGTCCACAATGATGCACTTGGCCAAAAAGTGCGTATGCGTTTTTTCCTGAATATATTCAGGAAAAAACGCATACGCCCTTTTTGGCCAACCAAGCAAACTTGCAAAGGAAATCTGCACTACAATGAAGTCTCACTTCCCCCCGGTCAAAAGGGCCATCTGAAAAAAGTGTAAAATCCAGAAAGGCAGGACAGGCCATGGAGAACTGGGAGCCTTGTTATGCTGATGGGCGGGATGTAAATTGCCAACAGACACTCGGGAGAAGTGTATGGTGTTTCCTGAAACATCTAAAAAACAAAGCAACAGAGCCTAGGGCACTTCCACTTATGGTCCTATAGCTTAGGGAAATTAAAATCAAAAAGACACAGCCACCCCAAAGTTTGGGACGCCTCTGTTTACAAGAACCTTGTTTACAGTACAAGTTCAACATCGCAGAAAGTGAAAAATGGATAAAGAAGTTGTGGTATTTACTTACAAAGCAATATCACTCAGCAATGGAATCTATGTCATCAGGCCCTTAGCAGCACAATGAGTGGATTCAGGTATGATGATTCTAACTGATATAAGTCACACAGAAAAAGAAACATCATAAGATATCAGTAATACACGGAATGTAAACTTGGCTACACAGGAACTGAATTACAGAACAGAACAGGGTCTCAAATTTAGAAAACCAACTTATGCTTGCTTAAGGGTAAAGGTGAGTTGGGGTGCTGCATAAAACCAGAGATTGAAATGAGCACAGATAAAGTTCCTTAAGCCAAATATGGAATAGACAAGAGCTCCTCCTTGCTCAACGAAATGGACTCAACACCGCATATTAAACGCCTAAGAATGTACCTGACTAGTAAGTATCTTAAAACCTATGGATTGCTATGTCTCCGAAAGAGAATCAAGCATGTGTACAGGGGCATAAACGCAGCAGTGATAGGATTGGAGAGGTTCGGTGAGCAAATGAAGACCCTTTGAAGTCATATTGCATGGTACCCATTCCACGGGTTTCAACTACCCAGGTTTAAGGTATTCTACCTTCAGCTAAAACATGCATGTGGAAACTAGAGTATGATCAACCATGTGATCGGGAAACGTGTTCAAATATGTCTCAGTTTTCGTACCCTGGTACTCGGGTGCAACATGCCAGACGCTTTACTAACACCCTCCCGACTTGGAGAGTCAGTCCCTTTAACCTCCTGTTTGGCCCAGTTTGCAATTTCTGCGGAAGATGAACAGGAATAGCGAGAACCAATGAGAGACTAGCTGGAGGTGTCTGGACGGGCAAATTTAACTCTCATTTCCCACCAGGAAGAGGAATTAACCAAAGGCTCAGCTTGCCGTGCCGGAACAAGATTAGGGCCTGAAGCCATCCTGCGGTGTTGCGGCCAGCTCAAAAGAAAGCGAGTTGAAGAAAGGAGCTCAGGGGCACTGTAATTCACAAACCTGCAGAGTTATAAATGACAGCTATCGTCCAAAAATATAACTGAAGTAAGGCTGCCAAGAGGACTTGAAAGCGGGGCAGAATTGCAGGAAACCGATTTCAGGAGGTAGACTGGAATTGCATTGAAAGCATAGGAAAAGAGGCAGAACGTCCACAATGATGCACTTGGCCAAAAAGGGCGTATGCGTTTTTTCCTGAATATATTCAGGAAAAAACGCATACGCCCTTTTTGGCCAACCAAGCAAGCTTGCAAAGGAAATCTGCACTACAATGAAGTCTCACTTCCCCCCGGTCAAAAGGGCCATCTGAAAAAAGTGTAAAATCCAGAAAGGCAGGACAGGCCATGGAGAACTGGGAGCCTTGTTATGCTGATGGGCGGGATGTAAATTGCCAACAGCCACTCGGGAGAAGTGTATGGTGTTTCCTGAAACATCTAAAAAACAAAGCAACAGAGCCTAGGGCACTTCCACTTATGGTCCTATAGCTTAGGGAAATTAAAATCAAAAAGACACAGCCACCCCAAAGTTTGGGACGCCTCTGTTTACAAGAACCTCATTTACCATACAAGTTCAATATCACAGAAAGTGAAAAATGGATAAAGAAGTTGTGGTACTTACGTACAATGCAGTATCACTCAACAATGAAATCTATGTCATCAGGCCCGTAGCAGCATAATGAGTGGATTCAGGTACGATGATTCTAACTGAAATAAGTCACACAGAAAAAGAAACATCATAAGATATCACTAATACACAGAATGTAAACTTGGCTACACAGGAACTGAATTCCAAAACAGAACAGGGTCTCAAATTTAGAAAACCAACTTATGCTTGCTTAAGGGGAAAGGTGAGTTGGGGTGCTGCATAAAACCAGAGATTGAAATGAGCACAGATAAAGTTCCTTAAGCCAAATATGGAATAGACAAGAGCTACTCCTTGCTCAACGAAATGGACTCAACACCCCATATTAAATGCCTAAGAATGTACCTGACTAGTAAGTATCTTAAAACCTATGGATTGCTATGTCTCCAAAAGAGAATCAAGCGTCTGTACAGGGGGATAAACGCAGCAGTGATAGGATTGGAGAAGTTCGGTGAGCAAATGAAGACCCTTTGAAGTCATATTGCATGGTACCCATTCCACGGGTCTCAACTCTCCAGGTTTAAGGTATTCTTCCTTCAGCTAAAACATGCATGTGGAACCCAGAGTATGATCAACCGTGTGAACGGGAGACGTGTTCAAATATGTCTCAGTTTTCCTCCCCTGGTACTCGGGTGCAACATTCCAGATGCTTTACTAACACCCTCCCGACTTGGAGAGTCAGTCCCTTTAACCTCCTGTTTGGCCCAGTTTGCAATTTCTGCGGAAGATGAACAGGAATAGCGAGAACCAATGAGAGACTAGCTGGAGGTGTCTGGACGGGCAAATTTAACTCTCATTTCCCACCAGGAAGAGGAATTAACCAAAGGCTCAGCGTGCCGTGCCGGAACCAGATTAGGGCCTGAAGCCATCCTGTGGTGTTGCGGCCAGCTCAAAAGAAAGCGAGTTGAAGAAAGGAGCTCAGGGGCACTGTAATTCACAAACCTGCAGAGTTATAAATGACAGCTATCGTCCAAAAATATACTGAAGTAAGGCTGCCAAGAGGACTTGAAAGCGGGGCAGAATTGCAGGAAACCGATTTCAGGAGGTAGACTGGAATTGCATTGAAAGCATAGGAAAAGAGGCAGAACGTCCACAATGATGCACTTGGCCAAAAAGGGTGTATGCGTTTTTTCCTGAATATATTCAGGAAAAAACGCATACGCCCTTTTTGGCCAACCAAGCAAGCTTGCAAAGGAAATCTGCACTACAATGAAGTCTCACTTCCCCCCGGTCAAAAGGGCCATCTGAAAAAAGTGTAAAATCCAGAAAGGCAGGACAGGCCATGGAGAACTGGGAGCCTTGTTATGCTGATGGGAGGGATGTAAATTGCCAACAGACACTCGGGAGAAGTGTATGGTGTTTCCTGAAACATCTAAAAAACAAAGCAACAGAGCCTAGGGCACTTCCACTTATGGTCCTATAGCTTAGGGAAATTAAAATAAAAAAGACACAGCCACCCCAAAGTTTGGGACGCCTCTGTTTACAAGAACCTCGTTTACAGTACAAGTTCAACATCGCAGAAAGTGAAAAATGGATAAAGAAGTTGTGGTATTTACTTACAAAGCAATATCACTCAGCAATGAAATCTATGTCATCAGGCCCTTAGCAGCACAATGAGTGGATTCAGGTATGATGATTCTAACTGAAATAAGTCACACAGAAAAAGAAACATCATAAGATATCAGTAATACATGGAATGTAAACTTGGCTACACAGGAACTGAATTACAGAACAGAACAGGGTCTCAAATTTAGAAAACCAACTTATGCTTGCTTAAGGGTAAAGGTGAGTTGGGGTGCTGCATAAAACCAGAGATTGAAATGAGCACAGATAAAGTTCCTTAAGCCAAATATGGAATAGACAAGAGCTCCTCCTTGCTCAACGAAATGGACTCAACACCGCATATTAAACGCCTAAGAATGTACCTGACTAGTAAGTATCTTAAAACCTATGGATTGCTATGTCTCCGAAAGAGAATCAAGCATGTGTACAGGGGCATAAACGCAGCAGTGATAGGATTGGAGAGGTTCGGTGAGCAAATGAAGACCCTTTGAAGTCATATTGCATGGTACCCATTCCACGGGTTTCAACTACCCAGGTTTAAGGTATTCTACCTTCAGCTAAAACATGCATGAGGAACCCAGAGTATGATCAACCATGTGAATGGGAGACGTGTTCAAATATGTCTCAGTTTTCGTACCCTGGTACTCGGGTGCAACATTCCAGACGCTTTACTAACACCCTCCCGACTTGGAGAGTCAGTCCTTTTAACCTCCTGTTTGGCCCAGTTTGCAATTTCTGCGGAAGATGAACAGGAATAGCGAGAACCAATGAGAGACTAGCTGGAGGTGTCTGGACGGGCAAATTTAACTCTCATTTCCCACCAGGAAGAGGAATTAACCAAAGGCTCAGCGTGCCGTGCCGGAACCAGATTAGGGCCTGAAGCCATCCTGCGGTGTTGCGGCCAGCTCAAAAGAAAGCGAGTTGAAGAAAGGAGCTCAGGGGCACTGTAATTCACAAACCTGCAGAGTTATAAATGACAGCTATCGTCCAAAAATATACTGAAGTAAGGCTGCCAAGAGGACTTGAAAGCGGGGCAGAATTGCAGGAAACCGATTTCAGGAGGTAGACTGGAATTGCATTGAAAGCATAGGAAAAGAGGCAGAACGTCCACAATGATGCACTTGGCCAAAAAGGGCGTATGCGTTTTTTCCTGAATATATTCAGGAAAAAACGCATACGCCCTTTTTGGCCAACCAAGCAAGCTTGCAAAGGAAATCTGCACTACAATGAAGTCTCACTTCCCCCCGGTCAAAAGGGCCATCTGAAAAAAGTGTAAAATCCAGAAAGGCAGGGCAGGCCATGGAGAACTGGGAGCCTTGTTATGCTGATGGGCGGGATGTAAATTGCCAACAGCCACTCGGGAGAAGTGTATGGTGTTTCCTGAAACATCTAAAAAACAAAGCAACAGAGCCTAGGGCACTTCCACTTATGGTCCTATAGCTTAGGGAAATTAAAATCAAAAAGACACAGCCACCCCAATGTTTGGGACGCCTCTGTTTACAAGAACCTCATTTACCGTACAAGTTCAATATCACAGAAAGTGAAAAATGGATAAAGAAGTTGTGGTACTTACGTACAATGCAGTATCACTCAACAATGAAATCTATGTCATCAGGCCCGTAGCAGCATAATGAGTGGATTCAGGTACGATGATTCTAACTGAAATAAGTCACACAGAAAAAGAAACATCATAAGATATCACTAATACACAGAATGTAAACTTGGCTACACAGGAACTGAATTCCAAAACAGAACAGGGTCTCAAATTTAGAAAATCAACTTATGCTTGCTTAAGGGGAAAGGTGAGTTGGGGTGCTGCATAAAACCAGAGATTGAAATGAGCACAGATAAAGTTCCTTAAGCCAAATATGGAATAGACAAGAGCTACTCCTTGCTCAACGAAATGGACTCAACACCGCATATTAAACGCCTAAGAATGTACCTGACTAGTAAGTATCTTAAAACCTATGGATTGCTATGTCTCCGAAAGAGAATCAAGCATGTGTACAGGGGCATAAACGCAGCAGTGATAGGATTGGAGAGGTTCGGTGAGCAAATGAAGACCCTTTGAAGTCATATTGCATGGTACCCATTACACGGGTCTCAACTCTCCAGGTTTAAGGTATTCTTCCTTCAGCTAAAACATGCATGTGGAACCCAGAGTATGATCAAACGTTTGAACGGGAGACGTGTTCAAATATGTCTCAGTTTTCCTCCCCTGGTACTCGGGTGCAACATTCCAGATGCTTTACTAACACCCTCCCGACTTGGAGAGTCAGTCCCTTTAACCTCCTGTTTGGCCCAGTTTGCAATTTCTGCAGAAGATGAACAGGAATAGCGAGAACGAATGAGAGACTAGCTGGAGGTGTCTGGACGGGCAAATTTAACTCTCATTTCCCACCAGGAAGAGGAATTAACCAAAGGCTCAGCGTGCCGTGCCGGAACCAGATTAGGGCCTGAAGCCATCCTGCGGTGTTGCGGCCAGCTCAAAAGAAAGCGAGTTGAAGAAAGGAGCTCAGGGGCACTGTAATTCACAAACCTGCAGAGTTATAAATGACAGCTATCGTCCAAAAATATACTGAAGTAAGGCTGCCAAGAGGACTTGAAAGCGGTGCAGAATTGCAGGAAACCGATTTCAGGAGGTAGACTGGAATTGCATTGAAAGCATAGGAAAAGAGGCAGAACGTCCACAATGATGCACTTGGCCAAAAAGGGCGTATGCGTTTTTTCCTGAATATATTCAGGAAAAAACGCATACGCCCTTTTTGGCCAACCAAGCAAGCTTGCAAAGGAAATCTGCACTACAATGAAGTCTCACTTCCCCCCGGTCAAAAGGGCCATCTGAAAAAAGTGTAAAATCCAGAAAGGCAGGACAAGCCATGGAGAACTGGGAGCCTTGTTATGCTGATGGGCGGGATGTAAATTGCCAACAGACACTCGGGAGAAGTGTATGGTGTTTCCTGAAACATCTAAAAAACAAAGCAACAGAGCCTAGGGCACTTCCACTTATGGTCCTATAGATTAGGGAAATTAAAATCAAAAAGACACAGCCACCCCAAAGTTTGGGACGCCTCTGTTTACAAGAACCTCGTTTACAGTACAAGTTCAACATCGCAGAAAGTGAAAAATGGATAAAGAAGTTGTGGTATTTACTTACAAAGCAATATCACTCAGCAATGAAATCTATGTCATCAGGCCCTTAGCAGCACAATGAGTGGATTCAGGTATGATGATTCTAACTGATATAAGTCACACAGAAAAAGAAACATCATAAGATATCAGTAATACACGGAATGTAAACTTGGCTACACAGGAACTGAATTACAGAACAGAACAGGGTCTCAAATTTAGAAAACCAACTTATGCTTGCTTAAGGGTAAAGGTGAGTTGGGGTGCTGCATAAAACCAGAGATTGAAATGAGCACAGATAAAGTTCCTTAAGCCAAATATGGAATAGACAAGAGCTACTCCTTGCTCAACGAAATGGACTCAACACCGCATATTAAACGCCTAAGAATGTACCTGACTAGTAAGTATCTTAAAACCTATGGATTGCTATGTCTCCGAAAGAGAATCAAGCATGTGTACAGGGGCATAAACGCAGCAGTGATAGGATTGGAGAGGTTCGGTGAGCAAATGAAGACCCTTTGAAGTCATATTGCATGGTACCCATTCCACGGGTTTCAACTACCCAGGTTTAAGGTATTCTAACTTCAGCTAAAACATGCATGTGGAAACTAGAGTATGATCAACCATGTGATCGGGAAACGTGTTCAAATATGTCTCAGTTTTCGTACCCTGGTACTCGGGTGCAACATTCCAGACGGTTTACTAACACCCTCCCGACTTGGAGAGTCAGTCCCTTTAACCTCCTGTTTGGCCCAGTTTGCAATTTCTGTGGAAGATGAACAGGAATAGCGAGAACCAATGAGAGACTAGCTGGAGGTGTCTGGACGGGCAAATTTAACTCTCATTTCCCACCAGGAAGAGGAATTAACCAAAGGCTCAGCTTGCCGTGCCGGAACCAGATTAGGGCCTGAAGCCATCCTGCGGTGTTGCGGCCAGCTCAAAAGAAAGCGAGTTGAAGAAAGGAGCTCAGGGGCACTGTAATTCACAAACCTGCAGAGTTATAAATGACAGCTATCGTCCAAAAATATACTGAAGTAAGGCTGCCAAGAGGACTTGAAAGCGGGGCAGAATTGCAGGAAACCGATTTCAGGAGGTAGACTGGAATTGCATTGAAAGCATAGGAAAAGAGGCAGAACGTCCACAATGATGCACTTGGCCAAAAAGGGCGTATGCGTTTTTTCCTGAATATATTCAGGAAAAAACGCATACGCCCTTTTTGGCCAACCAAGCAAGCTTGCAAAGGAAATCTGCACTACAATGAAGTCTCACTTCCCCCCGGTCAAAAGGGCCATCTGAAAAAAGTGTAAAATCCAGAAAGGCAGGACAGGCCATGGAGAACTGGGAGCCTTGTTATGCTGATGGGCGGGATGTAAATTGCCAACAGCCACTCGGGAGAAGTGTATGGTGTTTCCTGAAACATCTAAAAAACAAAGCAACAGAGCCTAGGGCACTTCCACTTATGGTCCTATAGCTTAGGGAAATTAAAATCAAAAAGACACAGCCACCCCAAAGTTTGGGACGCCTCTGTTTACAAGAACCTCATTTACCGTACAAGTTCAATATCACAGAAAGTGAAAAATGGATAAAGAAGTTGTGGTACTTACGTACAATGCAGTATCACTCAACAATGAAATCTATGTCATCAGGCCCGTAGCAGCATAATGAGTGGATTCAGGTACGATGATTCTAACTGAAATAAGTCACACAGAAAAAGAAACATCATAAGATATCACTAATACACAGAATGTAAACTTGGCTACACAGGAACTGAATTCCAAAACAGAACAGGGTCTCAAATTTAGAAAACCAACTTAGGGTTGCTTAAGGGGAAAGGTGAGTTGGGGTGCTGCATAAAACCAGAGATTGAAATGAGCACAGATAAAGTTCCTTAAGCCAAATATGGAATAGACAAGAGCTACTCCTTGCTCAACGAAATGGACTCAACACCCCATATTAAATGCCTAAGAATGTACCTGACTAGTAAGTATCTTAAAACCTATGGATTGCTATGTCTCCAAAAGAGAATCAAGCGTCTGTACAGGGGGATAAACGCAGCAGTGATAGGATTGGAGAAGTTCGGTGAGCAAATGAAGACCCTTTGAAGTCATATTGCATGGTACCCATTACACGGGTCTCAACTCTCCAGGTTTAAGGTATTCTTCCTTCAGCTAAAACATGCATGTGGAACCCAGAGTATCATCAACCGTGTGAACGGGAGACGTGTTCAAATATGTCTCAGTTTTCCTCCCCTGGTACTCGGGTGCAACATTCCAGACGCTTTACTAACACCCTCCCGACTTGGAGAGTCAGTCCCTTTAACCTCCTGTTTGGCCCAGTTTGCAATTTCTGCGGAAGATGAACAGGAATAGCGAGAACCAATGAGAGACTAGCTGGAGGTGTCTGGACGGGCAAATTTAACTCTCATTTCCCACCAGGAAGAGGAATTAACCAAAGGCTCAGCGTGCCGTGCCGGAACCAGATTAGGGCCTGAAGCCATCCTGCGGTGTTGCGGCCAGCTCAAAAGAAAGCGAGTTGAAGAAAGGAGCTCAGGGGCACTGTAATTCACAAACCTGCAGAGTTATAAATGACAGCTATCGTCCAAAAATATACTGAAGTAAGGCTGCCAAGAGGACTTGAAAGCGGGGCAGAATTGCAGGAAACCGATTTCAGGAGGTAGACTGGAATTGCATTGAAAGCATAGGAAAAGAGGCAGAACGTCCACAATGATGCACTTGGCCAAAAAGGGCGTATGCGTTTTTTCCTGAATATATTCAGGAAAAAACGCATACGCCCTTTTTGGCCAACCAAGCAAGCTTGCAAAGGAAATCTGCACTACAATGAAGTCTCACTTCCCCCCGGTCAAAAGGGCCATCTGAAAAAAGTGTAAAATCCAGAAAGGCAGGACAGGCCATGGAGAACTGTGAGCCTTTTTATGCTGATGGGAGGGAGGTAAATTGCCAACAGATACTCGGGAGAAGTGTATGGTGTTTCCTGAAACATCTAAAAAACAAAGCAACAGAGCCTAGGGCACTTCCACTTATGGTCCTATAGCTTAGGGAAATTAAAATCAAAAAGACACAGCCACCCCAAAGTTTGGGACGCCTCTGTTTACAAGAACCTCGTTTACAGTACAAGTTCAACATCGCAGAAAGTGAAAAATGGATAAAGAAGTTGTGGTATTTACTTACAAAGCAATATCACTCAGCAATGAAATCTATGTCATCAGGCCCTTAGCAGCACAATGAGTGGATTCAGGTATGATGATTCTAACTGATATAAGTCACACAGAAAAAGAAACATCATAAGATATCAGTAATACACGGAATGTAAACTTGGCTACACAGGAACTGAATTACAGAACAGAACAGGGTCTCAAATTTAGAAAACCAACTTATGCTTGCTTAAGGGTAAAGGTGAGTTGGGGTGCTGCATAAAACCAGAGATTGAAATGAGCACAGATAAAGTTCCTTAAGCCAAATATGGAATAGACAAGAGCTACTCCTTGCTCAACGAAATGGACTCAACACCGCATATTAAACGCCTAAGAATGTACCTGACTAGTAAGTATCTTAAAACCTATGGATTGCTATGTCTCCGAAAGAGAATCAAGCATGTGTACAGGGGCATAAACGCAGCAGTGATAGGATTGGAGAGGTTCGGTGAGCAAATGAAGACCCTTTGAAGTCATATTGCATGGTACCCATTCCACGGGTCTCAACTCTCCAGGTTTAAGGTATTCTTCCTTCAGCTAAAACATGCATGTGGAACCCAGAGTATGATCAACCGTGTGAACGGACACGTGTTCAAATATGTCTCAGTTTTGGTCCCCTGGTACTCGGGTGCAACATTCCTGACACTTTACTAACACTCTCCCCACTTGGAGAGTCAGCGCCTTTAACCTCCTGTTTGGCCCAGTTTGCAATTTCTGCGGAAGATGAACAGGAATAGGGAGAACCAATGAGAGACTAGCTGGAGGTGTCTGGACGGGCAAATTTAACTCTCATTTCCCACCAGGAAGAGGAAATAACCAAAGGCTCAGCGTGCCGTGCCAGAACAAGATTAGGGCCTGAAGCCATCCTGCGGTGTTGCGGCCAGCTCAAAAGAAAGCGAGTTGAAGAAAGGAGCTCAGGGGCACTGTAATTCACAAACCTGCAGAGTTATAAATGACAGCTATCGTCCAAAAATATACTGAAGTAAGGCTGCCAAGAGGACTTGAAAGCGGGGCAGAATTGCAGGAAACCGATTTCAGGAGGTAGACTGGAATTGCATTGAAAGCATAGGAAAAGAGGCAGAACGTCCACAATGATGCACTTGGCCAAAAAGGGCGTATGCGTTTTTTCCTGAATATATTCAGGAAAAAACGCATACACCCTTTTTGGCCAACCAAGCAAACTTGCAAAGGAAATCTGCACTACAATGAAGTCTCACTTCCCCCCGGTCAAAAGGGCCATCTGAAAAAAGTGTAAAATCCAGAAAGGCAGGACAGGCCATGGAGAACTGGGAGCCTTGTTATGCTGATGGGCGGGATGTAAATTGCCAACAGCCACTCGGGAGAAGTGTATGGTGTTTCCTGAAACATCTAAAAAACAAAGCAACAGGGCCTAGGGCACTTCCACTTATGGTCCTATAGCTTAGGGAAATTAAAATCAAAAAGACACAGCCACCCCAAAGTTTGGGACGCCTCTGTTTACAAGAACCTCGTTTACCGTACAAGTTCAATATCGCAGAAAGTGAAAAATGGATAAAGAACTTGTGGTACTTACGTACAATGCAGTATCACTCAGCAATGAAATCTATGTCATTAGGCCCGTAGCAGCATAATGAGTGGATTCAGGTACGATGATTCTAACTGAAATAAGTCACACAGAAAAAGAAACATCATAAGATATCACTAATACACGGAATGTAAACTTGGCTACACAGGAACTGAATTCCAAAACAGAACAGGGTCTCAAATTTAGAAAACCAACTTATGCTTGCTTAAGGGGAAAGGTGAGTTGGGGTGCTGCATAAAACCAGAGATTGAAATGAGCACAGATAAAGTTCCTTAAGCCAAATATGGAATAGACAAGAGCTACTCCTTGCTCAACGAAATGGACTCAACACCCCATATTAAACGCCTAAGAATGTACCTGACTAGTAAGTATCTTAAAACCTATGGATTGCTATGTCTCCAAAAGAGAATCAAGCATGTGTACAGGGGCATAAACGCAGCAGTGATAGGATTGGAGAGGTTCGGTGAGCAAATGAAGACCCTTTGAAGTCATATTGCATGGTACCCATTCCACGGGTCTCAACTCTCCAGGTTTAAGGTATTCTTCCTTCAGCTAAAACATGCATGTGGAACCCAGAGTATGATCAACGGTGTGAACGGGAGACGTGTTCAAATATGTCTCAGTTTTGGTCCCCTGGTACTCGGGTGCAACATTCCTGACGCTTTACTAACTCTCCCCTCTTGGAGAGTCAGGGCCTTTAACCTCCTGTTTGGCCCAGTTTGCAATTTCTGCGGAAGATGAACAGGAATAGGGAGAACCAATGAGAGACTAGCTGGAGGTGTCTCGACGGGCAAATTTAACTCTCATTTCCCACCAGGAAGAGGAAATAACCAAAGGCTCAACGAGCCGTGCCGGAACAAGATTAGGGCCTGAAGCCATCCTGCGGTGTTGCTGCCAGCTCAAAAGAAAGAGAGTTGAAGAAAGGAGCTCAGGGGCACTGTAATTCACAATCCTGCAGAGTTATAAATGACAGCTATCGTCCAAAAATATACTGAAGTAAGGCTGCCAAGAGGACTTGAAAGCGGGGCAGAATTGCAGGAAACCGATTTCAGGAGGTAGACTGGAATTGCATTGAAAGCATAGGAAAAGAGGCAGAACGTCCACAATGATGCACTTGGCCAAAAAGGGCGTATGCGTTTTTTCCTGAATATATTCAGGAAAAAACGCATACGCCCTTTTTGGCCAACCAAGCAAGCTTGCAAAGGAAATCTGCACTACAATGAAGTCTCACTTCCCCCCGGTCAAAAGGGCCATCTGAAAAAAGTGTAACATGCAGAAAGGCAGGACAGGCCATGGAGAACTGGGAGCCTTTTTATGCTGATGGGAGGGATGTAAATTGCCAACAGCCACTCGGGAGAAGTGTATGGTGTTTCCTGAAACATCTAAAAAACAAAGCAACAGAGCCTAGGGCACTTCCACTTATGGTCCTATAGCTTAGGGAAATTAAAATCAAAAAGACACAGCCACCCCAAAGTTTGGGACGCCTCTGTTTACAAGAACCTCATTTACCGTACAAGTTCAATATCACAGAAAGTGAAAAATGGATAAAGAAGTTGTGGTACTTACGTACAATGCAGTATCACTCAGCAATGAAATCTATGTCATCAGGCCCGTAGCAGCATAATGAGTGGATTCAGGTACGATGATTCTAACTGAAATAAGTCACACAGAAAAAGAAACATCATAAGATATCACTAATACACAGAATGTAAACTTGGCTACACAGGAACTGAATTCCAAAACAGAACAGGGTCTCAAATTTAGAAAACCAACTTATGCTTGCTTAAGGGGAAAGGTGAGTTGGGGTGCTGCATAAAACCAGAGATTGAAATGAGCACAGATAAAGTTCCTTAAGCCAAATATGGAATAGACAAGAGCTACTCCTTGCTCAACGAAATGGACTCAACACCCCATATTAAATGCCTAAGAATGTACCTGACTAGTAAGTATCTTAAAACCTATGGATTGCTATGTCTCCAAAAGAGAATCAAGCGTCTGTACAGGGGGATAAACGCAGCAGTGATAGGATTGGAGAAGTTCGGTGAGCAAATGAAGACCCTTTGAAGTCATATTGCATGGTACCCATTACACGGGTCTCAACTCTCCAGGTTTAAGGTATTCTTCCTTCAGCTAAAACATGCATGTGGAACCCAGAGTATGATCAACCGTGTGAACGGGAGACGTGTTCAAATATGTCTCAGTTTTCCTCCCCTGGTACTCGGGTGCAACATTCCAGACGCTTTACTAACACCCTCCCGACTTGGAGAGTCAGTCCCTTTAACCTCCTGTTTGGCCCAGTTTGCAATTTCTGCGGAAGATGAACAGGAATAGCGAGAACCAATGAGAGACTAGCTGGAGGTGTCTGGACGGGCAAATTTAACTCTCATTTCCCACCAGGAAGAGGAATTAACCAAAGGCTCAGCTTGCCGTGCCGGAACCAGATTAGGGCCTGAAGCCATCCTGCGGTGTTGCGGCCAGCTCAAAAGAAAGCGAGTTGAAGAAAGGAGCTCAGGGGCACTGTAATTCACAAACCTGCAGAGTTATAAATGACAGCTATCGTCCAAAAATATACTGAAGTAAGGCTGCCAAGAGGACTTGAAAGCGGGGCAGAATTGCAGGAAACCGATTTCAGGAGGTAGACTGGAATTGCATTGAAAGCATAGGAAAAGAGGCAGAACGTCCACAATGATGCACTTGGCCAAAAAGGGCGTATGCGTTTTTTCCTGAATATATTCAGGAAAAAACGCATACGCCCTTTTTGGCCAACCAAGCAAACTTGCAAAGGAAATCTGCACTACAATGAAGTCTCACTTCCCCCCGGTCAAAAGGGCCATCTGAAAAAAGTGTAAAATCCAGAAAGGCAGGACAGGCCATGGAGAACTGGGAGCCTTGTTATGCTGATGGGCGGGATGTAAATTGCCAACAGACACTCGGGAGAAGTGTATGGTGTTTCCTGAAACATCTAAAAAACAAAGCAACAGAGCCTAGGGCACTTCCACTTATGGTCCTATAGCTTAGGGAAATTAAAATCAAAAAGACACAGCCACCCCAAAGTTTGGGACGCCTCTGTTTACAAGAACCTCGTTTACAGTACAAGTTCAACATCGCAGAAAGTGAAAAATGGATAAAGAAGTTGTGGTATTTACTTACAAAGCAATATCACTCAGCAATGGAATCTATGTCATCAGGCCCTTAGCAGCACAATGAGTGGATTCAGGTATGATGATTCTAACTGATATAAGTCACACAGAAAAAGAAACATCATAAGATATCAGTAATACACGGAATGTAAACTTGGCTACACAGGAACTGAATTACAGAACAGAACAGGGTCTCAAATTTAGAAAACCAACTTATGCTTGCTTAAGGGGAAAGGTGAGTTGGGGTGCTGCATAAAACCAGAGATTGAAATGAGCACAGATAAAGTTCCTTAAGCCAAATATGGAATAGACAAGAGCTACTCCTTGCTCAACGAAATGGACTCAACACCGCATATTAAACGCCTAAGAATGTACCTGACTAGTAAGTATCTTAAAACCTATGGATTGCTATGTCTCCGAAAGAGAATCAAGCATGTGTACAGGGGCATAAACGCAGCAGTGATAGGATTGGAGAGGTTCGGTGAGCAAATGAAGACCCTTTGAAGTCATATTGCATGGTACCCATTCCACGGGTTTCAACTACCCAGGTTTAAGGTATTCTACCTTCAGCTAAAACATGCATGTGGAAACTAGAGTATGATCAACCATGTGATCGGGAAACGTGTTCAAATATGTCTCAGTTTTCGTACCCTGGTACTCGGGTGCAACATTCCAGACGCTTTACTAACACCCTCCCGACTTGGAGAGTCAGTCCCTTTAACCTCCTGTTTGGCCCAGTTTGCAATTTCTGTGGAAGATGAACAGGAATAGCGAGAACCAATGAGAGACTAGCTGGAGGTGTCTGGACGGGCAAATTTAACTCTCATTTCCCACCAGGAAGAGGAATTAACCAAAGGCTCAGCTTGCCGTGCCGGAACCAGATTAGGGCCTGAAGCCATCCTGCGGTGTTGCGGCCAGCTCAAAAGAAAGCGAGTTGAAGAAAGGAGCTCAGGGGCACTGTAATTCACAAACCTGCAGAGTTATAAATGACAGCTATCGTCCAAAAATATACTGAAGTAAGGCTGCCAAGAGGACTTGAAAGCGGGGCAGAATTGCAGGAAACCGATTTCAGGAGGTAGACTGGAATTGCATTGAAAGCATAGGAAAAGAGGCAGAACGTCCACAATGATGCACTTGGCCAAAAAGGGCGTATGCGTTTTTTCCTGAATATATTCAGGAAAAAACGCATACGCCCTTTTTGGCCAACCAAGCAAGCTTGCAAAGGAAATCTGCACTACAATGAAGTCTCACTTCCCCCCGGTCAAAAGGGCCATCTGAAAAAAGTGTAAAATCCAGAAAGGCAGGACAGGCCATGGAGAACTGGGAGCCTTTTTATGCTGATGGGTGGGATGTAAATTGCCAACAGCCACTCGGGAGAAGTGTATGGTGTTTCCTGAAACATCTAAAAAACAAAGCAACAGAGCCTAGGGCACTTCCACTTATGGTCCTATAGCTTAGGGAAGTTAAAATCAAAAAGACACAGCCACCCCAAAGTTTGGGACGCCTCTGTTTACAAGAACCTCATTTACCGTACAAGTTCAATATCACAGAAAGTGAAAAATGGATAAAGAAGTTGTGGTACTTACATACAATGCAGTATCACTCAACAATGAAATCTATGTCATCAGGCCCGTAGCAGCATAATGAGTGGATTCAGGTACGATGATTCTAACTGAAATAAGTCACACAGAAAAAGAAACATCATAAGATATCACTAATACACAGAATGTAAACTTGGCTACACAGGAACTGAATTCCAAAACAGAACAGGGTCTCAAATTTAGAAAACCAACTTATGCTTGCTTAAGGGGAAAGGTGAGTTGGGGTGCTGCATAAAACCAGAGATTGAAATGAGCACAGATAAAGTTCCTTAAGCCAAATATGGAATAGACAAGAGCTACTCCTTGCTCAACGAAATGGACTCAACACCCCATATTAAATGCCTAAGAATGTACCTGACTAGTAAGTATCTTAAAACCTATGGATTGCTATGTCTCTAAAAGAGAATCAAGCGTCTGTACAGGGGGATAAATGCAGCAGTGATAGGATTGGAGAAGTTCGGTGAGCAAATGAAGACCCTTTGAAGTCATATTGCATGGTACCCATTACACGGGTCTCAACTCTCCAGGTTTAAGGTATTCTTCCTTCAGCTAAAACATGCATGTGGAACCCAGAGTATGATCAACCGTGTGAACGGGAGACGTGTTCAAATATGTCTCAGTTTTCCTCCCCTGGTACTCGGGTGCAACATTCCAGACGCTTTACTAACACCCTCCCGACTTGGAGAGTCAGTCCCTTTAACCTCCTGTTTGGCCCAGTTTGCAATTTCTGCGGAAGATGAACAGGAATAGCGAGAACCAATGAGAGACTAGCTGGAGGTGTCTGGACGGGCAAATTTAACTCTCATTTCCCACCAGGAAGAGGAATTAACCAAAGGCTCAGCTTGCCGTGCCGGAACCAGATTAGGGCCTGAAGCCATCCTGCGGGGTTGCGGCCAGCTCAACAGAAAGCGAGTTGAAGAAAGGAGCTCAGGGGCACTGTAATTCACAAACCTGCAGAGTTATAAATGACAGCTATCGTCCAAAAATATACTGAAGTAAGGCTGCCAAGAGGACTTGAAAGCGGGGCAGAATTGCAGGAAACCGATTTCAGGAGGTAGACTGGAATTGCATTGAAAGCATAGGAAAAGAGGCAGAACGTCCACAATGATGCACTTGGCCAAAAAGGGCGTATGCGTTTTTTCCTGAATATATTCAGGAAAAAACGCATACGCCCTTTTTGGCCAACCAAGCAAGCTTGCAAAGGAAATCTGCACTACAATGAAGTCTCACTTCCCCCCGGTCAAAAGGGCCATCTGAAAAAAGTGTAAAATCCAGAAAGGCAGAACAGGCCATGGAGAACTGGGAGCCTTGTTATGCTGATGGGCGGGATGTAAATTGCCAACAGACACTCGGGAGAAGTGTATGGTGTTTCCTGAAACATCTAAAAAACAAAGCAACAGAGCCTAGGGCACTTCCACTTATGGTCCTATAGCTTAGGGAAATTAAAATCAAAAAGACACAGCCACCCCAAAGTTTGGGACGCCTCTGTTTACAAGAACCTCGTTTACAGTACAAGTTCAACATCGCAGAAAGTGAAAAATGGATAAAGAAGTTGTGGTACTTACGTACAATGCAGTATCACTCAACAATGAAATCTATGTCATCAGGCCCGTAGCAGCATAATGAGTGGATTCAGGTACGATGATTCTAACTGAAATAAGTCACACAGAAAAAGAAACATCATAAGATATCACTAATACACAGAATGTAAACTTGGCTACACAGGAACTGAATTCCAAAACAGAACAGGGTCTCAAATTTAGAAAACCAACTTATGCTTGCTTAAGGGGAAAGGTGAGTTGGGGTGCTGCATAAAACCAGAGATTGAAATGAGCACAGATAAAGTTCCTTAAGCCAAATATGGAATAGACAAGAGCTACTCCTTGCTCAACGAAATGGACTCAACACCCCATATTAAATGCCTAAGAATGTACCTGACTAGTAAGTATCTTAAAACCTATGGATTGCTATGTCTCCGAAAGAGAATCAAGCATGTGTACAGGGGGATAAACGCAGCAGTGATAGGATTGGAGAGGTTCAGTGAGCAAATGAAGACCCTTTGAAGTCATATTGCATGGTACCCATTCCACGGGTTTCAACTACCCAGGTTTAAGGTATTCTACCTTCAGCTAAAACATGCATGTGGAAACTAGTGTATGATCAACCATGTGATCGGGAAACGTGTTCAAATATGTCTCAGTTTTCGTACCCTGATACTCGGGTGCAACATTCCAGATGCTTTACTAACACCCTCCCGACTTGGAGAGTCAGTCCCTTTAACCTCCTGTTTGGCCCAGTTTGCAATTTCTGTGGAAGATGAACAGGAATAGCGAGAACCAATGAGAGACTAGCTGGAGGTGTCTGGACGGGCAAATTTAACTCTCATTTCCCACCAGGAAGAGGAATTAACCAAAGGCTCAGCTTGCCGTGCCGGAACCAGATTAGGGCCTGAAGCCATCCTGCGGTGTTGCGGCCAGCTCAAAAGAAAGCGAGTTGAAGAAAGGAGCTCAGGGGCACTGTAATTCACAAACCTGCAGAGTTATAAATGACAGCTATCGTCCAAAAATATACTGAAGTAAGGCTGCCAAGAGGACTTGAAAGCGGGGCAGAATTGCAGGAAACCGATTTCAGGAGGTAGACTGGAATTGCATTGAAAGCATAGGAAAAGAGGCAGAACGTCCACAATGATGCACTTGGCCAAAAAGGGCGTATGCGTTTTTTCCTGAATATATTCAGGAAAAAACGCATACGCCCTTTTTGGCCAACCAAGCAAGCTTGCAAAGGAAATCTGCACTACAATGAAGTCTCACTTCCCCCCGGTCAAAAGGGCCATCTGAAAAAAGTGTAAAATCCAGAAAGGCAGGACAGGCCATGGAGAACTGGGAGCCTTGTTATGCTGATGGGCGGGATGTAAATTGCCAACAGACACTCGGGAGAAGTGTATGGTGTTTCCTGAAACATCTAAAAAACAAAGCAACAGAGCCTAGGGCACTTCCACTTATGGTCCTATAGCTTAGGGAAATTAAAATCAAAAAGACACAGCCACCCCAAAGTTTGGGACGCCTCTGTTTACAAGAACCTCATTTACCGTACAAGTTCAATATCACAGAAAGTGAAAAATGGATAAAGAAGTTGTGGTACTTACGTACAATGCAGTATCACTCAACAATGAAATCTATGTCATCAGGCCCGTAGCAGCATAATGAGTGGATTCAGGTACGATGATTCTAACTGAAATAAGTCACACAGAAAAAGAAACATCATAAGATATCACTAATACACAGAATGTAAACTTGGCTACACAGGAACTGAATTCCAAAACAGAACAGGGTCTCAAATTTAGAAAACCAACTTATGCTTGCTTAAGGGTAAAGGTGAGTTGGGGTGCTGCATAAAACCAGAGATTGAAATGAGCACAGATAAAGTTCCTTAAGCCAAATATGGAATAGACAAGAGCTACTCCTTGCTCAACGAAATGGACTCAACACCGCATATTAAACGCCTAAGAATGTACCTGACTAGTAAGTATCTTAAAACCTATGGATTGCTATGTCTCCAAAAGAAAATCAAGCGTCTGTACAGGGGGATAAACGCAGCAGTGATAGGATTGGAGAAGTTCGGTGAGCAAATGAAGACCCTTTGAAGTCATATTCCATAGTACCCATTCCACGGGTTTCAACTACCCAGGTTTAAGGTATTCTACCTTCAGCTAAAACATACATGTGGAAACTAGAGTATGATCAACCATGTGATCGGGAAACGTGTTCAAATATGTCTCAGTTTTCGTACCCTGGTACTCGGGTGCAACATTCCAGACGCTTTAATTACACCCTCCCGACTTGGAGAGTCAGTCCCTTTAACCTCCTGTTTGGCCCAGTTTGCAATTTCTGCGGAAGATGAACAGGAATAGCGAGAACCAATGAGAGACTAGCTGGAGGTGTCTGGACGGGCAAATTTAACTCTCATTTCCCACCAGGAAGAGGAATTAACCAAAGGCTCAGCTTGCCGTGCCGGAACCAGATTAGGGCCTGAAGCCATCCTGCGGTGTTGCGGCCAGCTCAAAAGAAAGCGAGTTGAAGAAAGGAGCTCAGGGGCACTGTAATTCACAAACCTGCAGAGTTATAAATGACAGCTATCGTCCAAAAATATACTGAAGTAAGGCTGCCAAGAGGACTTGAAAGCGGGGCAGAATTGCAGGAAACCGATTTCAGGAGGTAGACTGGAATTGCATTGAAAGCATAGGAAAAGAGGCAGAACGTCCACAATGATGCACTTGGCCAAAAAGGGCGTATGCGTTTTTTCCTGAATATATTCAGGAAAAAACGCATACGCCCTTTTTGGCCAACCAAGCAAGCTTGCAAAGGAAATCTGCACTACAATGAAGTCTCACTTCCCCCCGGTCAAAAGGGCCATCTGAAAAAAGTGTAAAATCCAGAAAGGCAGGACAGGCCATGGAGAACTGGGAGCCTTGTTATGCTGATGGGAGGGATGTAAATTGCCAACAGCCACTCGGGAGAAGTGTATGGTGTTTCCTGAAACATCTAAAAAACAAAGCAACAGAGCCTAGGGCACTTCCACTTATGGTCCTATAGCTTAGGGAAATTAAAATCAAAAAGACACAGCCACCCCAAAGTTTGGGACGCCTCTGTTTACAAGAACCTCATTTACCGTACAAGTTCAATATCACAGAAAGTGAAAAATGGATAAAGAAGTTGTGGTACTTACGTACAATGCAGTATCACTCAACAATGAAATCTATGTCATCAGGCCCGTAGCAGCATAATGAGTGGATTCAGGTACGATGATTCTAACTGAAATAAGTCACACAGAAAAAGAAACATCATAAGATATCACTAATACACAGAATGTAAACTTGGCTACACAGGAACTGAATTCCAAAACAGAACAGGGTCTCAAATTTAGAAAACCAACTTATGCTTGCTTAAGCGGAAAGGTGAGTTGGGGTGCTGCATAAAACCAGAGATTGAAATGAGCACAGATAAAGTTCCTTAAGCCAAATATGGAATAGACAAGAGCTACTCCTTGCTCAACGAAATGGACTCAACACCCCATATTAAATGCCTAAGAATGTACCTGACTAGTAAGTATCATAAAACCTATGGATTGCTATGTCTCCAAAAGAGAATCAAGCGTCTGTACAGGGGGATAAATGCAGCAGTGATAGGATTGGAGAAGTTCGGTGAGCAAATGAAGACCCTTTGAAGTCATATTGCATGGTACCCATTACACGGGTCTCAACTCTCCAGGTTTAAGGTATTCTTCCTTCAGCTAAAACATGCATGTGGGACCCAGAGTATGATCAACCGTGTGAACGGGAGACGTGTTCAAATATGTCTCAGTTTTCCTCCCCTGGTACTCGGGTGCAACATTCCAGACGCTTTACTAACACCCTCCCGACTTGGAGAGTCAGTCCCTTTAACCTCCTGTTTGGCCCAGTTTGCAATTTCTGCGGAAGATGAACAGGAATAGCGAGAACCAATGAGAGACTAGCTGGAGGTGTCTGGACGGGCAAATTTAACTCTCATTTCCCACCAGGAAGAGGAATTAACCAAAGGCTCAGCGTGCCGTGCCGGAACCAGATTAAGGCCTGAAGCCATCTTGCGGTGCTGCGGCCAGCTCAAAAGAAAGCGAGTTGAAGAAAGGAGCTCAGGGGCACTGTAATTCACAAACCTGCAGAGTTATAAATGACAGCTATCGTCCAAAAATATACTGAAGTAAGGCTGCCAAGAGGACTTGAAAGCGGGGCAGAATTGCAGGAAACCGATTTCAAGAGGTAGACTGGAATTGCATTGAAAGCATAGGAAAAGAGGCAGAACGTCCACAATGATGCACTTGGCCAAAAAGGGCGTATGCGTTTTTTCCTGAATATATTCAGGAAAAAACGCATACGCCCTTTTTGGCCAACCAAGCAAGCTTGCAAAGGAAATCTGCACTACAATGAAGTCTCACTTCCCCCCGGTCAAAAGGGCCATCTGAAAAAAGTGTAAAATCCAGAAAGGCAGGACAGGCCATGGAGAACTGGGAGCCTTGTTATGCTGATGGGCGGGATGTAAATTGCCAACAGACACTCGGGAGAAGTGTATGGTGTTTCCTGAAACATCTAAAAAACAAAGCAACAGAGCCTAGGGCACTTCCACTTATGGTCCTATAGCTTAGGGAAATTAAAATCAAAAAGACACAGCCACCCCAAAGTTTGGGACGCCTCTGTTTACAAGAACCTCATTTACCATAGAAGTTCAATATCACAGAAAGTGAAAAATGGATAAAGAAGTTGTGGTACTTACGTACAATGCAGTATCACTCAACAATGAAATCTATGTCATCAGGCCCGTAGCAGCATAATGAGTGGATTCAGGTACGATGATTCTAACTGAAATAAGTCACACAGAAAAAGAAACATCATAAGATATCACTAATACACAGAATGTAAACTTGGCTACACAGGAACTGAATTCCAAAACAGAACAGGGTCTCAAATTTAGAAAACCAACTTATGCTTGCTTAAGCGGAAAGGTGAGTTGGGGTGCTGCATAAAACCAGAGATTGAAATGAGCACAGATAAAGTTCCTTAAGCCAAATATGGAATAGACAAGAGCTACTCCTTGCTCAACGAAATGGACTCAACACCGCATATTAAACGCCTAAGAATGTACCTGACTAGTAAGTATCTTAAAACCTATGGATTGCTATGTCTCCGAAAGAGAATCAAGCATGTGTACAGGGGCATAAACGCAGCAGTGATAGGATTGGAGAGGTTCGGTGAGCAAATGAAGACCCTTTGAAGTCATATTGCATAGTAACCATTCCACGGGTTTCAACTACCCAGGTTTAAGGTATTCTTCCTTCAGCTAAAACATGCATGTGGAACCTAGAGTACGATCAACCATGTGATCGGGAAACGTGTTCAAATATGTCTCAGTTTTCCTCCCCTGGTACTCGGGTGCAACATTCCAGACGCTTTACTAACACCCTCCCGACTTGGAGAGTCAGTCCCTTTAACCTCCTGTTTGGCCCAGTTTGCAATTTCTGCGGAAGATGAACAGGAATAGCGAGAACCAATGAGAGACTAGCTGGAGGTGTCTGGACGGGCAAATTTAACTCTCATTTCCCACCAGGAAGAGGAATTAACCAAAGGCTCAGCGTGCCGTGCCGGAACCAGATTAGGGCCTGAAGCCATCCTGCGGTGTTGCGGCCAGCTCAAAAGAAAGCGAGTTGAAGAAAGGAGCTCAGGGGCACTGTAATTCACAAACCTGCAGAGTTATAAATGACAGCTATCGTCCAAAGATATACTGATGTAAGGCTGCCAAGAGGACTTGAAAGCGGGGCAGAATTGCAGGAAACCGATTTCAGGAGGTAGACTGGAATTGCATTGAAAGCATAGGAAAAGAGGCAGAACGTCCACAATGATGCACTTGGCCAAAAAGGGCGTATGCGTTTTTTCCTGAATATATTCAGGAAAAAACGCATACGCCCTTTTTGGCCAACCAAGCAAGCTTGCAAAGGAAATCTGCACTACAATGAAGTCTCACTTCCCCCCGGTCAAAAGGGCCATCTGAAAAAAGTGTAAAATCCAGAAAGGCAGGACAGGCCATGGAGAACTGGGAGCCTTTTTATGCTGATGGGAGGGATGTAAATTGCCAACAGACACTCGGGAGAAGTGTATGGTGTTTCCTGAAACATCTAAAAAACAAAGCAACAGAGCCTAGGGCACTTCCACTTATGGTCCTATAGATTAGGGAAATTAAAATCAAAAAGACACAGCCACCCCAAAGTTTGGGACGCCTCTGTTTACAAGAACCTCGTTTACAGTACAAGTTCAACATCGCAGAAAGTGAAAAATGGATAAAGAAGTTGTGGTATTTACTTACAAAGCAATATCACTCAGCAATGAAATCTATGTCATCAGGCCCTTAGCAGCACAATGAGTGGATTCAGGTATGATGATTCTAACTGAAATAAGTCACACAGAAAAAGAAACATCATAAGATATCAGTAATACACGGAATGTAAACTTGGCTACACAGGAACTGAATTACAGAACAGAACAGGGTCTCAAATTTAGAAAACCAACTTATGCTTGCTTAAGGGGAAAGGTGAGTTGGGGTGCTGCATAAAACCAGAGATTGAAATGAGCACAGATAAAGTTCCTTAAGCCAAATATGGAATAGACAAGAGCTACTCCTTGCTCAACGAAATGGACTCAACACCGCATATTAAACGCCTAAGAATGTACCTGACTAGTAAGTATCTTAAAACCTATGGATTGCTATGTCTCCAAAAGAGAATCAAGCGTCTGTACAGGGGGATAAATGCAGCAGTGATAGGATTGGAGAAGTTCGGTGAGCAAATGAAGACCCTTTGAAGTCATATTGCATGGTACCCATTACACGGGTCTCAACTCTCCAGGTTTAAGGTATTCTTCCTTCAGCTAAAACATGCATGTGGAACCCAGAGTATGATCAACCGTGTGAACGGGAGACGTGTTCAAATATGTCTCAGTTTTCCTCCCCTGGTACTCGGGTGCAACATTCCAGACGCTTTACTAACACCCTCCCGACTTGGAGAGTCAGTCCCTTTAACCTCCTGTTTGGCCCAGTTTGCAATTTCTGCGGAAGATGAACAGGAATAGCGAGAACCAATGAGAGACTAGCTGGAGGTGTCTGGACGGGCAAATTTAACTCTCATTTCCCACCAGGAAGAGGAATTAACCAAAGGCTCAGTGTGCCGTGCCGGAACCAGATTAGGGCCTGAAGCCATCCTGCGGTGTTGCGGCCAGGTCACAAGAAAGCGAGTTGAAGAAAGGAGCTCAGGGGCACTGTAATTCACAAACCTGCAGAGTTATAAATGACAGCTATCGTCCAAAAATATACTGAAGTAAGGCTGCCAAGAGGACTTGAAAGCGGGGCAGAATTGCAGGAATCCGATTTCAGGAGGTAGACTGGAATTGCATTGAAAGCATAGGAAAAGAGGCAGAACGTCCACAATGATGCACTTGGCCAAAAAGGGCGTATGCGTTTTTTCCTGAATATATTCAGGAAAAAACGCATACGCCCTTTTTGGCCAACCAAGCAAGCTTGCAAAGCAAATCTGCACTACAATGAAGTCTCACTTCCCCCCGGTCAAAAGGGCCATCTGAAAAAAGTGTAAAATCCAGAAAGGCAGGACAGGCCATGGAGAACTGGGAGCCTTGTTATGCTGATGGGAGGGATGTAAATTGCCAACAGCCACTCGGGAGAAGTGTATGGTGTTTCCTGAAACATCTAAAAAACAAAGCAACAGAGCCTAGGGCACTTCCACTTATGGTCCTATAGCTTAGGGAAATTAAAATCAAAAAGACACAGCCACCCCAAAGTTTGGGACGCCTCTGTTTACAAGAACCTCATTTACCGTACAAGTTCAATATCACAGAAAGTGAAAAATGGATAAAGAAGTTGTGGTACTTACGTACAATGCAGTATCACTCAACAATGAAATCTATGTCATCAGGCCTGTAGCAGCATAATGAGTGGATTCAGGTACGATGATTCTAACTGAAATAAGTCACACAGAAAAAGAAACATCATAAGATATCACTAATACACAGAATGTAAACTTGGCTACACAGGAACTGAATTCCAAAACAGAACAGGGTCTCAAATTTAGAAAACCAACTTATGCTTGCTTAAGCGGAAAGGTGAGTTGGGGTGCTGCATAAAACCAGAGATTGAAATGAGCACAGATAAAGTTCCTTAAGCCAAATATGGAATAGACAAGAGCTACTCCTTGCTCAACGAAATGGACGCAACACCCCATATTAAATGCCTAAGAATGTACCTGACTAGTAAGTATCTTAAAACCTATGGATTGCTATGTCTCCAAAAGAGAATCAAGCGTCTGTACAGGGGGATAAATGCAGCAGTGATAGGATTGGAGAAGTTCGGTGAGCAAATGAAGACCCTTTGAAGTCATATTGCATGGTACCCATTACACGGGTCTCAACTCTCCAGGTTTAAGGTATTCTTCCTTCAGCTAAAATATGCATGTGGGACCCAGATTATGATCAACCGTGTGAACGGGAGACGTGTTCAAATATGTCTCAGTTTTCCTCCCCTGGTACTCGGGTGCAACATTCCAGACGCTTTACTAACACCCTCCCGACTTGGAGAGTCAGTCCCTTTAACCTCCTGTTTGGCCCAGTTTGCAATTTCTGCGGAAGATGAACAGGAATAGCGAGAACCAATGAGAGACTAGCTGGAGGTGTCTGGACGGGCAAATTTAACTCTCATTTCCCACCAGGAAGAGGAATTAACCAAAGGCTCAGCTTGCCGTGCCGGAACCAGATTAGGGCCTGAAGCCATCCTGCGGTGTTGCGGCCAGCTCAAAAGAAAGCGAGTTGAAGAAAGGAGCTCAGGGGCACTGTAATTCACAAACCTGCAGAGTTATAAATGACAGCTATCGTCCAAAAATATACTGAAGTAAGGCTGCCAAGAGGACTTGAAAGCGGGGCAGAATTGCAGGAAACCGATTTCAGGAGGTAGACTGGAATTGCATTGAAAGCATAGGAAAAGAGGCAGAACGTCCACAATGATGCACTTGGCCAAAAAGGGCGTATGCGTTTTTTCCTGAATATATTCAGGAAAAAACGCATACGCCCTTTTTGGCCAACCAAGCAAGCTTGCAAAGGAAATCTGCACTACAATGAAGTCTCACTTCCCCCCGGTCAAAAGGGCCATCTGAAAAAAGTGTAAAATCCAGAAAGGCAGGACAGGCCATGGAGAACTGGGAGCCTTGTTATGCTGATGGGCGGGATGTAAATTGCAAACAGACACTCGGGAGAAGTGTATGGTGTTTCCTGAAACATCTAAAAAACAAAGCAACAGAGCCTAGGGCACTTCCACTTATGGTCCTATAGCTTAGGGAAATTAAAATCAAAAAGACACAGCCACCCCAAAGTTTGGGACGCCTCTGTTTACAAGAACCTCGTTTACAGTACAAGTTCAACATCGCAGAAAGTGAAAAATGGATAAAGAAGTTGTGGTATTTACTTACAAAGCAATATCACTCAGCAATGAAATCTATGTCATCAGGCCCTTAGCAGCACAATGAGTGGATTCAGGTATGATGATTCTAACTGAAATAAGTCACACAGAAAAAGAAACATCATAAGATATCAGTAATACACGGAATGTAAACTTGGCTACACAGGAACTGAATTACAGAACAGAACAGGGTCTCAAATTTAGAAAACCAACTTATGCTTGCTTAAGGGGAAAGGTGAGTTGGGGTGCTGCATAAAACCAGAGACTGAAATGAGCACAGATAAAGTTCCTTAAGCCAAATATGGAATAGACAAGAGCTACTCCTTGCTCAACGAAATGGACTCAACACCGCATATTAAACGCCTAAGAATGTACCTGACTAGTAAGTATCTTAAAACCTATGGATTGCTATGTCTCCGAAAGAGAATCAAGCATGTGTACAGGGGCATAAACGCAGCAGTGATAGGATTGGAGAGGTTCGGTGAGCAAATGAAGACCCTTTGAAGTCATATTGCATAGTACCCATTCCACGGGTTTCAACTACCCAGGTTTAAGGTATTCTTCCTTCAGCTAAAACATGCATGTGGAACCTAGAGTACGATCAACCATGTGATCGGGAAACGTGTTCAAATATGTCTCAGTTTTCGTACCCTTGTACTCGGGTGCAACATTCCAGACGCTTTACTTACACCCTCCCGACTTGGAGAGTCAGTCCCTTTAACCTCCTGTTTGGCCCAGTTTGCAATTTCTGCGGAAGATGAACAGGAATAGCGAGAACCAATGAGAGACTAGCTGGAGGTGTCTGGACGGGCAAATTTAACTCTCATTTCCCACCAGGAAGAGGAATTAACCAAAGGCTCAGTGTGCCGTGCCAGAACCAGATTAGGGCCTGAAGCCATCCTGCGGTGTTGCGGCCAGGTCACAAGAAAGCGAGTTGAAGAAAGGAGCTCAGGGGCACTGTAATTCACAAACCTGCAGAGTTATAAATGACAGCTATCGTCCAAAAATATACTGAAGTAAGGCTGCCAAGAGGACTTGAAAGCGGGGCAGAATTGCAGGAATCCGATTTCAGGAGGTAGACTGGAATTGCATTGAAAGCATAGGAAAAGAGGCAGAACGTCCACAATGATGCACTTGGCCAAAAAGGGCGTATGCGTTTTTTCCTGAATATATTCAGGAAAAAACGCATACGCACTTTTTGGCCAACCAAGCAAGCTTGCAAAGGAAATCTGCACTACAATGAAGTCTCACTTCCCCCCGGTCAAAAGGGCCATCTGAAAAAAGTGTAAAATCCAGAAAGGCAGGACAGGCCATGGAGAACTGGGAGCCTTGTTATGCTGATGGGAGGGATGTAAATTGCCAACAGCCACTCGGGAGAAGTGTATGGTGTTTCCTGAAACATCTAAAAAACAAAGCAACAGAGCCTAGGGCACTTCCACTTATGGTCCTATAGCTTAGGGAAATTAAAATCAAAAAGACACAGCCACCCCAAAGTTTGGGACGCCTCTGTTTACAAGAACCTCATTTACCATACAAGTTCAATATCACAGAAAGTGAAAAATGGATAAAGAAGTTGTGGTACTTACGTACAATGCAGTATCACTCAACAATGAAATCTATGTCATCAGGCCCGTAGCAGCATAATGAGTGGATTCAGGTACGATGATTCTAACTGAAATAAGTCACACAGAAAAAGAAACATCATAAGATATCACTAATACACAGAATGTAAACTTGGCTACACAGGAACTGAATTCCAAAACAGAACAGGGTCTCAAATTTAGAAAACCAACTTATGCTTGCTTAAGCGGAAAGGTGAGTTGGGGTGCTGCATAAAACCAGAGATTGAAATGAGCACAGATAAAGTTCCTTAAGCCAAATATGGAATAGACAAGAGCTACTCCTTGCTCAACGAAATGGACGCAACACCCCATATTAAATGCCTAAGAATGTACCTGACTAGTAAGTATCTTAAAACCTATGGATTGCTATGTCTCCAAAAGAGAATCAAGCGTCTGTACAGGGGGATAAATGCAGCAGTGATAGGATTGGAGAAGTTCGGTGAGCAAATGAAGACCCTTTGAAGTCATATTGCATGGTACCCATTACACGGGTCTCAACTCTCCAGGTTTAAGGTATTCTTCCTTCAGCTAAAACATGCATGTGGGACCCAGAGTATGATCAACCGTGTGAACGGGAGACGTGTTCAAATATGTCTCAGTTTTCCTCCCCTGGTACTCGGGTGCAACATTCCAGACGCTTTACTAACACCCTCCCGACTTGGAGAGTCAGTCCCTTTAACCTCCTGTTTGGCCCAGTTTGCAATTTCTGCGGAAGATGAACAGGAATAGCGAGAACCAATGAGAGACTAGCTGGAGGTGTCTGGACGGGCAAATTTAACTCTCATTTCCCACCAGGAAGAGGAATTAACCAAAGGCTCAGCGTGCCGTGCCGGAACCAGATTAAGGCCTGAAGCCATCTTGCGGTGCTGCGGCCAGCTCAAAAGAAAGCGAGTTGAAGAAAGGAGCTCAGGGGCACTGTAATTCACAAACCTGCAGAGTTATAAATGACAGCTATCGTCCAAAAATATACTGAAGTAAGGCTGCCAAGAGGACTTGAAAGCGGGGCAGAATTGCAGGAAACCGATTTCAGGAGGTAGACTGGAATTGCATTGAAAGCATAGGAAAAGAGGCAGAACGTCCACAATGATGCACTTGGCCAAAAAGGGCGTATGCGTTTTTTCCTGAATATATTCAGGAAAAAACGCATACGCCCTTTTTGGCCAACCAAGCAAGCTTGCAAAGGAAATCTGCACTACAATGAAGTCTCACTTCCCCCCGGTCAAAAGGGCCATCTGAAAAAAGTGTAAAATCCAGAAAGGCAGGACAGGCCATGGAGAACTGGGAGCCTTGTTATGCTGATGGGCGGGATGTAAATTGCCAACAGACACTCGGGAGAAGTGTATGGTGTTTCCTGAAACATCTAAAAAACAAAGCAACAGAGCCTAGGGCACTTCCACTTATGGTCCTATAGCTTAGGGAAATTAAAATCAAAAAGACACAGCCACCCCAAAGTTTGGGACGCCTCTGTTTACAAGAACCTCATTTACCATAGAAGTTCAATATCACAGAAAGTGAAAAATGGATAAAGAAGTTGTGGTACTTACGTACAATGCAGTATCACTCAACAATGAAATCTATGTCATCAGGCCCGTAGCAGCATAATGAGTGGATTCAGGTACGATGATTCTAACTGAAATAAGTCACACAGAAAAAGAAACATCATAAGATATCACTAATACACAGAATGTAAACTTGGCTACACAGGAACTGAATTCCAAAACAGAACAGGGTCTCAAATTTAGAAAACCAACTTATGCTTGCTTAAGGGGAAAGGTGAGTTGGGGTGCTGCATAAAACCAGAGATTGAAATGAGCACAGATAAAGTTCCTTAAGCCAAATATGGAATAGACAAGAGCTACTCCTTGCTCAACGAAATGGACTCAACACCGCATATTAAACGCCTAAGAATGTACCTGACTAGTAAGTATCTTAAAACCTATGGATTGCTATGTCTCCGAAAGAGAATCAAGCATGTGTACAGGGGCATAAACGCAGCAGTGATAGGATTGGAGAGGTTCGGTGAGCAAATGAAGACCCTTTGAAGTCATATTGCATAGTAACCATTCCACGGGTTTCAACTACCCAGGTTTAAGGTATTCTTCCTTCAGCTAAAACATGCATGTGGAACCTAGAGTACGATCAACCATGTGATCGGGAAACGTGTTCAAATATGTCTCAGTTTTCCTCCCCTGGTACTCGGGTGCAACATTCCAGACGCTTTACTAACACCCTCCCGACTTGGAGAGTCAGTCCCTTTAACCTCCTGTTTGGCCCAGTTTGCAATTTCTGCGGAAGATGAACAGGAATAGCGAGAACCAATGAGAGACTAGCTGGAGGTGTCTGGACGGGCAAATTTAACTCTCATTTCCCACCAGGAAGAGGAATTAACCAAAGGCTCAGCGTGCCGTGCCGGAACCAGATTAGGGCCTGAAGCCATCCTGCGGTGTTGCGGCCAGCTCAAAAGAAAGCGAGTTGAAGAAAGGAGCTCAGGGGCACTGTAATTCACAAACCTGCAGAGTTATAAATGACAGCTATCGTCCAAAGATATACTGATGTAAGGCTGCCAAGAGGACTTGAAAGCGGGTCAGAATTGCAGGAAACCGATTTCAGGAGGTAAACTGGAATTGCATTGAAAGCATAGGAAAAGAGGCAGAACGTCCACAATGATGCACTTGGCCAAAAAGGGCGTATGCGTTTTTTCCTGAATATATTCAGGAAAAAACGCATACGCCCTTTTTGGCCAACCAAGCAAGCTTGCAAAGGAAATCTGCACTACAATGAAGTCTCACTTCCCCCCGGTCAAAAGGGCCATCTGAAAAAAGTGTAAAATCCAGAAAGGCAGGACAGGCCATGGAGAACTGGGAGCCTTTTTATGCTGATGGGAGGGATGTAAATTGCCAACAGACACTCGGGAGAAGTGTATGGTGTTTCCTGAAACATCTAAAAAACAAAGCAACAGAGCCTAGGGCACTTCCACTTATGGTCCTATAGATTAGGGAAATTAAAATCAAAAAGACACAGCCACCCCAAAGTTTGGGACGCCTCTGTTTACAAGAACCTCATGTACAGTACAAGTTCAACATCGCAGAAAGTGAAAAATGGATAAAGAAGTTGTGGTATTTACTTACAAAGCAATATCACTCAGCAATGAAATCTATGTCATCAGGCCCTTAGCAGCACAATGAGTGGATTCAGGTATGATGATTCTAACTGAAATAAGTCACACAGAAAAAGAAACATCATAAGATATCAGTAATACACGGAATGTAAACTTGGCTACACAGGAACTGAATTACAGAACAGAACAGGGTCTCAAATTTAGAAAACCAACTTATGCTTGCTTAAGGGTAAAGGTGAGTTGGGGTGCTGCATAAAACCAGAGATTGAAATGAGCACAGATAAAGTTCCTTAAGCCAAATATGGAATAGACAAGAGCTACTCCTTGCTCAACGAAATGGACTCAACACCGCATATTAAACGCCTAAGAATGTACCTGACTAGTAAGTATCTTAAAACCTATGGATTGCTATGTCTCCGAAAGAGAATCAAGCATGTGTACAGGGGCATAAACGCAGCAGTGATAGGATTGGAGAGGTTCAGTGAGCAAATGAAGACCCTTTGAAGTCATATTGCATGGTACCCATTCCACGGGTTTCAACTACCCAGGTTTAAGGTATTCTACCTTCAGCTAAAACATGCATGTGGAAACTAGAGTATGATCAACCATGTGATCGGGAAACGTGTTGAAATATGTCTCAGTTTTCGTACCCTGGTACTCGGGTGCAACATTCCAGACGCTTTACTAACACCCTCCCGACTTGGAGAGTCAGTCCCTTTAACCTCCTGTTTGGCCCAGTTTGCAATTTCTGTGGAAGATGAACAGGAATAGCGAGAACCAATGAGAGACTAGCTGGAGGTGTCTGGACGGGCAAATTTAACTCTCATTTCCCACCAGGAAGAGGAATTAACCAAAGGCTCAGCTTGCCGTGCCGGAACCAGATTAGGGCCTGAAGCCATCCTGCGGTGTTGCGGCCAGCTCAAAAGAAAGCGAGTTGAAGAAAGGAGCTCAGGGGCACTGTAATTCACAAACCTGCAGAGTTATAAATGACAGCTATCGTCCAAAAATATACTGAAGTAAGGCTGCCAAGAGGACTTGAAAGCGGGGCAGAATTGCAGGAAACCGATTTCAGGAGGTAGACTGGAATTGCATTGAAAGCATAGGAAAAGAGGCAGAACGTCCACAATGATGCACTTGGCCAAAAAGGGCGTATGCGTTTTTTCCTGAATATATTCAGGAAAAAACGCATACGCCCTTTTTGGCCAACCAAGCAAGCTTGCAAAGGAAATCTGCACTACAATGAAGTCTCACTTCCCCCCGGTCAAAAGGGCCATCTGAAAAAAGTGTAAAATCCAGAAAGGCAGGACAGGCCATGGAGAACTGGGAGCCTTGTTATGCTGATGGGCGGGATGTAAATTGCCAACAGACACTCGGGAGAAGTGTATGGTGTTTCCTGAAACATCTAAAAAACAAAGCAACAGAGCCTAGGGCACTTCCACTTATGGTCCTATAGCTTAGGGAAATTAAAATCAAAAAGACACAGCCACCCCAAAGTTTGGGACGCCTCTGTTTACAAGAACCTCATTTACCGTACAAGTTCAATATCACAGAAATTGAAAAATGGATAATGAAGTTGTGGTACTTACGTACAATGCAGTATCACTCAACAATGAAATCTATGTCATCAGGCCCGTAGCAGCATAATGAGTGGATTCAGGTACGATGATTCTAACTGAAATAAGTCACACAGAAAAAGAAACATCATAAGATATCACTAATACACAGAATGTAAACTTGGCTACACAGGAACTGAATTCCAAAACAGAACAGGGTCTCAAATTTAGAAAACCAACTTATGCTTGCTTAAGGGGAAAGGTGAGTTGGGGTGCTGCATAAAACCAGAGATTGAAATGAGCACAGATAAAGTTCCTTAAGCCAAATATGGAATAGACAAGAGCTACTCCTTGCTCAACGAAATGGACTCAACACCCCATATTAAATGCCTAAGAATGTACCTGACTAGTAAGTATCTTAAAACCTATGGATTGCTATGTCTCCAAAAGAGAATCAAGCGTCTGTACAGGGGGATAAACGCAGCAGTGATAGGATTGGAGAAGTTCGGTGAGCAAATGAAGACCCTTTGAAGTCATATTGCATGGTACCCATTCCACGGGTCTCAACTCTCCAGGTTTAAGGTATTCTTCCTTCAGCTAAAACATGCATGTGGAACCCAGAGTATGATCAACCGTGTGAACGGGAGACGTGTTCAAATATGTCTCAGTTTTCCTCCCCTGGTACTCGGGTGCAACATTCCAGACGCTTTACTAACACCCTCCCGACTTGGAGAGTCAGTCCCTTTAACCTCCTGTATGGCCCAGTTTGCAATTTCTGCGGAAGATGAACAGGAATAGCGAGAACCAATGAGAGACTAGCTGGAGGTGTCTGGACGGGCAAATTTAACTCTCATTTCCCACCAGGAAGAGGAATTAACCAAAGGCTCAGCGTGCCGTGCCGGAACCAGATTAAGGCCTGAAGCCATCCTGCGGTGTTGCGGCCAGCTCAAAAGAAAGCGAGTTGAAGAAAGGAGCTCAGGGGCACTGTAATTCACAAACCTGCAGAGTTATAAATGACAGCTATCGTCCAAAAATATACTGAAGTAAGGCTGCCAAGAGGACTTGAAAGCGGGGCAGAATTGCAGGAAACCGATTTCAGGAGGTAGACTGGAATTGCATTGAAAGCATAGGAAAAGAGGCAGAACGTCCACAATGATGCACTTGGCCAAAAAGGGCGTATGCGTTTTTTCCTGAATATATTCAGGAAAAAACGCATACGCCCTTTTTGGCCAACCAAGCAAGCTTGCAAAGGAAATCTGCACTACAATGAAGTCTCACTTCCCCCCGGTCAAAAGGGCCATCTGAAAAAAGTGTAAAATCCAGAAAGGCAGGACAGGCCATGGAGAACTGGGAGCCTTTTTATGCTGATGGGAGGGATGTAAATTGCCAACAGCCACTCGGGAGAAGTGTATGGTGTTTCCTGAAACATCTAAAAAACAAAGCAACAGAGCCTAGGGCACTTCCACTTATGGTCCTATAGCTTAGGGAAATTAAAATCCAAAAGACACAGCCACCCCAAAGATTGGGACGCCTCTGTTTACAAGAACCTCATTTACCGTACAAGTTCAATATCACAGAAAGTGAAAAATGGATAAAGAAGTTGTGGTACTTACGTACAATGCAGTATCACTCAACAATGAAATCTATGTCATCAGGCCCGTAGCAGCATAATGAGTGGATTCAGGTACGATGATTCTAACTGAAATAAGTCACACAGAAAAAGAAACATCATAAGATATCAGTAATACACGGAATGTAAACTTGGCTACACAGGAACTGAATTACAGAACAGAACAGGGTCTCAAATTTAGAAAACCAACTTATGCTTGCTTAAGGGGAAAGGTGAGTTGGGGTGCTGCATAAAACCAGAGACTGAAATGAGCACAGATAAAGTTCCTTAAGCCAAATATGGAATAGATAAGAGCTACTCCTTGCTCAACGAAATGGACTCAACACCGCATATTAAACGCCTAAGAATGTACCTGACTAGTAAGTATCTTAAAACCTATGGATTGCTATGTCTCCGAAAGAGAATCAAGCATGTGTACAGGGGCATAAACGCAGCAGTGATAGGATTGGAGAGGTTCAGTGAGCAAATGAAGACCCTTTGAAGTCATATTGCATGGTACCCATTACACGGGTTTCAACTACCCAGGTTTAAGGTATTCTACCTTCAGCTAAAACATGCATGTGGAAACTAGAGTATGATCAACCATGTGATCGGGAAACGTGTTCAAATATGTCTCAGTTTTCGTACCCTGGTACTCGGGTGCAACATTCCAGACGCTTTAATAACACCCTCCCGACTTGGAGAGTCAGTCCCTTTAACCTCCTGTTTGGCCCAGTTTGCAATTTCTGTGGAAGATGAACAGGAATAGCGAGAACCAATGAGAGACTAGCTGGAGGTGTCTGGACGGGCAAATTTAACTCTCATTTCCCACCAGGAAGAGGAATTAACCAAAGGCTCAGCTTGCCGTGCCGGAACCAGATTAGGGCCTGAAGCCATCCTGCGGTGTTGCGGCCAGCTCAAAAGAAAGCGAGTTGAAGAAAGAAGCTCAGGGGCACTGTAATTCACAAACCTGCAGAGTTATAAATGACAGGTATCGTCCAAAAATATACTGAAGTAAGGCTGCCAAGAGGACTTGAAAGCGGGGCAGAATTGCAGGAAACCGATTTCAGGAGGTAGACTGGAATTGCATTGAAAGCATAGGAAAAGAGGCAGAACGTCCACAATGATGCACTTGGCCAAAAAGGGCGTATGCGTTTTTTCCTGAATATATTCAGGAAAAAACGCATACGCCCTTTTTGGCCAACCAAGCAAGCTTGCAAAGGAAATCTGCACTACAATGAAGTCTCACTTCCCCCCGGTCTAAAGGGCCATCTGAAAAAAGTGTAAAATCCAGAAAGGCAGGACAGGCCATGGAGAACTGGGAGCCTTGTTATGCTGATGGGCGGGATGTAAATTGCAAACAGACACTCGGGAGAAGTGTATGGTGTTTCCTGAAACATCTAAAAAACAAAGCAACAGAGCCTAGGGCACTTCCACTTATGGTCCTATAGCTTAGGGAAATTAAAATCAAAAAGACACAGCCACCCCAAAGTTTGGGACGCCTCTGTTTACAAGAACCTCGTTTACAGTACAAGTTCAACATCGCAGAAAGTGAAAAATGGATAAAGAAGTTGTGGTATTTACTTACAAAGCAATATCACTCAGCAATGAAATCTATGTCATCAGGCCCTTAGCAGCACAATGAGTGGATTCAGGTATGATGATTCTAACTGAAATAAGTCACACAGAAAAAGAAACATCATAAGATATCAGTAATACACGGAATGTAAACTTGGCTACACAGGAACTGAATTACAGAACAGAACAGGGTCTCAAATTTAGAAAACCAACTTATGCTTGCTTAAGGGTAAAGGTGAGTTGGGGTGCTGCATAAAACCAGAGATTGAAATGAGCACAGATAAAGTTCCTTAAGCCAAATATGGAATAGACAAGAGCTACTCCTTGCTCAACGAAATGGACTCAACACCGCATATTAAACGCCTAAGAATGTACCTGACTAGTAAGTATCTTAAAACCTATGGATTGCTATGTCTCCGAAAGAGAATCAAGCATGTGTACAGGGGCATAAACGCAGCAGTGATAGGATTGGAGAGGTTCAGTGAGCAAATGAAGACCCTTTGAAGTCATATTGCATAGTACCCATTCCACGGGTTTCAACTACCCAGGTTTAAGGTATTCTTCCTTCAGCTAAAACATGCATGTGGAACCTAGAGTACGATCAACCATGTGATCGGGAAACGTGTTCAAATATGTCTCAGTTTTCGTACCCTGGTACTCGGGTGCAACATTCCAGACGCTTTACTTACACCCTCCCGACTTGGAGAGTCAGTCCCTTTAACCTCCTGTTTGGCCAAGTTTGCAATTTCTGCGGAAGATGAACAGGAATAGCGAGAACCAATGAGAGACTAGCTGGAGGTGTCTGGACGGGCAAATTTAACTCTCATTTCCCACCAGGAAGAGGAATTAACCAAAGGCTCAGTGTGCCGTGCCAGAACCAGATTAGGGCCTGAAGCCATCCTGCGGTGTTGCGGCCAGGTCACAAGAAAGCGAGTTGAAGAAAGGAACTCAGGGGCACTGTAATTCACAAACCTGCAGAGTTATAAATGACAGCTATCGTCCAAAAATATACTGAAGTAAGGCTGCCAAGAGGACTTGAAAGCGGGGCAGAATTGCAGGAATCCGATTTCAGGAGGTAGACTGGAATTGCATTGAAAGCATAGGAAAAGAGGCAGAACGTCCACAATGATGCACTTGGCCAAAAAGGGCGTATGCGTTTTTTCCTGAATATATTCAGGAAAAAACGCATACGCCCTTTTTGGCCAACCAAACAAGCTTGCAAAGGAAATCTGCACTACAATGAAGTCTCACTTCCCCCCGGTCAAAAGGGCCATCTGAAAAAAGTGTAAAATCCAGAAAGGCAGGACAGGCCATGGAGAACTGGGAGCCTTGTTATGCTGATGGGAGGGATGTAAATTGCCAACAGCCACTCGGGAGAAGTGTATGGTGTTTCCTGAAACATCTAAAAAACAAAGCAACAGAGCCTAGGGCACTTCCACTTATGGTCCTATAGCTTAGGGAAATTAAAATCAAAAAGACACAGCCACCCCAAAGTTTGGGACGCCTCTGTTTACAAGAACCTCATTTACCGTACAAGTTCAATATCACAGAAAGTGAAAAATGGATAAAGAAGTTGTGGTACTTACGTACAATGCAGTATCACTCAACAATGAAATCTATGTCATCAGGCCCGTAGCAGCATAATGAGTGGATTCAGGTACAATGATTCTAACTGAAATAAGTCACACAGAAAAAGAAACATCATAAGATATCACTAATACACAGAATGTAAACTTGGCTACACAGGAACTGAATTCCAAAACAGAACAGGGTCTCAAATTTAGAAAACCAACTTATGCTTGCTTAAGCGGAAAGGTGAGTTGGGGTGCTGCATAAAACCAGAGATTGAAATGAGCACAGATAAAGTTCCTTAAGCCAAATATGGAATAGACAAGAGCTACTCCTTGCTCAACGAAATGGACTCAACACCCCATATTAAATGCCTAAGAATGTACCTGACTAGTAAGTATCTTAAAACCTATGGATTGCTATGTCTCCAAAAGAGAATCAAGCGTCTGTACAGGGGGATAAATGCAGCAGTGATAGGATTGGAGAAGTTCGGTGAGCAAATGAAGACCCTTTGAAGTCATATTGCATGGTACCCATTACACGGGTCTCAACTCTCCAGGTTTAAGGTATTCTTCCTTCAGCTAAAACATGCATGTGGGACCCAGAGTATGATCAACCGTGTGAACGGGAGACGTGTTCAAATATGTCTCAGTTTTCCTCCCCTGGTACTCGGGTGCAACATTCCAGACGCTTTACTAACACCCTCCCGACTTGGAGAGTCAGTCCCTTTAACCTCCTGTTTGGCCCAGTTTGCAATTTCTGCGGAAGATGAACAGGAATAGCGAGAACCAATGAGAGACTAGCTGGAGGTGTCTGGACGGGCAAATTTAACTCTCATTTCCCACCAGGAAGAGGAATTAACCAAAGGCTCAGCGTGCCGTGCCGGAACCAGATTAAGGCCTGAAGCCATCTTGCGGTGCTGCGGCCAGCTCAAAAGAAAGCGAGTTGAAGAAAGGAGCTCAGGGGCACTGTAATTCACAAACCTGCAGAGTTATAAATGACAGCTATCGTCCAAAAATATACTGAAGTAAGGCTGCCAAGAGGACTTGAAAGCGGGGCAGAATTGCAGGAAACCGATTTCAGGAGGTAGACTGGAATTGCATTGAAAGCATAGGAAAAGAGGCAGAACGTCCACAATGATGCACTTGGCCAAAAAGGGCGTATGCGTTTTTTCCTGAATATATTCAGGAAAAAACGCATACGCCCTTTTTGGCCAACCAAGCAAGCTTGCAAAGGAAATCTGCACTACAATGAAGTCTCACTTCCCCCCGGTCAAAAGGGCCATCTGAAAAAAGTGTAAAATCCAGAAAGGCAGGACAGGCCATGGAGAACTGGGAGCCTTGTTATGCTGATGGGCGGGATGTAAATTGCCAACAGCCACTCGGGAGAAGTGTATGGTGTTTCCTGAAACATCTAAAAAACAAAGCAACAGAGCCTAGGGCACTTCCACTTATGGTCCTATAGCTTAGGGAAATTAAAATCAAAAAGACACAGCCACCCCAAAGTTTGGGACGCCTCTGTTTACAAGAACCTCGTTTACAGTACAAGTTCAACATCGCAGAAAGTGAAAAATGGATAAAGAAGTTGTGGTATTTACTTACAAAGCAATATCACTCAGCAATGAAATCTATGTCATCAGGCCCTTAGCAGCACAATGAGTGGATTCAGGTATGATGATTCTAACTGAAATAAGTCACACAGAAAAAGAAACATCATAAGATATCAGTAATACACGGAATGTAAACTTGGCTACACAGGAACTGAATTACAGAACAGAACAGGGTCTCAAATTTAGAAAACCAACTTATGCTTGCTTAAGGGTAAAGGTGAGTTGGGGTGCTGCATAAAACCAGAGATTGAAATGAGCACAGATAAAGTTCCTTAAGCCAAATATGGAATAGACAAGAGCTACTCCTTGCTCAACGAAATGGACTCAACACCGCATATTAAACGCCTAAGAATGTACCTGACTAGTAAGTATCTTAAAACCTATGGATTGCTATGTCTCCGAAAGAGAATCAAGCATGTGTACAGGGGCATAAACGCAGCAGTGATAGGATTGGAGAGGTTCGGTGAGCAAATGAAGACCCTTTGAAGTCATATTGCATGGTACCCATTCCACGGGTTTCAACTACCCAGGTTTAAGGTATTCTACCTTCAGCTAAAACATGCATGTGGAACCCAGAGTATGATCAACCATGTGAATGGGAGACGTGTTCAAATATGTCTCAGTTTTCGTACCCTGGTACTCGGGTGCAACATTCCAGATGCTTTACTAACACCCTCCCGACTTGGAGAGTCAGTCCCTTTAACCTCCTGTTTGGCCCAGTTTGCAATTTCTGTGGAAGATGAACAGGAATAGCGAGAACCAATGAGAGACTAGCTGGAGGTGTCTGGACGGGCAAATTTAACTCTCATTTCCCACCAGGAAGAGGAATTAACCAAAGGCTCAGCTTGCCGTGCCGGAACAAGATTAGGGCCTGAAGCCATCCTGCGGTGTTGCGGCCAGCTCAAAAGAAAGCGAGTTGAAGAAAGGAGCTCAGGGGCACTGTAATTCACAAACCTGCAGAGTTATAAATGACAGCTATCGTCCAAAAATATACTGAAGTAAGGCTGCCAAGAGGACTTGAAAGCGGGGCAGAATTGCAGGAAACCGATTTCAGGAGGTAGACTGGAATTGCATTGAAAGCATAGGAAAAGAGGCAGAACGTCCACAATGATGCACTTGGCCAAAAAGGGTGTATGCGTTTTTTCCTGAATATATTCAGGAAAAAACGCATACGCCCTTTTTGGCCAACCAAGCAAGCTTGCAAAGGAAATCTGCACTACAATGAAGTCTCACTTCCCCCCGGTCAAAAGGGCCATCTGAAAAAAGTGTAAAATCCAGAAAGGCAGGACAGGCCATGGAGAACTGGGAGCCTTGTTATGCTGATGGGCGGGATGTAAATTGCCAACAGACACTCGGGAGAAGTGTATGGTGTTTCCTGAAACATCTAAAAAACAAAGCAACAGAGCCTAGGGCACTTCCACTTATGGTCCTATAGCTTAGGGAAATTAAAATCAAAAAGACACAGCCACCCCAAAGTTTGGGACGCCTCTGTTTACAAGAACCTCATTTACCGTACTAGTTCAATATCACAGAAAGTGAAAAATGGATAAAGAAGTTGTGGTACTTACGTACAATGCAGTATCACTCAACAATGAAATCTATGTCATCAGGCCCGTAGCAGCATAATGAGTGGATTCAGGTACGATGATTCTAACTGAAATAAGTCACACAGAAAAAGAAACATCATAAGATATCACTAATACACAGAATGTAAACTTGGCTACACAGGAACTGAATTCCAAAACAGAACAGGGTCTCAAATTTAGAAAACCAACTTATGCTTGCTTAAGGGGAAAGGTGAGTTGGGGTGCTGCATAAAACCAGAGATTGAAATGAGCACAGATAAAGTTCCTTAAGCCAAATATGGAATAGACAAGAGCTACTCCTTGCTCAACGAAATGGACTCAACACCCCATATTAAACGCCTAAGAATGTACCTGACTAGTAAGTATCTTAAAACCTATGGATTGCTATGTCTCCGAAAGAGAATCAAGCATGTGTACAGGGGCATAAACGCAGCAGTGATAGGATTGGAGAGGTTCGGTGAGCAAATGAAGACCCTTTGAAGTCATATTGCATGGTACCCATTACACGGGTCTCAACTCTCCAGGTTTAAGGTATTCTTCCTTCAGCTAAAACATGCATGTGGAACCCAGAGTATGATCAACCGTTTGAACGGGAGACGTGTTCAAATATGTCTCAGTATTCCTCCCCTGGTACTCGGGTGCAACATTCCAGATGCTTTACTAACACCCTCCCGACTTGGAGAGTCAGTCCCTTTAACCTCCTGTTTGGCCCAGTTTGCAATTTCTGCGGAAGATGAACAGGAATAGCGAGAACCAATGAGAGACTAGCTGGAGGTGTCTGGACGGGCAAATTTAACTCTCATTTCCCACCAGGAAGAGGAATTAACCAAAGGCTCAGCTTACAGTGCCGGAACCAGATTAGGGCCTGAAGCCATCCTGCGGTGTTGCGGCCAGGTCACAAGAAAGCGAGTTGAAGAAAGGAGCTCAGGGGCACTGTAATTCACAAACCTGCAGAGTTATAAATGACAGCTATCGTCCAAAAATATACTGAAGTAAGGCTGCCAAGAGGACTTGAAAGCGGGGCAGAATTGCAGGAAACCGATTTCAGGAGGTAGACTGGAATTGCATTGAAAGCATAGGAAAAGAGGCAGAACGTCCACAATGATGCACTTGGCCAAAAAGGGCGTATGCGTTTTTTCCTGAATATATTCAGGAAAAAACGCATACACCCTTTTTGGCCAACCTAGCAAACTTGCAAAGGAAATCTGCACTACAATGAAGTCTCACTTCCCCCCGGTCAAAAGGGCCATCTGAAAAAAGTGTAAAATCCAGAAACGTAGGACAGGCCATGGAGAACTGGGAGCCTTATTATGCTGATGGGAGGGATGTAAATTGCCAACAGCCACTCGGGAGAAGTGTATGGTGTTTCCTGAAACATCTAAAAAACAAAGCAACAGAGCCTAGGGCACTTCCACTTATGGTCCTATAGCTTAGGGAAATTAAAATCAAAAAGACACAGCCACCCCAAAGTTTTGGACGCCTCTGTTTACAAGAACCTCGTTTACAGTACAAGTTCAACATCGCAGAAAGTGAAAAATGGATAAAGAAGTTGTGGTACTTACGTACAATGCAGTATCACTCAACAATGAAATCTATGTCATCAGGCCCGTAGCAGCATAATGAGTGGATTCAGGTACGATGATTCTAACTGAAATAAGTCACACAGAAAAAGAAACATCATAAGATATCACTAATACACAGAATGTAAACTTGGCTACACAGGAACTGAATTCCAAAACAGAACAGGGTCTCAAATTTAGAAAACCAACTTATGCTTGCTTAAGGGGAAAGGTGAGTTGGGGTGCTGCATAAAACCAGAGATTGAAATGAGCACAGATAAAGTTCCTTAAGCCAAATATGGAATAGACAAGAGCTACTCCTTGCTCAACGAAATGGACTCAACACCCCATATTAAATGCCTAAGAATGTACCTGCCTAGTAAGTATCTTAAAACCTATGGATTGCTATGTCTCCAAAAGAGAATCAAGCGTCTGTACAGGGGGATAAACGCAGCAGTGATAGGATTGGAGAAGTTCGGTGAGCAAATGAAGACCCTTTGAAGTCATATTGCATGGTACCCATTACACGGGTCTCAACTCTCCAGGTTTAAGGTATTCTTCCTTCAGCTAAAACATGCATGTGGAACCCAGAGTATGATCAACCGTGTGAACGGGAGACGTGTTCAAATATGTCTCAGTTTTCCTCCCCTGGTACTCGGGTGCAACATTCCAGACGCTTTACTAACACCCTCCCGACTTGGAGAGTCAGTCCCTTTAACCTCCTGTTTGGCCCAGTTTGCAATTTCTGCGGAAGATGAACAGGAATAGCGAGAACCAATGAGAGACTAGCTGGAGGTGTCTGGACGGGCAAATTTAACTCTCATTTCCCACCAGGAAGAGGAATTAACCAAAGGCTCAGCTTGCCGTGCCGGCACCAGATTAGGGCCTGAAGCCATCCTGCGGTGTTGCGGCCAGCTCAAAAGAAAGCGAGTTGAAGAAAGAAGCTCAGGGGCACTGTAATTCACAAACCTGCAGAGTTATAAATGACAGCTATCGTCCAAAAATATACTGAAGTAAGGCTGCCAAGAGGACTTGAAAGCGGGGCAGAATTGCAGGAAACCGATTTCAGGAGGTAGACTGGAATTGCATTGAAAGCATAGGAAAAGAGGCAGAACGTCCACAATGATGCACTTGGCCAAAAAGGGCGTATGCGTTTTTTCCTGAATATATTCAGGAAAAAACGCATACGCCCTTTTTGGCCAACCAAGCAAGCTTGCAAAGGAAATCTGCACTACAATGAAGTCTCACTTCCCCCCGGTCAAAAGGGCCATCTGAAAAAAGTGTAAAACCCAGAAAGGCAGGACAGACCATGGAGAACTGGGAGCCTTGTTATGCTCATGGGTGGGATGTAAATTGCCAACAGCCACTCGGGAGAAGTGTATGGTGTTTCCTGAAACATCTAAAAAACAAAGCAACAGAGCCTAGGGCACTTCCACTTATGGTCCTATAGCTTAGGGAAATTAAAATCAAAAAGACACAGCCACCCCAAAGTTTGGGACGCCTCTGTTTACAAGAACCTCATTTACCGTACAAGTTCAATATCACAGAAAGTGAAAAATGGATAAAGAAGTTGTGGTACTTACATACAATGCAGTATCACTCAACAATGAAATCTATGTCATCAGGCCCGTAGCAGCATAATGAGTGGATTCAGGTACGATGATTCTAACTGAAATAAGTCACACAGAAAAAGAAACATCATAAGATATCACTAATACACAGAATGTAAACTTGGCTACACAGGAACTGAATTCCAAAACAGAACAGGGTCTCAAATTTAGAAAACCAACTTATGCTTGCTTAAGGGGAAAGGTGAGTTGGGGTGCTGCATAAAACCAGAGATTGAAATGAGCACAGATAAAGTTCCTTAAGCCAAATATGGAATAGACAAGAGCTACTCCTTGCTCAACGAAATGGACTCAACACCCCATATTAAATGCCTAAGAATGTACCTGACTAGTAAGTATCTTAAAACCTATGGATTGCTATGTCTCCAAAAGAGAATCAAGCGTCTGTACAGGGGGATAAACGCAGCAGTGATAGGATTGGAGAAGTTCGGTGAGCAAATGAAGACCCTTTGAAGTCATATTGCATGGTACCCATTACACGGGTCTCAACTCTCCAGGTTTAAGGTATTCTTCCTTCAGCTAAAACATGCATGTGGAACCCAGAGTATGATCAACCGTGTGAACGGGAGACGTGTTCAAATATGTCTCAGTTTTCCTCCCCTGGTACTCGGGTGCAACATTCCAGACGCTTTACTAACACCCTCCCGACTTGGAGAGTCAGTTCCTTTAACCTCCTGTTTGGCCCAGTTTGCAATTTCTGCGGAAGATGAACAGGAATAGCGAGAACCAATGAGAGACTAGCTGGAGGTGTCTGGACGGGCAAATTTAACTCTCATTTCCCACCAGGAAGAGGAATTAACCAAAGGCTCAGCTTGCCGTGCCGGCACCAGATTAGGGCCTGAAGCCATCCTGCGGTGTTGCGGCCAGCTCAAAAGAAAGCGAGTTGAAGAAAGAAGCTCAGGGGCACTGTAATTCACAAACCTGCAGAGTTATAAATGACAGCTATCGTCCAAAAATATACTGAAGTAAGGCTGCCAAGAGGACTTGAAAGCGGGGCAGAATTGCAGGAAACCGATTTCAGGAGGTAGACTGGAATTGCATTGAAAGCATAGGAAAAGAGGCAGAACGTCCACAATGATGCACTTGGCCAAAAAGGGCGTATGCGTTTTTTCCTGAATATATTCAGGAAAAAACGCATACGCCCTTTTTGGCCAACCAAGCAAGCTTGCAAAGGAAATCTGCACTACAATGAAGTCTCACTTCCCCCCGGTCAAAAGGGCCATCTGAAAAAAGTGTAAAACCCAGAAAGGCAGGACAGACCATGGAGAACTGGGAGCCTTGTTATGCTCATGGGTGGGATGTAAATTGCCAACAGCCACTCGGGAGAAGTGTATGGTGTTTCCTGAAACATCTAAAAAACAAAGCAACAGAGCCTAGGGCACTTCCACTTATGGTCCTATAGCTTAGGGAAATTAAAATCAAAAAGACACAGCCACCCCAAAGTTTGGGACGCCTCTGTTTACAAGAACCTCATTTACCGTACAAGTTCAATATCACAGAAAGTGAAAAATGGATAAAGAAGTTGTGGTACTTACATACAATGCAGTATCACTCAACAATGAAATCTATGTCATCAGGCCCGTAGCAGCATAATGAGTGGATTCAGGTACGATGATTCTAACTGAAATAAGTCACACAGAAAAAGAAACATCATAAGATATCACTAATACACAGAATGTAAACTTGGCTACACAGGAACTGAATTCCAAAACAGAACAGGGTCTCAAATTTAGAAAACCAACTTATGCTTGCTTAAGGGGAAAGGTGAGTTGGGGTGCTGCATAAAACCAGAGATTGAAATGAGCACAGATAAAGTTCCTTAAGCCAAATATGGAATAGACAAGAGCTACTCCTTGCTCAACGAAATGGACTCAACACCCCATATTAAATGCCTAAGAATGTACCTGACTAGTAAGTATCTTAAAACCTATGGATTGCTATGTCTCCAAAAGAGAATCAAGCGTCTGTACAGGGGGATAAACGCAGCAGTGATAGGATTGGAGAAGTTCGGTGAGCAAATGAAGACCCTTTGAAGTCATATTGCATGGTACCCATTACACGGGTCTCAACTCTCCAGGTTTAAGGTATTCTTCCTTCAGCTAAAACATGCATGTGGAACCCAGAGTATGATCAACCGTGTGAACGGGAGACGTGTTCAAATATGTCTCAGTTTTCCTCCCCTGGTACTCGGGTGCAACATTCCAGACGCTTTACTAACACCCTCCCGACTTGGAGAGTCAGTTCCTTTAACCTCCTGTTTGGCCCAGTTTGCAATTTCTGCGGAAGATGAACAGGAATAGCGAGAACCAATGAGAGACTAGCTGGAGGTGTCTGGACGGGCAAATTTAACTCTCATTTCCCACCAGGAAGAGGAATTAACCAAAGGCTCAGCGTGCCGTGCCGGAACCAGATTAGGGCCTGAAGCCATCCTGCGGTGTTGCGGCCAGCTCAAAAGAAAGCGAGTTGAAGAAAGGAGCTCAGGGGCACTGTAATTCACAAACCTGCAGAGTTATAAATGACAGCTATCGTCCAAAAATATACTGAAGTAAGGCTGCCAAGAGGACTTGAAAGCGGGGCAGAATTGCAGGAAACCGATTTCAGGAGGTAGACTGGAATTGCATTGAAAGCATAGGAAAAGAGGCAGAACGTCCACAATGATGCACTTGGCCAAAAAGGGCGTATGCGTTTTTTCCTGAATATATTCAGGAAAAAACGCATACGCCCTTTTTGGCCAACCAAGCAAGCTTGCAAAGGAAATCTGCACTACAATGAAGTCTCACTTCCCCCCGGTCAAAAGGGCCATCTGAAAAAAGTGTAAAATCCAGAAAGGCAGGACAGGCCATGGAGAACTGGGAGCCTTGTTATGCTGATGGGCGGCATGTAAATTGCCAACAGACACTCGGGAGAAGTGTATGGTGTTTCCTGAAACATCTAAAAAACAAAGCAACAGAGCCTAGGGCACTTCCACTTATGGTCCTATAGCTTAGGGAAATTAAAATCAAAAAGACACAGCCACCCCAAAGTTTGGGACGCCTCTGTTTACAAGAACCTCGTTTACAGTACAAGTTCAACATCGCAGAAAGTGAAAAATGGATAAAGAAGTTGTGGTATTTACTTACAAAGCAATATCACTCAGCAATGAAATCTATGTCATCAGGCCCTTAGCAGCACAATGAGTGGATTCAGGTATGATGATTCTAACTGATATAAGTCACACAGAAAAAGAAACATCATAAGATATCAGTAATACACGGAATGTAAACTTGGCTACACAGGAACTGAATTACAGAACAGAACAGGGTCTCAAATTTAGAAAACCAACTTATGCTTGCTTAAGGGTAAAGGTGAGTTGGGGTGCTGCATAAAACCAGAGATTGAAATGAGCACAGATAAAGTTCCTTAAGCCAAATATGGAATAGACAAGAGCTACTCCTTGCTCAACGAAATGGACTCAACACCGCATATTAAACGCCTAAGAATGTACCTGACTAGTAAGTATCTTAAAACCTATGGATTGCTATGTCTCCGAAAGAGAATCAAGCATGTGTACAGGGGCATAAACGCAGCAGTGATAGGATTGGAGAGGTTCGGTGAGCAAATGAAGACCCTTTGAAGTCATATTGCATGGTACCCATTCCACGGGTTTCAATTACCCAGGTTTAAGGTATTCTACCTTCAGCTAAAACATGCATGTGGAAACTAGAGTATGATCAACCATGTGATCGGGAAACGTGTTCAAATATGTCTCAGTTTTCGTACCCTGGTACTCGGGTGCAACATTCCAGACGCTTTACTAACACCCTCCCGACTTGGAGAGTCAGTCCCTTTAACCTCCTGTTTGGCCCAGTTTGCAATTTCTGTGGAAGATGAACAGGAATAGCGAGAACCAATGAGAGACTAGCTGGAGGTGTCTGGACGGGCAAATTTAACTCTCATTTCCCACCAGGAAGAGGAATTAACCAAAGGCTCAGCTTGCCGTGCCGGAACCAGATTAGGGCCTGAAGCCATCCTGCGGTGTTGCGGCCAGCTCAAAAGAAAGCGAGTTGAAGAAAGGAGCTCAGGGGCACTGTAATTCACAAACCTGCAGAGTTATAAATTACAGCTATCGTCCAAAAATATACTGAAGTAAGGCTGCCAAGAGGACTTGAAAGCGGGGCAGAATTGCAGGAAACCGATTTCAGGAGGTAGACTGGAATTGCATTGAAAGCATAGGAAAAGAGGCAGAACGTCCACAATGATGCACTTGGCCAAAAAGGGCGTATGCGTTTTTTCCTGAATATATTCAGGAAAAAACGCATACGCCCTTTTTGGCCAACCAAGCAAGCTTGCAAAGGAAATCTGCACTACAATGAAGTCTCACTTCCCCCCGGTCAAAATGGCCATCTGAAAAAAGTGTAAAATCCAGAAAGGCAGGACAGGCCATGGAGAACTGGGAGCCTTGTTATGCTGATGGGCGGGATGTAAATTGCCAACAGCCACTCGGGAGAAGTGTATGGTGTTTCCTGAAACATCTAAAAAACAAAGAAACAGAGCCTAGGGCACTTCCACTTATGGTCCTATAGCTTAGGGAAATTAAAATCAAAAAGACACAGCCACCCCAAAGTTTGGGACGCCTCTGTTTACAAGAACCTCGTTTACAGTACAAGTTCAACATCGCAGAAAGTGAAAAATGGATAAAGAAGTTGTGGTACTTACGTACAATGCAGTATCACTCAACAATGAAATCTATGTCATCAGGCCCGTAGCAGCATAATGAGTGGATTCAGGTACGATGATTCTAACTGAAATAAGTCACACAGAAAAAGAAACATCATAAGATATCACTAATACACAGAATGTAAACTTGGCTACACAGGAACTGAATTCCAAAACAGAACAGGGTCTCAAATTTAGAAAACCAACTTATGCTTGCTTAAGGGTAAAGGTGAGTTGGGGTGCTGCATAAAACCAGAGATTGAAATGAGCACAGATAAAGTTCCTTAAGCCAAATATGGAATAGACAAGAGCTACTCCTTGCTCAACGAAATGGACTCAACACCCCATATTAAATGCCTAAGAATGTACCTGACTAGTAAGTATCTTAAAACCTATGGATTGCTATGTCTCCAAAAGAGAATCAAGCGTCTGTACAGGGGGATAAACGCAGCAGTGATAGGATTGGAGAAGTTCGGTGAGCTAATGAAGACCCTTTGAAGTCATATTGCACGGTACCCATTACACGGGTCTCAACTCTCCAGGTTTAAGGTATTCTTCCTTCAGCTAAAACATGCATGTGGAACCCAGAGTATGATCAACCGTGTGAACAGGAGACGTGTTCAAATATGTCTCAGTATTCCTCCCCTGGTACTCGGGTGCAACATTCCAGATGCTTTACTAACACCCTCCCGACTTGGAGAGTCAGTCCCTTTAACCTCCTGTTTGGCCCAGTTTGCAATTTCTGCGGAAGATGAACAGGAATAGCGAGAACCAATGAGAGACTAGCTGGAGGTGTCTGGAAGGGCAAATTTAACTCTCATTTCCCACCAGGAAGAGGAATTAACCAAAGGCTCAGCTTACAGTGCCGGAACCAGATTAGGGCCTGAAGCCATCCTGCGGTGTTGCGGCCAGGTCACAAGAAGGCGAGTTGAAGAAAGGAGCTCAGGGGCACTGTAATTCACAAAACTGCAGAGTTATAAATGACAGCTATCGTCCAAAAATATACTGAAGTAAGGCTGCCAAGAGGACTTGAAAGCGGGGCAGAATTGCAGGAAACCGATTTCAGGAGGTAGACTGGAATTGCATTGAAAGCATAGGAAAAGACGCAGAACGTCCACAATGACGCACTTGGCCAAAAAGGGCGTATGCGTTTTTTCCTGAATATATTCAGGAAAAAACGCATATGCCCTTTTTGGCCAACCAAGCAAGCTTGCAAAGGAAATCTGCACTACAATGAAGTCTCACTTCCCCCCGGTCAAAAGGGCCATCTGAAAAAAGTGTAAAATCCAGAAAGGCAGGACAGGCCATGGAGAACTGGGAGCCTTGTTATGCTGATGGGCGGGATGTAAATTGCCAACAGACACTCGGGAGAAGTGTATGGTGTTTCCTGAAACATCTAAAAAACAAAGCAACAGAGCCTAGGGCACTTCCACTTATGGTCCTATAGCTTAGGGAAATTAAAATCAAAAAGACACAGCCACCCCAAAGTTTGGGACGCCTCTGTTTACAAGAACCTCGTTTACAGTACAAGTTCAACATCGCAGAAAGTGAAAAATGGATAAAGAAGTTGTGGTATTTACTTACAAAGCAATATCACTCAGCAATGAAATCTATGTCATCAGGCCCTTAGCAGCACAATGAGTGGATTCAGGTATGATGATTCTAACTGAAATAAGTCACACAGAAAAAGAAACATCATAAGATATCAGTAATACACGGAATGTAAACTTGGCTACACAGGAACTGAATTACAGAACAGAACAGGGTCTCAAATTTAGAAAACCAACTTATGCTTGCTTAAGGGTAAAGGTGAGTTGGGGTGCTGCATAAAACCAGAGATTGAAATGAGCACAGATAAAGTTCCTTAAGCCAAATATGGAATAGACAAGAGCTACTCCTTGCTCAACGAAATGGACTCAACACCGCATATTAAACGCCTAAGAATGTACCTGACTAGTAAGTATCTTAAAACCTATGGATTGCTATGTCTCCGAAAGAGAATCAAGCATGTGTACAGGGGCATAAACGCAGCAGTGATAGGATTGGAGAGGTTCGGTGAGCAAATGAAGACCCTTTGAAGTCATATTGCATGGTACCCATTCCACGGGTCTCAACTCTCCAGGTTTAAGGTATTCTTCCTTCAGCTAAAACATGCATGTGGAACCCAGAGTATGATCAACCGTGTGAACGGAGACGTGTTCAAATATGTCTCAGTTTTGGTCCCCTGGTACTCGGGTGCAACATTCCTGACACTTTCCTAACACTCTCCCCACTTGGAGAGTCAGCGCCTTTAACCTCCTGTTTGGCCCAGTTTGCAATTTCTGCGGAAGATGAACAGGAATAGGGAGAATCAATGAGAGACTAGCTGGAGGTGTCTGGACGGGCAAATTTAACTCTCATTTCCCACCAGGAAGAGGAAATAACCAAAGGCTCAGCGTGCCGTGCCGGAACAAGATTAGGGCCTGAAGCCATCCTGCGGTGTTGCGGCCAGCTCAAAAGAAAGCGAGTTGAAGAAAGGAGCTCAGGGGCACTGTAATTCACAAACCTGCAGAGTTATAAATGACAGCTATCGTCCAAAAATATACTGAAGTAAGGCTGCCAAGAGGACTTGAAAGCGGGGCAGAATTGCAGGAAACCGATTTCAGGAGGTAGACTGGAATTGCATTGAAAGCATAGGAAAAGAGGCAGAACGTCCACAATGATGCACTTGGCCAAAAAGGGCGTATGCATTTTTTCCTGAATATATTCAGGAAAAAACGCATACACCCTTTTTGGCCAACCAAGCAAACTTGCAAAGGAAATCTGCACTACAATGAAGTCTCACTTCCCCCCGGTCAAAAGGGCCATCTGAAAAAAGTGTAAAATCCAGAAACGCAGGACAGGCCATGGAGAACTGGGAGCCTTTTTATGCTGATGGGAGGGATGTAAATTGCCAACAGCCACTCGGGAGAAGTGTATGGTGTTTCCTGAAACATCTAAAAAACAAAGCAACAGAGCCTAGGGCACTTCCACTTATGGTCCTATAGCTTAGGGAAATTAAAATCAAAAAGACACAGCCACCCCAAAGTTTGGGACGCCTCTGTTTACAAGAACCTCATTTACCGTACAAGTTCAATATCACAGAAAGTGAAAAATGGATAAAGAAGTTGTGGTACTTACGTACAATGCAGTATCACTCAACAATGAAATCTATGTCATCAGGCCCGTAGCAGCATAATGAGTAGATTCAGGTACGATGATTCTAACTGAAATAAGTCACACAGAAAAAGAAACATCATAAGATATCACTAATACACAGAATGTAAACTTGGTTACACAGGAACTGAATTCCAAAACAGAACAGGGTCTCAAATTTAGAAAACCAACTTATGCTTGCTTAAGGGGAAAGGTGAGTTGGGGTGCTGCATAAAACCAGAGATTGAAATGAGCACAGATAAAGTTCCTTAAGCCAAATATGGAATAGACAAGAGCTACTCCTTGCTCAACGAAATGGACTCAACACCCCATATTAAATGCCTAAGAATGTACCTGACTAGTAAGTATCTTAAAACCTATGGATTGCTATGTCTCCAAAAGAGAATCAAGCGTCTGTACAGGGGGATAAACGCAGCAGTGATAGGATTGGAGAAGTTCGGTGAGCAAATGAAGACCCTTTGAAGTCATATTGCATGGTACCCATTACACGGGTCTCAACTCTCCAGGTTTAAGGTATTCTTCCTTCAGCTAAAACATGCATGTGGAACCCAGAGTATGATCAACCGTGTGAACGGGAGACGTGTTCAAATACGTCTCAGTTTTCCTCCCCTGATACTCGGGTGCAACATTCCAGATGCTTTACTAACACCCTCCCGACTTGGAGAGTCAGTCCCTTTAACCTCCTGTTTGGCCCAGTTTGCAATTTCTGTGGAAGATGAACAGGAATAGCGAGAACCAATGAGAGACTAGCTGGAGGTGTCTGGACGGGCAAATTTAACTCTCATTTCCCACCAGGAAGAGGAATTAACCAAAGGCTCAGTGTGCCATGCCGGAACCAGATTAGGGCCTGAAGCCATTCTGCGGTGTTGCGGCCAGCTCAAAAGAAAGCGAGTTGAAGAAAGGAGCTCAGGGGCACTGTAATTCATAAACCTGCAGAGTTATAAATGACAGCTATCGTCCAAAAATATACTGAAGTAAGGCTGCCAAGAGGACTTGAAAGCGGGGCAGAATTGCAGGAAACCGATTTCAGGAGGTAGACTGGAATTGCATTGAAAGCATAGGAAAAGAGGCAGAACGTCCACAATGATGCACTTGGCCAAAAAGGGCGTATGCGTTTTTTCCTGAATATATTCAGGAAAAAACGCATACGCCCTTTTTGGCCAACCAAGCAAGCTTGCAAAGGAAATCTGCACTACAATGAAGTCTCACTTCCCCCCGGTCAAAAGGGCCATCTGAAAAAAGTGTAAAATCCAGAAAGGCAGGACAGGCCATGGAGAACTGGGAGCCTTGTTATGCTGATGGGCGGGATGTAAATTGCCAACAGCCACTCGGGAGAAGTGTATGGTGTTTCCTGAAACATCTAAAAAACAAAGCAACAGAGCCTAGGGCACTTCCACTTATGGTCCTATAGCTTAGGGAAATTAAAATCAAAAAGACACAGCCACCCCAAAGTTTGGGACGCCTCTGTTTACAAGAACCTCATTTACCGTACAAGTTCAATATCACAGAAAGTGAAAAATGGATAAAGAAGTTGTGGTACTTACGTACAATGCAGTATCACTCAACAATGAAATCTATGTCATCAGGCCCGTAGCAGCATAATGAGTGGATTCAGGTACGATGATTCTAACTGAAATAAGTCACACAGAAAAAGAAACATCATAAGATATCACTAATACACAGAATGTAAACTTGGCTACACAGGAACTGAATTCCAAAACAGAACAGGGTCTCAAATTTAGAAAACCAACTTATGCTTGCTTAAGGGTAAAGGTGAGTTGGGGTGCTGCATAAAACCAGAGATTGAAATGAGCACAGATAAAGTTCCTTAAGCCAAATATGGAATAGACCAGAGCTACTCCTTGCTCAACGAAATGGACTCAACACCCCATATTAAATGCCTAAGAATGTACCTGACTAGTAAGTATCTTAAAACCTATGGATTGCTATGTCTCCAAAAGAGAATCAAGCGTCTGTACAGGGTGATAAACGCAGCAGTGATAGGATTGGAGAAGTTCGGTGAGCAAATGAAGACCCTTTGAAGTCATATTGCATGGTACCCATTCCACGGGTCTCAACTCTCCAGGTTTAAGGTATTCTTCCTTCAGCTAAAACATGCATGTGGAACCCAGAGTATGATCAACCGTGTGAATGGGAGACGTGTTCAAATATGTCTCAGTTTTCCTCCCCTGGTACTCGGGTGCAACATTCCAGACGCTTTACTAACACCCTCCCGACTTGGAGAGTCAGTCCCTTTAACCTCCTGTTTGGCCCAGTTTGCAATTTCTGCGGAAGATGAACAGGAATAGCGAGAACCAATGAGAGACTAGCTGGAGGTGTCTGGACGGGCAAATTTAACTCTCATTTCCCACCAGGAAGAGGAATTAACCAAAGGCTCAGCGTGCCGTGCCGGAACCAGATTAGGGCCTGAAGCCATCCTGCGGTGTTGCGGCCAGCTCAAAAGAAAGCGAGTTGAAGAAAGGAGCTCAGGGGCACTGTAATTCACAAACCTGCAGAGTTATAAATGACAGCTATCGTCCAAAAATATACTGAAGTAAGGCTGCCAAGAGGACTTGAAAGCGGGGCAGAATTGCAGGAAACCGATTTCAGGAGGTAGACTGGAATTGCATTGAAAGCATAGGAAAAGAGGCAGAACGTCCACAATGATGCACTTGGCCAAAAAGGGCGTATGCGTTTTTTCCTGAATATATTCAGGAAAAAACGCATACGCCCTTTTTGGCCAACCAAGCAAGCTTGCAAAGGAAATCTGCACTACAATGAAGTCTCACTTCCCCCCGGTCAAAAGGGCCATCTGAAAAAAGTGTAAAATCCAGAAAGGCAGGACAGGCCATGGAGAACTGGGAGCCTTGTTATGCTGACGGGCGGGATGTAAATTGCCAACAGCCACTCGGGAGAAGTGTATGGTGTTTCCTGAAACATCTAAAAAACAAAGCAACAGAGCCTAGGGCACTTCCACTTATGGTCCTATAGCTTAGGGAAATTAAAATCAAAAAGACACAGCCACCCCAAAGTTTGGGACGCCTCTGTTTACAAGAACCTCATTTACCGTACAAGTTCAATATCACAGAAAGTGAAAAATGGATAAAGAAGTTGTGGTACTTACGTACAATGCAGTATCACTCAACAATGAAATCTATGTCATCAGGCCCGTAGCAGCATAATGAGTGGATTCAGGTACGATGATTCTAACTGAAATAAGTCACACAGAAAAAGAAACATCATAAGATATCACTAATACACAGAATGTAAACTTGGCTACACAGGAACTGAATTCCAAAACAGAACAGGGTCTCAAATTTAGAAAACCAACTTATGCTTGCTTAAGGGTAAAGGTGAGTTGGGGTGCTGCATAAAACCAGAGATTGAAATGAGCACAGATAAAGTTCCTTAAGCCAAATATGGAATAGACCAGAGCTACTCCTTGCTCAACGAAATGGACTCAACACCCCATATTAAATGCCTAAGAATGTACCTGACTAGTAAGTATCTTAAAACCTATGGATTGCTATGTCTCCAAAAGAGAATCAAGCGTCTGTACAGGGTGATAAACGCAGCAGTGATAGGATTGGAGAAGTTCGGTGAGCAAATGAAGACCCTTTGAAGTCATATTGCATGGTACCCATTCCACGGGTCTCAACTCTCCAGGTTTAAGGTATTCTTCCTTCAGCTAAAACATGCATGTGGAACCCAGAGTATGATCAACCGTGTGAACGGGAGACGTGTTCAAATATGTCTCAGTTTTCCTCCCCTGGTACTCGGGTGCAACATTCCAGACGCTTTACTAACACCCTCCCGACTTGGAGAGTCAGTCCCTTTAACCTCCTGTTTGGCCCAGTTTGCAATTTCTGCGGAAGATGAACAGGAATAGCGAGAACCAATGAGAGACTAGCTGGAGGTGTCTGGACGGGCAAATTTAACTCTCATTTCCCACCAGGAAGAGGAATTAACCAAAGGCTCAGCGTGCCGTGCCGGAACCAGATTAGGGCCTGAAGCCATCCTGCGGTGTTGCGGCCAGCTCAAAAGAAAGCGAGTTGAAGAAAGGAGCTCAGGGGCACTGTAATTCACAAACCTGCAGAGTTATAAATGACAGCTATCGTCCAAAAATATACTGAAGTAAGGCTGCCAAGAGGACTTGAAAGCGGGGCAGAATTGCAGGAAACCGATTTCAGGAGGTAGACTGGAATTGCATTGAAAGCATAGGAAAAGAGGCAGAACGTCCACAATGATGCACTTGGCCAAAAAGGGCGTATGCGTTTTTTCCTGAATATATTCAGGAAAAAACGCATACGCCCTTTTTGGCCAACCAAGCAAGCTTGCAAAGGAAATCTGCACTACAATGAAGTCTCACTTCCCCCCGGTCAAAAGGGCCATCTGAAAAAAGTGTAAAATCCAGAAAGGCAGGACAGGCCATGGAGAACTGGGAGCCTTGTTATGCTGACGGGCGGGATGTAAATTGCCAACAGCCACTCGGGAGAAGTGTATGGTGTTTCCTGAAACATCTAAAAAACAAAGCAACAGAGCCTAGGGCACTTCCACTTATGGTCCTATAGCTTAGGGAAATTAAAATCAAAAAGACACAGCCACCCCAAAGTTTGGGACGCCTCTGTTTACAAGAACCTCATTTACAGTACAAGTTGAACATCGCAGAAAGTGAAAAATGGATAAAGAAGTTGTGGTATTTACTTACAAAGCAATATCACTCAGCAATGGAATCTATGTCATCAGGCCCTTAGCAGCACAATGAGTGGATTCAGGTATGATGATTCTAGCTGATATAAGTCACACAGAAAAAGAAACATCATAAGATATCAGTAATACACGGAATGTAAACTTGGCTACACAGGAAGTGAATTACAGAACAGAACAGGGTCTCAAATTTAGAAAACCAACTTATGCTTGCTTAAGGGGAAAGGTGAGTTGGGGTGCTGCATAAAACCAGAGATTGAAATGAGCACAGATAAAGTTCCTTAAGCCAAATATGGAATAGACAAGAGCTACTCCTTGCTCAACGAAATGGACTCAACACCGCATATTAAACGCCTAAGAATGTACCTGACTAGTAAGTATCTTAAAACCTATGGATTGCTATGTCTCCAAAAGAGAATCAAGCGTCTGTACAGGGGGATAAACGCAGCAGTGATAGGATTGGAGAAGTTCGGTGAGCAAATGAAGACCCTTTGAAGTCATATTGCATGGTACCCATTACACGGGTCTCAACTCTCCAGGTTTAAGGTATTCTTCCTTCAGCTAAAACATGCATGTGGAACCCAGAGTATGATCAACCGTGTGAACGGGAGACGTGTTCAAATATGTCTCAGTTTTCCTCCCCTGGTACTCGGGTGCAACATTCCAGACGCTTTACTAACACCCTCCCGACTTGGAGAGTCAGTCCCTTTAACCTCCTGTTTGGCCCAGTTTGCAATTTCTGCGGAAGATGAACAGGAATAGCGAGAACCAATGAGAGACTAGCTGGAGGTGTCTGGACGGGCAAATTTAACTCTCATTTCCCACCAGGAAGAGGAATTAACCAAAGGCTCAGCTTGCCGTGCCGGAACCAGATTAGGGCCTGAAGCCATCCTGCGGTGTTGCGGCCAGCTCAAAAGAAAGCGAGTTGAAGAAAGGAGCTCAGGGGCACTGTAATTCACAAACCTGCAGAGTTATAAATGACAGCTATCGTCCAAAAATATACTGAAGTAAGGCTGCCAAGAGGACTTGAAAGCGGGGCAGAATTGCAGGAAACCGATTTCAGGAGGTAGACTGGAATTGCATTGAAAGCATAGGAAAAGAGGCAGAACGTCCACAATGATGCACTTGGCCAAAAAGGGCGTATGCGTTTTTTCCTGAATATATTCAGGAAAAAACGCATACGCCCTTTTTGGCCAACCAAGCAAGCTTGCAAAGGAAATCTGCACTACAATGAAGTCTCACTTCCCCCCGGTCAAAAGGGCCATCTGAAAAAAGTGTAAAATCCAGAAAGGCAGGACAGGCCATGGAGAACTGGGAGCCTTGTTATGCTGATGGGAGGGATGTAAATTGCCAACAGACACTCGGGAGAAGTGTATGGTGTTTCCTGAAACATCTAAAAAACAAAGCAACAGAGCCTAGGGCACTTCCACTTATGGTCCTATAGCTTAGGGAAATTAAAATCAAAAAGACACAGCCACCCCAAAGTTTGGGACGCCTCTGTTTACAAGAACCTCGTTTACAGTACAAGTTCAACATCGCAGAAAGTGAAAAATGGATAAAGAAGTTGTGGTATTTACTTACAAAGCAATATCACTCAGCAATGAAATCTATGTCATCAGGCCCTTAGCAGCACAATGAGTGGATTCAGGTATGATGATTCTAACTGAAATAAGTCACACAGAAAAAGAAACATCATAAGATATCAGTAATACACGGAATGTAAACTTGGCTACACAGGAACTGAATTACAGAACAGAACAGGGTCTCAAATTTAGAAAACCAACTTATGCTTGCTTAAGGGTAAAGGTGAGTTGGGGTGCTGCATAAAACCAGAGATTGAAATGAGCACAGATAAAGTTCCTTAAGCCAAATATGGAATAGACAAGAGCTACTCCTTGCTCAACGAAATGGACTCAACACCGCATATTATACGCCTAAGAATGTACCTGACTAGTAAGTATCTTAAAACCTATGGATTGCTATGTCTCCGAAAGAGAATCAAGCATGTGTACAGGGGCATAAACGCAGCAGTGATAGGATTGGAGAAGTTCGGTGAGCAAATGAAGACCCTTTGAAGTCATATTGCATGGTACCCATTCCACGGGTTTCAACTACCCAGGTTTAAGGTATTCTACCTTCAGCTAAAACATGCATGTGGAAACTAGAGTATGATCAACCATGTGATCGGGAAACGTGTTCAAATATGTCTCAGTTTTCGTACCCTGGTACTCGGGTGCAACATTCCAGACGCTTTACTAACACCCTCCCAACTTGGAGAGTCAGTCCCTTTAACCTCCTGTTTGGCCCAGTTTGCAATTTCTGTGGAAGATGAACAGGAATAGCGAGAACCAATGAGAGACTAGCTGGAGGTGTCTGGACGGGCAAATTTAACTCTCATTTCCCACCAGGAAGAGGAATTAACCAAAGGCTCAGTGTGCCGTGCCGGAACCAGATTAGGGCCTGAAGCCATCCTGCGGTGTTGCGGCCAGGTCACAAGAAAGCGAGTTGAAGAAAGGAGCTCAGGGGCACTGTAATTCACAAACCTGCAGAGTTATAAATGACAGCTATCGTCCAAAAATATACTGAAGTAAGGCTGCCAAGAGGACTTGAAAGCAGGGCAGAATTGCAGGAAACCGATTTCAGGAGGTAGACTGGAATTGCATTGAAAGCATAGGAAAAGAGGCAGAACGTCCACAATGATGCACTTGGCCAAAAAGGGCGTATGCGTTTTTTCCTGAATATATTCAGGAAAAAACGCATACGCCCTTTTTGGCCAACCAAGCAAGCTTGCAAAGGAAATCTGCACTACAATGAAGTCTCACTTCCCCCCGGTCAAAAGGGCCATCTGAAAAAAGTGTAAAATCCAGAAAGGCAGGACAGGCCATGGAGAACTGGGAGCCTTGTTATGCTGATGGGCGGGATGTAAATTGCCAACAGCCACTCGGGAGAAGTGTATGGTGTTTCCTGAAACATCTAAAAAACAAAGCAACAGAGCCTAGGGCACTTCCACTTATGGTCCTATAGCTTAGGGAAATTAAAATCAAAAAGACACAGCCACCCCAAAGTTTGGGACGCCTCTGTTTACAAGAACCTCATTTACCGTACAAGTTCAATATCACAGAAAGTGAAAAATGGATAAAGAAGTTGTGGTACTTACGTACAATGCAGTATCACTCAACAATGAAATCTATGTCATCAGGCCCGTAGCAGCATAATGAGTGGATTCAGGTACGATGATTCTAACTGAAATAAGTCACACAGAAAAAGAAACATCATAAGATATCACTAATACACAGAATGTAAACTTGGCTACACAGGAACTGAATTCCAAAACAGAACAGGGTCTCAAATTTAGAAAACCAACTTATGCTTGCTTAAGGGTAAAGGTGAGTTGGGGTGCTGCATAAAACCAGAGATTGAAATGAGCACAGATAAAGTTCCTTAAGCCAAATATGGAATAGACCAGAGCTACTCCTTGCTCAACGAAATGGACTCAACACCCCATATTAAATGCCTAAGAATGTACCTGACTAGTAAGTATCTTAAAACCTATGGATTGCTATGTCTCCAAAAGAGAATCAAGCGTCTGTACAGGGTGATAAACGCAGCAGTGATAGGATTGGAGAAGTTCGGTGAGCAAATGAAGACCCTTTGAAGTCATATTGCATGGTACCCATTCCACGGGTCTCAACTCTCCAGGTTTAAGGTATTCTTCCTTCAGCTAAAACATGCATGTGGAACCCAGAGTATGATCAACCGTGTGAACGGGAGACGTGTTCAAATATGTCTCAGTTTTCCTCCCCTGGTACTCGGGTGCAACATTCCAGACGCTTTACTAACACCCTCCCGACTTGGAGAGTCAGTCCCTTTAACCTCCTGTTTGGCCCAGTTTGCAATTTCTGCGGAAGATGAACAGGAATAGCGAGAACCAATGAGAGACTAGCTGGAGGTGTCTGGACGGGCAAATTTAACTCTCATTTCCCACCAGGAAGAGGAATTAACCAAAGGCTCAGCGTGCCGTGCCGGAACCAGATTAGGGCCTGAAGCCATCCTGCGGTGTTGCGGCCAGCTCAAAAGAAAGCGAGTTGAAGAAAGGAGCTCAGGGGCACTGTAATTCACAAACCTGCAGAGTTATAAATGACAGCTATCGTCCAAAAATATACTGAAGTAAGGCTGCCAAGAGGACTTGAAAGCGGGGCAGAATTGCAGGAAACCGATTTCAGGAGGTAGACTGGAATTGCATTGAAAGCATAGGAAAAGAGGCAGAACGTCCACAATGATGCACTTGGCCAAAAAGGGCGTATGCGTTTTTTCCTGAATATATTCAGGAAAAAACGCATACGCCCTTTTTGGCCAACCAAGCAAGCTTGCAAAGGAAATCTGCACTACAATGAAGTCTCACTTCCCCCCGGTCAAAAGGGCCATCTGAAAAAAGTGTAAAATCCAGAAAGGCAGGACAGGCCATGGAGAACTGGGAGCCTTGTTATGCTGACGGGCGGGATGTAAATTGCCAACAGCCACTCGGGAGAAGTGTATGGTGTTTCCTGAAACATCTAAAAAACAAAGCAACAGAGCCTAGGGCACTTCCACTTATGGTCCTATAGCTTAGGGAAATTAAAATCAAAAAGACACAGCCACCCCAAAGTTTGGGACGCCTCTGTTTACAAGAACCTCATTTACAGTACAAGTTGAACATCGCAGAAAGTGAAAAATGGATAAAGAAGTTGTGGTATTTACTTACAAAGCAATATCACTCAGCAATGGAATCTATGTCATCAGGCCCTTAGCAGCACAATGAGTGGATTCAGGTATGATGATTCTAGCTGATATAAGTCACACAGAAAAAGAAACATCATAAGATATCAGTAATACACGGAATGTAAACTTGGCTACACAGGAAGTGAATTACAGAACAGAACAGGGTCTCAAATTTAGAAAACCAACTTATGCTTGCTTAAGGGGAAAGGTGAGTTGGGGTGCTGCATAAAACCAGAGATTGAAATGAGCACAGATAAAGTTCCTTAAGCCAAATATGGAATAGACAAGAGCTACTCCTTGCTCAACGAAATGGACTCAACACCGCATATTAAACGCCTAAGAATGTACCTGACTAGTAAGTATCTTAAAACCTATGGATTGCTATGTCTCCAAAAGAGAATCAAGCGTCTGTACAGGGGGATAAACGCAGCAGTGATAGGATTGGAGAAGTTCGGTGAGCAAATGAAGACCCTTTGAAGTCATATTGCATGGTACCCATTACACGGGTCTCAACTCTCCAGGTTTAAGGTATTCTTCCTTCAGCTAAAACATGCATGTGGAACCCAGAGTATGATCAACCGTGTGAACGGGAGACGTGTTCAAATATGTCTCAGTTTTCCTCCCCTGGTACTCGGGTGCAACATTCCAGACGCTTTACTAACACCCTCCCGACTTGGAGAGTCAGTCCCTTTAACCTCCTGTTTGGCCCAGTTTGCAATTTCTGCGGAAGATGAACAGGAATAGCGAGAACCAATGAGAGACTAGCTGGAGGTGTCTGGACGGGCAAATTTAACTCTCATTTCCCACCAGGAAGAGGAATTAACCAAAGGCTCAGCTTGCCGTGCCGGAACCAGATTAGGGCCTGAAGCCATCCTGCGGTGTTGCGGCCAGCTCAAAAGAAAGCGAGTTGAAGAAAGGAGCTCAGGGGCACTGTAATTCACAAACCTGCAGAGTTATAAATGACAGCTATCGTCCAAAAATATACTGAAGTAAGGCTGCCAAGAGGACTTGAAAGCGGGGCAGAATTGCAGGAAACCGATTTCAGGAGGTAGACTGGAATTGCATTGAAAGCATAGGAAAAGAGGCAGAACGTCCACAATGATGCACTTGGCCAAAAAGGGCGTATGCGTTTTTTCCTGAATATATTCAGGAAAAAACGCATACGCCCTTTTTGGCCAACCAAGCAAGCTTGCAAAGGAAATCTGCACTACAATGAAGTCTCACTTCCCCCCGGTCAAAAGGGCCATCTGAAAAAAGTGTAAAATCCAGAAAGGCAGGACAGGCCATGGAGAACTGGGAGCCTTGTTATGCTGATGGGAGGGATGTAAATTGCCAACAGACACTCGGGAGAAGTGTATGGTGTTTCCTGAAACATCTAAAAAACAAAGCAACAGAGCCTAGGGCACTTCCACTTATGGTCCTATAGCTTAGGGAAATTAAAATCAAAAAGACACAGCCACCCCAAAGTTTGGGACGCCTCTGTTTACAAGAACCTCGTTTACAGTACAAGTTCAACATCGCAGAAAGTGAAAAATGGATAAAGAAGTTGTGGTATTTACTTACAAAGCAATATCACTCAGCAATGAAATCTATGTCATCAGGCCCTTAGCAGCACAATGAGTGGATTCAGGTATGATGATTCTAACTGAAATAAGTCACACAGAAAAAGAAACATCATAAGATATCAGTAATACACGGAATGTAAACTTGGCTACACAGGAACTGAATTACAGAACAGAACAGGGTCTCAAATTTAGAAAACCAACTTATGCTTGCTTAAGGGTAAAGGTGAGTTGGGGTGCTGCATAAAACCAGAGATTGAAATGAGCACAGATAAAGTTCCTTAAGCCAAATATGGAATAGACAAGAGCTACTCCTTGCTCAACGAAATGGACTCAACACCGCATATTATACGCCTAAGAATGTACCTGACTAGTAAGTATCTTAAAACCTATGGATTGCTATGTCTCCGAAAGAGAATCAAGCATGTGTACAGGGGCATAAACGCAGCAGTGATAGGATTGGAGAAGTTCGGTGAGCAAATGAAGACCCTTTGAAGTCATATTGCATGGTACCCATTCCACGGGTTTCAACTACCCAGGTTTAAGGTATTCTACCTTCAGCTAAAACATGCATGTGGAAACTAGAGTATGATCAACCATGTGATCGGGAAACGTGTTCAAATATGTCTCAGTTTTCGTACCCTGGTACTCGGGTGCAACATTCCAGACGCTTTACTAACACCCTCCCAACTTGGAGAGTCAGTCCCTTTAACCTCCTGTTTGGCCCAGTTTGCAATTTCTGTGGAAGATGAACAGGAATAGCGAGAACCAATGAGAGACTAGCTGGAGGTGTCTGGACGGGCAAATTTAACTCTCATTTCCCACCAGGAAGAGGAATTAACCAAAGGCTCAGTGTGCCGTGCCGGAACCAGATTAGGGCCTGAAGCCATCCTGCGGTGTTGCGGCCAGGTCACAAGAAAGCGAGTTGAAGAAAGGAGCTCAGGGGCACTGTAATTCACAAACCTGCAGAGTTATAAATGACAGCTATCGTCCAAAAATATACTGAAGTAAGGCTGCCAAGAGGACTTGAAAGCAGGGCAGAATTGCAGGAAACCGATTTCAGGAGGTAGACTGGAATTGCATTGAAAGCATAGGAAAAGAGGCAGAACGTCCACAATGATGCACTTGGCCAAAAAGGGCGTATGCGTTTTTTCCTGAATATATTCAGGAAAAAACGCATACGCCCTTTTTGGCCAACCAAGCAAGCTTGCAAAGGAAATCTGCACTACAATGAAGTCTCACTTCCCCCCGGTCAAAAGGGCCATCTGAAAAAAGTGTAAAATCCAGAAAGGCAGGACAGGCCATGGAGAACTGGGAGCCTTGTTATGCTGATGGGCGGGATGTAAATTGCCAACAGCCACTCGGGAGAAGTGTATGGTGTTTCCTGAAACATCTAAAAAACAAAGCAACAGAGCCTAGGGCACTTCCACTTATGGTCCTATAGCTTAGGGAAATTAAAATCAAAAAGACACAGCCACCCCAAAGTTTGGGACGCCTCTGTTTACAAGAACCTCATTTACCGTACAAGTTCAATATCACAGAAAGTGAAAAATGGATAAAGAAGTTGTGGTACTTACGTACAATGCAGTATCACTCAACAATGAAATCTATGTCATCAGGCCCGTAGCAGCATAATGAGTGGATTCAGGTACGATGATTCTAACTGAAATAAGTCACACAGAAAAAGAAACATCATAAGATATCACTAATACACAGAATGTAAACTTGGCTACACAGGAACTGAATTCCAAAACAGAACAGGGTCTCAAATTTAGAAAACCAACTTATGCTTGCTTAAGGGTAAAGGTGAGTTGGGGTGCTGCATAAAACCAGAGATTGAAATGAGCACAGATAAAGTTCCTTAAGCCAAATATGGAATAGACCAGAGCTACTCCTTGCTCAACGAAATGGACTCAACACCCCATATTAAATGCCTAAGAATGTACCTGACTAGTAAGTATCTTAAAACCTATGGATTGCTATGTCTCCAAAAGAGAATCAAGCGTCTGTACAGGGTGATAAACGCAGCAGTGATAGGATTGGAGAAGTTCGGTGAGCAAATGAAGACCCTTTGAAGTCATATTGCATGGTACCCATTCCACGGGTCTCAACTCTCCAGGTTTAAGGTATTCTTCCTTCAGCTAAAACATGCATGTGGAACCCAGAGTATGATCAACCGTGTGAACGGGAGACGTGTTCAAATATGTCTCAGTTTTCCTCCCCTGGTACTCGGGTGCAACATTCCAGACGCTTTACTAACACCCTCCCGACTTGGAGAGTCAGTCCCTTTAACCTCCTGTTTGGCCCAGTTTGCAATTTCTGCGGAAGATGAACAGGAATAGCGAGAACCAATGAGAGACTAGCTGGAGGTGTCTGGACGGGCAAATTTAACTCTCATTTCCCACCAGGAAGAGGAATTAACCAAAGGCTCAGCGTGCCGTGCCGGAACCAGATTAGGGCCTGAAGCCATCCTGCGGTGTTGCGGCCAGCTCAAAAGAAAGCGAGTTGAAGAAAGGAGCTCAGGGGCACTGTAATTCACAAACCTGCAGAGTTATAAATGACAGCTATCGTCCAAAAATATACTGAAGTAAGGCTGCCAAGAGGACTTGAAAGCGGGGCAGAATTGCAGGAAACCGATTTCAGGAGGTAGACTGGAATTGCATTGAAAGCATAGGAAAAGAGGCAGAACGTCCACAATGATGCACTTGGCCAAAAAGGGCGTATGCGTTTTTTCCTGAATATATTCAGGAAAAAACGCATACGCCCTTTTTGGCCAACCAAGCAAGCTTGCAAAGGAAATCTGCACTACAATGAAGTCTCACTTCCCCCCGGTCAAAAGGGCCATCTGAAAAAAGTGTAAAATCCAGAAAGGCAGGACAGGCCATGGAGAACTGGGAGCCTTGTTATGCTGATGGGCGGGATGTAAATTGCCAACAGCCACTCGGGAGAAGTGTATGGTGTTTCCTGAAACATCTAAAAAACAAAGCAACAGAGCCTAGGGCACTTCCACTTATGGTCCTATAGCTTAGGGAAATTAAAATCAAAAAGACACAGCCACCCCAAAGTTTGGGACGCCTCTGTTTACAAGAACCTCATTTACAGTACAAGTTCAACATCGCAGAAAGTGAAAAATGGATAAAGAAGTTGTGGTATTTACTTACAAAGCAATATCACTCAGCAATGGAATCTATGTCATCAGGCCCTTAGCAGCACAATGAGTGGATTCAGGTATGATGATTCTAGCTGATATAAGTCACACAGAAAAAGAAACATCATAAGATATCAGTAATACACGGAATGTAAACTTGGCTACACAGGAAGTGAATTACAGAACAGAACAGGGTCTCAAATTTAGAAAACCAACTTATGCTTGCTTAAGGGGAAAGGTGAGTTGGGGTGCTGCATAAAACCAGAGATTGAAATGAGCACAGATAAAGTTCCTTAAGCCAAATATGGAATAGACAAGAGCTACTCCTTGCTCAACGAAATGGACTCAACACCGCATATTAAACGCCTAAGAATGTACCTGACTAGTAAGTATCTTAAAACCTATGGATTGCTATGTCTCCAAAAGAGAATCAAGCGTCTGTACAGGGGGATAAACGCAGCAGTGATAGGATTGGAGAAGTTCGGTGAGCAAATGAAGACCCTTTGAAGTCATATTGCATGGTACCCATTACACGGGTCTCAACTCTCCAGGTTTAAGGTATTCTTCCTTCAGCTAAAACATGCATGTGGAACCCAGAGTATGATCAACCGTGTGAACGGGAGACGTGTTCAAATATGTCTCAGTTTTCCTCCCCTGGTACTCGGGTGCAACATTCCAGACGCTTTACTAACACCCTCCCGACTTGGAGAGTCAGTCCCTTTAACCTCCTGTTTGGCCCAGTTTGCAATTTCTGTGGAAGATGAACAGGAATAGCGAGAACCAATTAGAGACTAGCTGGAGGTGTCTGGACGGGCAAATTTAACTCTCATTTCCCACCAGGAAGAGGAATTAACCAAAGGCTCAGCTTGCCGTGCCGGAACCAGATTAGGGCCTGAAGCCATCCTGCGGTGTTGCGGCCAGCTCAAAAGAAAGCGAGTTGAAGAAAGGAGCTCAGGGGCACTGTAATTCACAAACCTGCAGAGTTATAAATGACAGCTATCGTCCAAAAATATACTGAAGTAAGGCTGCCAAGAGGACTTGAAAGCGGGGCAGAATTGCAGGAAACCGATTTCAGGAGGTAGACTGGAATTGCATTGAAAGCATAGGAAAAGAGGCAGAACGTCCACAATGATGCACTTGGCCAAAAAGGGCGTATGCGTTTTTTCCTGAATATATTCAGGAAAAAACGCATACGCCCTTTTTGGCCAACCAAGCAAGCTTGCAAAGGAAATCTGCACTACAATGAAGTCTCACTTCCCCCCGGTCAAAAGGGCCATCTGAAAAAAGTGTAAAATCCAGAAAGGCAGGACAGGCCATGGAGAACTGGGAGCCTTGTTATGCTGATGGGAGGGATGTAAATTGCCAACAGACACTCGGGAGAAGTGTATGGTGTTTCCTGAAACATCTAAAAAACAAAGCAACAGAGCCTAGGGCACTTCCACTTATGGTCCTATAGCTTAGGGAAATTAAAATCAAAAAGACACAGCCACCCCAAAGTTTGGGACGCCTCTGTTTACAAGAACCTCGTTTACAGTACAAGTTCAACATCGCAGAAAGTGAAAAATGGATAAAGAAGTTGTGGTATTTACTTACAAAGCAATATCACTCAGCAATGAAATCTATGTCATCAGGCCCTTAGCAGCACAATGAGTGGATTCAGGTATGATGATTCTAACTGAAATAAGTCACACAGAAAAAGAAACATCATAAGATATCAGTAATACACGGAATGTAAACTTGGCTACACAGGAACTGAATTACAGAACAGAAAAGGGTCTCAAATTTAGAAAACCAACTTATGCTTGCTTAAGGGTAAAGGTGAGTTGGGGTGCTGCATAAAACCAGAGATTGAAATGAGCACAGATAAAGTTCCTTAAGCCAAATATGGAATAGACAAGAGCTACTCCTTGCTCAACGAAATGGACTCAACACCGCATATTATACGCCTAAGAATGTACCTGACTAGTAAGTATCTTAAAACCTATGGATTGCTATGTCTCCGAAAGAGAATCAAGCATGTGTACAGGGGCATAAACGCAGCAGTGATAGGATTGGAGAAGTTCGGTGAGCAAATGAAGACCCTTTGAAGTCATATTGCATGGTACCCATTCCACGGGTTTCAACTACCCAGGTTTAAGGTATTCTACCTTCAGCTAAAACATGCATGTGGAAACTAGAGTATGATCAACCATGTGATCGGGAAACGTGTTCAAATATGTCTCAGTTTTCGTACCCTGGTACTCGGGTGCAACATTCCAGACGCTTTACTAACACCCTCCCAACTTGGAGAGTCAGTCCCTTTAACCTCCTGTTTGGCCCAGTTTGCAATTTCTGTGGAAGATGAACAGGAATAGCGAGAACCAATGAGAGACTAGCTGGAGGTGTCTGGACGGGCAAATTTAACTCTCATTTCCCACCAGGAAGAGGAATTAACCAAAGGCTCAGTGTGCCGTGCCGGAACCAGATTAGGGCCTGAAGCCATCCTGCGGTGTTGCGGCCAGGTCACAAGAAAGCGAGTTGAAGAAAGGAGCTCAGGGGCACTGTAATTCACAAACCTGCAGAGTTATAAATGACAGCTATCGTCCAAAAATATACTGAAGTAAGGCTGCCAAGAGGACTTGAAAGCAGGGCAGAATTGCAGGAAACCGATTTCAGGAGGTAGACTGGAATTGCATTGAAAGCATAGGAAAAGAGGCAGAACGTCCACAATGATGCACTTGGCCAAAAAGGGCGTATGTGTTTTTTCCTGAATATATTCAGGAAAAAACGCATACGCCCTTTTTGGCCAACCAAGCAAGCTTGCAAAGGAAATCTGCACTACAATGAAGTCTCACTTCCCCCCGGTCAAAAGGGCCATCTGAAAAAAGTGTAAAATCCAGAAAGGCAGGACAGGCCATGGAGAACTGGGAGCCTTTTTATGCTGATGGGAGGGATGTAATTTGCCAACAGACACTCGGGAGAAGTGTATGGTGTTTCCTGAAACATCTAAAAAACAAAGCAACAGAGCCTAGGGCACTTCCACTTATGGTCCTATAGCTTAGGGAAATTAAAATCAAAAAGACACAGCCACCCCAAAGTTTGGGACGCCTCTGTTTACAAGAACCTCGTTTACCGTACAAGTTCAATATCACAGAAAGTGAAAAATGGATAAAGAAGTTGTGGTACTTACGTACAATGCAGTATCACTCAACAATGAAATCTATGTCATCAGGCCCGTAGCAGCATAATGAGTGGATTCAGGTACGATGATTCTAACTGAAATAAGTCACACAGAAAAAGAAACATCATAAGATATCACTAATACACAGAATGTAAACTTGGCTACACAGGAACTGAATTCCAAAACAGAACAGGGTCTCAAATTTAGAAAACCAACTTATGCTTGCTTAAGCGGAAAGGTGAGTTGGGGTGCTGCATAAAACCAGAGATTGAAATGAGCACAGATAAAGTTCCTTAAGCCAAATATGGAATAGACAAGAGCTACTCCTTGCTCAACGAAATGGACTCAACACCCCATATTAAATGCCTAAGAATGTACCTGACTAGTAAGTATCTTAAAACCTATGGATTGCTATGTCTCCAAAAGAGAATCAAGCATCTGTACAGGGGGATAAACGCAGCAGTGATAGGATTGGAGAAGTTCGGTGAGCAAATGAAGACCCTTTGAAGTCATATTGCATGGTACCCATTACACGGGTCTCAACTCTCCAGGTTTAAGGTATTCTTCCTTCAGCTAAAACATGCATGTGGAACCCAGAGTATGATCAACCGTGTGAACGGGAGACGTGTTCAAATATGTCTCAGTTTTCCTCCCCTGGTACTCGGGTGCAACATTCCAGACGCTTTACTAACACCCTCCCGACTTGGAGAGTCAGTCCCTTTAACCTCCTGTTTGGCCCAGTTTGCAATTTCTGCGGAAGATGAACAGGAATAGCGAGAACCAATGAGAGACTAGCTGGAGGTGTCTGGACGGGCAAATTTAACTCTCATTTCCCACCAGGAAGAGGAATTAACCAAAGGCTCAGCGTGCCGTGCCGGAACCAGATTAAGGCCTGAAGCCATCCTGCGGTGTTGCGGCCAGCTCAAAAGAAAGCGAGTTGAAGAAAGGAGCTCAGGGGCACTGTAATTCACAAACCTGCAGAGTTATAAATGACAGCTATCGTCCAAAAATATACTGAAGTAAGGCTGCCAAGAGGACTTGAAAGCGGGGCAGAATTGCAGGAAACCGATTTCAGGAGGTAGACTGGAATTGCATTGAAAGCATAGGAAAAGAGGCAGAACGTCCACAATGATGCACTTGGCCAAAAAGGGCGTATGCGTTTTTTCCTGAATATATTCAGGAAAAAACGCATACGCCCTTTTTGGCCAACCTGGCAAGCTTGCAAAGGAAATCTGCACTACAATGAAGTCTCACTTCCCCCCGGTCAAAAGGGCCATCTGAAAAAAGTGTAAAATCCAGAAAGGCAGGACAGGCCATGGAGAACTGGGAGCCTTGTTATGCTGATGGGCGGGATGTAAATTGCCAACAGACACTCGGGAGAAGTGTATGGTGTTTCCTGAAACATCTAAAAAACAAAGCAACAGAGCCTAGGGCACTTCCACTTATGGTCCTATAGTTTAGGGAAATTAAAATCAAAAAGACACAGCCACCCCAAAGTTTGGGACGCCTCTGTTTACAAGAACCTCGTTTACAGTACAAGTTCAACATCGCAGAAAGTGAAAAATGGATAAAGAAGTTGTGGTATTTACTTACAAAGCAATATCACTCAGCAATGAAATCTATGTCATCAGGCCCTTAGCAGCACAATGAGTGGATTCAGGTATGATGATTCTAACTGAAATAAGTCACACAGAAAAAGAAACATCATAAGATATCAGTAATACACGGAATGTAAACTTGGCTACACAGGAACTGAATTACAGAACAGAACAGGGTCTCAAATTTAGAAAACCAACTTATGCTTGCTTAAGGGTAAAGGTGAGTTGGGGTGCTGCATAAAACCAGAGATTGAAATGAGCACAGATAAAGTTCCTTAAGCCAAATATGGAATAGACAAGAGCTCCTCCTTGCTCAACGAAATGGACTCAACACCGCATATTAAACGCCTAAGAATGTACCTGACTAGTAAGTATCTTAAAACCTATGGATTGCTATGTCTCCGAAAGAGAATCAAGCATGTGTACAGGGGCATAAACGCAGCAGTGATAGGATTGGAGAGGTTCAGTGAGCAAATGAAGACCCTTTGAAGTCATATTGCATAGTACCCATTCCACGGGTTTCAACTACCCAGGTTTAAGGTATTCTTCCTTCAGCTAAAACATGCATGTGGAACCTAGAGTACGATCAACCATGTGATCAGGAAACGTGTTCAAATATGTCTCAGTTTTCGTACCCTGGTACTCGGGTGCAACATTCCAGACGCTTTACTAACACCCTCCCGACTTGGAGAGTCAGTCCCTTTAACCTCCTGTTTGGCCCAGTTTGCAATTTCTGCAGAAGATGAACAGGAATAGCGAGAACCAATGAGAGACTAGCTGGAGGTGTCTGGACGGGCAAATTTAACTCTCATTTCCCACCAGGAAGAGGAATTAACCAAAGGCTCAGTGTGCCGTGCCAGAACCAGATTAGGGCCTGAAGCCATCCTGCGGTGTTGCGGCCAGGTCACAAGAAAGCGAGTTGAAGAAAGGAGCTCAGGGGCACTGTAATTCACAAACCTGCAGAGTTATAAATGACAGCTATCGTCCAAAAATATACTGAAGTAAGGCTGCCAAGAGGACTTGAAAGCGGGGCAGAATTGCAGGAAACCGATTTCAGGAGGTAGACTGGAATTGCATTGAAAGCATAGGAAAAGAGACAGAACGTCCACAATGATGCACTTGGCCAAAAAGGGCGTATGCGTTTTTTCCTGAATATATTCAGGAAAAAACGCATACACACTTTTTGGCCAACCAAGCAAGCTTGCAAAGGAAATCTGCACTACAATGAAGTCTCACTTCCCCCCGGTCAAAAGGGCCATCTGAAAAAAGTGTAAAATCCAGAAAGGCAGGACAGGCCATGGAGAACTGGGAGCCTTTTTATGCTGATGGGAGGGATGTAAATTGCCAACAGCCACTCGGGAGAAGTGTATGGTGTTTCCTGAAACATCTAAAAAACAAAGCAACAGAGCCTAGGGCACTTCCACTTATGGTCCTATAGCTTAGGGAAATTAAAATCAAAAAGACACAGCCACCCCAAAGTTTGGGACGCCTGTGTTTACAAGAACCTCGTTTACAGTACAAGTTCAACATCGCAGAAAGTGAAAAATGGATAAAGAAGTTGTGGTATTTACGTACAAAGCAATATCACTCAGCAATGAAATCTATGTCATCAGGCCCTTAGCAGCACAATGAGTGGATTCAGGTATGATGATTCTAACTGAAATAAGTCACACAGAAAAAGAAACATCATAAGATATCAGTAATACACGGAATGTAAACTTGGCTACACAGGAACTGAATTACAGAACAGAACAGGGTCTCAAATTTAGAAAACCAACTTATGCTTGCTTAAGGGTAAAGGTGAGTTGGGGTGCTGCATAAAACCAGAGATTGAAATGAGCACAGATAAAGTTCCTTAAGCCAAATATGGAATAGACAAGAGCTACTCCTTGCTCAAAGAAATGGACTCAACACCGCATATTAAACGCCTAAGAATGTACCTGACTAGTAAGTATCTTAAAACCTATGGATTGCTATGTCTCCGAAAGAGAATCAAGCATGTGTACAGGGGCATAAACGCAGCAGTGATAGGATTGGAGAGGTTCGGTGAGCAAATGAAGACCCTTTGAAGTCATATTGCATGGTACCCATTCCACGGGTTTCAACTACCCAGGTTTAAGGTATTCTACCTTCAGCTAAAACATGCATGTGGAAACTAGAGTATGATCAACCATGTGATCGGGAGACGTGTTCAAATATGTCTCAGTTTTCGTACCCTGGTACTCGGGTGCAACATTCCAGATGCTTTACTAACACCCTCCCGGCTTGGAGAGTCAGTCCCTTTAACCTCCTGTTTGGCCCAGTTTGCAATTTCTGTGGAAGATGAACAGGAATAGCGAGAACCAATGAGAGACTAGCTGGAGGTGTCTGGACGGGCAAATTTAACTCTCATTTCCCACCAGGAAGAGGAATTAACCAAAGGCTCAGCTTACCGTGCCGGAACCAGATTAGGGCCTGAAGCCATCCTGCGGTGTTGCGGCCAGCTCAAAAGAAAGCGAGTTGAAGAAAGGAGCTCAGGGGCACTGTAATTCACAAACCTGCAGAGTTATAAATGACAGCTATCGTCCAAAAATATACTGAAGTAAGGCTGCCAAGAGGACTTGAAAGCGGGGCAGAATTGCAGGAAACCGATTTCAGGAGGTAGACTGGAATTGCATTGAAAGCATAGGAAAAGAGGCAGAACGTCCACAATGATGCACTTGGCCAAAAAGGGCGTATGCGTTTTTTCCTGAATATATTCAGGAAAAAACGCATACGCCCTTTTTGGCCAACCAAGCAAGCTTGCAAAGGAAATCTGCACTACAATGAAGTCTCACTTCCCCCCGGTCAAAAGGGCCATCTGAAAAAAGTGTAAAATCCAGAAAGGCAGGACAGGCCATGGAGAACTGGGAGCCTTGTTATGCTGATGGGCGGGATGTAAATTGCCAACAGCCACTCGGGAGAAGTGTATGGTGTTTCCTGAAACATCTAAAAAACAAAGCAACAGAGCCTAGGGCACTTCCACTTATGGTCCTATAGCTTAGGGAAATTAAAATCAAAAAGACACAGCCACCCCAAAGTTTGGGACGCCTGTGTTTACAAGAACCTCGTTTACAGTACAAGTTCAACATCGCAGAAAGTGAAAAATGGATAAAGAAGTTGTGGTATTTACGTACAAAGCAATATCACTCAGCAATGAAATCTATGTCATCAGGCCCTTAGCAGCACAATGAGTGGATTCAGGTATGATGATTCTAACTGAAATAAGTCACACAGAAAAAGAAACATCATAAGATATCAGTAATACACGGAATGTAAACTTGGCTACACAGGAACTGAATTACAGAACAGAACAGGGTCTCAAATTTAGAAAACCAACTTATGCTTGCTTAAGGGTAAAGGTGAGTTGGGGTGCTGCATAAAACCAGAGATTGAAATGAGCACAGATAAAGTTCCTTAAGCCAAATATGGAATAGACAAGAGCTACTCCTTGCTCAAAGAAATGGACTCAACACCGCATATTAAACGCCTAAGAATGTACCTGACTAGTAAGTATCTTAAAACCTATGGATTGCTATGTCTCCGAAAGAGAATCAAGCATGTGTACAGGGGCATAAACGCAGCAGTGATAGGATTGGAGAGGTTCGGTGAGCAAATGAAGACCCTTTGAAGTCATATTGCATGGTACCCATTCCACGGGTTTCAACTACCCAGGTTTAAGGTATTCTACCTTCAGCTAAAACATGCATGTGGAAACTAGAGTATGATCAACCATGTGATCGGGAGACGTGTTCAAATATGTCTCAGTTTTCGTACCCTGGTACTCGGGTGCAACATTCCAGATGCTTTACTAACACCCTCCCGGCTTGGAGAGTCAGTCCCTTTAACCTCCTGTTTGGCCCAGTTTGCAATTTCTGTGGAAGATGAACAGGAATAGCGAGAACCAATGAGAGACTAGCTGGAGGTGTCTGGACGGGCAAATTTAACTCTCATTTCCCACCAGGAAGAGGAATTAACCAAAGGCTCAGCTTACCGTGCCGGAACCAGATTAGGGCCTGAAGCCATCCTGCGGTGTTGCGGCCAGCTCAAAAGAAAGCGAGTTGAAGAAAGGAGCTCAGGGGCACTGTAATTCACAAACCTGCAGAGTTATAAATGACAGCTATCGTCCAAAAATATACTGAAGTAAGGCTGCCAAGAGGACTTGAAAGCGGGGCAGAATTGCAGGAAACCGATTTCAGGAGGTAGACTGGAATTGCATTGAAAGCATAGGAAAAGAGGCAGAACGTCCACAATGATGCACTTGGCCAAAAAGGGCGTATGCGTTTTTTCCTGAATATATTCAGGAAAAAACGCATACGCCCTTTTTGGCCAACCAAGCAAGCTTGCAAAGGAAATCTGCACTACAATGAAGTCTCACTTCCCCCCGGTCAAAAGGGCCATCTGAAAAAAGTGTAAAATCCAGAAAGGCAGGACAGGCCATGGAGAACTGGGAGCCTTGTTATGCTGATGGGCGGGATGTAAATTGCCAACAGCCACTCGGGAGAAGTGTATGGTGTTTCCTGAAACATCTAAAAAACAAAGCAACAGAGCCTAGGGCACTTCCACTTATGGTCCTATAGCTTAGGGAAATTAAAATCAAAAAGACACAGCCACCCCAAAGTTTGGGACGCCTGTGTTTACAAGAACCTCGTTTACAGTACAAGTTCAACATCGCAGAAAGTGAAAAATGGATAAAGAAGTTGTGGTATTTACGTACAAAGCAATATCACTCAGCAATGAAATCTATGTCATCAGGCCCTTAGCAGCACAATGAGTGGATTCAGGTATGATGATTCTAACTGAAATAAGTCACACAGAAAAAGAAACATCATAAGATATCAGTAATACACGGAATGTAAACTTGGCTACACAGGAACTGAATTACAGAACAGAACAGGGTCTCAAATTTAGAAAACCAACTTATGCTTGCTTAAGGGTAAAGGTGAGTTGGGGTGCTGCATAAAACCAGAGATTGAAATGAGCACAGATAAAGTTCCTTAAGCCAAATATGGAATAGACAAGAGCTACTCCTTGCTCAACGAAATGGACTCAACACCGCATATTAAACGCCTAAGAATGTACCTGACTAGTAAGTATCTTAAAACCTATGGATTGCTATGTCTCCGAAAGAGAATCAAGCATGTGTACAGGGGCATAAACGCAGCAGTGATAGGATTGGAGAGGTTCGGTGAGCAAATGAAGACCCTTTGAAGTCATATTGCATGGTACCCATTCCACGGGTTTCAACTACCCAGGTTTAAGGTATTCTACCTTCAGCTAAAACATGCATGTGGAAACTAGAGTATGATCAACCATGTGATCGGGAGACGTGTTCAAATATGTCTCAGTTTTCGTACCCTGGTACTCGGGTGCAACATTCCAGATGCTTTACTAACACCCTCCCGGCTTGGAGAGTCAGTCCCTTTAACCTCCTGTTTGGCCCAGTTTGCAATTTCTGTGGAAGATGAACAGGAATAGCGAGAACCAATGAGAGACTAGCTGGAGGTGTCTGGACGGGCAAATTTAACTCTCATTTCCCACCAGGAAGAGGAATTAACCAAAGGCTCAGCTTACCGTGCCGGAACCAGATTAGGGCCTGAAGCCATCCTGCGGTGTTGCGGCCAGCTCAAAAGAAAGCGAGTTGAAGAAAGGAGCTCAGGGGCACTGTAATTCACAAACCTGCAGAGTTATAAATGACAGCTATCGTCCAAAAATATACTGAAGTAAGGCTGCCAAGAGGACTTGAAAGCGGGGCAGAATTGCAGGAAACCGATTTCAGGAGGTAGACTGGAATTGCATTGAAAGCATAGGAAAAGAGGCAGAACGTCCACAATGATGCACTTGGCCAAAAAGGGCGTATGCGTTTTTTCCTGAATATATTCAGGAAAAAACGCATACGCCCTTTTTGGCCAACCAAGCAAGCTTGCAAAGGAAATCTGCACTACAATGAAGTCTCACTTCCCCCCGGTCAAAAGGGCCATCTGAAAAAAGTGTAAAATCCAGAAAGGCAGGACAGGCCATGGAGAACTGGGAGCCTTGTTATGCTGATGGGCGGGATGTAAATTGCCAACAGCCACTCGGGAGAAGTGTATGGTGTTTCCTGAAACATCTAAAAAACAAAGCAACAGAGCCTAGGGCACTTCCACTTATGGTCCTATAGCTTAGGGAAATTAAAATCAAAAAGACACAGCCACCCCAAAGTTTGGGACGCCTCTGTTTACAAGAACCTCATTTACAGTACAAGTTCAATATCACAGAAAGTGAAAAATGGATAAAGAAGTTGTGGTACTTACGTACAATGCAGTATCACTCAACAATGAAATCTATGTCATCAGGCCCGTAGCAGCATAATGAGTGGATTCAGGTACGATGATTCTAACTGAAATAAGTCACACAGAAAAAGAAACATCATAAGATATCACTAATACACAGAATGTAAACTTGGCTACACAGGAACTGAATTCCAAAATAGAACAGGGTCTCAAATTTAGAAAACCAACTTATGCTTGCTTAAGCGGAAAGGTGAGTTGGGGTGCTGCATAAAACCAGAGATTGAAATGAGCACAGATAAAGTTCCTTAAGCCAAATATGGAATAGACAAGAGCTACTCCTTGCTCAACGAAATGGACTCAACACCCCATATTAAATGCCTAAGAATGTACCTGACTAGTAAGTATCTTAAAACCTATGGATTGCTATGTCTCCAAAAGAGAATCAAGCGTCTGTACAGGGGGATAAATGCAGCAGTGATAGGATTGGAGAAGTTCGGTGAGCAAATGAAGACCCTTTGAAGTCATATTGCATGGTACCCATTACACGGGTCTCAACTCTCCAGGTTTAAGGTATTCTTCCTTCAGCTAAAATATGCATGTGGAACCCAGACTATGATAAACCGTGTGAACGGGAGACGTGTTCAAATATGTCTCAGTTTTCCTCCCCTGGTAC